>NC_059102.1:289696106-290366939 GCF_020740685.1 Jaculus jaculus | reverse complement strand
TAAAATGTTGTTGATCCACCCTAATCTTACGTTGAGTATCTCTAGTGATCCTTGTGATTAGTGATTGAGTGATTCACAAACCAACCAAATGCATGGAAAAAATGTATGCAGTTCTCCAGAACTATGAAAGACATGTAATTGATTTTCTGTTGGAAAGGGTCTAATAAATCACTTCCAACTAGACTTTTATTAGAACTTTTTTTTATTTCTCCAATATACCTGTCACCCTCCTTTTTTTTCCAACTCATAATGCAGGCTTTGCTGTATCTTTAATGCTAATATTTTTATTTTTTCCTTGCAGGTGTCTTTATCTCACATCTCCAAGGAATTCTTCAAACTAACAAATATTCTGAAGTAATTTTTAGTTGCTATAACTATTTGCCAGCACTAGGAAGGTATATAAAATTTTATAATTTATAAGCCATCATTAGAATTGTAAATTAAAAATGATCTTTAGAACATATGTTATATGTGTTATTTAAAAATATGTTTATCAAGCTAAATGAAACAGTTGGTAAAAAGTTAATAGAAAACTACTAGCATGAACAAAAGGTTTTGCTTACAATTGAACATGGAAATCCTAGAAATAACTACTGAGCTTCTGATGTAACTTGTAACCATAAAATCTCAAGGTGTTAGTACCACTGTATTTCTTTTTCTTTTGCCAAACACAACTTCCTAACTGAAGAACAGTCAAAAGTCTAAAAAAAATGTCAGTGTCAAGATATTATGAGAACATTGGCACACAAGTTAGGAAAACAGTCTGCATGAAAAAGAAATAGTCAACGGGCACAATATGCTTAAAATATCAGAGAGGCTGTATTTTGATATTTCATAGCATTATTTCACACAGAAATAATGACACAAGAAAATAGTATGTTTTAAAATTTTAGTCTTGAGTTATGGGTTCTTTTTTAAAATATTTGATTATACTTTATTTTAAGTTATTTATTTGAAAGAAGCAAAGTGAGAGTGAGTGAAAGAGAGAGAGAGGAAGAGAATGGTCACTCCAGGGCCTCCAGCCACTGCATGCGTCCTAGGGCATTGAACTGAGGTCCTATAGGTTTGCAGGTAAGTGCCTTAATAGCTAAGAATCTCTCCAGCCCTTGAGTTAGGGGTTCTTAATCACATACTCACTAAGAGATGAAAAACAAAGCTTTCACTGTGAGAATGTATGAATATGTAGTTTAAAAAATGGCTTTTCAGCAAAAAAGACACATTTAGAAGTAACAGTACCATACTAGCACACCTTCACAATCAGAATCTCATGTTTTTTTTTTTTTTTTTTTTTTTTTTTTTTTTTTTTTTTTTTTTTTGTATACTGGCCTGTAGTTCTCAAGGTGAAGACAGAGCTAAGCTTGCCTGAACTCACTAGATCAGAGTGTTTCTTCCACCAAAGGACAGGTCTATCAGGGCAGAACCTTCTTATGGTGTGGGTAGCGTTCCAAGTGCAGAAGAGTGTGCAGGAGATAAGGCATTATGATACCTATTATCAGACCTGTCAAGCCATAATTCTGTTACATTCAATTGACCAAAACAACTTCATAATTAAGTTCAGATTTCAAGAGTAGGGAAATAGACTCTATGTCATTACTAGTTAACTGCAAAACCTAGCGTAAAGAGCATTCATGCACCAAATTCATGTTTTTGGAGAATCCCCAGACTTAACACGATTTTCATTTCTTCTTAGAACTGGCTTTTGCACACTGTCAACACCTGTAGTCACATTGTTTAGTGATGTAATCACATATAACACATACCTTTCTATTTCCATCTACTAATATATTCTTAGCTCATGGTCAGTAGTCGGTTATGTTTTATTAACTAGGAACTTTGTATGGATATATTATGTGTTGGCACCATCATTTCCCTCCACCCTGCCCCCATTCCAGAGCTTCCTTCTCAGTGGGGTTGCTATTATTCATCAGGGAGTTGTGGATTATGAGTTATGAGAGCAGCAGTCAGTCACGGGGTGGGGGGGCAATACTTCCTCCCACCCTGTGGCTCTTACAGTCTTTCTGCCCCCTCTTCCACAAAAGTTCATGAGCCATGTTGGGTGTGTTTTAAGTCTACATTAGTGCTGAGTTCTCAGCAGCTTCTGGATTTCTACTTTGATATGATTTGTATATCATTGTCAGTCTCCATCACCTTGGCACAGGCTGCCAGGCTTCCCACGGAAGCAGAATTCTTGATTATCTTGCCGATAATCCTGTGGTCTCACCTGGGCCCCAGTGGATGTGTGAGGTGGTTCACCTCCTGCCAAGGAGTCACATATCTTTTCTTGTCTTTTTCACATTTTGGTTGTCCTTAGTTCTCACTGTTTTCTGAAAATTAAAAACAGATTCTCCAATGTAAAGTTAAATCAGCATAGGTTAAAGGTCATAAGTATCATTAATTTAGAGAGATTTTGATGGGTGTAGCCTCTCTTTTGGCCAAAAACTAGTGGGAGCTTCTCGATGGAGTCCAGGATCTTGGTCTCCATAGGAGTTTGACTTGGCTCCCAGTTCCAACAATAGGTTCCTTTCCACTGAGGTGGTCCCTTAGCTAATAACAAAGCCATGTGTTACCCACCTAGGATGGGTGTGGCCATTGCACGGTGTGTACATCTTGTCAGGCTGACAGCTGTTGCGTAGCAGTGTCCCCTGCTTGCTCACAACATGGTCCACTTTCCTCCAGCAGCTCATGTAGTGCTTTCCAGTACTATATGGGCTAACCATCTGGAAACAGGCTCCCTTCCAGATTTTAGCCAGGCCTCTTGATGTTCTGAGTTGGTAGCATGTGGTGTCCTCAGCAATAGGGTCTTACTTTTTACCTCAGGCAGGTAATTAAGTGCTTTGACAGAAGCCTGTCATGTTTGGGGGATCTTGTAGGTCTCTACAATCAACAGCTCAGTGTGGATTGTAACTAAATTTCTGGCTTTGGGAGTTACAAGTCAGAGCCAAATGTTTTAGGGTTAACCTTCATCCCACCCTCTCCAGGGCCCTTCTGACCAGATCATAACCCCATACTCCTATTGAGGGTTTTACCTTCTTTTTTTTCTTTTTTTGAATTTTTGAGGTAGGGTCTCACTCTTGCTCAGGCTGACCTGGAATTCACTATGTAGTTTCAGGGTGGCTTTGAACTCTCTGTGATCCTCCTACCTCTGCCCCCCAAGTGCTGGGATTAAAGGCGTGCGCGACCACGCCCTGCTCGAGGGTTGTAACTTCTTTATTTTATTTTTATTTTTATGTGTGTATGAAAGAGAAAGGGAGAGAGTTGGTGCACTAGAGCCTTCCAGCCACCGTAAATCAAACTCAGGATACACGTGTCACCTTGCGGCATGTGCGACCTTGCACGTGTGTCACCTGGTGTAGCTGGCTTATGTGGGGCTTGGGAGAGCAAACATGGGTTCTTAGCTTCACAGGCAAGTGCCTTCATGTCTAAGCCATCCCTCCAGACTGAGGGTTCCAAATTTTAGTCTACTATTGAGGAGGAAGTTTTCTTGATACCAATTTATTTAGGATTTAGTTTTTTGTATCACCCCTATGCTTCAGTTCCCCTCCCTTCAAACCCTTTCATCCCTTTGTCTGACCCTTCAGTTGCTTGTTAGGTATGCCTGAAACCAGGCTGTTCCAGATTAGGAGTCACAGATGTGGGAGAACATGCAGGATTTGTCTTTCTGTGTTTGTGCGTGTTCACTTAGTATCATCTGTTCCAAGCCCAACCATTTTCCTGCAAACTTCATATCAGTTTTTCATTACTACTGAGTAGAATTCCATCATATATATATATATATCTCACATCTTCATTGTTCATTTGTCAAACATCTGGGTTGATTCCAGTTCTTAGATATGGTGAATTGAGCAGCTATAAACATGGTTGAGCAAATACCTTTGCGGTGAAGAGTAGAGTCTGTAGGGTAGGTGCCCAGTAGAGGAATGGCAGGGTCAGTTGGTAGATCTATTTTTATCCTTTACAGGAGTCTTCATACTGATTTTCATAGTGGTTGTACAAGTTTACATTCCAAACAGCAGTGAACTTCCTCTTTCCCCACAGTCTCACCAACAGTTACTGTCAGTTGATTTTTTTTAATGTTTGCTATCCTGACTGGAGTAAGGTGGTATTTCATACTTGTTTTAATTTGCATTTTCCTGATGGATAAATATGATGAACCTTTTCTTAGTTGAGTATTTAACACTTGTATTTCTTCTTTTGAGGATTTCCTATCCGGTTCTCTGCCCAATTTTTTGAGTGGATTGCTTGATTTTTTAAAATTATTATTTTTATTGCACCTCACCTTACCTGAGTGCACAGGCCCCAAGCAGACTGGCACCTCACTTGGTCCAGCACACAAGCCACAAAGATGCCTGCATCTCACCTGCCCCAGCACCCAGGCCCCAAGCAAGGTTTTCTGAGCACCCATGCCCCAAGCACACCTGCTCCTCACTTGTCCTGATTGCACAGGTCTCAACCATTTAAAAAATATTCTAAAATATTTATTTATTTGTTTATTGAAACAAAGAGAGAAAGATAGAGAGGGAGATACAGAGAGGAAGAGAGGGTGGCTGTGCCCAGGGCCTCGAGCCACTGTAAATGAACTTCAGATGCAGCTGCCACTTTCTGAATCTGGATTTATGTGGATACTGGGGAATAGAATCTTGAGTTGTCAGGCATTGCAAGCAAGTGACTTAGCTATGGCACAATCTTTGCAGCCCTTGGCTTTTTAAATTAATAAATAATTTATATGATTGCAGCTAGATCCTGTGCTAATAAGAATTTCATAAAATAAACAGCAAATAACATGGCTAAATTGTGGGATTTTTGTGTGTATGTGTGGTGTGGTGGTGTGGAGGGGGGATACGCATGCATGCTTGTATGGGGGTGATTGCATGTGTGTGTGTGTGGAGGTCAGAGGTTGATGTAAGTCTTCCTCTTTATTATCCTAGTACATTGTCTCTCGCCTCATCAATTTGACTTATCTTGCAGCTGGGGTTTCAAGTGGCCATCATGCCCACCTGACATTTGTGTGAGTATTGAGGACCCGAACTCTGGTCTTCAAGATGACACAATAAGCATTTTATGCACTGAGCCATCTCCCCAGCCTCTCATTTTGTGTTTATGCATTGTAGAGGACAGCTGTCTGGGGTTATATGACTATGGTCATATTTATTCCATACCACGCAGGAATCATGATTTTAACATTCTTTTTATCTATTTCTTAAAAGTAAAATTTGTTAAGTAGTTCAATTTTTTGATGTTGGGTCTATGATTACTATCCTTAAATAACCATTAGTGGCATTTAATACTGTGGGACCAAACCTTAAGACCATCAGCCCTAGCATGATTCTGTTAATAAAGAGCATGATTTCCATACAGCTTTTGTCAAAGAATGCTGCTGTGAGTACAGAAAAGAAATTGTGTTTTGTGGAAGTTTCTTTTTTTTTTTTTAACTCTAGGGTAAATTGGCTCTGTGTTTGAAAATTTCAGCAGGTAGTCGTTTGACAAATATGACTTTTAATTATTTAACTACAGAGATTTGAAATAATCTGAAGTCAGATGATATTTTAAAGCTATACTATATATTATGAGAGAAGACAATAGAAATCTTTAAACATCAGGCTGACCTGGAATTCACAAACATATTTTGAGGTGTACATTCACCCAATCAAAAAGCCTCTGTGTTCTGACATTTTCTATTGTTCGAGTTTCCTTCCTTGTGGGCTAGGAACTGACTATTATTTTATGTTTATTTTATATAATTTTATTTATTAATTGAATGATTTTCTGAATTTTTCCTTGGACATTTTGAATAATTTATATTTATAAAATGCCACAAAATGCCCTGGCCACATTCCTTATATTATGACCTTAAAGATTACAGGCTTTCTTGGGCTGGAGAGATGGCTTAGAAGTTAAGGTGCTTCCTGCGAAGCCTAAGGAGCCATGTTTGACTCTCCAGATCCCACATAAGCCAGATGCACAAAGGTGAGGCAAGTGCAAAGTCACACATGCCCATTAGGTAGCAGAAGCATCTGGGTTATGATTGCAGTGACTGAGGCCCTGGCATTCTCTCTTTCTTCCCTCTCACTCTCTCTAAAATAAAAATAAATAAATAATGATTATCAGGCTCCTAAATTGGGATAAGCAAAGCTTTAACCAATACAAGACTGAAAACAAAATAAAAGGAATTATGCTACCTAATTTTAAGAATTAGCATAAACCTTTAAGAATCAAAGCTGTACAGTATCTGCAAAAGAACACACACATTAATTATACGAACTGAACAGGCAACACAGACATGCAACCACACAGACATAGTCAGTTCCAGCTAACAAAGACAGAGTGTGATTCAGTGGGAAAATGGACCAGGAACAGTGTATGACCACAGGCAGCAAAAATTTAAAATTGTGCTTCAAGGTTGGGTAGATGGATAAATGGGTAAAATGGTTGTTGCTCAAACATGAGGACCTGAGTTCAATTCCCTAACACCTACAAAAATGGCAGACCTAGTAGTGCATACCTTCGATCCAGTGCTAAGGAATTAGTTACATGACCATCACTGAAGTCCACTGGCCAGATAATATATCTCTGTTGATATCTTGTCTCAAAGAATAAAGGAGAGATTAATTGAGAAAGACACCTGATGCCAACCTCTGCCATTCACATATATGTATACTTGCACTTGCACACACAGGTGCGCCCACATACATATGAACACTGAACATGCACACAGACACTGACATACATACACATACTTGAAATAGTGTGCTTTGTGAGAGTTCTTTTTAATCTAGGGTAAATAAAGACTATTTCTGTCACAAAAAAGTCATTCACAATAGATAATATAGTACGCTGAGAAATTCCATAAAATGGGGGCTGGAGACAGAGGCTAAGGAACTTGCCTGCAAAGCAAAAGGATCCAGGTATGATTCCTCAGGACCCACTTAAGCCAGATGCACAAGGTGGCACATGTATATGGAGTTTGTTTGTAGTGGCTGAAGGCACTGGTGCATCCATTATGTCTCTGCCCCTCTCTCTCTCCCTTCCTCCTTCTCTCTCAAATAAATAAAATAAAATAGTTTTTTAAAAATTCTATAAAATGAAATTTCTATAAGAATAAATATGATGAAAATCCACATGATCTTGGCTTGAGTGATGGATTTGTACATGAAATATCCAAAGTCAAATGCATAAAAAATAACATGTTGGGCTGGAGAGATGGCTTAGCAGTTAAGCACTTGCCTGTGAAGCCTAAGGACCCCGGTTCGAGGCTCGGTTCCCCAGGTCCCACGTTAGCCAGATGCACAAGGGGGCACACGCGTCTGGAGTTCATTTGCAGAGGCTGGAAGCCCTGGCGCCCCCATTCTCTCTCTCTCCCTCTATCTGTCTTTCTCTCTGTGTCTGTCGCTCTCAAATAAATAAATAAAAAATTAAAAAAAATAACATGTTAAAATCGCTAAAATTAAGAAGTCAGAGGATGGGAGAACATTTTTGCAAACATACTTCTGATTAAACAAGTTTAATCAAAGCCTATAAATAACTTAAAATTCAATAATGAGAAAATGAAGAATACAATTTAAAAATGTGCAGAAGGGTTAGGCAGCTCTCCACAGAAGATATACATAGTCTATGCATATTCAAAATACAGAGCGACAGACACAGAGAGAAAGACAGATAGAGGGAGAGAGAGAGAATGGGTGCGCCAGGGCTTCCAGCCTCTGCAAACGAACTCCAGATGCGTGCGCCCCCTTGTGCATCTGGCTAACGTGGGACCTGGGGAACCGAGCCTCGAACCGGGGTCCTTAGGCTTCACAGGCAAGCGCTTAACCTCTAAGCCATCTCTCCAGCCCTCAAAATACATTTTTTATAACATATTCCATGTTACTTTTCATTAAATAAAAATTCACTTTGAAACAATAATGCAATTTCATAACTTACAAAGGACTAATATCCAAAGCACACAGAAGTTTGGGTTTTTTGTTTATTTGTTTGTTTGTTTTTCAAGGTAGGGTCTCACTCTAGCTCAGGCTGACCTGGAATTCACAAACATATTTTGGGGTGTACATTCACCTAATCAAAAAGCCTCTGTGCCCTCAAAATCTTGGATATGAGCACTAATGCAATTTTCTTTAAAATCACTAAGTCAGGATGCCACAAACATACTCTTTAGCATGTGACTAGATTCTGAAATTAAGTACAGGGACAGTGAATGTCAGAAATCTTATTGGAAAATTTTTGATGTGTGGATAAGAAAGGGTGGGAAGAAGTTAGAATTATAGTCATTTATAAGAATTGGAATTAATATAGAAACCTATTTTTTTTGGACTATGGAACAGTCAGAAGCCATAGATTTTTACTAGAAAATTTTTAGTGCCAGGGATTAAATACCTTCCAGCAAGTTGTTGGCCAGGGAGGTCACTCATGCACAAAACCTTATAGACTATTGCCAAGGCTCTTGGTTTCCCACCAAGAACAGATGGTAAGACCCTATTTCTAAAGGCTCCATATACTTGGGCTACAAAGTCACGGAAAAATCCTGGTGGAGCTGAGGGAAAACCTCCTTCATGTAGGCTAGCTGATAGAAAGCTGGAAAAAACCATGCTGCATGCAGTCCAATGGGAGAGAGAGAAATCACCAGTGGAGATACTCAACAGTAGACACTACATGCCAATGGGTGCAATAGTGGCATGTCTGTTATGCGGGTACCAACCACTCTCTAACTGGACTGGATGCCCTCTCCATGGGAGGGAATACATCCCTGCTACTGAAAACCTACAACAGGGGTAGTCATGAGCCCTAGGGGTATAATGTTTGTTGGTGTCTGGCTAAATGTATATATTATGCTCACCACACTGCCCAGTAAGCACTTCTCTTAATGTTTATATCCATATATTAATACTACTCTCACTTTTGGTTAGAGAAGCTTCTCTTTTCAGATGGCAGTGACCTTGGGATGACTCAGACGGTACCATGGTGCTGAGAAGAAGTGACAGAGGAGTGCTCAGCACTGAAATATCTCTATCACACCTTCCAAGGCTCAGGGTCCATTGCAGAAGAGGTGGCAGAAAGAATGTAAGAGCCAAAGGAAGGGTAAGACTCCTTACAAAGTGCTTCTCCAGGCACAAAATGGCCTGGATATCCATGACTTCACAGTGTCTGAAACTAACTACACAAGACCATCATAAGAGGAGGAAAAGATCATGACATCAAAATAAAAAAGGTGGTGGGAATATGATGGAGAATGAAGTTTCAAAGGGGAAAGTAGAAGGAGGGAGGGAATTACCAATGGGTTATTGTCTACAATTATGGAAGTTGTCAATAAACCAATAAATTTAAAAAGGGCTGGAATTATTAATAGAAGTTATGTTCAGTTTAATATGGATGTAGATGACTACATATAAAATATCAATAGATATATATGTATTCAATTTATTATATGTTATATTTCATATATGTTATATATTTAATATGTGTATAAAACAATGACACTTCTGCAACAAAGACCACACCTAACCTCCATATTTTGATGTGTAATTCCATTTTATGATAACTTTAAACAGTTATCCTTTGAGAAATGTTTGATACTCACCAAAAACATATACAATATTAGTGAAATTAAGCACTTTTCAGTAGCTTAATGTAAGGAACTTTTAAAATCCAAACCCCCAATGGTGTGTGTGTCTTATAGTGAGTGATATGTAAACTAATTGGAGTGTTTCCCAGTGGCTGGAAGAATACCATTTTGAGCAACCAAATAAGTAGTATTGTATTACAACTCAGAGTATGAAATAAATAACCACCAGTCTGCACTCATTTAAATAAATAATTTAATTAGCAACAACTAAATAAATTGAGAAGAGACAAATCTTCATGGAAAAGGATTATCAATAATTTTTGTAGAGTGCAATCATAAGGAGATGATATACATACCACCTTCCCCCCAAAAACCGTCCTTTAGGTAAAGGACAAATGAAGAACAACTTCAGAGTAGAGAACTGATAATTTCTACCTAGTTAGATAATCATGGTTAATATCAACAGTAATAATTCATGCTAATTACATTACCCTCAATGCACTGTGATGAGACATATACTCTCCCTCTGTGATTGTTATCCCCAGACACACAGTAATCATGAAAAAAAATATGAAAAACATAGAATAAGATTGGACTACAAAAATCCCATGTATCTTGAAGCTATCAAGCTCATCAAAAATATGAAATGTCAGATACTCTCATAACTGAAATGAAGTCCAAAGAGAGGCAATCATGAATACAATGTGGTATCCTGGAAGGGACCATAAAGGTAATTATCCTGAAGATACCAAGAATAAGGTATGAATTTTATTTCATAACAATACATCAATATTGATTCACTAGTTATGCCAAACATACTACATTGAAGTAAAGTTAATAAGAGTGAAATCTAGATTTGTGTGCATGCAGATACTCTACTATTTCTTGCTATTTCTGTAAATATAACTCTCTTAAAATTAATTTCATATTCTTTAACTCTAGTCATGACCATCAGAAACATTAGCTCCAGATTACAGAAGTATCATGAAATATATATTTAACAACATAGATACAGGCCAATATTTTTAAGTCTCCCATAAAGTTCACTGATAAATGCTATTTTAAAATTTCTCTCAAGTACTTATTAGGGGCTACTTGAAATTTTAAAAACTTTTATATATTTGATATTATATTTCACAGCCTGTGTACTAACCACTCTTCAAGCATTACAAACCTGTCATTATTCTGTTTGGTTTTGAGCCTTGTATAAATGAGAGCCCAGTTTCTCTCAGTGATCTGTTATGGAATCAGTTTTGACATCGTGTTTATACAGCAACAAAGGGACAAAACACTGATGACTTATCTGAATTGTGAGCCAAATTTTATCCATATGTTTTCCACAATTGGTTCATCAATTATTGATTAGGCTTAATGAGTATGCTAATAAGCAGAACTCAAGTAGCTTCTTTACCCCTTCTGTGCTTTCCAGGTCCTCATAAATTCTTGAAATGGTGACTGCTAGAAATAGATTATGGGTTGGTGCCAAGAAGCCATAATGCAGACCACATATGGTGTTCAAGGGCTGATGTTCGTCCTTTCAGGAGAGTATTGAAAATGTACTTTGTGACATTTGTTCTCAAATGCAAATTAATTTATATGGCTTTCCCTTGTGTACTTGTTATATATCTTGCTCAAGTTCACAAGCAACTGCAGAATACAGATTTAGCTTGTGAAGACTGAACTGTGGAAGATCAAATCTGAATCTCACCACTGTGTACAGGGATACTTATGGTGGCTTAGATTTCCAGTGGAAATTTCTATTGGTTTGATTCATTTTAAGAAATTACTATTGCTAGAGTTCTGAAAATAATTTCTGAAACCTGCTCACTTACTTCTACATTCTAAATCACAAAGGGTTGAGGAATATGTCTTTATTAAAACCTAGCAGTTAAGGCATTTGCCTGTGAAGCCTAAGGACCCATGTTTGACTCACCAGGTCCCCATGTAAGCCAGATGCACAGTGACACAAGCGCATAGTGTCATACATGCCACAAGGGGGCACACACGTCTGGGGTTTGATGGAGAAGGTGGAGGCCCTTGAGTACCGATGACTCTCTCTCTCTCTCTCTCTCTCTCTCTCTCTCTCTCTCTCTCTCTCCCTCTCTCTCTCTCTCTCTCAAAGAGCCAGTTTGTTGGGCTTGCCTCAAAGAACACAAAAAACAACCTAATAATATCTTTTGATTACTATTTCAACAGAATGAATGTTAAAGTATACATGCTTTCTTGGTTAAAACAAAAACACAAGCTATGTTCAAAGTATAATTAAAGTATGATTTTTGAAAGTTAATGAACTTCAGATTTGTATTGACTTATGTGTCAATTGTTATATAATATGATCTTGACATAATGTGAATGCAAAACTATTAGTTCAGTTTATTGGGCATAATCACTTGAAATTTTCATTATATGTTTGAAATTTATATCTTACTTCATTAAATTCTTTCTGGGTATAAACATGTTCTCATTCAACATTGTATATGTTATTTCTGTGTGCATTCCTATGTGACTTAAATTCATTCAAATTTATTACCTAAAATATCTAGAGAACTAAGTAAGAGGTTTAATGACAGCCACATGAAATAGCAAACCGTTTGTTGTAGTTATTCAGAGAAGATTGCATTATATAAATGTCATTAATGAATATATCCCTCATAAAGAAAGCAGTGTGATAACATACAAGACTATGGAACACTGAAATTGGCAAGGTGTTATTTATTTTGCTGTGTTGTTCTTTTAATGACTGACATATTTAATATTCTTGGTTTCTGGTGCATTAAAATGTGAATTTACTTTAGATTTTTTAATTAGGTTAATAACGTTTATGCTTTCAGCTTGAACTTAGAAAAAATAGAGTAAATACCAAGTCATCTAGCTCAGTTGCTTAAAGGCAGACTTTTGTTCTTGTCAAAAGAATCACACCAAAGCTAGAAATGTGAAACCATAAAAATAAATTAAAGAGGGGTTGCAGAGATGGGTCAGCAGTTAAAGTGCTTGTTTGCAAGGCCTGATGGGCCAGGGTTCAATTTCCAACTTCCTACGTAAAGCCAAATGCACTAAATGGTGCATGCATCTGGAGTTGGTATTCAGTGACAGGAAGCTTTGATGTGCCCATGTTTTCTCTCTCTGTCTCCTTGTAAATAAATAAATAAAACTATTTAAAAAAAATTAATTAATTGACAAAATATCTCATAGCAGTTACTCAATAGCAAGTGTAGAATTATTTTTAAATTTTGTCAGTTATTCATGGTGATCCCTAATAACAGGTTAGATAATTTATGCAAACCACAGAAAGAAGTTGATTGCCCAAATATGTTTTCTCTTAGTCAATGAAGTTTAGAGCTAGTCTTAAATAACTTATGTTAATGGTCATTCTTGTTTTTAGTACTTTTTAGTCAAATAAAATGATGAGCATTTTAGTCCTCTTCAAACAACTGCAGTCTCCAGACCACATTTGCCTTACAATTACATTCCATGTAGTACTTTTCCATCAGCAAGTTAGACTCCTAAGGAAAGAGCTTTCAGAATGAAGTCATGCCATATCTAAAATTGCCATGGAAAGCTTGTATGTTTTTTAGCTGCAAATGCTGTTTGTGATGTTATGGCATTCTATCCAGGTCCATTTATTTCTCTAAGTTATCAATTTTGGATTAAAAGTATTTTACTTTCAAAACCATTAGTTCTTTCACCCTAAGAAAAATCAAACTTTACCAGAAAACCATAACTAATCAGAAAAATAAATAGCGGGATCCTAATTTACATTTAACCTTTGTTTTAAATGATTAATGGGTGCTATTTATGTAAACTATTTCTACAATGCAGCATGAAATGAAATTTAAATTGCAGATTTTACAGTGGTGTATTTTAACTAGTGACCCTATCCCCAAGAAGGAAAATAAAAGAAAACCAATTACATTTGTAATAAAGATGCTAATGCATTTCTTGCTTTAAAGTTATTTAAGTTGTGATTTTTAAAGAAACTTTCATTTCTAATGAACTCAAAAAATACTATGAAACTTTGTCTTTGTAAGAGAAAAATTGACTTGACTTTTTTGTTTTTAATCCATCCTCCACTAAACGAAGTTTTTTCTTCTTGCCCTGGATATCAGAAAGTGATCAAGTGTTAAACAGGTCTGTGTAGATAGAGGCTGAAGGGAGATATGGGAATTTAGCTGCAGCAGTCAGATTAGAGGTAAGGCTGACTTGTACCTGTGAGAACTGCATTCACTGAGTCATGCAGATGGACAATGGGAAGATTGTCTTTTATGTGCACCTGATCTTTCTGGTTCCCAGCATCCAAATGGATACTATTTCTTCTACTTCCTTACTTTTGGCACCATAGGACAGCAGAAGCTCTGGGTTTAACAACACACTGAATGCTGAAAAGTGACTTCAACCGAGAAGGCTTCCTAATATTCTAAAGACTACTGAAATTCACATCCTAGATTTTTGACATGAATGTAATCTTTTATTGATATTAAAATCAATAAAAAAACATTGTACATTTTATTCAGGAAATATACACAATCAGGTATGTATTTTAAAGCTAAGTCTGGATATGTATGTATGTTGGGGGAAGTCTGGAGAATGTGGTCTGTGAAAAGGAGCAGGAAAGTTAGAACTCATCTGGCATGGTAATTTGGATTAGATGTCCCCCATAAGCTCATATTTTCTGAACTCTTGCTCCCCAGCTGGTGGAAGTCTTGGAGGTAGAACCTTGTTGGAGCAGATGTGTTCCTGAGGGTGAATCTTGAGGTTTATTTGCCCCTAGCTTGACAGTATGAATTTGGCTCACTTCCCTGCTGCTGTTGTCTAAGTGATGTTGGTATGGAGGTGATATCCAGCCTCTGCATTGCCATCTTTTCCCTGCTATCATGAAGCTTCTGCTCAAGACTATAACTCAAAATGAATATTTTCCTTCCATCAGCAATTTTTGGTCAGGTGCTTTAATCCAGAAAGGAGAAGGTAGCTACAACAGAAAATTGGTACCAGTGGAGTGGGGTATTTTTGCATGGAAACTGACTGTGGCTTTTGGCCTTTTGGAGGTAGGGGGGGCACTGCTTTTCTCCCCCTGCAGTGGCAGAGGTGATGCCCAGCCTCTGCTCATGCCATGCAGCTCCCTTCTTTTATGGAGTTTCCCCTCAAGTCTGTAAACCAAAATAAATCTTTTTCTCTCATCAGCTGTTTTGGTTGGGTGTTTTGTGCCAGCAACTCAAAGGTAACTTTCACACCTTGGTATAGAAGTAGAAGCAATACATGGAATTAAGTAATATTTGGAAGGTCAGATTTAAAAGAGTAGGCTTACTTCCCTTTCTCTGAAGGCCCCTGGTCAGAGCCCTCTGTTGCAAAGTGTGATGGTTTCATTATAAATGGCCCCCATAGCCCCAGATAATTTTGATTAAGATTAAGCTTCCTACTTTAGTCTTCAGCAAGCAAAGCCCTGATGGCAGAGGTGTGTGACTGTGGGTGAATCTTGAGCCCAGGTATTCAGAGTCAGCTTGGGCTTACTGGTGCTGGCTATTGTCTCTCTGCTGTGGATGAAAGATGAAATAAGTCAGCTTGTTTTTCATGACAAAGCTTCCCCTGGAATCTATAAGCCTGAAATAAAGCTTTTCCTCCCATAAGGCTGTTCTGGTCAGGTGTTTGTCCCAGTAATGAGAAGGTAACTAGAAGATAAACTTGACACTGAGAATGGAATCATTGCTGTGATAAATCTGACCCTGTGGTTTTGGTCTCTTGGAATATTTGAAGGAGGAATATGGAAGGATTTGGACAGGAGAAGCCTTGCCGTGCTACAAGCAAAGCTTGATGCACTATTCTGGTAAGAGTTTGAAACTTATGCATGCAGAGAGAAGTATGGACTGTGATGGAATGGGTTATTAAATTTCAAATGGGGGCTGGGGAGATGGTTTAGCGGTTAAGCGCTTGCCTGTGAAACCTAAGGATCCCGGTTCAAGGCTCGATTCCCCAGGACCCACGTTAGCCAGATGCACAAGGGGGCACACGCGTCTGGAGTTTGCAGTGGCTGGAGGCCCTGGCACGCCCAATCCCTCTCTCTATCTTCCTCTTTCTCCCTGTCTGTCGCTCTCAAATAAATAAATAAAAATGAACAAAAAAATTAAAAAAAAATTTCAAATGGCAAGGAAAGAACTTTGTTAGAATTGTGATATGGCAGAAAGGCTGCTGTGTATTGCCCAAGCCCTGAAGAATACATAAACTCCAAATTCCTCCTTTTACACTACCAATTTGATAGTTATACTTTTAGGTTGACAATGAAAATTGAACAAAAATGTACACAATTGGGAATGACACATAATGTATAATCATAGATATAAAAAGAGTTTTAAGAAATATGACCTTTGATTCTGTGATAATTAAGCTTAGACTTAAGGCCCTGTGATGAAGAATCTCAAAGACTTACCAAGAACCTATCTACATATTTGCACATATTTAAATGTATACATGTTTGTATGTATTCACATACTTGCACATATACACATATTTATATATATAAATGTTTGTATGTATTCACATATTTGCACATGTATACATATTCACATACATACATATTTGTATGTATTCATATGTTTGCACATATATACCTATTTATATATATATATATACTTTTGTATGTATTCATATATTTGTGCATATATACATACATATATATACACACATGTTTTTATGTATTCACATATTTGCACATATACACATATTCACATACATACATGTTTGTATGTGTTTGAATATTTGCACATGCATGTATGCATACATGTGTGTGTGTCTGTGTATGCATGTTTCAGATGGGGACATGTAATTATGAAAACATGATATAAAAAAGTCATAAATGTTATGTATTTGTAATATATCTCATTTGAATAATAACAACCAGAGTCTAATTAAAATAATCATATATGGAAAAAAGTTGTTTGATAGGTTTTTCAGTTTTGGCAAGTTACAAATAATATAAAATTAATAAAGCAATATTATGTAAACTAAAATCTTTAAAATTTTACTTATTGCAGTTTATTCAAAAACACATCCCTGTCTGCATCATATTGTTACATGTATATATCCTTAGGGGCTTATTGAGGCTTGTATTCAGATATTAAATTAGCTCCATTTTGGTTTCTTTGGTAACTATTATCCATGCAATATTTAGCAAGCTATTTGGTAGAGGGTGGGTATTTAATTATTCCTCTCTGTGTAGTACTTCATGCAATCTCTGAAGTAACTCAGTTTTTGTTTTCTTCTTATGTTAACTGAAAATACTTATATCACAAAATCTCAAGTAGCTTGTTGCAGTTTATCTATATTTGTAATAATTTTAAAGCAGATAATAAAATAGATGTCCTTGGTTAGTATGTAATAATACAGGAATATTATCTCACAGCACACTATAGAGTTGCCTTATTGAAGAATTCATCAACAGAAAACTAAGTACTTTGTTGACTTAATTTTTCTAGAACTGTTGTAAACTTTCCTCTGGTTGTATTTTCTAAACAGCTATAAAGAGTGTTGAATAATTCTCCTTACATATTTTATGAACAATAGGATTTGGAGTGTTTCCTATCACTTTACTACTTATACATTAATTGGCAAGGCTACATGAAATTGTTTATTTTCAAAGAAGAAAACCCAGGTAAATGTTCTGTTTGTTAATTACTTCGTCCTGGCCTCATTGAAATTTTTCTTAAGTATCAAAGTGTATTTGGATATCATGACCTGATACTAGGTCAGATTTATATAGAATTGAATAAAATATTCATATTTTGAGTTTGTCCATGGATTCATTTCCACCTTGAAGAAATACTTTATTTGCTTAATCTTCACAAAAACTCTAGTAGCAAAAGGCTTTAACTTCATGAGACAAAGTGAAAATGTCATCTTGATTATTGCAGTTTCTTCTTAGCAAAGCCAGCAGCTTTTCCAGGGATACAAACTGGGAATAGACATCAACAATGTCTCAGGCTGGAGACAGACAGATGGTATGGCTTTTTTAAGAAGGTGTGTTCAGAATTTTATGAAGCAAAAATTGAACTAGTATTCTTAGTTACTCAATTATATAGGATAGTGCCTTTTATAGACAAATTTACCTCACTATATGTTAAAAAAAATGTTGAATACTAACATCTCCTAGGAAGTATGAAGAGATGTTATGTAGGTACTCTTTAAGGTTAGTAACCATGACAATGAAGTTATTCCTGAAAATACCTCCTCTGAATATGTGCATTTTATTCTTATGTCAGTGTATATGAGTTCACTGTCATCCTAGCTTACTGTCTCATCCTAGTTTACTCTCAGCCCTTCTCATCCTTTCTTTTACTTTCCCATGTCCAAGTCTGGTGACATAAACTCCAACTCTCTCTATGTGTCCTACTTCTTTCAAGACACACACATTTCTTACTGGTTAAATACATTAATTCATGTTTTTAAAAAGTATTCTGTACAAAATTTTAATGGTAATAATAATAAAATTATCCTATTTTCACGCAAAGAGAGAGAAATAAAAAGAGAAAGCGAGAATGAGCCTCTTACTACTGCAAATGAATCAGATGCTTCTGCCACTTTGTGCATCTGCTATTACATGTGTACTGGGAAACTGAACCTGGCCCATCAGGATTTGCAAGCAAATATCTCCAGCCTCTATTTTTTTTTTTTTTGCAGAAACCCAACATTTTAGAAATAGGACATCATTTCATCTACATAAGCTTAGCATGGTTTAAAATTTGGTGGTAGAGAGACTCAAAAAAGCTTATAACTTTATACTTATAATTATAGGGAATAAGAATCAATTGATTAGGCTTACATCTTTTTTTCATTCCTATCCTTTGATAAGAGTTGGAATTTTTGCAGAAAATACTGATGCATATGTATCAATCATGCACCTTAAAAATCTATACTTTTTGGATAAATGGCAATCATAATATGTTTATACTAAATGAGCAAGCAGCTGGAGCAGAGATGATGCATGCATGTGCGTGTGTGCGCGCACGCGTGCACGCGCACACACACACACACACACACACACACACACAGAAATTGTCAAGATACCTAACAAAGACTACAAATGAAAGATCAGATAGAGCCTTCCTATAGCAAAAGAACCAACGAGTGACTTGCATGTCTGCAACATATATATCATATATATATATGTAATATATAATAATATACACATATATATTATATTATTATATATTATATTATATATTATATATTATATATGTATACATATTATATATTATGTATATATTATATATGAATATATATTATGCATATATTATATATGTATATACATTATAAAAATTATATATATATTATAAAAATTATATATATAATATATATATATGTGTATATATATATATATTATAAAAAAGGAACAGTGAGCAGCTATGGCAGGAGGATATTTTGATCAAAATCTGATCTATATTTTAAATTATAAAATAAATTTTCTGAGGCTAGAGAAATGGTTGTGTGTGTAATGTGTCTGCTTTGCAAGCATGAGGGCCTGAGTTCAGATCTCCAGTATTCATGTAAAATCTTGTTTTGTAGGACAACAAGATTATCCTAGAATATACGGATGAGTTAATAACATAGTTTATCTTTTGACAAAATTCACACAAGCATGTATCACAAAGAATTAACTTTAAACTATAACCTTTGATCAAAAATAATGGGTTACTACTGATTCATAATTTTTAGAAAATGGAACACATTAAAACAAGATGAAAATGATGGGAAGTTATGAGTAAGAGGATAGTACATGAGAGCCTTATGTACTAGTTTATGCCATTCAATTTTTGTGTAAATATGAAGGTATTCTTTAAGAAAACACATGCATTTGAAAAAAAAAATCCCTGAATCAACATATAAAACTAAGTGAAACCAGTAAATATAAATTGCTGGATATGATATAAATATATTTAATTATGAAGGGCTTCATGTTTTTCTCCTCAGATTTGGAAGATGCATTGGCTGTTCACTGGCACCGCTCCTATCCACTGCTGCAGTGGAGACACAGATGGAATAAGACAGCACAAGCATCACATCGCATTTCAAGGGAGAAGTATATTTGAAGACAAACTGAATTTTATGAATAAACTTTCTAAAGATTCCTTTGAAATCTAATTGAAATAAGTTAGCTTAGGAAAGTCAAAAGAGGGCTGGAGATGGCTCAGTTGATAAAATCCTTGCTGTGCTAGTATGCATACCTAAATTCAGGTCTGTAGTTCCCACATGAATGCCATAAATGATAGTACATGACTACAATCTCAGCACTGGAGTAGTGGAAGCAGGAGGATCCCTAGGATTAGTTGGCAAGATAGTCCACCTCAATCAGCTAACTCCAGGTTCAGTAATAGACCCTGTCTTAAAACAAAGTGGCAAGTAATTAAGGAAGTCACTCATCATCAACCTCTGGCCTCTCCATACATATTCACATATATGCTTATGTGTTCCCACTTACATACATACTTACCATACATCCACTTAAGAAATCAAAAAGAATCAGCTATATTTCACTTAAAATGTGATTGAGGTGATAATAGGATAAGCATTTAGATTTGATGATTATAAAATGTAAACACATATCAAATATCAAAATGTACCTCCAAATTTGTACAGATATTATATGATAGTTAAAATAAAAATTAATTGCACAAGTTTATGAGAAATTGGACTTTAAGGGTTATATGAACAGTTTTTTCAGTAGTACTTAAGCATGAGCTTTATCATTCTAAATGTCCACACAGATGTAGATGTTCTGTGCTATAAACTATAAGACACTGATATACTTGAAATCTGAAATGTCCTCCACTTGTCCATCTCTTGAAGGTTTGGTTGCCAACCTACATCATCATGGAGAAATGCTGGAGCCTGGAGAGATGGGGCATGATGGAGAGAGGTTAGGGGAGCATGACACATATGCCCTTTTAGAGGATATCTGGATGCTGGTCTCTTCTACTTCTCTTTGCTTTCTGGCAGCCATGTAGTTAGCAGTCTTTCTTCCTGTATTTGCCTCCATCATGATAAACTTCCTTGCTATAGGTCTAAAAACAGTGGGGGATGGGGGAAGAGCTATCATGAATTGCAACCCTGAAATCCTGAGCTGACATGAATTGTTCCTCCTTTGATGTCACAGCAGCAGAAAGCTGACTGATAAAAACTAATAGCAGAAATGAAAGAACACCTAATAAATTGCATAATAATAATAATAATAATAATAATAATAATAATAATACAAATAATAATAAATTCCAGGGTCAGAATGGTTAAAGTTATGATACTACATGCAAATTATTCTACAGATTCATTTTAATCTCCATGAAATGTGCAGTGAATTTTTTTATAGAAATCAAGCTTATTCTAAAATTTATATGGAACAAATCACAGGAACCTGAATAGCTAAAACGATTTTGCAAAAAGATGAGCAGAGTATTCATTCTATATGAACCCAAGGTTTTCCAGATTGATTTTCTGCATTGATCTCACAGTTTAATGTCAGAGAGAAGATATGCATGCATGTCAATAGGAACTCATACAAATATGATTTATTAATTTGTGACAAATGCACCAAAGCCATTCAATGTAACAAGAATAGTCTTTTTCACTGAAGAATGCTGGGATAATTAGATGTTCATATTTTAAAGTAAAAACTTGAAACCAATATTTAATGAATATAAAACAGAAATGGATCCGAAACCTAAGTGGCAATCCTAAAGCAGCAATTTCTAGTCAATTTCATAGAAAGAAAATCTTTTTGCTTTGGCTTAGGAAATGTTTTCTTAAATAAAACACAAAATATAATATAAAAAGAAAAATGATAAACTGGAATTAATCAGAATTAAAATCTTCAAATGCTCAAATGTGCCGATAAGAAAATTAAAAAGGGAGCTACATATTGAGGTACTGAGAATAAAATAATTGCTAGCTACCATATATTTGAAATAAATATACTTTGACATAAAAAGTCATAACTAATTAATAATCAAGCAAGAAGTAAAACTAAACATACTATTTAAACTATTTAACCAACAAAATTGACATTTGGCTAACAGATGAAAATGTTCTCACCACCATGATTAGTTAGGTAAATACAAATTTTAAAAGTAAGATATAATTTAATACCTACATCTATGCTTTTAAAAATTGTCAAGATTAAGTTCTAGTGGGGATAGTTTGCCAACATACTCTGACATATAAAAAGAATTAGAGATGAGTAAGAGCAAGAGGTCTTTAGAAAATGATTTCTATCTCCTGATAATGGTAATAAAAATCGCTTACTCAGTGATACAGGTCCCATATTCCTAGACATGCAAAAACACTAAAAACATATCCACAAAAGAATTTTCACATCAATATTTATACTGCATTTATCGATTATAACCATAAAGTGGAAATAAACCATTTTCAATGCAGAAAGGATAAGCAACCCCTTGTGCATCCATGATGCTGGAATATTACTTTACAATGAAAAAGGATGGCCACTGACACAGGCAAGCACAGGCACAATCTCAAATGCATCATGCTAACTGACAGGGCCCAGAGTCTGCTGCCCCATAATATGGCTGTGTTAAAATGTCTCTGATAAAGCAAAGCTTACGCATTGGCAGATATGTACATACATACATACATACAGACAGACAGACAGACAGACAGACAGATAGATAGATGTAGGTTCATGCAACTAATGTCAGCCAAGTCTAACAACTTGTTGGGTTAGAAGACTGAAAACTAAGTGCTTCAAAGCAATTATTCATGGATTTAGGGATATTGTTTATTTTGATTTTATATGTAGTTAAGGGAAATTATGAATGTCAAATTGTACTGCATGTATATTATACCTCAATGAAAACTGACCTTAAAGTGTCTTTAATTTTATTATCTATACTACAACATTCTGCCAAATAATAGATTGTTCTTTTTATTATATTTCCCTTTAATACTTTAACAGTTTCTGAATTCTTCATATTTCATAATCTTTCACTCAGTGGCACTACTTTTATTTTCTGAAGATGGAGAATAAAAACTATGCTGAGAGATCTGTAGAGATGACTCAGTGGTTAAAGGCACTTACTGGCCTGGCATTCAATTCCCCACTACCAACATAAAGCCAGATACACAAAGTGGCTCATGTGTCCACATGTTGTTTGCAGTGACAGGAGGCTCTGGCACAGTCATTCTCATTCTCCCTCGTAAGTATAAATGGATAAAATTTATATGTTAAAAAACACCCTGAGGATGAGCTACTGTGGGGTAATGAGGCAGCATCTTGCAAGCATCCCAGTTCCCATCCCTGCAGACTCACAGTGCTTCAGCTCATCTTATTTGTGAGATGCTGAGCATGTTAGGGAGAAAAGCTCAAGAACCTGTCTGCTAGCTATTCTGTCTGGCTTGTTTTTAACCACTAGTGAATAGTTAAGTATGCATTCATATTGTCCATCATGGTGGTTAGGCTTTCCTTTGTCACCTACCGTGTCTTTCTGTATCTGTTATTCTACCTTGTGAGCAGTGACAACTTAGTCAGACATCCAGGATGGAAAATGATAAGCTTTCCTTGAGCTTCCTCCTGTTTTCCTTGTTCCTTCTGAGGTAGTTTCATACTCAATGTAAGTTCTGGTTATAGCATCAAATGGAATTTTGCAAGTAAAATGAAACAAGTGCCTTCCTAAATTGATTGCCAAAGAAATAATTGCAAATAAATGTTCATCACATTAGTATTTCTCAAATGTTAAAACCAAAAACACAGTGGAGAGAAACTCTGAAAAACATTTCCTTTTGAGGATTATTTAGCATTCCAATTCATTCTTTTGATCTTTTACAATTAAGATTATGTGATAACACAGTTCAACTTAAAAACAAAACAAAACTGTGAAGTGGTATAAGTCTGCCAAAATGTTAATACTTTTGGTTTCATAGGGCCTTTTTCAGTTTTATTAAACATAACATTAATTAATAATGAGAAGCATACACTGTTTTAATAAAACAGGAGAATGTTAATTGGTTACATGAATGATTTCAGTGAATTCGTATGAATTTAATTATTATGACTATGCAGGAAACTCCTGTAGTAGCTTGCCTTAGAATGTTTCCCACTCATCATTAAGGTAAGATGTTTTTCCCTTGTGTGAGTGATGGGCTTGTATGTGTATGTACAATCATATGTGTTTGGGTGTGCATGTGTGTGGGTATATGTAGAGGCCAGAAATTGACTTTTTGTGTCTTCCTTCATTGGTCTTTACTTCATTTACTGAGTCAGGGTCTCTCATTGAAACCCACAGCTTGGAGATTCTAGCTAGCAAGTTTGCCTAGAGCTCCCCTCTCCACTTCCCAATCACTGGGGATACTGGTGAGCCACCATGCCCATGTGTTATTTACTTGGTTGTTGCGGATCTGAGTTCAGGTACACATGCTTGCCTGGTAAACATGATTTATTGAGTCATCACCCCAGGCCCAAGGTGAGATTTTTAAATTTATAAACAAAAATATTTGTTTTTCTCAATCCATTTATTATAATTTTTCATATTATATTGAAAATTATTTGTTAAAGATATATAAACATTATTTTTTATACTTTACAGTAAATTGAATAATACACTAGGGCAAAAAACTAAATTCCATCCACTGAATTTAATTAATCTAGAACTCGGTTTATTTTCTCAAAACTTTAATAGTATTTTCAAGGAATATATAATAAGAATATTAAAGTAAGAAAATAAATATTCTATAATAGACATTTGGGAAGTAAATAGTACCTTAGGATCATATTTATGGAACACCAACTCTAGCAAAAAATAGCTCCAAATGTGCTTCTCCTACAGTGGTTCATGTAATGTCAGTTTCAGTTAGTGTCACAGTCAGGTTTGCATTGCTGGTAGAAATCACCCAAACAAGAGCAGCTTCTGAGAAAAAAAAAAGAGCTTAATTTTGGCTTACAGGCTCAAGGGGGAAGCTCCAAGATGGCAGGGAAAATGACAACATGAGCAGAGGGTGGACATCACCCCCTGGCCAACATAAGGTGTACCATAACAACAGGAGACTGTGCCAAACACTGGCATGGGGAAACTGGCTATAATACCCATAAGTCCACCCCCAACAATACACTGCCTCCAGGAGGCTTTAATTTCCAATCGCCAACAGCTCAGGAGACTAGCATTCAGAATACCTAAGTGTATGGGGGACACCTGAATCAAACCACCACAGTTAGCTTTATCTTTTTGGAACATTGCTACTTTAAATACTGTTATCATTGATCCACTTTATTATATTTGTAAAACTAAGAAGAGAAAGATATTTTTTCTTGGGGATTGAGAGAGGAAGAGATGATATGGCAGACCCTACTTTTTCCACATTATTTCAAATAAAATTTAGTTATAAATCAGATTGTTTAGTCAAAATAAATGCCATAAACATTCCTTCACAAACTTTTAACTTCTCATGTTTGGAAATAAACAGGACAGTGTAGAAATTCTGAATTTAAAGAGCCACAGGCACAGCATGGAAAGCAGCTCCAGCAGTGCGATGCAGGTCTCCCCGTGCCTCCTCCCAACCACGATGCTCATGGCCTCTGAAAACAGTTGCTAGCACTACCTTTCCTCACATGTTAAATTTACCTAAGTTAAATTATACAGAATTAATCCTTTTGTGGTGTGGTTTCTTGCACTCTATATGAAGCCCATTTTATTTGTTCATACATAAGCCTGAAGAATCAGTTTATTTACATTTCCAGTTCAAATGACATGGTAAAAATCACTCTACTATGGAATACTTTTGTGTACAGTTGATGGGCATTTGAGCTATTTTCATGTTGTTAATGATGTGTATAATTCTACAGTGTATATTTGTGTGTGTGTGTGTGTGTGTGTGTGTGTGTGTGATGTTTGCGAGCATGCCCATGCCATCAGGCACATGACATGTGGCAGTCTAAGGACAACCTCCCGGTTTGTCTTCTCATTCTACATTGTTTAAAACAAGGTCTTGGGCTGGAGAGATGGCTTAGTGGTTAAGCGCTTGCCTGTGAAGCCTAAGGACCCTGGTTCGAGGCTCGGTTCCCCAGGTCCCACGTTAGCCAGATGCACAAGGGGGCGCACGCGTCTGGAGTTCGTTTGCAGAGGCTGGAAGCCCTGGCGCGCCCATTCTCTCTCTCTCCCTCTATCTGTCTTTCTCTCTGTGTCTGTCGCTCTCAAATAAATAAATAAATAAATAAATAAATAAATAAATAAATAAATAAATTAAAAAATTAAAAAAAAAATAAAACATGGTCTTGCTTGTGGGTTAGTTTTTGCTGCTTCATGTGCACCACTGTTTTTGGCCTTGGGACGTTCTGATACTCCTGACTCCGCCTCTTACTGCCTTGCGTGCGTTGGAATCTTAAACACATATGGTGCTTTGCATCAGACTACATGCGGGTGCTGGAAGGTCAAACCTGGTCCAGCCGACCTTTTAGCAAGTGCCTTTAACCATGGAGCCCCTCCCCAGCCCCTATTGTGCACATTTTACATGGCTTTTTAAAGTTTTTGTTTTGGGTGCATAGACAATGAGTAGGTTATGAGTAGGTTATGAGTGTTTCCAAATTTGGCAAACACTAGGAAACAATTTTTCAAGATAATTGGTGTATATCATCTATGTTGTTTCTATAATTTTACAATAATTTCTGGCCATTCATTAATTTTATTATAGCTAAGGATTTTTTGCACATCTACTTTTATTATTTAATTTTGAGTTTTTTCTTGTGTCTTTTATTCATCAGCCTTTTTTAATGTTTGCTGGCCATATTTTTTTAAAAAAATCTTGGTCTGGAGAGATGGCTTAAGGCACTTGCCTGCAAAGCCAAAGAACCTCTGTTCAATTCCCTCAGACCCACATAAGCCAGATGCACAAGATGGTGTAGGCATCTGGAGTTCATTTGCAGTGGCTGGAAGCCCTGGCACACCCATTCTCTCTCTCACTCTCATCCTCTGCCTCTCTCTCTCTCTCTCTCTCTCAGATAAACAAATAAAAATAAAATACTTTTAAAAATCTTCCTTTTATCATGACTGTAAAACTTTGTCCGTTAATTTTTCATTATGTTCATTTCATTGTGATTTTGCTTGGTGAGGGTTCTTTGCATTAACATTATGAAAGCCCACTCAATAATATGGCTGTAATTGTTTCTTACACCATGTCAATTGTTGTTCTTTATAAGATGTCTTTTGAATAAACAGAACTTTTTAAATGCTTGTCCATTTAGTCTCCTTTTCTTTTTTGGACAGTGCTTTCAAAGTCCTGTCAGCCAAAAGCTCATTAGCACAAATGTGACGGATATTTTTCTATATTTCCTATCATGCAGAGACTAGCAAATTTTTTGTAAAATGTATATACTCTGAATCTTCTTGAGATTACCTTTGTAGAATAAGAAACCATAAAATACCAAAATGGGCTTTATTATATTCCAATACATCTTTGTTTATAGAGACTAAAATTTGATTTTCATATAATTTCAAATATTATAACATTTTGTTCAAATTTCGATAGATTTAGCCATTAAAAATCTTTTGAAAAACATTTTTAAGCCATGATTCACACTGAAACAAGTGATGAGCTGGTTTTGGCATGCAAGTCACAAGACATGACAACCTTTGTCCAGTGGCCTAAATCCCATTTCCCATTCTTATTTATACTTGGTTTGAAGTAGATTTTTGTATATGATGTAAGATGATATTAATACCCAACCCTCCTACTTGTATTTGCCAAAAATTTGCCACTGCTCTACTAACTTTTTGAGATTGTTTATGGGTGTTTAGTTCTTGTTGCAGTCAGGTTCACATTGCTGGCAGAAAACACCCAATCGAGAGTAACTTGTGGTAGAAAAGTTTTTTTTGGCTTACAGACTCAAGGGGAAGTTCCATGATGGCAGGGAAAATAATGGCATGAGGAGAGGGTGAATATCACCTCCTGGCCAACATCAGATGGACAACAGCATCAGGAGAGTGTGCCAAACATTGGCAAGAGGAAGCTGGCTGTAATACTCATAAGCCTGTCCCCAACAATACACTGCCTCCAATAGGCTTATCTGCTAGAACACTGCATTTAAACGCCAATGTTAGACACCCTTTCATCTCATGGAAAACATTTCCACATTACAAAATGACGATGTTTGGTTGAGTCATATTCAGATAGTCATATTCAGATAAATGGAGCTTAGTATTATTATTATTTTATTTCAAAATTTTATTGTAAAGAATTTGGCCTAAATTTTGTCAAATGTTTTCTTACGCGTGTTGAAGTTGTTCTATCTTTCTCTTTAATTCTGTTAGTACGGAGAATGACAGTAATTGATTTTTAAATGATAATTAAGGCAGAACATTTGCCATAAGATGGCTTAATTTCAATATAGTGTTTCTCATTAATAACACTAGATTCACTTCAGAAATATTTGGTTTAGGATTTTATTTTCTATGTTCCTAACATTCACTGACCTAATGTGCAAAATCTTGTCAAATTTTGCCTTCAAGTTAGGCCAGCTTCATAAAGCAAATTCAGAAACTAGGCTCCCTTTCCAACTTCGATGAATATACACAAATTTAGTGTTATTTGTTCCCTAGACATCTGAAAACATTTATTTGCAAAGCCATTTTGGCTTTGACTGTCACTGTGGGGACACTTTCAATCCTGGCTTTGCTTTTCTGATGGAATTATTCTTTGATAGGGTAGTTTTTCTTATAGCCTTATTTGCTGTGCTTATATGTTCTTTTTATTTTAGTAAGCTGACTCTTTTTTACTAATTATAAATTTCACATGAAATGGCAAGTTCATAGATAATAATAATTTCACATTGATTTATTTTTTCCTGCTTTATTTAGTTTTAATTTTGCAATGTGTTTTTAATATCTTGAAATGATCTCTTAAGTACTGGCTTTGAGTATTTAAAAATTTAATATATCTGTTAATGTGAAAGTTACCCTCTATTCAAACTATACTGAATCCAACTATATTGGTATGAATATTCATCCCCCTTACTTCCTGAATATTCATTTATCTTTGTGTTCTAATTTCAATTTTCAATTGATCCATATCTGACTTTGCTAATCCTCATGAAAGGGAAGAGCATGTAGGAAGACATCCAATGAAAGTAATGAGGCACTTAATTAAATTGTGTCTTTTCAAGCCCTTAAATTCACTGAATGTATTTAGAGATGGCTATAGATCACAGGTATATATTCATACTGTCCTTTGACTAGGAATTATATTTTAACTATTACCAGGCTGAAATCAAAGTACAAAATATGAAACCCAGAAATTTAATTAAAATTTTTTCTTAAAGGCTCAATCCACATAACCAATGTGTAGAAATGTCATAAAATTATCTAAATTAAAAATATAATAAACATACAAGTATGGTATAGCTTTTTCATAATTATGTAGGGTTTGGGGGCTAAAGAGGGGTTCCCCCAATTTATGGCTCCCAATTTTGGGTCCTGTCCTACTTTTAACAAATGACTGATTAAAAAAAAGACTCAGAAGGAAGCATTATGAATTATTGAGTTTATTTAGGGAGACACCACAAATTGTGTGGTTTATTTGAGAGAAATTGGGATCTAGGAAGAAGGCTAGAGCATTCACAAGCTCATGAAGAGTAGGAAGCATGCAGCAGCATGAGGTCCACTTAAGAGAAATGGAGGTTTTTTAGGGAAAGACTGGAATAGTGTCAACAGCACATGGAAGGTGGAATGCAGTAGCTTGTGTAGGCAAGTTTAAAAGAATCACCCGTTGCATCTTCCCTGAGCCACCCCATGGAAGAAAGTTAAGAGGACAAATGGTGATGGCTTAAGGCAAAATATCAGAGGGAAAATATCAAAGGAGAGACCAAAAAGTTCAGATGAAATATGAGTAGTAAAGAGAGATTCACCCATGGTTACCCCATGTTTAGCGAAATTACAAGATAGCGAAATTACAAGATAGCGGTCTCAGAGTTCTGATGATATAGCTATGTGGTAGATCTAGAGTGTAGTAGTACACATAGTTTCAGAGACCTGAGGAAAATCAGACATTTTGCTAAAGTGACACATTACCCCAAAGTCTAAAGCATAGACATGAAAATAATTACCCAGTCTATGAAACAGTATTTGCCCCACCTCCCCACACCACTGTCAGCCAAGCTGGGTTGGGGGTAAAGCCAGACTTACAGTTATGCAAGTAGAGATCCCAGGGCAGGGTGAAGAGAAACAGAGTAAAAATAGTATGGACAAGCAGTTATACTCAATTGATCTTTGACCTGAATCAGATATGTAAGAGGAAGACCCCATTGGTTTGTAGATGTAAATGGCAGGCGCCAGGCCCAGCCCCGTTGGGTAGTGATAGCAGCTCATGTGTGTAGTATGCTGGAGTGTGGGCAGCAGGGGGAGCTGCAGCTGTGGTAGATAAGTCTATCAGACACAAGTTCCATTCTTTCCAAGGTGGGGCGGCTTTTTTGTTTTGCTTGTTTCTCTTTGAGCTTCTTTTTCTAGCTGAAACTGCCTAAAATAAACTAGCTTTCTCTTAAGTCTCCTACAATAGCAAACAAAATCCTCCTGAAAATTGCTGTCCAATTTTTACTCTGATATCTATGTCTATATCTATATCGATATCGATAGATAGACAGACAGACAGACAGATAGACAGACAGACAGACAGACAGATAGATAGATCGATCGATCAATCGGTAGATAGATATTATCTCGCTCCATTGCTTTGGTAGTTTAGGTGTGTAACAATAATGCAGGCATTGACTTAACTGAGCACTTGTGATGGTGGCAGAAGCCATCTCAAATACAAGTGCACTTCTCTGACTCAAACACTTAAGTAAAGAATCTGAAAGTTGTGCTCACAGAACATGACTTGATTTTATAATCTTTACACACAGAACTTTTTCCCTATGATCAACAATAGTTTTGTTTGTAAAGAGGACAGACAGTTAAGGCAGAACCATTTTAACTACAGATCATTGAACTTGTAACTTCACCCTTTTCCATTCTTCTATCAGAAATATGCAGAATTTATATAAACTCATTTTCCCCTTTATACTCAGCCTTTAGATATTTTAGTAAGTTTTTTAAACTTATCTAGATTATTTGCATAATATTTTACAATGTGACAAATAGTACCATGAAAAAGGTATGCTTTGATAAAATAAAAAATTATGTACAGATAAGTCATACCAATAAGACAAATAAGAAAAATACAACATTGTACTAGAGAGATTGCTTAATGGTTAAGGCACTTGCTGGAAAGGCCAAAGGACCCAGGTTCAATGCCCTAGTACCTGTGTGAAGCCAGATGCAGAAGGTAGCACATGCATCTGGAGTTCGTTTGCAGTCAATGGAGGACCTGGTTAACTCATTCTCTCTCTCTCTCTCTCTCTCTCTCTCTCTCTCTCTCTGTTCCTCTTTCTCTCAATTAAATAAATATTTTTAAAATAAAATACCGTATATTGAACAAAGGAAATAAACAGATATTTGATAGCTTCTTTAACAAATAGGTTGATAGGACCTTGAAAGTTGGGGCTAATAGCTTTTGAAATCTAAATCTTCATTGGATCATTTTCAAAATTCACTCAGAAATATGGTGGCATACATAGCACACAATTTTGTATAAATTTTTAGAGGTTAAATTTGGCTTTGGGCTACTATAGTTTCAGTGTTAGCCTGTATTCTAGAGTAAATTCTTCTTCATGTTTACAAAATGCTCAGGAGTTCTTTCATGGAACACATTGGTTAATCATATTTATTATACATTTTAAGTATTTGATTATCATATTCTCATTTAAATTTCATGAAATAAAACTTAGAAGTCAATAGACATCATTTTGAATAAATGGGTACTGATTGAAATACTGTTTAATTAGAATTATTTTTGCTATATCCATGTAGTCATAAGCACCTGATTTTGTGTAAAGGTACTGTCTACTAAAAACAACTGCCTAAGACTGGGTAATTTATAAAAAGCAAACATTTATTGTCTCAATTCTGAAGGCTAAGAAGTCCAATGTTATGGAATCATTATCTGCAAAAGGCATTCTTGCTGCATCTTCAGCGGCAGTAGATGCAAATTCTGTGGCCCTGTGTGGTGTAAAACAGAAGAGTAAAAGGCCAAAACTTCTATTCTTTCATAAATCTACCAATCCTAACAATGAAGGCTTCAACCTCAACACTCACTCATCATATAATTTTCCTACCTCTCACTATTACATTGAGAATTAGTTTCAACATGAATTCCAGATAGGAGTCAAACATATCTCTAGACTCAAGACAGAATACAAGGAAGGACTGTTTTTTCTTTGTCCAGTCAAGTCAGAATATCTATCTGGTCAAGGTATGAGCGTAGAAAGATCTGGAGAACTCACAGCATGTTCACTATGAAGAAAACCTTCAACTTTATCAACAATACTGCAGGAAATTTCTTTTTATTTGCATTTCAAAGAGAGTGAATGTTAAATGATAAAAAACACAAGCAACATCTTTGCAAGGAATATCTTTTCAGAGATAGGTTATGTCTCATCATGATTTGGATAATGACTGTAATAATAACTTTTTGAAGTCTGAATAATTATTACCATATATTGGATAAAAGCATACATTTAACACTTTTTTACCATCAGTAAAGATGTCTATAAAGTGACTAATAGTAAATAAATACTGTACCTGTGTTTTTTGAGAGAGTCTAAAATATCCCACTAAAAATTATAAGATGTAAAATTTCTACATTATGCTTGTGCTCTTTATAGCTTAAATATGAGGATTGCCTCAGATCACAGCTGCTACACACTGAAAAAATTTGATCCTGTTATTGTTTTTAATTTAATTAATTTATCTGAGAGTGACAGACAGAGAGATGAAGGCAGAGAAAGAGAGAGAGAGAATGGGCGTGCCAGGGCTTCCAGCCACTGCAAAGGAACTCCAGACACGTGCGCCCCCTTGTGCATCTGGCTAACATGGGTCCTGGGGAATCAAGCCTCGAACCATGGTCCTTAGGCTTCACAGGCAAGCACTTAACCACTAAGCTGTCTCTCCAGTCCTGATCCTGTTATTTTTAAGTAAAAAATAAACTTAAAAATTTAAATCCAATTAGTATACAAAGGATTAGGCTTCATTATGGTGTTTTTCAAACAAAATTTGCTTTTGATTCCCTTTTGATTCCATTTGTGTTCTTTCCCCAAGATAACAAATCCCAGGAAGACAAAATTCACATGTTCTCTCTTATATGCAGACCCTAACTTTTAATATGTTTGTATGTATACCAATAAGGGGATGTGATGGGCGAATAAGCTATGATACCATATAGGACACTATGAGGGGGGAAAGGTGGTGTTAAAAAATGGTAGTGCAGGGCTGGAGAGATGGCTTAGTGGTTAAGTGCTTGCCTGTGAAGACTAAGGACCCTGGTTCAAGGCTCAATTCCCCAGGACCCATGTTAGCCAGATGCACAAGGAGGTACATGCATCTGGAGTTTGTTTGCAGTGGCTGGAGGCCCTGGTGTGCCCATTCTCTATATGTCTGCCTCTTTCTTTCTCTGTCTTCCTGTCGCTGTCAAGTAAATAAATAAAAATAAACAAACAAACCAAAAATGGGAGTGGAGAACAAGAGAGCATTTTTTTTACACTCACTTGTAATTCAGCTAATCACTTTTCTTGTTATTTTACACAGTCATCAAGTTAGTTACTTACAAGCCCAAGATGCAGATGTAATTAGCATTTTTATTCAATAGAAGAACAAATGAGACATGGTCTTCAAATGAGTTATACTGTTCCAGCAGCACCAGGTGTTGTTTATGTACCTTATTATAATGAAACTCTGCATTTTCCCCTAGAACACTGTAGGAGTTACAGTATTTGTTTCTCTTACTCTTCTTCACTCATAGCTACACTTAGAAGTATAAATTCACAGGACAAATAATTATTTTAGACTTCTCCTTCTCCATACAGCTATGAATCTGAAATCCTTTCACTTCTGTCTTTCTTCCTGTTCTTTGTATTCGTTTGCTAATTTTCAACTTTGTCTTTTCTGTTTGATGGTTTTATTGTCGTCAATACATTCTCTTCATTCTTTTTTTGCTGGTTGCTTGTCCCATTTGTGTACATGTGTTTGTGTGTGTGTGTGTGTGTGTGTGTGTGTATGATGAGTGAGACATTATGTATGGTTGTCTGTGTGCCACCACCCATGAATGCATGACTACCTCAGACTTTTGTCCTCTTTCCAACTTGCTTGAGACAGGATCGCCCATGTTGTGCTGGCTATTTCCTCTATGCCAATGCAGGTAGCCCTCAAGATTCTGGACTCCCCTGGCTCAGCCTCCCATTGCCATAGGAACATTAGGATTACAGATTCATGGGCCGCCAGTGTGTCTGCTCTATGGGGTGCTGTGGAACTGAACTCTCCCAGCAGTAGTGCAGGAAATCGCCCTTAACCACTGAGCCATTGCCCCAGCCCACTCTTTACTTTTAATGCTGGAATCCTCTTGTTTGAGCATCTGGCTTCAGAAACTCCCTTTTAAAGTCCAGGTTACAGAGAAAGGAAAATGAGTCAAAAATGAGAAAGAAAAATAAAGATGATTACTTTGAAAAAGTTGCCATAAAAATATTAACAAAAATAAAATAAAAGTTGAGGAGTAAATATCCTGGAAGTGTGAGAGGAAAACATGAAAGTTCTCATTTTAGAAATTTACAGCTTTGGAGTATGACTACCTCTGTGCCTTAACAGAACTCACTATAGCTTGGGTGTCAGTACATGCATATGAGTGAGAATTTTAAGGCCTGTTTTAGTTTGCTTCCAAACTAAGTATAAGCATAACAATCAACAGTAGCTTGTGTTTCTATTTTGAAGAAATCAAGTGGATCAGATTCAGAACTATTCAAAGGATGGGAATAACCTACATAACAGTTGAGAGTAGCCATTAGAGAAAAAGATGATAGCTCTGGCTATGGTAACACTCAAGAAATGTCTCATTTTGTTTGTGGGTTTTTTTTTTTTTGGTTATAAATTTGAGTGTTATTTTTTGATATTTTTTGTAAAGCCATATTTAAATCTGGCAGTTATTGTTCAAAATAGTGGTGGTTCATTTATTTTAATTTTCTTCTGTTTGTTTTTTTTTTTTTTAAATTTTTATTTATTTATTTGAGAGTGACAGACACAGAGAGAAAGACAGATAGAGGGAGAGAGAGAGAATGGGCACGCCAGGGCTTCCAGCCTCTGCAAACGAACTCCAGACGCATGCGCCCCCTTGTGCATCTGACTAACGTGGGACCTGGGGAACCGAGCCTCGAACCGGGGTCGTTAGGCTTCACAGGCAAGCGCTTAACCGCTAAGCCATCTCTCCAGCCCTTCTGTTTGTTTTTTTGAGGTAGGGTCTTGCTGCTGCCCAGGCTGACCTGGAATTCACAATGTAGTCTCAGGGCCTTGAACTCATGACGGTCCTCCTACCTCTGTCTCCCAAGTGCTGGGATTAAAGGCATGCGCCACCATGCCCAGCTGGTTCATGGTTTTTAATGGGAAATCTGCTAATACATTCCTGGATCTTTCTGTTCTTTAGTCTGTGGACGTGGGGTTGAATCCAAAGTAAGGACTACATAGCAGAGGACAAAATATTGTAACCAACCTGGGACCACTGTGTGATCTATAGAGCGCAGCACCTGGAAACATGTTTGTTAGCTGAAAGCCAAAGCAAAGATACTCTTCCTAGGCAGTCTTGTGAGAGCAGATAACTGCCTCCACAAAAAGAAGGTAAGAGAGCCAAGTAGATTACCTACTTGCCTCCACCTCACTTCCCTTTTCGTCTTAGATTTCCACATAGCCCTAAAATATGTGAGCAGAAAGAAGTGAGGTGGGAAGGGCTGCTGTCTTCAGGCCCAACTGACCCAGGTTTTTACTTGGGGGCTTCAAATTTTAAAAGGAAGAAAAGAACACTTTTTCCCTTTGATTTCCTCCTTTGTATGCTCAGCTATTCAGATACCTATTTTTCTAGCCCAGTGTTAGGAATGGGGATTAGCAGGCAAAGAAATCAGGTTAGATTCACAATTTCTCTATTTAATACTACCATATATATGTAAGCTGTTCTTGAATTTTCAAAAATCATTTCACTACACAAAAAGAGGACCTTAGTAGAAAATCCTATCGACTTGGTTTAGGGCAAAACAAACAAACACAAAACCCAAAGCAATATCTCAAGCTGTAACAGACAGAGCAGCAGGAATGCAAAAATCAGGTTCACTTCAGATTAGTGTGCTACAGATAAATAAAAGATGATTAGAAATTTCTGATGAGTTTTATAAGACAAATATGAACATTTAATAAATTTATACTCAAACTATTTTTATTTTTATTTATTTATTTATTTTTGTTTGGTTTTTCAAGGTAGGGTCTCACTCTGGTCCAGGTTGACCTGGAATTAACTCTGTAGTCTCAGGGTGGCCTTGAACTCATGGCGATCCTCCTACCTCTGCCTCCTGAGTGCTGGGATTAAAGGCGTGCACCACCACGCCCGGCTTTCAAACTATTTTTATAATATGAAGGTAACAGATTTGTTCCATGTATATTCTTTTAAAAATTAGAAGGTATGTTTCTATTAGCCAACAAATAAAATTCTTTTTAAAATTGGTGTATCTCACTATGACAACTAATAATGAAATAAATATCATTTGAAGTAAGTATTCAAATGTTTATCATGGAATATTTATGAAAACACTAATGTAATTATTCTCATCTCAAATATATATTTTAATTATCAGAAATATGTTTTAAAATGAGGGATTAGAGGAATATGAAAGTCTGGTAATGTATAAGAGGCACAAGATTCTAAATTCATTTCTTACTTCCTCATTTTAACAAAGTTACCTTAATGTTTCTGGAATGTGTAAATATAACCACTTGTAAAAACACAATTTCAAGGAAAATTTTTGCTAATTATGGCAAAAATAACATGACATTTCTCCATTCCACTAGTTTTCAGTTTAAAAGTTCTGAAAAGACAATTACTTACAAACAATCTTGAAATCATTAGATTCAAAGAATAGAGTGAAATGAATAGCAGAAAGTTTTTGAAAAATAAGGATTTTGGTGAAGAAACTGGGTGAATCAGATCTGCTTTCGTGATTGGACTCAAGCTGAACTACACATAGCAGTGGACATCACAGGAAACAGTATGATGACATTATAGCATCTGTGTGACACAAGGAAATAGCTATAGCAATTGTCTCTGGACATAAGAGTAAAGAAGACAAGATTAAAGTAAGAAGGTTTGACAGGTGCTTTCCAACTCCGAAGAGCCATTCTAACTAAAGACTCTCGCCTACAAGGTCCATGTGAATCACCTCCCATTTAATGTCTCACCAACCTGCCTGAAATCTTCAATGATCTTTTTAGCATAAATAAATAAATAAATAAATAAATAAATAAAGCCAGGTGTGGTGGTGCATGCCTTTAATTCCAGTACTTGGGATGCAGAGGTAGGAGGATCTCCATAAGTTCAAGGCCATCCTGTCAGCCTGGGCTAGAGTGAGACCCTGCCTTGAAAAAACAAATAAATAAATAAATAATAAAATGAAACATTAATAGACAACTGAGAAATTATAGATGTGGAACATCTTCTGTATGGAAGAAGGACCCCAAAATCAAAATAGCACCAAGATTTTAAAAAAAGTTACTATAATAAAATTTCAAAAAATAATGCCTGTATAAGGTCAGAGACATAAGTAAAGATATATTATTTTTAAAGAAATAGAAAAGAAAGGCAACTTAGAGAACAAAGAAAACTTGGACATTTCAAAAAGAACAGCAGAAAATGAAAGTTCAAAATATTTGGACAGTTTCTTTGAGCAAACTTCCCAGAGATGGAAGGAGAACAATGAAGCAAGATAAAACAGGAGACAAAAGGAGCTTAGAAAATTGCACAAAGAGGCCCAACAGCAAACAAATGCATGATTTCCGTAAGTCAAAGGCAGATCAAGAGAATCATCAAAAAACTATTCCAAGAATATTACACACACTGATGATACGAGCCAGGCCTGTGGTGTGATCTTTATCTGGCTCGGAGGGTTAATGGAGGAGCTGCTGAGGACAACCTTGAGCAAATTTCATAATAGTGTGGACAGAAGAGACTGTTCAAGCTTCTAGGGAGAAAGGCTTACCTACCACAGTGGAACATGGAGAACAAGTGTTCAAAACTCTGCAAAATTCTATAACCAAAAAATTTTAGCCCAGAATGCACATCTACTGTGAAGGTAGGAAAAGATATTTTCATATGTAACAAGAATCAATTCCACTTCTCTGCACTATTTCTTAAGTGATGAAGAAGAACACTTGACAAAGAGACTGTGGGAACAGGAAGCTCCCTGAGGAAGGACTGCACTAGGCTGCCAAGCAGAATTTAAGCTGGCGAGACAATCAGCATAGAGGCTTGGGACCTGGAGGGTGCTGCATGGGTCACTTCTGATTAGTACCTTACAGGAAAATCACCATATTTATATGGGCTGGGAGAATGGCTTAGCAGAAAAGGTGCTTGTTTGCAAAGCCTGCTGTCCTCAGTTTGATTCCTCAGTTCCCACATAAAGCCAGATACACAAAGTAACACGTGCCCTGGAGTTCATTTTCAGTGGCCAGAGGCCCTGGCATGTCTTTTCCTCCCTTACCCTTTTTCTTTTCCTTCTTTCTAACTCCTTCTTGTAAATAAGTAAATAAAAATATGTTCCAAAATTGGATTGTAAATACATTGTAAAGACATGGGGGTGGGGGGGAATAGATAGGATGATGGGATAAAAGTAAAAAAAAATTCTCTTTTACCACCTTATAAGCTCAACAGATACATTCATGCATTGAAATGTATAATAGTAACATTCACAAAATATTCGTAGAAACATAGAGTAGGAAAAAGAAAAACGGCTTAAAGGACAAAAGAGTCTGGTCAGATAGCCTGTGAGGATGAAGATTGCTGGTGGCTGACAAGGCAGTCAGGGAACAGATTCTATGTATTCAGTGCGGGGGCTCAAGCCCGGCCCTCAGGACTGGCAGTCACGAGGTCTACCAAGGAGTTGTAGCCTCAGCCCCATCTATGTCATTTTTAAGCACATGCTGTTAGTTCTACTATTTGAATTTAATTTTTATGAATTACTGCTTTGGTAAAATTAATCTTAAAAGATAAATGGTTCAACATCAGTCTAGAGTAAAATTAAATGAAATAGAATCAGCTTCATGGAACCCTTAAAGGCAAACAAAAAACTAGAGAGCAAGCTTTCAAAGCGAAGAAATACATCAATTTTAATGATGACCAGATGTGGGTTGAAGACTTTTCTTTCCCCACCCACAGATTTGAGAGCTTTGTAGGTAACATTTTGTCTAGTTATAATTTCTGAGAACACACAGGACAGACTGCAGCATGCAATATCATTTAGGCAGAAGTTATGAGCATATGCAAAGGGGTCAACTACAGGAAAGACTGCCGTTGGGTAATTGGAAGCGGTTTCAGAACTATCACCCCGAGAACCCCTCCATTCAGAGAAAAGAAGAGAAACCATCACTTGCTATAAAGACACCCTATCTGTCATGAAAATTACCTTCAGGTGCTGGGGCTATAATAATCATTTGTGATGTAAATTACAAGAGGAGATAAATTTGTAAATCTATGTAAAGTAACTTTAGTTTTCAAAAGAGAGTGAAAACTATCCTATAATCTATGTTTCCTATAGTCTTTTCCTCGTAAACCCAAGTCATGACTTTTTTCAGTCAAGAGAGTCAGTGTTTCAGTTCTGGTTTTGCTGAAATCATATCCAGCAGAGTCTCCAGTCTTGTCAACTCTCCTTTCAAAATATAACCAGATTACTACCAGTCCTCACTCTCTCCTCTGTTAATTCTCACTGGGGCAGCCTGCCGTCATCTCACCGTGTCACTCCGCCATCATCTCACTGGGCCACTCTGTCGTCATCTCATTGAACCACACTGCCATCATCTCACTGGATCAATCTGTCATCAGCACATTGTGTCACTTCACCAGCATCTCACTGGGCCACTCTGTCGTCATCTCATTGAACCACACTGCCATCATCTCAGTGGATCAATCTGTCATCATCTCACTGGACCACTCTGCCATCATCTCACTGGGCCACTCTGCCATCATCTCACTGGGTCACTCTGTCATTTCATGTCATTTTTATGCTGAGAAAGCTTTGAAGTTCATTTCTCATACCCGACAGGATGGTGCATCATCTTGAATCACATTGTCTTGTCCAACAGCTGTCACTCACACTTTCTCTGCTCTCAATTCAGAGCCAAGTGTGGACAATTTAAGCTACTACCTTGCTGCCTTGGAACCTGCTTGCAATGCTCTCTGCAGATATTACAAAGGCCCAGCCTGTCTGTCACTAAGGATCTGCTCAAACATGATCTTGTGTGAGATGCTCATGCTTTCTCTACCCTGCTTAAAGTTTACATGATGGCATATACTACTAATCCCAGCACCGTGGAGGAAAAAGTTGCAGCATCCACATGACTAGGTGACCATCCAGTCTAACTTAATTGGTGAGCTCTAAGCCAATGAGAAACCCTATCTCAAAAACCCTGCTCCTGACTTGTAGCTCAGTGGACTCACACAATCACGGAAAGTCAAACACAACATGGTCTCACCTATCTTCAGTTCCTAACCTGGACCAGCTTGACTTACTAACATACCTGACAGGCAACTAAAGGCCCAGACAATAGGGATAGAAGGCTTTGGTGGGAAGAGAATAGGAAGTTAGGAGAAAACAAACACAAAACTAAATTCAAAATGAACTGGTACCAAAGAAATCTTTATCCTTGGAGATAAACTAAAAAATATAACCCTCAATAGGAGTAAGCGGGGAGCACATGAAAAGAAGGGCTCTGGAGAGGGTGGAATGAAGCCCAAGCTTAAACTTTTTTTAAAAATCTCTGGCCTGTAATTCCCTGTACCAGAAATCAGGTGCTACCCACAATGAGCTATTGATTGGAGAGAAAGGTCCCCAAATCAAGACAAGTTTCTGTCAAAGCACTTGATTACCCACTTGAGGCAAAACCTAAGACCCTATTGCTGAAGACACCATATGCTGCCAGCAAAGAGCATGGCTGGAATCCAGAAGAGAGCCAGTACCCAAGAGCCATCCTATCTAGTTCTGGAAAGTGCTACATGAGCTACTGGGGGAAATGGGCCAACAATAGTCTGAGCAACCAGAGGTCTATGCTACTCACAAGCAAACACACTGAAAGGATGTACACGCTAGTGCAATAGTGGAACATAGCCTAGGTTGGTAACCAATAGCTTTCTGATTGGCTAATAGATCCACTCAGTGTAAAGGAACCCATATCTGGAATTGGGAACCAGATCAGAATCCTATGGAGGCAAAGATTATGCTCAACAGTATCAGGATTTCACTACTCTTCAGCAAAAAGAGGGGCTACATAGGTCAAATCCTCCCTAAATTAATAATGCTATCCTATTTAAACTATGCTGACTTCACACTATGTTGAAGAATCTGTTCTTTTTCACAAGATAGACCTGAGGAGATAAACTACCCATTGCACTTCAGCTAAGCCACTGGTGAAATTACAGAGGAATTGGAGAGATGAGTAAGAGTGCTGCTTCCATGCTGTACTGGATAATTAGTGCAAGGGTGAAGGAGACAGACCCCGAGGATAATCAACATTTACCACAGCAGAAATCCAGAGGCTTCTAAGAGCTCATCACTGAAGTAGACTTAAAACTCACCCACTATGGCTCAGGGAATTTTTCAGAAGAGGGGTAGAAGGGTTTTAAGATCCACAGGTTGAGACATCATGCCAAGAGATGTTCCCTCCCTCCAAAAATAAATGACTGCTGTTCCCACAATGCATAACTCATAACCCCATAGGGAATACCTGCAACCCACTGAGGAGGGTTCACAGTGGAATGGGGGCAGGGGTAAGGGAAAACAAGGTAACAACACATGATTTATCCATATAAAATATCTAGATAATAATAAGAAGTATAAAATAAAAAAAATAATTCAATATATGTTTATTTCTGTCATATTAGAATAATAAATAAATTGATAGTATTTGTTATTGTATTTAAATTAGACCTATGCTATGCCTAGCCAAATATATATGCACATATGAATAAACAAGACAGAAAGTGGCTGACCAGAGCAAATGGAAGACAAGGCAGAAGTTGTATATCTGAGGTAAGTAAAATTTCCCTAATGCAACATTTATCACAAAAGGCAATGGGGATCCTTCTAGACAACATTATATAATAACTATACATTTTTCAAAATCCCTAAGAGAATCACCTCTAAATAAATCATTCTGCCTGAAAAAAAATTTCCACATAAGGGTCTGTATTTATGAGATCAGGTATTAAGAAACATAATAAAGGCAGAAACTGATAGAAAATATATGAAACTTCCTCACAAAAATGACTTGGAAAAATGTAATTTGCATTGGATTTGAAGATACAGATACATAGATTTAAAATAAGGTATTTGTTATAAGATATTCATAAAATTTTATAAATGAGAACTGTACTTCTTTTCAAATTTTAAAGATATTTTCTTATTATAAATTTCCTATTTTATATTTATGTTGTAGTTTCTGTTTTCATTTATTTATTTATTTGTATGCACGAGTGTATATCTGTATGCATCTGTATGTAGTCAAGAGGGTGTCACCCACAGGAACAGGCTTTTTTCTTTATTATTACTATTACTATTATTTTTAACAACGTATTTGTCTTACCAACTCCTCTGAAATTTCAGCTGTGGTTTGCCTGTAGTGTGAGGGGTAGCTTATCTCCTGAGGTCTTGATACCTTCTGACAAAGAAGACTAGTAGGAGCTTCACAATGGAGAGCATCGTTTTTGTCTCCCTAGAATTCTGATATGGTTCCCAACTGCAGGTATGTGTTTTGGGAGTGGATTGTTTGATTTTATGTTTAGACTTTGAGTTCTTTGTACATTCTAGATAATAAGCTTCTGTCAGTGGTATAGCTAGTAAAGACTTTCTCCCATTCAGTAAGTATCTGCTTATGGTATGTTTGTGCAAAAGTTTTTTAGCTTCATGAGATCCCATTGGTTGAGCAACATTTTTGCCTTTAAAAATTATACTTTAAGCCTTTTATTTGCAATATTCATACATATACATAAGATTTTTTTGATCATAATCCTCTCCAATTGCTTTTTTTTGTTCCTCATTCCCTTTCCACTGAACTTCTTTTCAACTAATCCTGCTTCTATTTTGATGTCATTTTTTTGCCCTCGTCCATCTTCACTGACAGCATGTTGATGGGCCCAATATTATGAAGGTTTTACACTGGTAATGATAGCTACTGTGAGGTAATGAATGCAACTATTTCCTTGTGTCTGGAAGATAACATTTCAAAGCAAGTGTTACTCTCCTTTGGCTCTTACATTTTTTTTTTTTTTCTCTTTAGTAGTTACGTACATACCCAGTGTGCAAACAGCCATGTTGGTACCATTGTTGGCCTCCTTCCTGTCCTCCCCCCTCCAAAGGAACCCTCCTCATTGGGGATTGTGGGTCATGCATGGGGGGGCAGCCATCAGTTCTGGGGAAGAGACAATATCTCTGTGCCTAATGTCCCAACTTGTGGCTCTAACAATCTTTCCATCCCCTCTTCCACCAATTTCCCTGAGCCATGTTGGGTTCATTTTAGGTCTACTTCAGTGATGTATTCTTGGGAGTCTCTGTGTCTCTGGATATCTGGTTTGGTAGGTGTTGAGTGTTCTCTGTGTCTACCTCCTTCACCCTTGTGCTTGTGCCAGGTTCACCAAGAAAGCAGCGCTCTTGCTCATTTCCCCAATTGCTCTGTGGTTTCAGCTGGAGCCCTGGTGGGTGTAATGGGATGATTCTCTCCTCAGGCTCTGCTTCCATCTGAAAAAGAGAAGCAGATACTCAAATGGAGAATGAAGTCAGCACCACATAAATGGAATAGCCATTATGATTTTAGAGGGAATTTAATAGGTGTAGGCCCTCTTGTAGCCCAAGATTGGGGGGAGCTTTATATTGGAGAGTGGACTCGATTTTTAGATATGGATCTGACTTGTTTCCCAGTTCCAGCTAAGGGTTCCATTCCACTGACCAGATCCATCAGCCAATTAAAGAGCAGTTGGTTATGCACCATGGCTGTGTGCCACTATTGCACTTGGGTGAGCATCACAATCAGGTTGTTTGCCACTGAATACTTTAGACCATGTGTTACATGGACAGTTGTTGTAAATTTCCCCCAGTGGCTCATGTAGCACCTTCTGGCACTAGATGGAGCTAACTGTCTGGGGACTGATTCCTTTCCAGATTCCCACCAGGACTCTCCATATTCTATATTAACAGCATATGGTTTCTTCGGCAGTAGGTTCTTACCATTAACCTTTGGTGGGTAATCAAGTGCTCTGACAAAAATATGCCTTCTTTTGGGAAACTGTACCCAGATGTGGTTAACATCCACAGTTAGTTGTTGAGAGTCCTACAAGTTTGAGTGACTTTTTAATTTCGTGGGATACTGGGATTTTGTTCAGGAAGTCTTTCCCCACTCCTAAATAATAGAGAGTTCCTCCTATTTTTTCTTCCAGTAGGAGATTTTTATTTTTCTACACATGGTCATTCAATTTGTCCAGCACTGAATGTTGAAGATGCTGTCTTTACTCCAATCTACTTTATTATCACCTTTGCCAGAGATCAAGTAGCTGTAGTTACTTGACCTAAGGTCTAGATCTTTAATTATGTTCCCTTGGTCTATGTTTCTGTTTTTATGCCAGTAGTGTGCTGTTTTTATTACTATGGCTTTGTAGTAAAGCTTTAGTTCAGGTATGGTGATAGCTCCAGAGGTGCTTCTTTTCCTGAGACAATATGTTTGGATATCTGAGGCCTGTAGCTAATCCTTGTAGATTTTGAGATTTTTTTTTTCTATCTCTGTGAAGCATATTGCTTGGAATTTTTATTGGTATTGCATTGAATCTCAATATTGCTTTTGGTAGAATTGCCATTTTCACAGTATTAATTCTGCCTATCCAGGAGCATGGGGGATCTTCTGAAGTCCTCCTCTATTTCTTTCTTGAGTTCTTTTATGCTTTCATTATACAGGTCTTTCACATCCTTAGTTAGTGTTATTCCAAGGTATTTAATTTTTTGTTTCTATTGAAAATTGAACAGCCTTACTGATAGTTTTATCTTTATAGTTTTCCTTTCCATATTGAAAGACTGCTGATTTTTATGTGGTGATTTTGTATCCTGCCACTTTACTGAAGGAAATAATCACCCTGAGAAGTTTTGAGATAGAGACTTTTGGGTCTCTTATGTATAGGACCATGTCACCTGCAAATAAAGCTATCTTGGCTTCTTCCTTTCAAATTTGTATCACTCCTCACCCCATTCTTTCTCTTGTCTTATTGCTTGGGCTAGGAATTATAGTACTATGTTGAAGAGCAGTGTTGAGAGTGGGCACCTCTCTCATGTTCCCAATGCCAATGGGAACTCCTTGAGTTTTGCTTTATTAAGTATTATTAAAGCTTTAGATGCTTTATATACAGCCTTTATTGTTTTGAGATATAAACCCTACATGCATGTTCTCTCCAGCATTTTAATCATGAAGTGGTATTTTATTTTGTCAAAGGCCTTCTCTGCATCAATTGAGATGATCATTTGTTTCTTATGATTAAATTTGTTTATGTAGTGTATTATGTTGACCCATTTCCATATGTGGAACCATCCCAGAATCCCCAAGAAGAAGCCTATTTGATAAAGGGGGGTAATTCTTTTGATATGTTGTTGAATTCAGTTTGCAAGGATTTTGTTCAGGATCTAAATTCATCAGGGATATAGGTCTATAGTTTTCTTGTTGTATGTCTGTCTGGGTTTGTTATTAGGGTGATACTAGCTTCATAAAAGGAGTTGTGGAAGATCCCCTGCTCTCTATTTATGCAAAACAGTTTAAGAAGAACTGGTTTCCATTCTTCAATGAAGGTTTTGTAGAATTTGGCTGAGAAGCCATTCAGTCCTGGACTTTTCTTTTTTCCTGGACTTTTCTTTTGGGGGAGGTTTCTGATTACCTTCCCAAACTCCATGGATGTGGTAGGTTTCTTCAGGAGATTAACCTGCTCTGAGTTTAGTTTTGGTAGGTGGTATGTGGCTAGGAATTCATCTGTTTCTTCCAGATTATCTAAATTTTGTGGAGTAAAGGTTTTGGAAGTGTTCCCTGATGATTCTTCCAATTTCATTGATGCCTGTTGTGACTTCTTCTTTTTCATTTCTGATTTGGTTGATTTGAGATTTCTCTCTCTCTCTCTTTTTTTTTTGCTTGATCAAATTGGCCAGGGGTTTATTAATCTTGTTTATTTGTTAAAGGAACCAGCTCTTACATTCATCTATTTTAAAAACTGTTTTCTTAGTTTCCAATTTATTAATTTCTGCTCTGATCTTCATTATTTCTTTCCATCTGGAGCTTTTAGGGTTATAATCTTTTTATTCAATGCCTTTAGGTGGAAAGTTAGGTTATAATTTGGGATCTCTCTGTATTTGTTATGAAGGCATTTGGCATTGTGCATATTCCACTTAGGACTGCCTTCATGGTGTCCCTTTAGTTTTGATAAGTTGTATTTTCATTAACATTCAGTTCTGGGAAGTTTACAATTTCATTTTTGTTTTCTTCCACAACCAATTCATTGCTTAAAAGTGTATTGTTAAGTCTCCAAGAACTGGTGGAGTTCCTGTGTGTCTGTTGCTGTTAATTTCTAGCTTTAAAGCATTGTGATCTGATATGATACAGGAAGTTACTGCAATTTTCCTGAATTATGGAGGCATGCTTTATGACCAAATATGTGCTCTATTTTGGAGGTTTCATGGGCTGCTGAGGAGAATGTGTATTCTGTAGAATTGAGGTGAAATGTTCTTCAGATGTCTGTTAGATCTAGTTGATCTGTGGTATTGTTGAGCTCTGGTATTTCCCTGTCGATTTTCTGCTTGGATGATCTGTCTAATGATGATAGTGGAGTATTCAAGTATCCAACTATTAGGTTGGACAAGAGTCCCAAGATGGAGCCTAAATGAAGAAGAGAACAACAGAAGATGAACACAATTTTAAATGTCTAACCCCTACTCCGTTGACTTAACAATGCCCTCAGTCACAGTTTCCTGCCAATCTCATTTTTGATACAACCTGGCACTTCTTCTGATGACACTTCCTCCTATGTTTTATCTCTGTCCGCCTGACTAATTAGCTTCTCCATTTGGTCCCTGCTGTCCACTTTATTCCCCAGTTCTTTGTCTTCTCAAACTATCTAGACTTACACCAGTAGTTCTCTCTCATCCCAGGAGAAAATCTGGTAGCTCATGACCCAATAAATAGCCTTGTCCCTGCTTCAGAATGGTCCGGTGTGGTCTTTGGTCATCCATGAACCTTATACCTGTTCCATGACTTGGATAGGAGGATCCCAGTTGCCATCTTGGGTGGCCCAACCTCCATGCCTCCTACCAGGCCACTGAGCTGCCACTGATCTTCTGATGGCCTCAGACCATCTGCCAGGTTCAGACACCCTCAGTTACCATGATCCAGGTGCACTCCTCTACCCTCGGTAAACTTGGCTTGCTCTCAGAAGTACTCCCCCCACCCCTGCCCTCTCTTATCTCTCTCCTCTAAACCTTCTCTCATGCTTTTCCCCTTAGAGTGTCTTTCATGACATGGGTTGGCTTGCTCTCATTCTCTTGAGGCATACTCCCTCCCCTGTTCTTGTCTAAACTGTACTGGTAAGTCAGGCCACACCCTCACCTGTTTCTTGGGTCGCTAAGTCTTAATAAAGATGCACGCTTAACACCTCAGGACTCTCTTTCTCTTTCTGTCAGGCCCACCAAGCCTTGAGGGGTAACTTTTGGCTTGTTTTGCTGGCCTAGGGACATTTTCCATTCTACTTTTTCTGCCAAACTCCCTCTACTTGGAGAGGAGAGGGCAGCTCCCTGCTCCTCCCCCCACCACAGATTGAACTTGATAAGCCATGCTTAGGGGGGAGCAACTAGTCCCTCCATTTTTTCATTTTTTTTCTTCTTGTCCTTCTCGCTGCTGAGTTTGTTCAATGTTTAGAGATACTTGTTACTAATTGTTTCTTCTTCACCATAATGTAAATTATATTAATTGTGATATGACACATAAATTCATAGTAAGCTGGATTCTGAGAAATGTATTGGTCCTCCTAACTCAGACCTGGAGCATGTTTAAAACCATGTGACATCCATACCTTGTCCTGAGACAAATTGGCCTATTGCCTTTGAATGAGGAAAGGAAAAATAACAAGCAACATATAATTTTGACTCTTTCTCATTTTCTCTCTTGTGTAAGTTCAATATGAACAGATAACCTTAATTTGTTATATCATAAATGTACTTTAGAGTTGCCATTTGATTCACTCTCAGTTTATCTCTTGTGTAACTTTGCTAATGGTGACAGTTGTAAAAATTGCCTTCAAATGTTTAAGTAGATAATGCTTCTATATTAAAGACTAACTTTAATTTTCTCCTGTTTTTCTCTCTTTCCTCTCTTTCTTTCATATGTTATCTATCTTTTTCTTCCTTCTTTTCCCTTGGTGCTGGCCTGTAACTCCCAGTACCAGAATGCAGTTAAGATTCACAATGATTCAAAAGACCTACAAGGTTTCCCAAAAGAAGACATATTTCTGTCAGAGCAGTGGATTACCCACCAAAGGCTAATGGTAAAATCATATTGCTGAAGACACCATACGATGTTGGTACAGAACATGGAGAGACCAGGGTAGAATCTGGAAGAGAGTCAGTCCCCACCCAGACAGTTAGCTTGTCTAATGCCAGAAGGTGCAACATGTGCAACCTGGGGAAAATGGCCAACATCTGTCTAAGAAACTTGTGGTCTAAGCTACTCAGCAGCAAGCAACCTGATGTGATGCTCAACCAAGTGCAATAGTGGCACACAGCCATGGGGGTAACCTACTGCTCTTGCATGGGCTAGCAGATTTGCTTAGTGGAATGGAACCCATAGCTGGAACTGAGAAACAAGTCAGAATTATATCTAAAAAATTAGTTCAGTCTTCAATAGCAAGCTCCCACCCATCTTGGGCTAGAAGAGGGCCTGTACCTATTAAATTCTCTCTAAAATAATAATGGTTATCCCATTTATCTAGTGATAACTTCACTCTCCACTGGAGAATCTGCTTCTTTTTTTCAGATGGATGCAAAACCCGAGGAATTAGCCCATTATACCTAACCAGGGCCCTAGCTGAAACAATAGAGTAATTACGGAAATTAATAAAAGTGCTGCTCTTTTGGTGAACCTGGTATCATCACAAGGGTGAAGGAGATAGACACAGAGAAAACTCAACTCCTACCAAAACAGATATCCAGAGACACAGAGGCTCCAAAGACCTCATCACTGAAGTAGCCCTAAAATGAACTTTACATGGCTCAGGGACATTCATGGAAGAGGGAGCAGAAAGATTGTTAGAGCCACAAGTTGGGACATTATGCACAGAGAGTTGCCTCTTCCCCATAACTCATAGCTTCCGCAACAATGCATGACCCACAATCCCCAATGAGGAGGGTTCCTTTGGAGGGGGGAGGACAGGGAGGAGGTTAATTTTGGTTCCTACATGGCTTTTTACACACTATGTACATAACTAATAAAAAAACTACAAAAAACCCACAGTCTTAATAAGATTAATATTTATTAGTTACGAATTTTTCTTTTATAAACTAATTCTGTTAAATAGTCATTGTGTTTATGACTCAAGTTTTATAAAGGATAAAATCTAACTTCATTCATGTAATTTTTGCTCTTAGGAAGATAATAAAGTCTTCCCATATTCTGTAACTACATAAACTGTGTGCTTTCTCCACTTCTGAGAAACTCCATTCACAATTCCTGGGTGAAAATGAGCTGTAATGATAAAATCTGTTATTTACAAACAATGTAACTTAAACAAACTGTCAGATATCTGGTTAAAGCTTCATTTAATCCTCATGGGTAACAATAATGAGATCTCAAATTGGTTTATGTTAATCAAGATAGCCCTATACAAAGTGCATCAAATTGATTGTTATAGATTTCCCTATCAGGATTAAGTTGATGTCTAATCCAGTTTAGACAAAAAGATTAAAGCCACTAAAATGTACACAGGTACATAGATATATTTAAAGATGGTTCTTAGTTACTAATGATAGACTTCTAGGTTTTTGACTTTAAAACCAGAAGTGCTTGTTTATATCTGTTATAACACTAGCCAAAGGCTTTTAAGTACAAAATACTCCAAAATTCAACTCTGATTTTAGATTGACAGACTCAACTAAAAGGTCAAAATTTACATGCTTATTGCATGTTTATTATAATAACTTAATTTCTAACAGATTGTTTGATTTGAGTTTGTTGATAGATTTGTCTCATATTTAAGTTCAGATCCTCCAATGTGAAACCAAACCTGTTGGTTCTCACCAGGACACTAAAATTAAATAAAAGTCAGAGTTAATATTTATATTTTTGTTGATAAAAATTGTCTCCATGATTGTTAACATGTTTTGTCTTTACTTACAAATGCCATATATATTTAACATCTTTCCTATCTTTCAGTTATGGCTTACCATGTCATCAGAAAACATAAGTTAAATGTTATAAGAAAATGTTAAGGTTTTTTAATACTATGTTTTAACTGGATCTATTTTTTTGAGAGTAAAAGATACAGACATATTCTATATTCCCATTTTTTCTGGTGGGTTCTTAAAAATGAGCTGTAGTGACCAGAACCAATGAGGACACTGGGGATAAAAGGGTACCCAATATTTTGGTCTCAGCCCTTCCAGGTCAGAAGAGCTCAAGAGACAATGGGACACTTCTTTCTCTGGATTATCCTAAAGCTCTGAATAAGTCACCTATCTTCTTGATTAGAGAAGACATGGAGACCCAAAAATGGATTCCAATCATTATCAAGTCTTCAGACAGAGAGTCAGAACACAGGAAAAAGCCCTTAACGATTTCAAGGGAAGGGAAGCCACATGGTCAGCATGGCCCTGACTCATTCCAGCAGACAGCACAAATGCTGAGAGAGCCATAGAGCTCCTCCCAGGTCCCCAAAAGTCTCCCTAAAGAGCCAAAACTGACCTTCAAAATTACAATATGAAAGTAAACTTTGACCACCTACTTGGTCTTAAATATTCAATAAGTAATACAGCCAAAAAGTAAGATATATCTTAAATGATTTAATCATCACAGCCCAGACTGTAACTTTAGATAAACATACTCTGTGTAACAAGAACAGATATAAACCACATCATTTTAATAAGTTTCTATGTCTTCATGATGATCATACCTGTCATTTCTGGTAATAATTCTGTTAATTTTAGGATTGTGTATTTAACTACAATCTTGACCTTAGAGCTTCTCTACAGTTAGCTCACACTCCGATGTTTCTGTGACAATGCAACTTCATCTACCTGGGTCCCCTAGATCACCCTTCAAGGCCCAAAATGCTAATGAAAACCCTGGATTTTAATGGAGGTTACCTAAGCCCTAACCCCATCTAAACTTCAAATTTTTCATATTACCTTTCTAAACAACCCAATCATTGCTTTAGACTTCTGGCCCCCACCTAATAAGCTTCCCTTCTATCTCTACCTAAACAACTTACACACTCCTGTCTAGAGATTTTAGAAGAACTTACATACCATAGCCCCACAATTTCACTGTCTCCCCTCCCTGACCCTAATAGCACTTGGTATATAGATAGAAGCTCTTCTACCACCACACAGGAGCCTCTAATAACACGATTGCTATTGTTTCAGATGACCAGATACCTGAAGGAAGTACATACCCAAAGGCTGAGCTTGTCAAAGTCCATTTACCTATACTAATAAAAGTAAGTCTTGCCTCCTCTATAAAAGATATAGGACTAGCTACAGGTAGTCTGAGAAACAGCCTAATTGCTTATCAACAGTTTCTACAAAACTGACCACAGCCATTAAAGACTGCTATTGTCCTTCACCTGCTGTGGCAGGTGAACTGTCAAGGCCCCAAACTCATCATAATAGAGAAGGGAGAAAACTGTCTCTTCATAAGCAAGAAACATTGTAATTATATAAACCAATGGGATAATTTAAAATTAGACTTAAAAACAACTCCAAAGTCTGGCTGACAGAATCTATCCTAGCACCCCACCGTCCTTAGGACCATGGGATATCTTTAGAACTATTTGGTCTTGACTACTACAATTACTTGGGCCATTACTAGGCATATTTCTATTACTCGTGGTAGCCTCCTATCTTTAGAAATACATCCAGGTACAAAATCTCACACATCACTTGTTCAACCAACTTTTATTAACCTCTCTTCCACTCTATGCCATCTTTTAGCCTCCTCGCACTCAACTCCCTGTTATATGCCCAGAGGTGTCCTGCCAGCCACTGACGCCAGCATCCCCTGACACATGTGACCATGGCCCTCACAGCAGAAAGCAGCACTGAGAAAACTGACCATGCCTCCTTATCCTTAACAAAATTCTGGGATGTTAGGTAGTCCCAAGATGGAATCTTGGAAAATGAAGAAAGATAACAACAGAAGCCTAACTGGTACAACTTTAGAAGTTTAACCACTGCATCCCTGATTTAACAACGCCTTCAGCCACAGTTTCTTGCTGATCTTATCTTCGATAAAACCTGGCTCCTCTCCTGGTGGCACCTCCTTCTTCTCCTTTTGCTCTCTGTCCCTCTGACTAATTAGCTTCCCTGCTGTCCCCTGCACTCCCCAGTCCTTTACTTTTGTATCCTCCTCCCCAAAGGAAAAACGCTATAAAAACCCAAACTATCCAGAGTCACACTGGCTGTTCTCTCTCTTTCTTGCTGCTCGGGCCCCAATCAACAGCTTTTTCCCTGCCTCAGAGTGGTCCTGTACGGTGTTGGTAATTCACAAACCTTACACCAATTATGATGGTGTTAGTGTTTATTTCTCTTTTTCTATCAAGTAAGGTATTTTTTTTTAATTTACATTGTGGTGCACCTGTGTTTGGTGTATATAGATTTATGATTGTGATGTTCTCATGTGGGATGATTCCCTTGATGAATAAGAAATGGAATTCTTTGTCATTTTTACTTTTGGTTTGAAGGCTATTGTAACCTGGTTGTTTCTTATTCTCATTTGCTTGGAATATCATTTTCCATCCTTTCACCCCGAGGAGGTGTCTGTCTTTAGTAGTGAGGTAGGTTTCTTGAATACGGAAGATAGAAGGGTACATGTATTTTTTAATCCACCCTGCTAAATTGTGTCTTTTGATGGTGAGTTAAGACCATTAATATTTAAGGTTACAAGTGTGAGATTTGACTTAATCCCTGTTATGATGGGTTACTTTCTGGAGTTTGATTCTTTTCTTGTACTTTTTTGAGATTGCTCTAGGTTTGGTTATTGTGATCTTCTTTTGGGGAAGGAACTGGGAGCTCTGGCCTTCTCACTCCACGTGCACACCCCCCAGAGCAGAGGATTCAGGAGGTGGGGATGCTAGGACCATTCAATCAGGATGGTGGAGCAAGGGGCCGGCGTGAGCAGCAAGCTTGCAGGGTCCAGGTAGCCCCAAGCCAGTAGCAAGGGACCCAACCCAGACCAGGAAACTGGGAGTGATACTGGAATTTTGTGTTACTTGTACACACATGCACCAATAATTTTGGGTGTTCCCAAATTGTTGTCCTATGAATTCAAAGAAAAAAATCCACAGACCAGAGGATAAGGTACAGAAACATTTTATTACAGTTTTAAGCTTTAGAAGGATGAAGGGAAGGGGGCTTAAGCCTAGAACATAAGAGAAAGAAGCAAATTGAAGCTCTTGCCCAGGGAAGTAAGAAGGGATTGAGAAACCTTGTGAGGGAAGAAGGTAGTGGTCTTTTCCAGGAGGCAAGAGGGGGCTCAAGACTCACATCTAGATTTTTTTTTTTTTTTTTTTTATGGGAAGTGGCTACATGAGGAAGACTAGATCAGCAGGCTACTGTGGACAAAGACCAGATTTTACAGCTATGTCAGTAATCGTGGGTAAGAATTAGAGTTTCTGTCATATAGGAATGGCTCAAGCTTAATCTAGAAATCTTTCCTGGAGGGTGTAACATCCAGGTTTCTGCAAGCTTAGTGGCATTTCCTGCTTTTAGTCAAGGAATAAAACACCATCACTTTGGGGGTCTGTATCCTGACTGATGAGCCAATTGCTGCTTTTGCCAGGAGGAAGGGTGTAAACAGGGAAATCTGGCCTACTCACTCTGCATGTGCACCCTCTGGAACATGGGATCTGTGAGTTGGAGATACTGGGGATCTTTAATCAGGAATCAGAGCAAGGGGCCTGCTTCTACAGCAAGCTCACAGGTTCCAAGCAGCCCCAAACCAGCAGCAGGGAAACTGACTATGACCAGGGAACTGGGAAGGGTGGAGCTGGGAGACCTGGCCCACTCACACTGCTCACACTACCTCCTGATGAATTATTCTTGTATGTTAGAATGAGCTAAACATTGACTCTTGTCTCATCATTAGATTTTTGTAGCTTATTTTACATATAAATCCCAATTTTTTTAAAAACAGTATTTATTTTTATTTATTTTTTTGAGACAGAGAACAAGGCAGAGGAAGAGAGAGAAAGAGAGGGAGAATGGGCACCCCAGGGAAATGAACTCCAGATGCATGTGCCATCTTGTGCATCTGGCTTATGTGGGACCTGTAGAATCTAACCTGGGTCCTTGGGCTTTGCAGGCAAGCACCTTGACCATTAAGCCATCTCTCTAGCCCAAATCACACATTATTTTTATTTTATTTATTTATTTTTTTAAAATTTTTTGTTTATTTATTTGAGAGTGACAGGCACAGAGAGAAAGACAGATAGAGGGAGAGAGAGAGAATGGATGCGCCAGGGCTTCCAGCCTCTGCAAACGAACTCCAGATACGTGCTCCCCCATGTGCGTCTGGCTAACGTGGGACCTGGGGAACCGAGCCTCAAACCGGGGTCCTTAGGCTTCACAGGCAAGCGCTTAACCGCTAAGCCATCTCTCCAGCCCACACATTATTTTTATAAATGCATCATCCTATCCTTTATCTTTAGTTCTTCTTTATCAATGATAAATCATTATTAGGTACTCAATGGTGGAGATATTCTCCTTTCTTTTCTTAAGGCTAATTTGTAATATTATCTTTTTTCTAGAAATCATCTTTCTTTTCAGTCATCTACAAATAATTCTTGCACATTTTGTCATCGAGTTTTTTTCTATGTGATATATTGTAAATATTTTGGCAATAAAACCAAATCATTATGAGACTATTCTTTCACACACAAAAAAATATGCTGGTGACTTGAGCTGTGGCTTAAACCAAAATAAAAGATTCCAGAAGAAAATACTTAGGCATACAATAATAAGGTTAAATCCATAAAGGATGTTTCTCTAGCTTAAAATAGCATATTTGGGAGATTAAATTTTATCTCTGTTCTGATTATGAGTGACTATGAGGCTTACCATTTTGTAGCAAGTTATCCTTTTGCAAATTATATCATACCTTGGAGATAGAAATTTGAAAATTCAAAGTGTTTTAAAAATATAATTCCAGATACATGTATGTAGAACAAAATCAAACATAAACTTGAATGAGTGACTTAGATATTGAACCATGATATATCAGACTGTGGAGGAAGGAGCCCATGAAAGAAACCAAACACTTCACAATTTGAGAAAGTTAGTACTTCTTAATATCCAACCCAAGGATTATCACCCATTCTCCTTGATGAAAGTCTAGCTGGCATGAGGGGAACAAAGATATGACCCAAATATCTTTACATAATGCCATGAATGAACCACTTTAATATTTCTTATAAAATCTCAGCACATAAACTTGACTCTCTTCGGTTCTATCCCTTTGCACATTTATTAATATAATCATATTAAAAATAAATAATTAATATATAAAATGAACACCATTTTATATCATGTATTTATAACATACTTGCATCACTCATAAACATGATGAAATAAATATTTAATTTGATGCATAATATGTGTATATCATGCACATACAACATAGATATATCTTTCTTTCATATAATCTATATCTATGTATCTATGTATCTATCTATGTATCTATGTATCTGTGTATCTATGTATCTATGTATCTGTCTGTCTATCTATCTATCTATCTATCTATCTATCTATCTATCTATCTATCTATAAATTTAAGACAGAAAGAGACAGGGAAAGAGAGAAAGAGTGAGTATGGGTTTGCCAGGGCCTACTGCCACTACAAATGAATTCCAAATGTATGTGCCACTTTGTGAATCAAGTATACATGGGTACTGGGGAATCAAACCTGGGCTGTCAGGCTTTGAAAGCAGGGGTCTAAGCTATCTCTCACACCCCATCTTTCTTAATATAAACGTATGAAGAAATGAATGAACAATATATCCTTTTAAAAACTATTATATTTATTTATTTACTTTTTTGAGAGAGAGAAATAAAGCAGGGAGAGAGAGAGAGGCATCCCTGGGCCTCCAGCCAATGCAAACAAACTCCAGCACATGTGCCACTTTGTGCATCTGGCTTAGGGGTAGAGGGGAATCAGACCTGGGTCCTTAGGTTATATAGGAAAGCACCTTAACATCTAATCAACTCTCCAGCCCCACAATATATTCTTAGTAACAATTCTTTAGACTTCTTCTGATTGATTCATCTTTCTTCCATTCAAACTATCAATAACAGTAAGATTTACTTTGTTGGGTAGTGGCCTTTGGTCTACATAATTCCTGCACCTCTCTAAGTCGAAAATGTCTGTCTACTTGCCTGTGTTGACTCTGAAAAGAAACTGATCAGTTAGAGCTGGGTACTTCAGGGAAAGGATGGAACACGGCAATAAGTGTGACAGGTGACCGTTGCTGTTTTCCCCTCATATAAGTTAGGGTGAATGAGCACTACCATATGTGAATAGTATGTTGATAATTTTACTTCTTCATTGGTAGTTATTTCTCCAGCTTTTCCCACCATATTTTTTATCCCTTTGTCCCCTATAATAGCTAATGTTCTCACAATATATTCTGCTTTGACTGCTTTACTAAGTTCACGAATTCCCACTCAACTTATTTTCTGTAGGCAGTGGCATTTATGCTACTACCACTGTCTTCACACTAAAAGCTCCAGTATGTTGCATCGCAGCAACTATGCACTCTGCAGGCTGCGCTCTCTGGCCTCTGCACACTCCGGGAGCATATACAATAAGTTACATCCATCGTTATGGCAATATGATACTTTATTTCTGAGACTTTCAGTGATCTTAGACCTGCTTCCTCAGCTCTACTTTCTGGGTACTTTATTTCCAAAGTGTTTGTTTTACCTAAACACTTCAAAAAGACTGTTCTATGCATTCTTCAGTACTTTCTGTCTTAATAAGAATTCTCTAAGATATTGCTTATATTCCTTGTGACCAGGTTTCAGCTTAGTGAGTGAGATTGCTATGTTGTTCACAACTGCATAGCCATCGATCATTATCACACTACCCACATCATCATATTAACATTCTAAACCCCAGGCTTGATTATAACATTGTGCATGTCAATTTATTACTTTTATTCAGACCATAGACATCCTTCAACTTTTCTTCTTATTACTGTTATTATTTATTAGTTGCCTAACTTGAATTTTGAAACCTCCATTGTTATATTTTCTTCCCAAAGGTCTCCTGGGTTATATTCTGTTGTCCTCTGGCAGGCTTCCTATTTCCTTAGCCGTCCCTTATCAGAAGAGCCCCTTCCCTGGCAGCATCAGTCATCAATCGCAGCTCTTCTTATCTTCTGTGGTCACAACCAGGGGATAGCACAGGTGAGAAAGCCTCCAGGCGGCACATTCAAGAGCAGCTGCACCCACAGAGAGCTCTCTGCCCTGGCAGTAATCCTGTCTGTGTCACCCCATCACTCAAACGGTTGTAAATGCCTGTGCCTTTTTTGATTCTTTCAATCAGTTCCTTTTCTACTTAGTCACTGAAAAATAATTTCTATAGTTTCTCTGTGATGAAATTGATTAATTAAAATTACAATCTTATAGGGAAGGAAACTGAATTTAACATAAGCTGAGGAACTGGAATTCAACTCAGGCAGCTTGATTCTACTGTTTGCACTCAAATTTCCAGGCTTCCTTGTGTATTTTCAAAGGAAAATAAATAAAATTGGAAAGCTTCTTCACTTGCCTCCCAATGTTTATACTATTAATTTTGTTGATGGAATATAGATGTATGTAGCCATACACAGTTTAGACTTGTCCTCAGGTCCCTTGTTCCATCTCTGAAACAGTGACATCTCCCTGGACTCTAGCAGCAAAAGGTGATTTGAGATCTGGCTCTACACCCTGATTTTTCTGCAATGATTTTGATGCAGCTGTCAATTTCTCCTTCTCTGAATTATTTTTTGATATAGACAATAGAGATTATTTTCTCAATTGAATCATATCTCAGAATTTTGTAGGAGACAATAGTAATAATTTGCTGTTAATTTAATTATTTTCATGTTCACAAAAATTCGAAAAGATTTTACGCTAATTTTTAATTCTTATATTTTATGCATAAAGTTATCCTACTTTAAATGAAAACATGTTCTTTGTTTACTCTTTCATCCTTCCCCTTGCTGTAAGATTTGTCACTCTTTCCTGCAAGGCTTTTGTGAATGTGAACTTCAAAAATCAGTTATATTAAATTCCTTCATCACTTATTAATCCACAGACATCTAGTTTCTCTAGCACTGACTTGCATGATCGTGAAGAATCAATCATGCCTGCATGGTTACCAAATTTTAGGGAGGTGTGTTGTCATTTTTGTTCCTACTCCAGAAACACTAGATATTGTTAGTATTTCCTTAAAAGTAGTCTCTCCTTTCATGAAGCCATTTTTCTGTATTCCTACATTCTTGCTATCACCTTAAATTGAGAGATGTGGTTCCTTTCATTTCCCTTTAAATTTCGGTTGTTTCAGACATGGTCCTCATTTTCATGTGATTCTCTGGATGGTGGTTCTTGATTTCAATGTACATAGAGTCCACTGGTCGATGTTCTACTAAGGAAGTTCTGACTCAGAAAATTAGGGTGGGTCCAAAAATCCTGTTCTCCCAAGCGTGCTGAACACTGCAGGTGCAGTTAACACTATTACTTAAAAGACTGGGGCACAGGTAGGAGTTTAAAGGCCCCCTGAGACTATATAGTGAATTCTAGGTCAGCCTGGACTAGAGTGAGACCCTACCTTGACAAACAAAGCACAAACAAAAAAGGTGTTACTTTTAGGAGTAAAGATATGTATTTTGCTCCTAAAATGATTCTCATAAACACGACTTTCTAAAACTAAGTTTCTATGTGGGTATGGAAAACTTGTCCACGTGGGGTCCTTTCACACTGTTAGGCTACTACTACACTTTGCTCCACAGAAAATCTCCAGAAGTCCTTTGCATCTGACTCAGGGAAAGGAAGGGGTCATCTACTTTAGCAAGTATTGTCTCAGCTTGAGATTTCCAGACTGTACCTTGCCTCAGCATCAAACCTGCTCCATCTATTCTCTGCAAAACTGGGTACCAGCAGTGACTCAAGGACTTCCTTGAGAATACACTTCCAGCTCTTCTTATGTCTGTTTCCTTTTAGTCTTTTTCTTATATGATACTACCTATTTTTCATTTACTTGCACAGCCCCCACTTCTAATCCGCCATCTTTCCCAGAATTCTCTTCTTTAATGTACTTTCGCTTTGGTTTCCAAGCAATTCCATTTCTCTACTTTGGTGCTTTCAGTTTAGATTTGCTCCACATCTTTAAATTGAGTAATAGAAATTAATTTTTTTTCTTAAAAAACTTTTACTTTTTAATTTAATTGTATTTATTTGTGTGAGAGATAAAGAAAGTAGAGGCACATATCTATATCTACATAGATAGATAGATAGATAGATAGATAGATAGATAGATAGATAGATAGATAGATAATGGGTGTGGCAGGGCCCTTATCTGCTGCATATGAACTCCAGACACATGCACACATCACCTTGTACATCTGGCTTTATGTGGGTCCTGGAGAATCAAACCTTGGTCCTTTGGCTTCACAGGCAAGCACCTTAACTGCTAAGTTATCTCTCCAGCCCTGTTTACTTTTACCTTCTCTCAGGGATAGGGTCTTACTTCCCAGGCTGGTCGTCTCAAATTCGCAATGATCCTCCTATCTCTGTTTCCCTAGTGCTGGGATAAAAGGCATGCACCACCACTAACATGCTATCCATCTTTTCTTTTTCTTTGAGATAAGGTATCATTGTATAGCTTAGGCTGACCTTGAATTTGCATTCCTCCTGGACCCACCACCTCCTGAGTGCTAGGATTATAGGTGTGCACCAGCATACCTGGCACTTGATATAGATGCAACTCTGCGGAGGCAGAAACTTATGCAAAACTGATCCTCTTCAGTGTAGCTTGGCATTCTTGTATTTTATTTGCTATGTTAAAAACTTCTGGGACAAGGGATAGAGAGATGGTATAGCCATCATAGTACTTTCCTGCAAAGCCTAAGGACATAGGTTCAGTTTCCCAGTACCTACATAAGCCACATGCATACAGTGTCTGGAGTTCACTTGTAGTGGTAGAGGCCCTGGTGTGCCCATTCTCTCTCTCTTTCTCTCCCCCTCTCAAATAAATACATAGAATTTTTTTAATACTGCTGTGATGAGATGATGGTCATCAAAAGGTGCCATGTGGGTACATCATAGGCGCTATCAGTATCTCAGGGTCTTAGAGTGTCACCATGGAAATTGCAACCTCAGGTGAAGAGAGGCCATAACCTTGGAGTGACAAGCTTTTGTGTCTCCTACATCCTGTCTGGTGGTGTTATGGGGGAGAGGTTGTGTTAGGGGTTCAGGAAAGTCCTTGATCTCCAAACCTTGAGCTCATGCTTATAAGCGACCAAAGAAGTGGGCAAACCAAACTAAGAAGGATAATTGTTAAATTATTAAATTTATTTAGGGAAGGGAAATGAATACTCCATAAGGCCTGAGAGCCCATGTGATAGGTCTGGAAGAGACGTGAAAAGAGATTCAGAGAGGAAGGAAAAGAAAGCGCAGCGATCTCCTGCCATGTGGAGGGCAGGTGGGGTAGTGAAGGGTCAGGGGAGACTCACCAGAACCTGGAGTTTCCGAACTGATGAACTAGAGGCCAAGAGAGAAGTTCATTTGACATTATGTAATTTATTCTTAAAATATTATATCACCTCATATACCTGATAAAACTGTCTTCATTAAACTTTTAGTATTTATTAAGATGAAATACTTATTATATCTGAAAACACATAATTGCTAAATATCATTTGCATATAAATTTATAAACATCACATTTTGACCATATTTGTTATTATTTATGAGAAGAATGTTAATTTTGGTGTGTGCGTGTGTGTGTGTGTGAGTATGTGTGTGTATGTGTGTAGACACATGTAAGCATGCATACTGGATGTCCCCTGTATTGCTCTTCTGCCTTGTTTCCTCAAGACTGGAACTCTGAACATGGAGCTTGTGTCCTCTTTTGGCTAGACTGGGGTTCATTGTTGGGGCCTCCTCACTGCTGGGGTCATATATATGTGTGGCCATGCCCTGATTTTTTTTAAAAAAAAAAATATTTGCAAGCAAATAGAGACAGAAAGAGAGAGAACAGGTGTGCCCTGGACTCCTGCCACGGCAAAGGTACTCTGGACACATGCACCACTTTGTGCATCTGGCTTTATGTGGATGTGGGTACTGGGAAATTAAACCTGTCCCATCAGGCTTTGTAAGCAAGCAACTTGCTGATCCACCTCTCCAGTCCTGAGCCCAGCCATTACATGACTAATGGTGACCAAACCCAAGTCCTTGTTCTTTTGCAGCCATCTCCCTTGTTCCCATAATGTTCTTTAATATTATAACCACATATACTTACTTCTTGTTCAAAATGAAGAAATCTTCAAATATGTTTTCTTATTTCTGAGGAAGAAATATAATAATTTAAACTATCCTTTCAATTAATATTAACATAAGTATATATTAAGTTCAATTACAGCAGAATGGTAATCAAAAATAAACATTTGGTTTTAAAAGACTCAGGATGAGTGATTTTCTTTATCACTTAAATGTTGATTTATGCTAATATTAGTAATTACATATTTAGTTTGGCAATCTATAAGTGTATTTCTGAGAAAATTGCTCAAAGATGCATACTAATATATTTAAGAAAAAATGGCAAGTAGTTGCTTTAAGTTTTTAAAATGAGACCTATCAAGAGGTTTATTAGAATGACATGATTGCATTTCTCTAGGCATCTAGTACTTATTTTTAGACTCTTGATATCGGATTAAAATCAAGATAAATGAAGCGAGTAGGCCACAGTTATTGATGGGCCACTGAGTCCATACATTTACAGAGAATTTTCCTTTTCAGATCCTTTTTGTAAATCAATACTAAAGTTCATTCTATCAGCCCTAAGTAAAGTTTACTCTAGTAACTTGATAATCATTCATTGCTGAACTCTTTTAAGTGGTCAAGCTGACAAAGTATATTAGAAAAATGTACCTTCAGTTTTCTTTGACTAACGTTAATAGATGTGTAGCATTTTCCTTTGCATAAAAACTAAATACCTGAATGTGTTGCTTGGTCCAAATGAACCATTCTTTGATGTATATGCTTGAAAAGCTAAGTTTAGCTGATTCTCAGTTGTTTACCAGAAGAATTTCCCAAATGACTTCTTGCAGATACAGTTTGGTAATTACTGGATCTCTCTTTTTTTTCTCTCTCACTGTGTCTCTCTCTCTCTCTCAATCTCTCTTTCTCTCTCTCTCTCTCTCACACACACACTTTAGTTGCATAAATAAGGTAGTAGACATTTCAATTTCACAAATTTAATTTCCAAAAATGCATCATACATCAAAAATCTTAACAACTATATGTAACTAAAAACCTGTATAATAGTGTTACACATGACAAGAAATAACAAAGAATGTAAGGAAGAAATGAGTGGCAGAAAGTACTTACTTATACACTGCACTCATGAACATGTACACTTGAAAAGGAAGTAATCAAAATCTTTGAGAAATGGCATCAGAGCAGAGTCTTTCAGGTAAAGATCTGGGGATGTGGGCCTGGAGAAATTTCTCAGTGGTTAAAGCACCTGTAATGCATGCGGACCCAAGTTCAAATCTGATTTACTCACACCCAGATCAAGCCAGATGTACAAGGTGGTACATATATCTGGAGTTATTTACAGTGACCAGAGGCCCTAGCACACACATACTCTCTCTCTTTCTCCCTCTCTGCCTCTCTGTTTTTCTCTCTCTCTCAAATAAATAAATGAAATATTTTTTAGAAAGATCTTGGGACATAACATTTTAGTAACTAGGAGTACAACTGCAAAGCACGGTGGTTTAAGTCAGCCCACAGACTTGGTGGAAACTTTTAAAACAAGTGGCATCACATGGGATGATCTGGGTTAAGTGTGCTGAGCTTGGTTAGCCACCTTAAAATGTCTTAGTCAGTTCTTTACTATTGTCATAACATGCTTGTGATGGTCCACTTGTAGAGAAAAATGGCTTATTTAGCTCACAGTTTTGTGGGCTTGTGTCTATGAACATAGGCCTTATTGCTTTGGTGTCTGTGGTAAGGTTAACACCACACTGTGAGAAACACATGGTGGAGAAAGTTTCTTGTCTCCTGGAAGGGAAACAAAAGAGAGGAAGAGGAAGAGGAGGAGGTGTTGGTATCCCTTCCTAGATCAAGCCTCCTGTGATTTAATTCTTCAAGGTTTCATAACTTCCCAAGAGCACTTTGTATTAGGCACCAACTAATTAAAACATAGGCATGTGAAGGAAATTTAAAACCCCAACCCTATAATTTATGCTAATAAAACTGAAAGCTTTTAGAAAGATTTAAGCCAAGGATAGAAAAATTTGACTTGTTTCTATCAGCATGAGTATTACCAGTTAAATGAGAATGAGCATGCTTTGTGGCAGCATGGTCACAATGATGACATGAAGGAATTGTTAGGCTAAAACATACATGTGCACAGTAAAACTGCCAGGACTAGATCCATTATTGAATGTAGAGCATTAGAAAGTGCTAAGTGAATATGCCTTCATGACTGAGTGGCTTTGTGCCCGGCCAGCAGGAAGTTGAACAAGGAAATGAGGGGAAAATTAACCAGAATGAAAGAAGGCAAACAGACACAAGAAGGAGACCATGTTAGATGTTTCTCAAGGCCTCTAGAGTTTATTGTTACATGTAGGTTTATATAGGGTTGTAGGGGGAAGGGGACATGGTCAGGACAAGGCGTTGTAGGGGGAAGGGGACGTGGCCAGGGCAAGGAGTTGTCTGGAAACATAGAGGGGATGTAATTAGGTGTTCATCTAATCTTGCCTCAATGGCTTAACATCCTGACTGCACCAGGCTTCACATTCTGACCATAGACTGACCTTTCGCAAAAGATAAGATTCTGTAGGCAGTCTGCTGACTGGCATTCCAGAAGTACCTAACAGAAAGCTGGATGGACCAGCTGTCTGAGTAATGAGTCAGCTTATGAGCAGGCCCAGGCAAAATGGAGAGGCTTTTGCTCTATGGCTCCCGACATCTCCTCCCTTCTTTTATACAAAAGAGGGGGGAGGCCCGCTATTCAGCAGTGGGCTGCAATGCCTTTGTTTCTTCATCAGCTACTGATAGCATGGGAGAGTATTCTGCCAAGCGTACGATACCCTGGTAGTTGAATATTAGGTGAGGAAGTACAAATTTAACTTGCTATATGGCAGTTTCTGTTAACATGGCCAAGGTTGATTCATAGATCCCAACATCTCCTCCCTTCTTTTATACAAAAAGAGGGGGAGGGGCTGGAGAGATGGCTTAGTGGTTAAGTGCTTGCCTGTGAAGCCTAAGGACCCCGGTTCGAGGCTCGGTTCTCCAGGTCCCACGTTAGCCAGATGCACAAGGGGGCGCACGCGTCTGGAGTTCGTTTGCAGAGGCTGGAAGCCCTGGCGCGCCCATTCTCTCTCTCCCTCTATCTGTCTTTCTCTCTATGTCTGTCGCTCTCAAATAAATAAATAAAAAATTTTTAAAAAAAAAAGAGAGGGGGAGGCCCGCTTTGTAGCGGTGGGCATTAACCAACTGGGGGAGTAGGGACCCGACTCCTCCCATGGGATATCTTTTTCCCCCAATCTTTGGCCATTGGTACCTTTTGGGGAGGGCAGGCAGGGCCTATGTGGCTGGAGAGCGAGGCATGGCCTTAGTGATAACAGTTATAGTACCAACTTCCATTAAGTCAGGTTTATCTCTCAGGGAATTCAGAAGCAGTCAGATAGGGACCTTCCCTTGTGGTGCTTTGCCTCACACCCATGTTGGTGCCCATATCACACTCATTTTATTGTGAGCTGATATGCATAGGTCTGAATCCTATGCAGCTCCTAAAGGAGTGGTAGCTATTTGGCCAAGACAGGTAGACTGCAGCGATAGCAGAGGTGTAGAGGCAGCAGTATAGTAAGTAAGTACAGAATGTAAGCTAAAGGGAGAGTGACAGCTATAGGTGGTAGGTCTTCAGTGGCAACGCCTCGACCCGACCCCTCCAGTCTGTGATAATGGACCTGTAAAGGCTGCACCTTAATTGCTTTAATCTGTTGACATATAAAAGACATGATTTTAATTATAATAATGGGTCCAACTATGAGTGAGAGGATTAAGATAAGTAGAGGTCCTTCCAGCTTTGTCCTGTTAGGGAAAAAAGGGAGATTCTCTCAGGGAAGTGTTTCTTCCCTGGATATGTGAGATGTCACTGTAGGATCATCACCTTGTTTTACAAGTATCTCTGGTAGCCATCTCACAGCATTTTCTTTGGTGTCAGACAAGCATACTGATCCTAGGCCCCAAATAAGTACTGGGTCTGGGCCGTTCCATTTTAAAGTTAAAGGATCTTTCCACATGGCCTTGGCAAAGGTATTTTTTGTATTTGTGTGCCAAAAGTCATCAGCAGCTGAAGTTCCCTGAGTATCAAGGGTTAACAAGTTTAGGACAAACAAGGCATGATGAAGGATATTTCTTGGAGAACCTTTTATGGGATATAAATCCCCCATTTTTAACTTTTGTAGGGTAAATGGACCCTGAAGAGGGGCCTCTCCTGCCAGAACACCCCAGTAGGTGTAAAGTCAGTGGCGCAAATGACCAGGAAAAGAGGCTTTTTATAAGATAAAAGTGACTCTTTGGCTCAGATTTGTAGCCTCCACTATCTTCATGGCCTCTAAAATTTACCACAGGTAAACTAAATGTAAAATGCTGACGAGGAGTGTAAGGGAATTGTAAAAAAGCAATCCTTTAGGTCAATAATGATTTTACAATGTCCTGCAGGAATTGATACTGGAGTGGGGAGGCCTGGTTGTAGGGCCCCCATAGGTACCATGGCCTTATTAATTTCTCTAAGGTCCTGGAGCAATCTCCATTTTCCAGACTTTTTCATTATAACAAAGATAGAAGTATTCCAAGGAGAGGTGGTAGGTTCAATATGGCCTGCAGCAAGTTGCTAATTTCAGATGTTAAGGGCCATTTATATATTTAAGGTAATTTTTGGATTTTTGGTTATATATTTCTCTCAGATCATGTAGATAGCCAAAAGTTAATTAAGGATTAATTTTACAGGTTATTAATGGCTCTCCAAAGAGATGTTAGGGACATAGGAGTAGCCCCATAGTTTGTTGGTGTCTTGCCTGTTAGGATGAGTCTAGGCCATGTTGGCCAAGTCTTCTTTGGGAAGTCAGGAGGGCTGATTGTTCCTCAATTGTGACTCTCCTGTTTTAGACTGTACACCAATTTTGTTTGGGTATCCATATCCTCCCTGCTCAGGAAGACAGGTGGCTTACCAGGGGGCCAGTGTAGAAGTGTCCCATCATCTCCAGTGGCCTCATGACATGAGAGCACAGGCCAAAATATTGACACTTTTTACTCTAATGATTTTAATTGGCTTTGGCTTACTGTGGTAGCATAAGCCATATGTCTGAGGCATAGGAAGTATGCATATCTCATATTTTAAATATCTAACATTTATAAATATAGGCAGAACCTGTTACCGGTCTTGAAAACAGTACCAATTGATTTATAAACTTAACTAATTTAACCTAGAAATTATCAGAAAAGAACAAGTAAGACAATATAAGGTCTTAGCACCTGTGTGAAAACATCTTTGATTAGTTCAGATACCTGTGTGGGTACAAATTACCCAGAGAACATTGGGAACAGAACCATGGAGCTTGAATTATATATATATATATATATATATATATATATATATATATATATATATATATATATATATATATATATTATATATTATATATAAAAAGATCAGAACCATTGTTTGAGCATGAGGCTGTACCCTAAAGTAGGGAACATGTCTTAAGAGTTAATTTTGTTATAAGCACTGAACTTAAGATGCAAAATTGAGACAGTTACTTTACATACAATAGAGTAGAATTTGGTCTTTTCTGAGCCAAAATAGCTAGCTAAATATTAATATAACCCTTGATAAATTTTTTGAAAGAAAAAACATTATTTGACAACCAATGATTTTGGCTTAAACTTGATAGCTATTGATTTTATGTACCACAGAAATTTTTATAAACATAAAACAATTTCATGTTTTACCCATGACTTAAATTTGATAAAACTTAAGCAAGCTATCCCAACATATTTTACCCTGAAAATTAATTTCCTTTTTTTTTTCTTAGTGTTTTTATACAGTTTAAAAACCTTCAACTTTAGGCATGGTGTTTAGGTTTGGCCTGAAAATTTCTTTTTCTTTTTCTTCTTCTTCTTTTTTTTTTTTTTTTTTTACATCCGCACACCTTTATTTATATACTTTAACATTCTGATCTAAGTACCACTCAAAAGGCATTTTTAACAAGTAATCATTGAAAAATTCCTTCCCAGTTCTTTCAATCAATTCATCTCACCCCATCATTAATTATCTTTTTTTTTTAATTCCCCTGAGGGGGTGCACCATTCCTGGAAGTACTGCAATACCAGGCCGATGCTTGGAGTGGATGGAGCAAGCCTATTCCTACTCCAAGCTCCAAAAATCCATTTAATATACTGTCCTTGGATAGAGGGCATATAAGATATTAAACTGATAAGAACAGATACTACACTTGATCTTAGCTAAAAGGCCATGAAGTGATTATCTTTCTTATAAGGCTATTAAAAAATTACACCAAATTGATTAATCCTATTACTAAAAAGAAAGCAGTCTTAATACAATTTTATATCATTAATACCAATAACACACTTGGGAATGATTTTATTAGGAGTAACTAAGGCAAATTGTATTGTCATCTTGAGGCAGGCTGGCTCAGACGTCAGATCAGTTGCCTCCTCCTTTTAAGTAACAAAACATTACAATCTTTTTTTAAAATATCTGACAAATTATAAGTTACCTCTTTAGAGGAAGTTTTGTTGTTTTTAATAATCCTCTATGTAAGGTGAACTTGGTCTAGAACAAATATCTGGCAAATTCACTCCTGTAAAAGACATTTAACTTTTACTTTATAATTTCTATGCTTAGGTCTTTTATTTCCTTGAAATGGTTCTCTATAAGAGAAAGGAATGTCACCTGTGTCCGTCTCATTTCTTTAGTTACATTCACAACCATGACACGACTAGCAAGCACAATGAGCACACATAAACACATATATACATATACACACACATATAAAAAGAATATATCCTCCTGATAAAATCAAAAAGAACTTCAAGCAATCTCAATTCCTTGTGTTTTTAAAAATATCTTTTACTATGGCAATTAGCTCCTTTTTACTCTTTGTTAAATGTTTTTTTTTTTTTTCTTTAACCCGTGCTCCTGTGCCTTGAGAGAAGTTGTAAGCCTTTCAACAATTTATGCTTACTTGGGTTCTGTCCCATGATAGAAAAGGAAAGAGGAGAAACGGCAAGACCAGAGGGCAACATTCCCAGTGGGAGAACCAGCATGGGGGTTCCCCGACGGGTCTGACGTGAGCCTGACCGCAATGTTAAGAGCTGGCAGCCGCTCTAAGAACATTTACTGGCTGTTTCATACCCAGTTTTGTTGATAGGGAGAGAGGCTAGATAGGAGGTCTTTGCCAACGCTCGAATGGGCTGTTGGGACTCTCACAGGGAGCTAGGGGCCTTCAGCTAATGCCAGAGGTAGCCCTGGCCAAGAGGCTTCAGTTGCCTGTTACTATGTTGCAATTCCACGCAATGGTGCCAACGAAAAGTAAAAGGAGGAAGAGAAGTGCAAAAAGGAAATTCCGAAGTTCTTGTGTCTTAAAAATCTGACTCAATAGTCTTTACTTTAATTGCCTAAAATTTGTCACTTACCTCAAACGGATCAGTTTCACAGGTGGCCTTTTTATGTATCAATCATGATGCGGGTCTGTATTACAGGTGAATTGCCTGTATTGACCTCTATGTAGACCTTCACTCACCCCTCCAGTGGGGTGGTGGTCTAATGGCTGGGACAGCTGTCCACTTGAGCGACATTCAGGTCTTTCTTTGTACCTCGTGCCTCACGCTCGTTGGGTGCCACTTGCCCTGGCCAGCAGGGAGTCGAACAATGAAATGAGGAGAAAATTAACCTGAATGGAAAAAGGCAAACAGACACAAGAAGGAGACCATGCTAGATGTTTCTCAAGGTCTCGAGAGTTTATTCTTACATGTAGGTTTATATAGAGTTGTAGGGGGAAGGGGACGTGGCCAGGGCAAGGAGTTGTCAGGAAACCTAGAGGGGATGTAATTAGGTGCTCATCTAATCTTGCCTCAATGGCTTAACATCCTGACTGCACCAGGCTTCACATCCTGACCATAAACTGGCCTTTTGCAAAAGATAAGATTCTGTAGGCAGTCTGCTGACCGACATTCCAGAAAAACCTAACAGAAAGCTGGATAGACCAGCTTTCTGAGTAATGAGTCAGCTTATGAGCAGGCACAGGCAAAATGGAGAGGCTTTTGCTCTATCGCTCCCGACAGCTTTGTGAACACTTTAACTGTGGAGGAGACTAGATTGTAAAAAATTGTGGAAACAATAACTTGAAATTACATAGATAAAAAAAGCTTGATACTTTTGAGAGGCTATAAACATAGATTCATGTTTGTCATTACTCATAAGTAGTATGTTAAACAAATGATTAATTTATTTAATTGTAAAAGGTTGGAGAAATGGCTATCCAGTTACATATGCTTATTGTGCAAGAGGTTCCAGGGAAGCCAGAGACCATTCAAGTTTTAATCTCCATAACTCAAAACATCAACATTAGGTCATGACCATGCATAAATTTAACCACAGTCCTGTGGGGAGCAGAGACCAGAGAATCGCAAGCTCCAGAATCAGTAAGAGACTCCACCTCAAAACAAAAAAAAAAAAAAGAAAAGAAAAAAATTCGTTGATTAGTGATGGAAGGGACAGCAGACATTCTCCTCCAGCCACCACATTTGGTCCCACAGGGCACTGCATTAGTACGTGCATGTACACAGACCACAATTTACACACACACACACACACACACACACACACACACAATTATGATATACCACACACCATATACACAGCTATTCTATATGCACAATAATAAGAAAAGGTCACCACATTGGAAGTGTTTCCTCCTTAGATTGTGAAGCCTGTCTGTGCTCTTTAGTCTTGGCTGACAATGACTGTAACCCTAGACTGGGTTGTAAATTTGCTGAGCTGCAACACCAAGTAAGTATCTTTTACACCAATAGTTACTTGCTGCTATAGTGTGGAGGACAAAGAACCCATTTTTAAATAGGTTCTCAGGGTAGGATTCACTTTATTAGAGGGTGTGTACCCTTTAGTCATCTTGTTGCAAACTGACAAGTTGATTTTCTTGAAAGTGCAAGTTCATACTTCCAAGTGACTAGTACTGTGTTCAAATACCCGTAATGTTTTACCTTGCTAGCCTTTGAAAATATGATTCATTTTTTTAAGTGAACTTGGCAGACCTATAAATTATGCATTCATTATTCTTTTTGTTTATTTCTTATATAGTTCAGGCTGGCCTAGAACCCACTTTGTAGCTCAGGCAGGCCTAGAACTGGCACTTCTCCTATTTTTGCCTCCATGCTGTCTATACCATCCCAGATTACATTTGCCATTCTTATAGTGATTCTGGAATGCACAACTATAATGTCGTTGGTGTGATGGGTACAGTGGTGAAGAAGGTAGTCATATTTGTGCCTTTGAAGCCTGGTCATGGAGTATATATTCCAGGCGGGGAAGAGCAGGAGGGAGAAGCGACAGGCAGTGGGCAGAGTAAAGCACGAGTCAGTTCAGGTTGCAGCGGGAGCCCTGCTGTTGGCTGGGGCAATTTGGCCTGTTGAGTCTTGACTCAGAGTGGCCTGCAAGATCTCTGAGCTTGAGCATTTAACACTCAGGGACAATCTCAACTGTGACCTCTGTCTTACTGTAATGATGGTACAGTTTTGCAGTTTCTGTTACTCCTTGGCTTTGCCCTATAGGTTCTAACAGCACTGAACAGACCTTGTCTGAAGCAGGAGCAAGAATAAGAATCAGTCATTATGGTCATAAACTACTGGGCACATTTTTCTTCTCTTTGATGTGCACATATGATGTGTGTACATGTGCATACATGTGCGCTGTGTATGAGCCTATTTGCAGATGTATGTGCCCCATTAAAATTTGTGCACAGGCCAGAGTAGGAGATTGGTTTCCTACTCTGTTGGTCTTCTGCCTTAATTTCTTGAGACAGAGTCTCTTGCTGAACCTGAAGATTGGAGCTCTTCAGTTGAGCCTCAGTGATCCTCTTGCCTCAGGCTCCACTCTTACCACCTTACCACCACAGCAGTGAGGTGAAAGGTGTGCAGGACCACAACCTGGCTTTTTTCATGGTTGTGGGGAATTGAACTCAGGCCCTCACCCTGACACAATACTTTTATTTACTGAACTGTCCCCCTAAACTCTATCTTATAGACTTTCAAAAATTGTATTTAAGGGCCTATGAAGCTGGCTCAGTGGGTAAAAACATTTATGGTGCAAACATGAGGACCTGAGAGAGTCCCATTCACCCTGAGTTTAATTCTAAAGCCCTCATTTAAATAGTTGAGTGTTGCCACACACACCTGTAACCCCATTCCCATGGAAGCAGAAAACTGAGAATCACTGGGGTTCACTGGTCATCCAGTCTGACTGGAAATGGCAACTCTGGCCTCAGGGAGAGTTCACCCTCAGGGAGATGCAGACGAGCCATAGAGGAAGACACTTGATGTTCTTCTTTGGCTTCACATGTACGCATAAAGCACACACATCTGTACACTCATGTGCATATACCCCATACACTGTATCACACATCACACATACACACGTTTAGTCATTATTCAAAAAGAGAATTATTGACCTGTGTTTTCTCTTGTAAGAATTGTTTATTCATTGGCTCATTATTTTTTTTCCATTTGATTTCTTTGTGTTTCTTATTAAATAGAATTATTTATTCATTAAATATTTCAACTTTTCATAGCATGTAACTTTTCCCCAAATTTGTTACCTTTCTGATATTCTTGTTTTTGACCTTATTATAGAGATATAGATAAAATTATTTCTCAGTAATTACTATTGCTTTTGAATATATGCAATGGTCTATGTAACACATCGATTCAAAAGCTAAAATATGCCCACAAAATAGCAGAAATAACAAGGACTACATAAGAAGAAAATGTGATATCAAACACTCACTCTCCTGTGAATAGGGATAAAACACTCATTTATTGAAATGGGTTAATTGGAAATCACTCAGCATGAACTCCAGCCTCACAGGAGTCTCTCTGCCACTAGTCAGAGCCAAGATATCTCTGTGTTTTCATATGCATTTGCCCCTAAGGTAATCCTGTTTGTGATCAGTAGCTCAGCTAAATGATGTTTTCTTATGTGGCTGAGCATTGTTAAACACAACCTATAAATATTTATAATTTGAATGTGATAAATTTTTTCAGTCCCCTGCCGTGCTTGTTTTTGAGGAGTATTTCTATTGCAGGTGTCAAATTTCATCTATAAAATGAGAAAATAGAAAAAAAAATACATTCAGTGAAAACATGTATGCCAAATCAATATTGACTTCTTAGCAGATAATGAATAAAAAAATAACTAAAATATGGGCTGGAGAGATTGCTTAGTGGTTAAAGCACTTGCCTGCAAAGCCAAAGGATCCGAGTTCAATTCTCCAGGACCCACTTAAGCCAGATGCACAAGGGGGTGTATGCATCTCGAATTCATTTGCATGGCTGAAGGCCCTGGTGTGCCCATTCTTTCCCTCTCTCTGCCTGTTTATCTGTATCAAAAATAAATATATATATATGTGTGCATATAGCTAAAAATTTATGCAACACACATTACAATTATAAGCAGGGTAGCATAACATAGTTTCAGATAGGTAGACGTAAAGGTTCAATAATGTTTTGCCTTGTTTTAGCCTTTGGTACTGTTTAATTGGTTTAGCTTTCATAAACTCATCCATTGATTTCTGGATAAATTTCCCAGTTCTTGACAACTACTGAAAATACCAAGGCATCTGACATTGTGCTTTGGCTCTTTAAACAGTATTAACCATTACTACCTCACAGTGCATCCTTGTTAGTTGATACTAAGAAGAGAAAATGGAAGACTCAAGCACATAATTTCTGAAGGGAGGCAGTGAGTAAACTGTAGGCATGAAGCGAGATATTTTTTGCATATAAATAAGAAGCCATCTCAGGTGCAAAATTTCATCCTGAGAATTATTACTAAGTATTTTGTGCCATACATATATTGTTTTATGATCACTAATCTTTAGATTGAACACTCAGAAAACTATAAAGAAATTAAAGTTGACTTCTTTAATCATGAGTAGTTATCGAAGCACTTCTTTGTTCAAGAATATAGCCTATGTAGTGGTAATAGGCATGTTGTCTCCCATATATATCTAGTCCTGCTCTTAAGGAATGAGAAAACTGTTGAGTGTCATAGTTCAGTGCTGCATTGGCAAGACCTTGCTCAGCGTTCCTTACTATAGAGTAGGCAGTAGCCCATTACTGAAGGGAGAAAAGAATGGATGTGTTCAGTGTGTGTGTGTGTGTGTGTGTGTGTGTGAGAGAGAGAGACAGAGAGAGAGAGAGAGAGAGAGAGAGAGAGAGAGAGAGAGAGGGAGAGACAGAGACAGAGAGACAGAGAGAGAGAGGGAGATAAAGAGGGGGGTATTATACAGTTTTCTATGATGGTATAAGAAGAAAATATATTATTATTATTATTATTATTATTATTATTATTATTATTATTTTGGTTTTCTTTGAGGTAGGGTCTTACTCTAGTGACCTGGAATTCACTATGGAATCTCAGGGTGGCCTCAAACTCAAGGCAATCCTCCTACCTCTGCCTCCCGAGTGCTGGGATTAAAGGAATGTGCTACCATGCCTGGCAAGAAGAAATTATACTTACTTGATGAAAGGACAAAAGCCTGACTTCTCTTTTAGAAACAGAGAAAAATTTCTACATACACATCATTTTTGTTTTCTTGAATATACTTGCAGTGGCTTGGGGAGTTGTTCATAAAAGATCAGTTGAAATCTTAGTGTTTATTCTATAGTAGAATTTCATATAAGGTTGGCATGAAGAGCATAGAACAAGCCTGCTTATAAATTCTTCTTTTTTTTCACTGCTTACAGTTGTGTTAATCTCAATTTGTTGTATTCATTTTCAATAACACAGTACCTATGAAAGAACAATCAGTATTAAAGACATAATTTGAGTTTGAAAAGAGTGCTGGTTAAAAATATATGCAGATAGTTTTTATTGACATAGTCTTTAGTCTTCCCACTTCCAGTTATCTTACTTTTTTGGTCCTTGCACTCATCATTGTGAAATTTGCTTGTCAGTTGTTGGCCCCATCCTCATCTACACTGTTGAAGAAGAGAAAATGTGACTTATATTCACAGGCCTGGGAGGATGGCTCAGCAGTGTTGCTTGTGAAACTTGCCAACCCTGGTTTGATTCCCCCATAAAACATAAAACCAAATGTCCAATGGTGGCACATCCATCTGGAGTTCATTTGCAGTGAAATAAGGCCCTAGTGAGCCCATCATCAATCTCTCTCCTTCTCCTTGCAAACAATACATTTAAAAATTCTCTCAATAATAAGCATACTTTTATTTATATATAAACCAACATCTACAAAATAAATTATGGCAACAATATCACATTGATTTGAAGAACATATTATGGAATGTTGGCAAATAAATGTAAATATAATATTTTAAACAATTTTGATTTTCATTTTCATCTTATGCCTGCTAAATAGCTCACTGTTCTACTTTATTTAAATAAAAGGTGGCTAAAAAAATTCTGAAGGAGGATAGGAGTGGTGGAACATGTATTTAATCCCAGCATTGGGAGGCAGAAGTAAGAGGATTGCTGTGCGTTCAAGGATACCCTGAGCCTACACAATGAATTCCAGGTAATCCTGGGCTAGAAAGAGACCCTAACACACACACACACACACACACACACATACACGCAAGTAAATAAATAAATAAATCATTTTGAAGGAGAAACACACAAAATTTTTCCTAAGGATGTATGGGCACTTATATAATGCAGCAAGAGATTCCTCAAAGGGCTTGTCAGAATATATTCTTTTAAAATATATATATAAAAAAATTTCATAATTTTCATATATCATTTAAAATGTAATCCTTTATCCCTCTGCCTTGCTAGAAGGTTATCTCAGAAGTTTTCATTAGCATGACTAGAACAGTAAATGGAGAACATAAATGTACATTTAAAAACATGTAACTTTTCTAGTCACTGGCTAGGACACAGGGTTTGAATTTTCTTTCTTTTATTATTTGCTGACAGCCATTTGCTTTTTTAACATTCAGTTCCCCTTCTTATTATGGTGACCTAGATATATTTTTCAAGTAAGTCCCACTTAACAAAATTCAACCATTCAAAGAAAGAAAAGAAAAGAAATAATAAGGAAGAAATATCTGGGAGAAGAAAGAGTTCTACAGCTATATTCTTTTTTGGTTTTTTGTTTTTTGTTTTGGTTTTTGGAGGTAGGGTCTCACTCTGGTCCAGGCTGACCTGGAATTAACTCTGTCATCTCAGGGTGGCCTTGAACTCATGGCAATCCTCCTACCTCTGCCTCCCGAGTGCTGGGATTAAAGGCGTGCACCACCACGCCCAGCTTACAGCTATATTCTTAAGTATTTTTTAAATAATTTCAGTCATCTATAATGTTTTGATATTTATATGAAGTATAGAATTTCAATGACTTTCAGAAGGATGTGGTACTGTGTGCGTATAGTTCCAGTTACTGAGAAGGCTGAGGTAGATCACTTGATCCCACAAGTTCAAAAGAAACCTGGAAAATAGCCAGCATTTGTCTAAAAAATATAATAACAAAACTAGAGAGATGACCTAGTGGTTAAGGTACTTGTCTGAAAAGCCTAATGACCCTGGTTTGATTTCCCGGTACCCATGTAAAGCCAGATGCACAAAGTGATGCATATATCTGTAGTTTGTTTGCAGTGGCTACAGGCTCTGACATACCCATATTCTCTATTTCTTTCTCTCCTTGCAACATACATATATATGGCATTGATTTCAAACTGAACTCCATTCTTAGAAATACAACCTGAATGGCATAGGCTAAACATTTTTATGAGAAAACCCGTAGCACTTAAAATAGGGACAAAACTATAAATTATTTTAGGTGAAAATTTATAGGCAAGGGGTTAAATTTTTAGAACTACTAAGAAAATTTGTACCTAACACATTCAAGTTTAAATTTCTACCACTATAGTTTTGAAAGAAAACTATGAAAATTATTTAAAGAATCTTTCAGTCTTACCTTTTTAACTGATACGTCCTCAGAACAAGGATGAAGTTCTACAGTTCTTTCTAAATTTGATGACTGCAACCCAGTCACGATGTAACATTTCAAAGTTTGAAAAACAAGAACCATATTTTGGATTGAAAAAAAAAAAAAAAGATATTTGGGCTGGAGGGATGGCATAGTGATTAAGGCATTTGCCTGCAAAGCCAAAGGACCCAGATTTGAGTCCCCAGGACCTATGTTAGCCAGATGCACAAGGGGACACATGTGGCTGGAGTTCTTTGTAGTGACTGGGGGCCCTGGTACACCTATTCCCTCTCTCTCTCTTTCCCTCTTTCTCTGTCAAGTAAACAAATAAATAAATAAATAAATAAAATATTGAAAGATATTTAATCATATTTCAAGGAATATAATACAAATTAGATAGTGGGTGAAAAATCAATTCAACTTTAGAGAGTATGGTGTTTCAAAAATGAAAAGGGAATATTTGTTTCAAGTATATTTGTTCTAGCACTCTGATGTAATCTGTGACAAAAGAAGAATATCTAGTCCTCTATTCCTTTATTAAAATACCTTCCCATGTACTAAACACAGTGTTAAAAATTATTACAGAAGTCTTACAACTGAATGGTTGTAAGCCCTGTTTCCCAATGTGTTCAAATGTCATTATTAACTTTTGCAAATCCACTTGGTGAGGGATATGGGACATAAAGAGAATGTGGTGGCTCTAGGGTTGAAAAACTATAAGCTGGATGGGAAAGACTGCCTGCATTGCATAGCAGTGTAAAGTCAAAAAGCCAGTGACATCTTGTATTTACTTAATGTGGCATGTTGTTTACCATGAGATTTTGTATGAATTTTTTTTTCTTAAACTGTTGCATTAACTATCACTTATCACGTAGCCTGAGTTTTCTGGAGGTCCCTTCATTTCATACTGATCCCAGCCATGGCTATTGGCAATGCTTCAGCCAATGCTGCTACCTTAGAGGAGCATTAAATAATTAGATTGCGTAGAGGAGATATCAGCTTTCTCAAAAATACGTAGGCACTAACCCTCATATCACAGGTGCATACAGCCAGCCCAGCACAATGACTTTAGCATGAGAATTTCTAAAATGATTAAGCAGAGGGTGTTTAGGACTAGCCTCAATTTACCAATCAAACCTGTAAGTCACAAACTTCTGCATTTATTTTTCTGCAACTAAAGAAAATTTAGCTCTAAGGAAACATATTTCTCTGAAGAAACCCTACACTTACATATTCTCTAAAGTTAACTGAGTGATGAGCATTCTTAATCTCATCCTTTGTGGATCCCCATGATAAAGGATTCAATTTAATCTTGCCTTAAGGATAGAGGCTGTTTGCTTAACTCTCTTTTCTCAAGTGGTAGAAATTAAAACTACAATCTCTAAGCAAAACCAAATTAGCAGGACTATATCCCCAAATCCTGTCACTTATTCACCCTGATGGCTCCCTGAGCACAACAGCTACTTGTCCTCAGAGTCATCCCATGACTACCCTTTGTACTGTGTATCCAAATCCGCCCACAGAGCAATGAAAGGGATACTGGCATCTCTTCCTCAGATAATGGATAATTGAGCTCAATATTATTTTATCACCAGCCTCTGTGATTTCCAAATAGCCCTAACAGGTTGCACTGTATAAAATAGAGCTAGGGAATGATTCTTTTGAAAATTAGCACGTTCAATCAAAACCCAGCCGGCTTTCCTTTTCAAAGCATCTGTTGTCATTTCAAATTCATGAGCCTCTTCAGCAATGTATGTGACATCAATTGGCTTCTGAGCTGTCAGTTCTTAGGATGTAGCAGTACATTCTGTGGAATGTTAGTAAAAGACAATCATGGGCTCTGATGACTTATCAAAATGCTTTCATTCAGCTATATTTTAGAATCATTTCTGGGTTGGGCTTGGAGGTTTGAGTCTGGAGTAGCCTTATGTATGATAGGAAGGGGAAATACTGTCAGGCAGATAGATAGAAGTATTATTATTATGTTTCTGTTACCCAAAGAACAGTTTTTATCCTGGACTTAAGAATAAAAGAGATGGCTCTGTTCCCTGCTCTGGTCTGTGTGTGTCGGGGGGAGGATGGTGGGAGGTGCAGTGGTGTGGAGTGAGTAAGCTAGACCCCTGTTTCCTGCCTCCTCCCATCTTTCTGGTCTGGGTTCCCTGCACCAATCTGTGCGCATGTAGGCTGGTGTCATAATGTAGGGTGAGTAGGCCAGATACCTGTCACCTCCCAGCTCCCTGGTCTGGGTTGTCTGGGGAGGTCTGTGTGCAGGTCGGAACCATGGTGTAGAATGAGTAAGCCTGGCTCTTCTCAGTTTCTTGGTCCAGGTTCCCTGGGCCCAACTGTGTGTAGGCAGGTGCAGCACTGAGTGAATAGGCCAGATCATTGATACCTGGCATCTCCCAGTCCCTTGGTAGTTCTGGTAGATCACACTGTGCCTTGCTTGGGGAGGCCTGGTTTATGGGTGAGAGTGGCTAGCCACTGGGTATCAACATTCTTGTTTACCTGAGTCAGAGAGTATGGGCCATAGGACAAAAACTTGCTTTCTACTCAATAAAATAGAGTCTTCCTAAAATTGGTAGACTAGAGTGTCAATGAAATAAGAAAACTGAGAGATCTACATCAAGGTTGCCAAGTGCTACAATGGAAGCCTCCAATGAACTCATAGAGAAATCAACAGAAATTAATTTCCAAAATGAAAACACAACAACCAATGAGACGCTGATCAAAAGACCCCTGAACTGGAAGAAAACTATCAAAGAACCAACAATTGTATCAATGAAATTGAACAAAATTGTCTCCTAGAGCATTCAGCTTTTGACAGTATGCTTAACTTGATTGAAGATAGCATTAGAACATTATAATATTGAATAAATTGAAGGTGAGTCAAGAAATGGAGGATCTCAACAACTGGTTGATTAAGCTAAATGAAGACTTGATCAAATGCAAGAATTAATTCCAGGAAGCATCAAGAAAATCAGAACTCAAATTGAAATTGTACCTCAAAAAAAGTGATGGACACAATGCCAAATAACACAATAGAAAACAAAAATCAAATAGAAATTGTAACAACTCTCTAGAACACCTCACCAACCTAGTTACTCATGTGGAAGAGAGAACCTCTGACCTGGAAGAAAAAGAGAAGAAATTGGTCAGGAGGCCAAACACATTGCTAAGTTCAAATAATCAAGAGAACAGAATATGAGGAAACTGTAGGATACTGTAAAGATGACCAAACATCCAGATCGTGGGTATACCAAAAGGAGAGGAAATCCAGGCCAGAGGCACAGAGAACATATTGAACAAAATTATTGCAGGAATGTTTCTGAATGTTGCAAAAAAGAGGCATGTTCAGATCCAAGAAGCGTACAGAACACCAAATAGGCAGGACCAAAGAAGAAATTTGCCAAGTCACATCATAGTTAAAACCATCAAGAGAGAAACAACAAAATAAAAAGGCAATCCCTCAGAATTACACCATATTTCTCAATGGAAATCCTGAAAGCCAGAAGTGCTTGGAATGGAACAGTTCAAAGTCTGAAAAACTTTGACTTCTGACCTAAGCTACCCTACCCAGCAGAAGTGCCTCTCATAATAGATGGTGAAAGAAAAGGTTTCCATGAAAAAAAGTCAACTCTATGATTATATGAACACAAAGTCAAACCTACAAAAAATACCTGAGGGAATACTCCACACAGAACAGTTAAACAACCAATCTCAAGAGCCAATAAGAAGATCACAATAACCAAAACAGACCAGGCTCAAAATAGTGCAAAACACAAGGAAGCACCAAACTCCATAAAGCACCTCAACATGGCAGGGATTAATTTAAATGTCATAGTAATAACCTTAAATATTAATGGTCTTAAGTCACCCATTAAAGACACAGCATATCAGGGTGGATCAAAAAACTGGACCCTTCTATCTGCTGTCTTCATGAAACCAATCTCACCACTAAAGATAGACACCTCCTCAGGGTGAAAGGTTGTAAAATGATATTCCAAGTAAATGTTCATAAAAAAAACAAGTGGGGCTTGCTAGATTAATATCTGATAAAATAGACTTTAAACAAAAAATAATCAAAAAGGACAAAGAAAGCCACTTCTGACACATCAAGGAAATGATCCAACATGAGCACATCACAATGATAAATATATATGTGCCAAACACAGGTGCACCACAGTGTATAAAACAATATCTGCTTGACAATAAAATGGATAAAAACACCAACACCATCATAGATGGTGACATCAATACTCCACTATAATAAATAGACAGATCATCCAAGCAGAAAATCCACAGGAAAATAGTAGAGTTTAACAATATCATAGATCAACTAGACCTAATGTGTATCTACAAAACTTTCCAACCCAACTCTATGGAATACATATTCTTCTCAGCAGCCCATGGAACCTTATCCAAAATTGACCACATATTAGGCCATAAAACATAAATTCAGGAAAACTGAGGTAATTTCCTGCATCATGTCAGGTTCCGATGCTTTAAAGCTAGAACTTAACAACAAGAGACACATCATGAACTCCACCATGTCCTGGAGATTCAACAACATACTTTTAAACAATGTCTAGCTTGTGGAAGAAATTAAAAGAAATTGTAAAATTCCTAGAATTGGATAATAATAAAAACACAACCTACCAAAACTTATGGGACACAATAAAGGCAGTCCTAAGGGGAAAATTCATAGCCCTAAATGCTTTTATTACAAAGACAGAGAGATCCCAAATTAATAACTTGACTGCCACCTAATGACACCAGAGAAACAGGAAGAATCCAACCCAAAGAGCTCCAGACAGAATGGAGTAATCAAAATTAGAGCAGAAATTAATGAATTGCAAATTAAGAAAACAATTTTAAAATTTGATGAATTGAACAACTGGTTTTTGAAAAAAAAAATGAACAAGATTGACAAACCCCTGGCAAGTTTAATCAAACAAAAAAAGAGAAGTCTCAAATTAACAAAATCAGAAACAGAAAAGGAGAGATCACAGCAGACATCAATGAAATTGTAAGTATTATCAAGGCATACTTCCAAAATCTCTAATCCAGAAAATTGAATAATCTGAAAGAAATGGATGAATTCCTAGACACATGCCACCTACCAAAACTAAATTTAGAGCAGATTAATATCCTAAACAAGCCTATCACATCCATGGAGATTGAAAAGATAATCAAAAACCTACCTTAAAAGAAAAGTCCAGAATGGAATGGATTCTTAGCTTAATTCTATCAAACCTTCATTGAAACCAATTTTTCTCAAACTGTTTCACATAATCGGAGACTAGGGAATCCTCTTCAATTCCTTTTATGAAGCTAGCATCACCCTAACACCAAAACCAGATACAGCTGTAACAAGCAAAGAAAACTACAGGCCTATATCCCTAATGAACTTAGATACAAAGATCCTGCACAAGATCCTTGCAAACTGATTTTAACAACACATCAAAAACATTTTCCATCTTGATGAAGTAGGCTTCATCTCAGGGATGCAGGGATGGTTTATCATCTAGAACTTGGTCAATGTAATACACCACATAAATAAACTTAAGCATGAGAAACACATGATCATCTCAATTGATGCAGAGATGGCCTTTGACAAAAGATAACACCACTTCATGATCAAAACACTGGAAATAATGGTCATGGAGGGTTTATATCTCAACACAATGAAGGTTATATATAAAGCTTTTAAAGCCCAAATAATATTTAAAGAGGAAAATTTAAGGAATTCCCACTGAGATCAGGAAAAAGGGGTGCCCACTCTCACCACTGTTTTTCAATATACTACTAAAAGTACTAGCCAATCAATAAGACAGGAGAAAGAAAGAAAAAAGATTCAGATTGGAAAGAAAGAAGTCAAGTTAGCCCTAGTTGCTGATGACATGATCTTGTATATAAGTGACCCAAAAGTCTCCATCTCAAAACTTTTAAAGATGATAAACTCCTACAGTAAACTGGCAGGATACAAAATCAATCACAAAAAACAGTAGTTTTTCTATATGCAAAAGACACATGTACAAGGAAAGAAATTAGTGAGGCTATCCCATTTTTAATACCAACAAAAAAAGTAAATACCTTAGGATAGCACTAACCAAGGATGTGAAAGAGCTATATAATGAAAACAAACAAAACAAGAAACAAGAAATAAATTGAGTGGTCCTTGAGAAGATGGAAATACCTCCCATACTCCTGGATAGGTAGAACTAATATTGTGAAAATGGCAATACTACCAAAAGCAATATATAGATTTAATGTAATACCAATAAAAACACCAGCATCTTTCTTCACAGAGATTGAAAAAATGATCTCAAAATTCATATGGAATGGTAGAAGGCCTCAGATATCCAAATATATCCTCAGCAAAAATAAAAATAAAATAAACACCTCTGGTTATATCACCTTACCCAATCTAAAGCTATATTACAAAGGCATAGTGACAAAAACAGCATGGTACTGGAATGAAAACAGGAACATATACCAATGGAACAGAATTGAAGACCCAGACCTTAAATCATGTAACTATAGCTACTTGATCCTTGATAAAAGTGTCAATAATGTAGACTAGAGAATAGATAGCACCTCCATCAAATGGGAAAGTGGCCAACATCTGTCTAAGCAACTCAAAGTCTAAGTGACTCAGAAGCAAACAACCTGATGTGATGCTCATACAAATGCAATAGTGGCACACAGCTATGGTGGGTAATCAACTGTTTTTGGATTGGCTCACAGATCTTAATGGAAAGGAAACCACGATTGGAACTTTGAAACAAGTCAGAATCATATGGACACAACGACTTTGCTTTCTATTGGCATGAAAGAGGGTCTATAACCTTTAAATTTTCTCCAAATTAATAATGGTTATCCCATTTAAGTGGTGCTGACTTCACCCTCCATTGGAAATTCTGCTTCTCTTTTTCAGATAGATGTGGAATCTGAGGCGATAAATGATCCCATACACTTCAGCTCCGCCACAGATGAAACCACAGAGGAACTGGGGAAGTGAGCAAGAGTGCTGCTTTCTCAGTGAACTTGATATCAGCACAAGGGTGAAGGAGATAGACACTGAGGACACTCAACACCTACCAAAGCAGAGATACAGAGGCTCCTAAGAGCCCATCACTGAAGTTGACTTAAAGCCCACCCAACATGGCTCTGGGAATTTTTCAGAAGGGGTGGAAAGATTATTAGAGCCACAAGTTAGGGCACTTTGCACAGAGACATTGCCTCTCCCCATAACTGATAGCTGCCCCCATAATACATGACCCCAAATCCCCATGGGGTTGACCTGCATCCCCAATGAGGAATTCCTCTTCAGAAAAGGGGCAAGAAGGAGGGAAAGGATGGTACCAACATGTGTTGTTTACATAGTAAATATTTCCATATGTAATAAAAATAAATTTTAAAAAATCTCTAAGATTGACATTTTACTAAAGAAACCCAAGTATGATTCTGCTTCTGAAAAAACTAAAACTGTGCTCAACTCTCTCTATATATGTGGTAGATGGATGATTGATAAATTGCTTAATAAGACCTATGCAGCTGACAATTAAAATGGAATGGCATGGCTGGAAGCCAGGAGAGAGTCAGTCCCCAGTCAGTCAGTGCTAGAAGCTACATGGGCGACTGGGGGAAATGACCAATATCTGTCCAAGCAAATCATGGTCGAACCTACTTAGCAGCAAATAACCTGTTGTGATGCCCACACAAGTGCAATAGTGGCACACAGCCATGGTGGGGAACCAACTGCTCTTGATTTGGCTAACTGATCCCCTCAGTGGTAGGAGACCCATAGCTGGAGCTGGGAAACAAGTCAGAGCCATATCCAAACATAAGCCCACTCTCCAATATCAAGCTACCATCAATCATGGGCTACAAGAGGGCCTACACCTATTAAATTCTCTATAAAAAAGTAAGGGTTATCTCATTTGTCCTAGGGCTAACTAACTTATTCTCCGTTGGAGAATCTGCTTCTCTTTTTCAGATAGATGCAGGTCCTAAGGAGAGAACCACCCCATCATACCTCAAAAAGGCCCTGGCTGAAACTAAAGAAAACTGGCGAAACAAGCAAGGGTGCTGTTTTCCTGATGAACCGGTACCAGCACAAAGGGGGAAGAGACCAACACAGAGAAAAATCAACTCCTACCAAATCAGAGAGCCAGAGCCCCAGAGGCCCCCAACATCTCATCACTGAAGCAGACCAAAAATGAACCCAACATGGCTCAGGGAGATTTTGCGGAAGGGGGCGGAAAGAATGTCAGAGCCACATGTTGGGTCATGATATGCAGAGGCATTTATCTTACCCATAACTGTGGGCTAACTCCACAATGCATGACCCATATACCTCAACAAGGAGGGGTCAATGAAGAGAGGGTAGGCCACGGATGAGCCTAATAGTGGTACCAAACTGCCTGTATGCTAAATACAAAACTAATAAAAAAATAAAAAAGACATGATTTTGTATGTCATTAAAAGCAAGATAAGTACCTCCATCTAATTTAAGTTTTTTCTACTTATGACTTCCTATATCAATTCTTTGCTCGCTAGACAAGGCATAACCTCACAGGAGTCTGCTTCTCAACTTTTTATTTATGGAAGAGAAAGAAATTATATATGGCATGCTCAAGACAAGAGGGGTAATCTTGGGCTGGAGAGATAGCTTAGTGGTTAAGCACTTTCCTGTGAAGCCTAAGTACATTGGTTCAAGGCTTGATTCCCCAGGACCCACATTAGCCAGATGCACAAGGGGGAGCACATGTCTGGAGTTCATTTTCAGTGTCTGGAAGCCCTGGCTTGCCCATTCTCTCTCTCTCTCTCTCTGCCTCCCAAATAAAATATTTTAAAAATATTTTTAAAAAATAAAAAGATGGGTAATCTCTTCAAGAAGAATTTATACACTTCCCAACAAACATATATGTAATGTACACACCAAATATAATACAATTCAAAACAAACAAACAAACAAACAAAAAGAATGAAGATGACAGACAATGCATTTAGCAACCCAGGCAGTCAATAGCATTTGAATTTTCTCCAAAGACACAATTCTGCAATTAAACTTCATGAGCAAAAATTGTCATTTGCAATACTTAAGAACTTAAATATTGAAAATTGCATTAATGAAAATAGTATCTTTTATGGATAAACTATTTTAGGACCAAGGGCCTCTCATAATCCAGGTAAACAGTCTGGCACTGATATAAGCACATATCTCCAATGTTATTTATGTATTATTACCTTTGTGTGATTATATATGTGTAATGAATGTGGATATGTACATGACTAGTGGAGCTGCAAAGGTCAGAGGAGAACTTCCGGTGTTGATTTTCACCTTCCACCTTGTTGGAGGCAGGGTTTCTTTGTTGAACACTTCTGTATATATGTTCAGCTAGCTGGCTCAAAAGCTTCAAGGATTTTCCTATCTGTCTCTCATCTCATTTTAAGAAAGCTGGGATTATAGATGCTGGTTACTATGTCTGGTTTTACCTAGGTTCTGAAGTCAATAAGTGCTTTTACACACTGAGCTCTACCTCCAGGCCCCAAGGATTTTTATTCTTAAGACGATATTTGGGATGATTTCCATGTTAGTTCAATATATTAGCTATTATTGTATTGCCTTATTGAGAAACTGATACTTTAAAAAATCATCAAAAACAAAAGAAGAGCTGGTGCTCAGTGGGTAAAAGCACTAACTATACAACCATGAAGACTTTGGATGGTTTGATTTGACATGAGTTTTATTTCCCTGTACTCACATAAACAGCTGGACACAGCCATTCACTCCTGTAACTCTAGTTTTGTGGGGAGCTGAGATCTGGGAATTTATGGTGCTCTGTGAACATCAATGAAAGCTCCAGGTTAAGTGAGAGGCACCACTGCAAGGAAACACATGGGTCAGTAATAGAGCAGAACCTCCAATATACTACTTTGGCCTCTGCATGAACACCCATGAGGCATGGGAAACCATGCGCACGTGTGCATGTGCATGCACGTGCATGCACACACACACACACATGCACACACACACACAAACTACACACATAATACAGTGATCCTATGCTCATAAGCATATATGTTTTTTAAGAAAAGGCCTTTGTCAGTCTATATGCCTCATAAATATTTTTGTTTACTAATAATAGTTAACAGAAATGTGGGTTATAAAATTTCACCAATAGTTATTCACTCTTACTTTTGATAAGTTTATTTTATCATTATAAATATAACTTTTATTTATTCTAAGCTATACTTTTTAAAAATCTTGTTTTAGCAGCAGTTTCTCTGAATTTTTGGAAAGGAACATAGACTATCCATATCATCTATGATTTTCGATGAATATTGAGGGAAGCAAGGTGTGGGAGCTGGAGAGCATTCAGAGAGTTATAGGTTCCATTTGTAGACAGCACACTCATTAGCCACTATTTATTTTTTCTACCTTTTTTATATCCATTCATTTTTATTTTAATTATGAGCCCTCAAAATAGCATGATAACATTTGAATCCATTTCCAATTCCTAATTATCTGTTAAAAGGAGTTATTTTGGTATGTATGTGTGATAATGTGTTAGTGTATATACATGGTGTGTGTCTGTGTGGGGGGGTTGCACATGTGCAGGCACATGCATGTCACGGTGAACATCAGAGAACAACTTTAGGTGTTTATTATTGATCACCACTGTGCTCCCTAAGCTAACGGGCCTAAGACATTCCAGGTGTGCTGTCATTACAGATTCCTGCCCCAGGGCAGACTTTCATGCAGGGGCTTGGAGCCCCGGACTCAAGTATTCCTGCTGGGGTGGTGTCATCCCCTGAGATTCTAAATGTATTCTTCTTCTCAGAAAAATGCATTATTCTATTGTTGATATTGTTGGTGTGGCTGTGGCTAAGCTTGAGATGCTGTTTCCTGTGCATTTTCTAGTTTGCCAAATCTTCACCTTCATAATGAATGTGGAGGGACATGAAATCCAAGAATTGCAAAAAGGCATTTACAGCAACACTCTTTCTAGGACATGTCTATTCCCTGCAGTAAGCAATACCTATATTGGAAAATCAATTCTTATTCTCACAAAGATAAGTTAAAATTGGTAGGTTTTTGTAAAACCTTAGCCTGAAATAAATGAAGCCTTAAAGAAATCCAGTTTTAGTTTAATAAAGATTTTTTAAGATTTTGTAAAATAAAAATAACCTGTGAAGCATACAAGCTCTCTTTTTTCTGTACCGTTATGCTCAATCCAGTTAATGTGTACATATGAAATAGTTAAAATAAGAAATGCTGGGTTAAAATGATGATATCACTTAATTTAAAAAAATTATCTTGGCTTCAAACTACCAACAAACAACAGACATTGCTAAAGTATATAATATTAGTAAATCTTCCAACAATTTGTAGTAAGTAAAGAACAATGTTCTCTATTTAACAGTGATTTTTAAAATTCAAATGCATGTAAAAGTTCCCAGGAATTTACATATCTTCTATACTTTCTTCAGACAATCAGGAAGCCTCCTCATCCTAGAATTGATCCTGGTTCTGTTTATCACAGCACAATTCCCTCTTATATCTGCCTTATGGATCATTTTCTTTGCCTTTGGCATGTGACATGTCTTCATCACACCTTGCTGATAAGGAAGGTACATCTGTGTCATCTGTCTGCAGGTGCTTACTCGAGCTGAGAACCCGCTTTAGCTTATTGGGCCTAACGATGGACCACACGTTACTTGTGCCGCTTTAGTATACTCAGGGCTTCTCTGAAAGCAAAGAAAGAATGTGTGATTTCAAAGTCACACACAAGTAGGCCCTGTCATAAAAGTTATCTACCGATCTTTTCTGAATACTATATAGTCATAGATGTATGCATATCCATTCCTTTCTTTATTTTGAAGTCTGGAAAGTTTCTGTGAGTGCACTACAGAGATTAAGAGATGGAAAGAAGGCAGAGTTCCTGTGAAACAGCATGGTCTCTAGCAGCTAATCCTCCTTTCAGTTTTTAATAGGAAAGAAAAGCATCAGTAAAAAATCACAAATTGGCCATGCTATAAAAGACATAGTCAGGGTTAGGCATTTGTGCTTTCCTCGCTAAAAGGTAAATAAATAAATCCTGGACTACAAGTAGGAAAACATCTGAAATTGGTTGCTGTCATTCATGAGTGTGTGTGCATGTGCATACTTGTATGCAGGTTTGGAAAAAATACATCAAAATAAATGAGCAGCTAGAAGAATGTTTTACTCCTGCTCTAATTCATTACTTAATAATTTAGTGCAGGCCTTGTACTGAGTATTGTGTGCTCTTCTGGGTTATATGAAATTGCCATAGAGAAGCACCCTTTCTAAAAAATAATAATGTTTGCCATTGACTTGGTTAACACCTGTCACTGACTTGCAATACAGAAAAATGGTTTTAATAAACACGTTCCCAGGCAGAGGAGAGGAACGTTGTCTGTCCTGTGAGGGATGGTGGCATTTTAGCTCACCAGCACAGTGTGCTTTTCTCCATTTAGCATGCAGTGTCCTCGAACTCCTAATTGAGTTTTCAATAGAAGCAAGCTGTTTCCACCATTTCTTGGGAATTTACAACCTTGGTATTAAAGTTAATTTTTGGTGCAGTTTGCTATTTCCTCTTTCTTGACTTCAGCACAATTGCCAAATGTTATGTTTCTTTTGAAACTGCTATAAAGTTTAGATAGAGAGATGGGTGAATATGACTTTTAGATTTTATTTAAACAATCCTGAAACTCCAAACAATAAGAGCATAGAATTATTTTTACAAAGATGGGGTTAAAACTGAGGATCAGAATTGAGAACTAAGAAGTTCCTCAGAATGGGGTTGGTAGCACAAAGGAAATGTCTCCCCTTGTTTCCTCTCATACTCTTTTCAGCAGGTCCCATGTAAGCCTGAGACACAAGGGTCTGGAATTTGTTTATAGAAGTTGGATGTGCTGGCGTGCCCATTCTCTCTGCCTCTCTTCCTGTCCCCCATCAAATAAATAAATAAAAATAAGAATATTTTTAAAATGAAAATTGACAAAAAATTTAACCTCCTTTATGAGGTATAATATGCATACTTGCATCATTCAATGTCAAAACAAAAATGTCTCCTGATAGTGAGGGAGGGGAAAATAAAACAGTATGTCAGAAATAATGTCAGATGTTTTCTTGGTTGGTTGTTTTATTCTCTCCAAAAGTCTCTTGTGGTTCAGAAGTAGTTGACTTATTTTATGTAAAAGAAATCTGAGGGCTGGAGAGATGGCTTAGCAGTTAAGCGCTTGCCTGTGAAGCCTAAGGACCCCGGTTCAAGGCTCGGTTCCCCAGGTCCCATCTTAGCCAGATGCACAAGGGGGCGCATGCGTCTGGAGTTCGTTTGCAGAGGCTGGAAGCCCTGGCGCACCCATTCTCTCTCTCTCCCTCTATCTGTCTTTCTCTCTGTGTCTGTTGCTCTCAAATAAACAAATAAAAAATGAACAAAAATATTTAAAAAAAAGAAATCTGAGATGTAGAAAGACTGAGCACATTGATGAAATTTACACAGCTACTAAAATGAGAAGCTAGCACAGTGGCCAGCATTTCTAGTTTATTCAAAAGTCTTGCTTTTCTCTATACTCTTCTTCTTCTTCACCAAACTGCAGCTTATTTTGGGTTCTCCATGCTTGTACATGTCTCATAGACATTGCTTCCTTAGAATATCATGTAAACATTTATCACAGTAGAACACAAACTATAATGCAACATGAGGATATTGTGACATCATTTTCTAATGCCTGATTTAAGTTAGCAGAAACTGCTATTTTAAGGGCAAATAATATTTTCCATTCAGCAGTTAGCATATTTGTAATTTTCAGTCAATGCATGTTTTCAATTTCACACCATGTGATTCTGAACTAACAATTTCAGGATACTGACATTTGTCTTTGTCTCCCTTTTAATGAACTGAATGTTTCCAAAAACATTTAGCCATATAACTGTGTTACTTGGAAAGATGAAATCATTTCCACTGTACATAATGTTCTTCCTATCCTAAAGACATTGGAGTTCACTGTGAGTGAGCCACAGGGGTGAAGAAAATCAGCATGATCAAGTTTGCTGATTGGGTCTCCACATGAAGTTCTAGTTAAGGTTCTTTTCCTGGTATTTCTGCTCTTTTCAATTTATTCATATTGTGCAATTATTTTCTAATATGACACAGGGTTTGAATTGACTTTGAGAAACCTGATGAAAGTGCTTACTCCCCAAAGAATTGTAGTGGCCTTTCATTTTTCTGCTTCAGGTAAGTACTTAATAAATGCATCCTAAAGAACTTAACAGAAGCTCTTACCTTCTCATTCCTTATAAAGATTTTTGTTCTATGATAGTTACCTTCACATATTAAAACCGAGCATGGAGACAGCCCTCCTGTCCACAGCGTCCATAAACTTGCCATCTCTGGGCCTATTCTCCAACCTGTACCCATTCTCAGCTCTCCTGCAGAAGACTCAGGGCAAATGAAGTTGCTAGATATGTACATTGCTCCTTTTCATGTTGAGATGAGGGGAAGAAAATTGTATTGGTGAAAAATTTCAAATCACTGTATATGTTACTTATAGACATATCAATAAAAATTATAAATGGTGCAGTGAGAAAAAATGGAAATGTGTCTTACCTTTGTTAGCATTGATATTGCCTAATTTAAAAATATCTGTGATAGAACTATGGGAGATAGAAAAATAAATAACTCAATTTCACTTGCATATATTTTGGAATCACTATATAATTTACTTAAACTGTAAAGACTAAGGCAGTGGTTTCAAATATTATTCTTTTTTGAGGTAGGGTCTCACACTAGCTCAGGCTGACCTGGAATTCACTATGTAGTCTCAGGGTGTTCTCCAAATCACAGGGATCCTCCTACCTCTGCCTCCCAAGTGCTGGGAATAAAGGCATGCGCCACCACGCCCAGCTCTCAAATATTATTCTTAGAGGAAAACAGAATATCATCACCTTGAGAGAATTTTCCACTAATGATGATCATGGTGAGCTTTTCTTGGGACTATGATTCTCATAGAGAAAGAGAGAAACTGAATATCACCAAAGCATAAATGGTGCCTCAGTTCTGAGTGATGTGTTTGGATGCTGGAGTCAAACAAGTTGTTTTAATATTTCATGTTTACTGTCATTCTAGACTCTTGTGTTCCTAAACTAGATTCACAGTTGTATTTATTGCAGTACCTTCTTATCTTTGCTTGACTGCTAGCTGGATCTCCATAATTTGGTACATAATATAGGAACAGGATATGTAGGGTGGTCTTATAGCAGAACATCTAATGTAGTCTATGTAAGTTGAGATTTATGGGGGAGATAACTCAATAAAGGAGAAGTGCCAATGGAAAAGTAAGAGAAGAGATTTGCTCTGCCATATTTGTTAGCCATTTTGTTCATTTTAGTTTGGGTAGAGATGCCTATGCCTTCTTTCCAGTTTGTGAGGTTGGACTCAATGTATTTCACTTTTTTTCAAGATTAGTTGAATATTCCCCAAGTGGGAGGGAGTCTGACCTTTTTTTGCTATAGTGAAGGAGGGACTGAACAGTTTTCTGCCTTCCCTCTCCTATAATGACCCTGTCTTCTCACAAAAAGACATTCTACTCCTCTTCCGATTATTTATTTTCCTCATTCTTATGCAGTTTTAAAATTTTGAGCACCACTTAAAACTCAATTAAGCCAGGATTTACTTTAAATTTTCTTTGTTCCTTGACAATGTTTATCCTTCTATAATTATACTTGATATTATAGCCTCTTTTGCAGCATTTGTATAGATTATAAATCATTAAAAATTCTGAGTTCATCATATATCTCTTCATTTGCATTAATTTAAGAACCTTCTCTTTCTTCCTCTCTGGAATAATTTGTGATTATATTGATGTAAATTTTATAGTCTTTGGACTTCTTTGAATTATCAATAGTACTAAGTCTTTTTTAACCCAGGGTTATGAAAGCATTTCTGGGAACATTTTAATGCTTTGTTATTATGACACTATTATTCTATTTATTATTAACTGAGTTGCACATGTTTCTGAAAACTTGGATGAGAGTCAGACATACACATAGTGATTCGACTACTAATAAATGATGAACAACTACTTCTCAAGAAGGAAAAATGCAAATGTGTGTTAGTTCCTAAGCTGTATTCCCACTTTAACTTATTTTAAGCCAGTAGGACTCCACTACCTATCTGGAAAGAGATGTGGACAGTTGGCTCAGGGGAACCTGGTGCAAGTTGACTCCAACATAGCTGTTTACAACAGTAGTTATACTCTCAAAAACCCTTCAGTCCCCAGAGTCCTCTCCCTACAAGTGATAATTTTGGATTCTTTTAACTTTATTAATATAGAATTTAGATATTATCACCCACTTTTATTAACAAGGTGTTTTCAGATGTCTTTTATCTATTGTAGATATTGTAAAGTGACTTCCTACCATATGATAGGGAAATATAATTCTTCATATTTGCCATTCTATTTTTCTTTTCTCCTTTCTTCCTTTCAATATTACTGTGTAGCAATGTTTTGTAAACCAATATTGAATTCTATTTTCTGTACCTGTAAATATATAATTCACAATGAATATATTTTTACTTTGCATTTACTCATTCATTATAAAGTTAATGATTACTTTTAGACAGTGCATAGTTTTTTGTAGCTAATATTACTGTTTTCCCACATGATCTCTCTCTTTCACACACATGCACGCACACACACACACACATACCAAATACATACACACATATATTCTTATTTTTTGATCTAATTAAGATGGTAGAGGACATGCTGGCCATGGCTGCGAGAGCCCTCCTGCTTCTCCACAGTCTCTTTATGCCTATTTTGCACTTGTCATTTTGCCATTCTGGAATCACTTCTTTGTATCATCTGTAAGGATAATGACCATTTTCTGACAAAGAAAGATGTATATTTTGAACTTAGGTATTTCAAAATGTCTCTATTCTATTCCTCTATTTACTTTATTGTTGGAATGAAAATATAGCTCTATATTCAGCAATGGAAGTACTTTCCTATTGCTTCTCTTAACATCTTTTACAATGAAACAACTGAAGCCAACATTTTAATGTTGAGATATCTATTTAGTCTCCTGTTTGGTCTGAAGTGGCCCCCTAATATTACAGTTCCAATGTCCAGCTGGAATTCAATAATCATGGAACAGGAGCTGAAGAGCTAAGTCTGTGGTAGGTTGTGTACCAATCATTGTCCGTCTTAGACATACCTCCATCTTCTGGAAGCAGTGGAGTGTATACCTTTCAGAACCATTACCCACCAGATATTCAGCACTTTCCTCAGAGACCAAAGACATGTAACAACAATTTGGTACTTGCTGAGGCATCTAAGCAGAAGGTGAGGAATAGCTGAGAAGGTAAGGAATGTTCTTTATCCATTCTGATGAACTTGGACAACGTACACTAATACACTCCTTACATCAGCCTTATAGTTATGATTGGCGGTCTCTGGCAGCTCATGAGATCTGACCACATAAGCAACACAGAGGATGATAGGCTCCCACAATCTCCTTTTGCTTCTGGCCTTTAAGTTGCTCACTTCTTGTTCTTCATCCTTCCCCTGCCTACCCTCCCCTCTTTTTTTGTCCTTTTACTTATATCCTGCTTTTTCTGACCAGTATATCTTTTTGGTAGGTAAAGATTTAAGGGAGACAAAGGAAGATCAAGAGATGGTATTGAAGCAAAAATAAAGCTATAGATTCTCTCAAGAACTCTTTAAAACCTATAAAGACTGCCTCATTTTCCCTTGCCTCTCTATATTCCCTTATGCCTGCCTTATATCCAGGTAAGAACATGGAATATATGGAGGATTACATGTAAAAACTCTTTGTCCTGTGTCATTCCCCTGCTTCAAACTCTTTACTGATTCTCCTGTGCCTGTGATATAAACTCCAAATTGTTTTCTTGTACCTCCATGGTTTTTAGAATAGTTCAAATCTGGAACTTAACACAAACTATCCATATGAACTTGGGATAGGCCATTGGAATCTGTGCTTTATTTCATCTTCTGGAAAACGAGGACAGTATTAAATTCATCATGTGAACAATATGTGATTCTCATTGGCACTCATCATCCACATACCCAGTGGCTTGGTCACTTTTCACCAGACTGGGACAGAATGCCCAACCACAAGACATGGGTCTAGCATCCCATGCAGTCACAGAAACCCAGCAACCAAGACTTGCAGGAGAGTGAATGCTCATGGGGCAAGATTAGACTAATAGGAAATGATTGCAAAGAGAGAGCCAAGCAGATGCATGGTGCTTTCTTCTCTCCCTTCTGTGAATTTCCTGAATGCTTTGTTTCATGTCAGCACTATAGTCTAGGGTAGACATTCCAAGAGGCTGATCAAAGCACCTGCTTGTACCTCCTCACCACTTGTCATGAAGCAGTGCCAGGTTGAAAAAGTGTCACCATATTGAATTACTTCCCATTCTTCCCTGCCTATCCTCCATTTTCTCTCACCTAATCCCTTGAGCTTGAATCTCCCAGCATTTTGTTCTTGCTATAGAGTCTGCCTTTAATGTGACATGGGTATAGAGAGTAGGACGCTAGACTGTGGCCAGAAAGGATAACCCTCATTGTAACTTTTCCTCCGTACATTCAAGAGCTCCTGGGAAGGCCCAGAGCCTTTGTTGTGCTGGCTACTTCCTATATGACTCCAAGTCGGAACTACTAATGACCCCTGGATACCGGAGGTGGGTAGATAGATGCTCTTTACCCAAACCCTCAATGAGGACATTGTATATAAACAGAAGGGGCTAGAGTAAAACCCCACATTGAAAAGCAAAACAAAACAGAACAAACAAACGAACAAAACACAAGCAGAGCCATGAGAGTGACTTAATACTGAGTATACTGAAACTCTCCTTCACTCCAAGCTGGGCACTAGGTCCTCTCCTTGGAGCAAGTTGGACTTAAACTCTATCCTTTGCCCCATCTGGCTCAAATACTAATGTGTGGGGACATCCAGCAGCCTAGGTTGTTATTAAAATGAAAGGAGAGAGGTCTGGTTGGTGAACCTTCACTTACTAAAAATGGATGTGGAGGAGAAGCAGCTTTTGCAATGGTGGTCCAAACAGAACCCTGTTTCATACAGGTTACAATCAAAACCCTATGGCCGTGAGCCTTGGGAGTGTAATGCTTGCTCTTGTCTGGCTACATGCATATATCATGCTCACCAAACTGTCCTGTAAGCACTTCATTTAATGATCATATCAATATATTAATGCTATTCTCACATTTGGTTGGAGAAGTTTCAATTTTCAGATTGTGATGTCCACTGAGATGACCCAAAAGGCACCATAGTGCTGAGAAGAAGTGATGGAGGCGTGTTTGGCACTGAAACATCCATGTTACACCCTCCAAGGTCCATGATCCATTGCAGAAGAGGTGGTGGAAAGAGTATAAGAGACAAAGGAAGGGTAGAACTGCTTACAATACACCTGTCCAGACAGAAACTGGTTCCAATATCCAAGACATTATAGTGCCTAGCAATACCTTCACATGACCCTCATAATAGGAGGAAAAGATGATGACATCAAAATAATAGAAAGGCTAATGGAGAGAGGGATGGAATATGATGAAGAGTGGGATTGTGAAGGGGAAATGGGGGAGGGGAGGGTATTATCATGGTTGATTTTTCATTTTATTTTTTGTTAGTATTTTAATTAACAACTTCCATGATTGTAAATAATATTCCATGGTAATTCCCTCCTTTCCCCCCACTTTCCTCTTTGAAACTCTACTCTCCATCATATCCCCTCCCCCTCTTAATCAGTCTCTTTTATTTTGATGTCATGATCTTTTCTTCCTATTATGATGGTGGTCTTGTTTAGGTAATGACAGACACTTCAAGGTCATGGATATCATGGCCATTTTGTGTCTGGAGAAGCATGTTGTAAGGAGTCCTACCCTTCTTTTGGCTCTTACATTATTTCTGCCACCTCTTCTGCAATGGGCCCTGAGCCTTGGATAGAGATACTGCAGTGCTGAGCACTCCTCTGTCATATCTTCTCAGCACCATGGTGTCTTCTGAGTCATCCTAAGGTCACTTCTATCTGAAAAGAGACTGTTGTCTAACTAAAAGTGAGAGCAGCATTAATATAGCTTACTGGGCAGTTTGGTGAGCACAGTACATACATTTAGCCAGACACCAGCAGACATCACACCCCTAGGGCTCATGACTACAATGTTGTAGGTTTTCAGTATCAGGGATGTATTTCTTCCCATGAGTGGGCCTCCAGTCAAATTACAGGGCAGTTGGTTTCCCCCATAACAGATGTGCCACTATTGCACCCATTGGCTCATTTGACCTGGCTGGCCAGATATAAGGCTTGCAGTTTCCACTGTTGAGTATCATGGTTTATTGTTTGTAAATATAGAAGTTGTCAATTTAAAAGATAAAAAAATTAAAAACACTATATATATACATTCTTCTAGGTTGAACACTCATTCTAGCTGTAATAAAGGGCATTCTTTTATGTTATTAAACCTCATCACTTTCAAAGTTGATACTGGATCTTTACTAGCAAAAAATTAGGTGTTTTAATGCAGCAGAATTTTTTTTTTTAATTTTTATTAACATTTTCCATGATTATAAAATATATCCCATGGTAATTCCCTCCCTCCCCACCCCCACACTTTCCCGTTTGAAATTCCATTCTCCGTCATATTACCTCCCCATTACAATCATTGTAATTACATATATTCAATATCAACCTATTAAGTAGCCTCCTCCCTTCCTGTCTCCACCCTTTATGTCTCCTTTTCAACTTACTGGCCTCTGCTACTAAGTATTTTCATTCTCACGCAGAAGCCCAGTCATCTGTAGCTAGGATCCACATATGAGAGAGAACATGTGGCACTTGGCTTTCTGGGCCTGGGTTACCTGACTTAGTATAATACTTTCCAGGTCCATCCATTTTTCTGCAAATTTCATAACTTCATTTTTCTTTACCGCTGAGTAGAACTCCATTGTATAAATGTACCACATCTTCATTATCCACTCATCTGTTGAGGGACATCTAGGCTGGTTCCATTTCCCAGCTATTATAAATTGAGCAGCAATAAACATGGTTGAGCATGTACTTCTAAGGAAATGAGATGAGTCCTTTGGATATATGCCTAGGAGTGCTATAGCTGGGTCATATGGTAGATCAATCTCTAGCTGCTTTAGGAACCTCCACACTGTTTTCCACAATGGCTGGACCAGATTGCATTCCCACCAGCAGTGCAGAAGGGTTCCTTTTTTTCCACATCCCTGTCAACATTTATGATCATTTGTTTTCATGATGGTGGCCAATCTGACAGGAGTGAGATGGAATCTCAATGTAGTTTTAATCTGCATTTCCCTGATGACTAGTGACGTAGAACATTTTTTTAGATGCTTATATGCCATTCGTATTTCTTCCTTTGAGAACTCTCTATTTAGCTCCATAGCCCATTTTTTGATTGGCTTGTTTGATTCCTTATTATTTAACTTTTTGAGTTCTTTGTATATCCTAGATATTAATCCTCTATCAGATATATAGCTGGCGAAGATTTTTTCCCATTCTGTAGGTTGCCTCTTTGCTTTTTTCACTGTGTCCTTTGCGGTGCAAAATCTTTGTAATTTCATTAGGTCCCAGTGGTTAATCTGTGGTTTTATTGCCTGAGCAATTGGGGTTGTATTCAGAAAGTCTTTGCCAAGACCAATATGTTGAAGGGTTTCCTCTACTTTTTCCTCTAGCAGTTTCAAAGTTTCCGGTCTGATGTTAAGGTCATTAATCCATTTGGACTTAATTCTTGTGCATGGCGAGAGAGAAGAATCTATTTTCATCCTTCTGCAGATATTTATCCAGTTTTCAAAACACCATTTGCTGAAGAGGCTGTCTCTTCTCCAATGAGTATTTTTGGCATTTTTATTGAATATCAGGTGGCTATAGCTACTTGGGCTTACATCTGGGTCCTCTATTCTGTTCCACTGATCTACATGTCTGTTTTTGTGCCAGTACCATGCTGTTTTTGTTACTATGGCTCTGTAGTATAGGTTAAAATCAGGTATGGTGATACCACCAGCCTCTTTTTTGTTGCTCAGTATTATTTTAGATATTCGAGGTTTTTTGTGATTCCAAATGAAGTTTTGGATTGTTTTTTCTATTTCCATGAAGAAAGCCTTTGGAATTTTGATAGGGATTGCATTAAATGTGTAGATTGCTTTAGGTAAGATTGCCATTTTCACGATATTGATTCTTCCAATCCAGGAACAAGGGATGTTTCTCTACTTTCTAGTGTCTTCTGCAATTTCTCGCTTGAGTGTTTTAAATTTCTCATTGTATAGATTCTTCTCTTCCTTGGTTAGGTTTATTCCAAGGTATTTTATTTTTTTTTGATGCAATTGTGAATGGGAGTGATTCTCTGATTTCATCCTCTGTGTGTTTGTTGTTAGCATATATGAAGGCTACTGATTTCTGTGTATTTATTTTGTATCCTGCTACATTGCTGTAGGTTTTGATCAGCTCTAACAGCTTGCTAGTAGAGTCTTTAGGGTCCTTTATGTATAGAATCATGTCATCTGCAAATAATGATAACTTGATTTCTTCCTTTCCAATTTGTATCCCTTTTATGTGTGTCTCTTGCCTTATTGCTATGGCTAAGACTTCCAAAACTATATTAAATAGAAGTGGAGACAGTGGACACCCTTGTCTTGTTCCTGATTTTAGTGGAAAAGCTTCCAGTTTTTCCCCATTTAGTAATATGTTGGCTGTAGGCTTGTCATAAATAGCCTTTATTATATTGAGATATGTTCCTTCTATTCCCAGTCTCTGTAGGACTTTTATCATGAAGGGATGTTGGATTTTGTCAAATGCTTTCTCTGCATCTAATGAGATGATCATGTGATTTTTGTCCTTCAACCCGTTTATGTAATGTATTACATTTATAGATTTGCGTATGTGAACCATCCCTGCATCTCTGGGATAAAGCCTACTTGGTCAGTGTGAATGATCTTTTTGATATACTCTTGTATTCTGTTTGCCAATATTTTGTTGAGAATTTTTGCATCTATGTTCATGAGGGAGATTGGTCTGTAATTTTCTTTTTTTGTTCTATCTTTGCCTGGTTTTGGTATCAGGGTGATGCTGGCCTCATAGAAGGAGTTTGGTAGAATTCCTTCTTTTTCTATTTCCTGGAAAAGCTTAAGAAGCAATGATGTTAGCTCTTCCTTAAAAGTCTGGTAAAATTCAGCAGTGAATCCATCCGGGCCTGGGCTTTTTTTAGTTTGGAGATTATTGATAACTGTTCGGATCTCCATGTTTGTTATAGGTCTATTTAAGTGATTAATCTCATTTTGATTTAATTTAGGTAGGTCATATAGATCAAGGAAATCATCCATTTCTTTCAGATTTTCATACTTTGTGGAGTATATGCTTTTATAGTATGTCCCTATAATTTTTTGAATTTCTCTGGAATCTGTTGTGATGTTACCTTGTTCATCTCTGATTTTATTAATTTGTGTCTCTTCTCTCTTTCTTTTGGTCAGATTTGCTAAGGGTTTATCAATCTTGTTTATCCTTTCAAAGAACTAACTCTTTGTTTCATTAATTCTTTGGATTGTTCTTTTTGTTTCTATCTCATTAATTTCTGCCCTAATCTTTATTATTTCTTCCCGTCTACTACTTTTTGGTTTGCCTTGTTCTTCTTTTTCCAAGGCTTTAAGGCGAAGCATTAGGTCGTTTACTTGCGACCTTTCTAATTTCTTAATATAGGCACTTAAGGCTATAAATTTACCTCTTAGAACTGCCTTCATTGTGTCCCAGAGATTTTGGTATGTTGTGTTCTCATTATCATTTGACTCTATAAATTTTTTGATTTCCTTTTTGATTTCTTCATTGACCCACTCATCATTTAGTAGTGTATTGTTTAGTTTCCATGATTTTGTGTATTCTCTATAGCCTTTCTTGCTACTGATTTGTAGTTTAATTCCATTGTGGTCAGATAGAATGCAAGGAATTATTTCAATTTTTCTGAATTTGTTAAGATTTGCTTTGTGTCCTAATATATGGTCTATTTTAGAGAATGTTCCATGTGCTGCTGAAAAGAATGTATATTCTGCAGCCTTTGGATGAAATGTCCTGTATATATCTGTTAGGTCCATTCCTTCTATGACCTCATTTAGTCCAGATGCCTCTCTGTTTATTCTTTCCCTGGATGACCTGTCAATTGATGAGAGTGGGGTGTTAAAGTCACCCCCCACCACTGTGTTTGGTGTTATCTGTGACCTTAGTTCTAATAGTGTTTGTTTGACGAATTTGGGAGCCCCCATGTTAGGTGAATATATGTTTAGGATTGTAATGTCCTCCTGTTGGAGTGTGCCCTTAATCAATATAAAGTGACCTTCCTTATCTTTCTTGACTAACGTCGGACTAAAGTCTACCCTGTCTGATATTAGGATAGCAACCCCTGCTTGTTTTCTAGGCCCATTTGCTTGAAACACCGTCTTCCAACCTTTCACCCTAATATAATGTCTATCCTTTGTAGAAAGGTGAGTTTCTTGGAGACAACAAATTGTAGGATCCTGCTTTTTAACCCAGTCTGCAAATTTATGTCTTTTTGTTGGGGCATTGAGTCCGTTGATATTAAGAGATATTATTGAAAGGTGTGTATTTATGTTTGCCATTTGTGTGTGTGTGTGTGTGTGTGTGTTACTGGTTCTACCTGTGCTCTCTTCTGTTAACTGGTATTTGAGTATAGCTTGTTTTTTATAGGTTCCTTATATGTGTGCTTTTCCTTTTCTTCAGCATGGAGGATTCTATCAAGTATTTTCTGTAGAGCTGGTTTTGTCTTCAAATATTCCTTTAACCTGCTTTTGTCATGGAATGTCTTTATTTCTCCATCTATTTGAATGGATAACTTTGCAGGATAAAGTAACCTTGGTTGACAGTTGTTATCTTTCAGAACTTGGAATATATCACTCCAAGCCCTTCTGGCTTTAAAAGTTTGTGTTGAATAATCTGCTGTAATCCTGATGGGCTTGCTTTTGTAGGTAACTTGATTTTTCTCTCTAACTGCTTTCAATATTTTTTCTTTGGTTTGTGTGTTTGGAAGTTTGATTATAATATGGCGAGGAGAGGTTCTTTCTGGGTTTTGTCTGGCTGGGGTTCTAAAGGCTTCCTGTTTCTGTATTGGCACCTCTTTCCCAATTTGGGGGAAATTTTCCTCTATGATTTTGTTGAAGATGCCTACTATGCCTCTGGAGTGGAGTTCTTCTCCTTCTACTATGCCCTGAATTCTTATATTGGATCTTTTCATAGTGTCCCGAATATCTTGAAATTCCCACTCATACTTTTCTATAAGTTTGTCTTTCTCTTTGTTGGACTGCATTAGGTCTGCCACCTGGTCTTCTAGCTTAGATATTCTGTCCTCTCCCTCATCCATCCTACTGGTGAGATTTTCTACAGAGTTTTTTATTTCATTAACTGTGTTCTTCATTGCTAGTAATTCTGACTGTTTTTTTTTTTATTATTTCTATTTCCCTATTTATGTCTTGTATTGCCTTCTTTATTTCATTAAATTGGTGTCCTGCCTCTTCTTTGATTTCCTCTTTGATTTCTTCTTTGATTGTTTTCACGTGTTCTTTGACCTCTTTGAACATATTTATAATTATTCTTTTGAATTCTTTCTCAGGCATTTCCTCTAACTCTTTCTCACTGGAGGACATTTCTGATGCATTAATACTTTTAGGTGGATTTATATCGTCTTGCTTTTTAGTGTTTCTTGTGTTATAATGTATATATTTTTGCATCTTGGATTAAGTTAATGCTTGGATTTTCTAGCTAGCTGTGTATTCTTAGCTGTATCAATTGATTTGATGTAATATATTTTCAGGGTAGGTCCTTAAGGTGTTAAGTGTGGCTCTTAAGACTCTCAGAGTATCTACAAAGATGTTCTTAGGGGTTGAGTTTCCCTGCTATAGGAGTATTCAAGCAGGCTGAGTGGAATAATATACTGGTAGATTCTAAAATTTAACTAAACACTGTACACATTCCATCAAAAACAGCCCCGAGTATGTATGCAAGAGTAGTTATTATAATGACCAGATCCTCTATCAACAAAGAGGTTTAGATTTCTGGTCTGTTGAGGGATCCAAGTCAGCTTGCGACCAAGTGAGACCCTTCCCTGGTGCAATCCCAGTTACCTTGGGTGATTTTGGTCTCAGTCAAGTTGCTGCCTGGGTCGTCGGGCTGCTGTTCTGATTTCAGGAGCTGGGCACTTGCTTTTCCTATGGGGCAAACCGAGTCGCTGCTGCTGCCTCTGCTGCTGCCGTAGCTGCCACCACCGGAGCCACCACCGCTGCTGAAGCTGCCGCTGCCGTGTCCACCGCCGCTGCTCCCCCCGAAGCCGCTGCCGCTCCTGGGTCCGCTGCTGCTGGGGCCACTGGTACCGGTGCTGGAGCCGCTGAAGTTGCTGCCGAACTCTGCTCCTGCTTGGGTCCCACTGTCAGCCCAAGTTGGCCGGGTCCCGGGCCGCTGCTGTGTTCGCTGGAGCTGGGTTCAGGCGTTGGGGGAGGGGAGGGAGCCGCGGCTGCTCTGGATCTCTCACTGCTCCACGTGTTCTTCTACCTCGCGGTCTTCTCCTCCGCTGCTCGCTGCTGCTCTCCCCTCATGTGTCCCGAGTTGCGGAGATCGCAGTGTGAGGGGAAAATCTCGCACCTGGCTTTTCCTGTGGCTCGAGCCGAGCGTCTGGCGGCTTTCTGCTGCGCCGCGGCTGCGGGGGTTGGCCGAGCTGCCGGAGCCGCTTTTCCGCCTGTGCAGGCTCTGGATGCTCTATAACTCTTCTACTTCTCCGCTGCCGCCTCAATTTCCTATACACCTCACTTTTTAGTAAAAGTGTGTATTTTGCTGAGTTTTTTTGGTCTTTTTCCCCCCTAGGCTGCTTTGGCGTGGTACCTATGCCGCCATCTTAACCGGAAGTCACCGCAGCAGAAATTTTTTACCCTAATAATTAAATGGAACAAGCTAGAGGTGTTTATAATTATCAAGTATTATGGCCAAGTTGTGTCTCAAAACAATAATAAGAACAAAAAGTAAATATTTACAGATTTAAAATCCTAATATCCAGTACCTCAGATTGAAACTGGATATAGAGATAAGAAATAAGATGTGAGGATAGAGTAATCAAATTAAGGGCTGACAGGGTACCTCAGTAGTAGAGCACCTGCTCAGCGTTTGATTATAAGCACCACACACATAAGCAAAGTATAAGTGATTAAGTCAAAATATGTCATTAGATTTGCCTACAATTCAATGTTGCTTTTCTCCATACAAAAGAAATTTAGGATAAAATCAGGTATAGAGGCACAAGCAGGGTGTAGTATTAAGCGCAGGCCAAGGAAAGGAGACTTAGAAGAAACCAGACCTGGGGCTGGAGAGATGGCTTAGCTGTTAAGTGCTTGCTTGTGAGGCCTGAAGACCCCGGTTCGAGGCTCGGTTCCCCAGGTCCCACATTAGCCAGATGCACAAGGGGGCACATGCTTCTGGAGTTCGTTGCAGTGGCTGGAAGCCCTGGCATGCCCATTCTATCTCCTGCTCTATCTGTCTTTCTCCCTGTGTCTGTTGCTTTTAAATAAATAAATAAATAATGAACAAAAAATATTAAAAAAAAAAGAAACCAGACCTGCTAATGCACTTATTTTGGACAAGACACTTGTACAATAATGCAGAAATAAACTTTGTTTTTTTTTTTTGTCTTGGGTCTTTTTTTGGTTTGTTTGTTTTGGTTTTTGAGAGTTAGGGTCTCACTCTAGCCCAAGCTGACCTGAATTCACTACTTAGTCTTAGGGTTGCCTTAAACTCATAGCAATCCTTCTACCTCTGCCCAAATGCTGGGATTAAAGGTGTGCACCACTATGCCCAGCTAAAATTCTTTTGATTTTTGAAAGAGAAGCATTTCTAGAAATTTTTGGGCCAGCCATGTGTGGTAGGTAGTAAACACTTGTAACCTCAGCATTTGGAAGGTGATAGCAGGATGATCATGACTTCAGAAAGAAATGACATTTGATCCTAAGTAACCAAAAACAAATGAGTAGATTTCATTAATTTTCTTTTATTGCGAATTATATCTTGTATACAAATTAATGTATACACATAAGGAAAAATATGTATAGGACATTGAGGCCATCCGACAGCTTCCCTTTGCCTGTAGTTATTCTAGGCTCTGGATGCTTGCATGCCCAGGTGCTCTGTGACTGCTGTGAACTCACAAATGTTGTGCAGCAGTGAACTTTTACTGTCTTTGTGCTGAGATCTCAGTGGGCTGTTTCAAAGTGCTCAGTTATGTCTTTCAGATAAGGGAACACTTTCTTAATTGTGTGTTTCATAATTATTTGTCCTGATCTTTCTGGTGGCACACATATATTTTTAATACATTTTTCTTAACTAGGTTTTTAATTTTGTGATTTTTTATGTTATTTTTATTTCTGTCTTTTTACTTTACTCAGGAGATGCTCTGGTTTTCTTATGCTTCTGTCAAATTTTTATTGTGGTAATTATGTTTCTAATTCTAACAGGCCTGTTTCATTTCTCTGGATGATTATTTTATCCTATTTTTTCTTGAATGGAATATCTTTATTTCCCTGAGGTTATTAATAACATTCTTTCCTTTGCCTGCATCCTCTAAGCCCCTCTAACTATTACTAACTTTTGTTTTCAGTTACACATTAGGTGATCTCCCTCCCTCAGAAATCTAGTAATCCTGGTTCATGGCTTATATTAAATAAAGAGTGAGGTACCAAAAAGCTGACTGGTAACCTTGACCTTATTGTTGGTTCTTGTAGTTAGAAAAATGACTGGTGGCCTTTGTTAACATTGGTTAATACTTGTTGGAGGAAAAAAGGTAAGTGTGGTTAAATATTTCTTCCTAAACTTGTAAAATTCCCCAGAAAATAATCTTCCAGTCTTTACTCTCATGGTATGGACAGCCAATGTTTGTGAAGTCCAGTGGGGGTGAAGAAAAGTGTGCCTGAGTGTTGCAGTTACCTTCACACTGGTGGACAAACATCTGACTAGCAGTTTATAAAGGAGAAAAGGGTTTATTTAAGGCTTATAGAATGCAAGGGAAACATTATCAATGGTGGAAGAACCTGGTTCACTGCCATAGATCCAAGAAAAAAGAGAGAGAGAGAAAGAGAGAGAGAGAGAAAGACCACCAAACAGCCAGCCAACACAAGTATCCAGAGTTCAAACTGCTCTGAATACACCTATACACCTTAAGGCTGGACGCAAGGTCCACCTGCAGTGACATACAACTTCCCCAGCAGGTCTCTGTCCACTGGCAACTCAAGTTGCAAACTCAATCTTAATAAAAATAAATACCCAAGTCTATGGAGCCATACATTCAAACTATCACAGTGGGCATGGGGTAGGTCTGAGAATTCAGTATTATTTTGCACAGGTATAATTAGTGTTTCTATTGAAGATGACGTTTACACAGTCTGTGTAGTCCAAAGGACATAAATTTCCTCCTTCAAGACCCTTATGTCTCAGTGTCTGCTGAGTCAAGGGCAGGGGTTTACTTAATCACTGTGTTTGAAAGAATCCATCAATTTCCTAAATCATTTTCAGTTATTCCTTAGCAGGTTGGCTCTTGTTCTCTAGGTATCCTATGTTGCTTGATTTTCCCCGTGTTCCAGAGCATTCTTAGAATCCCCTAAAATTGCTATGTGGAATGAATTGGGTCTCTTCACTTTTCCCTGTGTTGATTGTTGATTTAGGATTTAAATTTATATATATAAGTTTTTGCTTTGTTTTTCCTTCTGTTTCAGTTAGTACTTCTGTAAGTTTGTTGTGGCTGTGTCTATATTTCCTCCATCATCCTAGGTTTTGTCAACTTAAAAATTATCCATTTCTTATAGCTTTAAGTAGTTTTATCAGGAAGAGATTAGAGGTTTGGCTCAATCTGCCACCTGTATTCAGAAGCCTCTTTTCTGAGCTTTGTGCATTTGTTTTTCTAAAGCTCAGAACTCATTCTGTAGGGACCCTGGTCTCACACCTGATGATCACAGACTCAGAGAGTGCCTGTTCACCCCATCCCAGAGTTCCCATCATTTCCACTTCACTGAGCCTGCTCTGTGTGCATGCTTGTCATTGTATCCATGGTAACATTTCCCATTCTTTACTGAAACTTCAGAGATAAAAGAAAAAGAAAGTCTGAGCATCATTGTGCAAAATGTGTTTCCTCTTCTGGACAAAGCTTTGCTTCAGCAGAGGAGATAGTGGTAGTTAGGTGGGAGATGTGAGGGAATGGAATAGCATTGTTTCTATCGATGGAAGAGCGTGTTAGGAATGTGTAGCAATCAATAACAACTTTGTTGATCCTAACAGCATGGATAATGATTTTCTTTTGGGTCTTGTGCTCAAAACACAGTTCTTGCTGTCCAAAACTCAATGCAGTTTCAAATAGTTATAAATAAATATGCATCTATTTATATCAAAATTATATTTGAAATAGGAAGAAAATAATTTCTTAATTCTGAGACTTTAAGAGAATCACAGAAAAAATGTACTTTATAACAGAAAAAAAATAATCCTTCCAAAAAATTCCAAAATAACACTTCTTAATACAACCCATCTATAACCCATACTTTCTTACTGAATCATGGAGCTCAACTGAAGTTGGTACTTAGTCTTGGGTCAAGTAGATGAAATCTCTCTGCTGAGTTCCAACATTGGAAACACAACTGAGTCAAGTATTGAGTCATTAAGTGTTCCTATTCAAACCTGGAATGTAATAATCTAAGATTCATAGAAACAAAATATAGAGTGGTGGTTTCCAGAGCCTGTAGTATTAGGACAACAGAGAGATTTTTGTCAAAGTATACATGTTTGTTTTGTTAGTAACTTCTGGAGATAGTATGTATGGCATGGTGATTATAGCTAATGGTGTATTTTTTACTTAGAAACGTAAAAAATTATATCTTAAGTCTTGAATCACACAAAAGAACTGCTAACTATGTGATATAATGTTACTGGAGAACACATCTTCTCAGTTAGAGGTGGTCTAAATTTAGAGATACCTCATTCAAAAAAAAAAAAAAAATACAGAGACCAGAAGAATGGTTCGGTAATCTTTTAATGGAATCAGAGTTCAGGGAAAGGATAGTGTACCTTACAAGAAGGCAAGAGTGGTAAACTGGGAAAAATAACAAAGAGCTATTCACCCCAAGCCTTTGTTTATTGACACTTTCATTGATGTGGGCATAATAATTGTGGTTGGCCAGAGCTATCATGAGTATGGGTCCCGAAAACTATGCTACACATCCTGGGGACAATTGAGAAATAAAAATTGACTGCATTCTGTTACTATTGCTTCAACTTTGAGGTCAGTTAAAGGCCATTTTATGTGACCCAAAACTCAAGATGGGCATTTGAAGTAGGAGATAGATAACTGAATAAATTCGTGATTATAAGTTTACATTTTAGCTTTGTTAGCTTTGGGAGAGGAAGAAAGAACTAATTGTATTTGCTGGAATCAGTTTACCCCTTAACATAGTGGCTGGCTTACAATGCCAAGCTGCTCTTCTGGATCTGTTTTAACTAAGCAGTGACCACCTGCACCAGGGATGGCTTGTTAGCATTTTAAAGTTTTAAACTGTCTCTTTGAGAATCTCCTCTTGCAATTTGTAAATCTTTGTGTATCTTAACAGCAATTGATGTGTTCATTAACATATATATTGTTTTCTTTCCCTCTATTTTTAACATTATTTTTCTCCTCTGCTTTTTATTCAGGAAGTAAGAGAATGAAGATGATAATCTCCAAATGTAGTTGTGTCCCTATTAACTGAAAATGGATAGAAGGGATTTTAATAGTGGCAACACAAAGCATACAGTTTTTACCTCAAAGAGGATAATAAATAGTTTATTCTGGAGCCAAACATCAGTGACCATGGCCTTGGAACACTGATTCAGGCAACTCCAAATTCCATGCTCCCACATATTAATAATTTCACAAGGGCTTGTTAGTAATAGAACAAAAGAAAATTAGAAAGCAATGCACTTTTCAAATACATTGGTGGAGACATCAGGTCATTGAGTTCCAGCAAAGTGAGGCAATCTCTGCTAGAAGCTACAGATTTTCTGTGATACAGGAAGTCTGGTTCTTTTAGCCTATTAATTCTAAGAATGAAATCCAAGGACCAGATGATGAGGTTCAGAAAGATTTTATTATAGTTTCAAGCTTTAGGGAGATGAAGAGAATGGGGGTTAAGCCTAGAACATAAGAGAAATAAACAAGGTGACTCTCTACAGAGGCAAGAGGGGGTTGGAGAAGCCCACCCTGAGGCTCAGGTCTGGGTTTTTACAGGGAGTGGCTACATGCGGAAGACCAGATTGACAGGTTACTATGGGCAGAGAACAGATTTTACAACTTTGTCAGTAATCTTGGGTAAAAATCAAAGTTTATGTCCTTTAGGAAGGGGGCAAGTTTAATCTAGAAATCTTTCCTGGAGGGTGTAACATCCAGGTTTCTGCAAGCTTAGTGACATTTCTTTTTTTTTTTTTTTTTTAAATTTTATTTATTTATTTGAGAGCGACAGACACAGAGAGAAGGACAGAGAGAGGGAGAGAGAGAGAATGGGCACGCCAGGGCTTCCAGCCTCTGCAAACGAACTCCAGATGCGTGCGCCCCCTTGTGCATCTGGCTAACGTGGGACCTGGGGAACCGAGCCTCGAACCGGGGTCCTTAGGCTTCACAGGCAAGCGCTTAACTGCTAAGCCATCTCTCCAGCCCACATTTCTTGCTTTTAGTCAAAGAATAAAACACCAGCAATTTTGGGGTTCTGTTACCCTGACTGCCTAGCCAGTTTCTGTCTCATATCATTTTGGTTGTTGGTAGATGAAACTCTGTTAATACTTTCCAAAAAGTTCTCATCTTGTGACATGATAGCCATGAAGGTATTAGGTCAGAAACAGAGGTAGGAAATCAATATCTATTAAGGAGCTAAAGCTATCCCATATAATTTTGCTCTGATGCTGCAATATTCCATATCTCTGTAATCACCAGGGTTTTATCAACTAATTCAGCCTTGGTCAAACAAAGTAGATGTCATGATGTTCAGGAGCTTTAGTTCACAATGGATAGAATACTATTTTTCAAAATATTTTATTAATTTCCAAGTAGAGAAAGAGAGTCTGTGTGCAGTGATAAGAGAACTTGGGGCTGCAATCTGAGCTCTTCTCATACTTTCCTTCTCTCTAAAGCAATTCATACCTCACCCTTTGCCCATACATACTCCCTCAAGCTTCAAACACCTTCAGGTTTTGCACACAAATTCACTAGCTTTCACTAGGAATTTGTAGGGAATAACTCCTACCCCTTCAAGCTGTAAAGAAGTAGAATTTAGTAGGAAAAATATTGGCTTTCAAATCAAAGTAATTTCATCCTGAAAAGTTAAGTATGACACTATATATTATTGAACAAGCAATTTCTTGTCCTCAAAACTCAAATTTCTTGGCCTCTAAAGATATCATTTGTAGAAGTTTTGAGCGTTAGTAGTATTTGCAAATTTCAGAGATCTTCATCTATCTATATGTGCCCAATAATGTGAAAAAATAGTAATAGCATTTAAGTTTAAAATGACCTTTCATTCTGTTACTAGAAGTTCATCAGATTTAAAATTCATTTCTTACTTGGCCTTGGTGAAAATATAACATAAAGACATATAAGATGAAAAACTGCACTTGGAATGAAGGAAGCAAAAGGCAAAGCAACGTCTTTGTGACCTAGAATACTACATCATTTTCCTGTGTTGCTGTTGTATGATAACTTCTGTGCATTATTAAAAAATGAATGGTATTCCCAGAACTGCACTGATGACAGACAAAATAAATGATTCCAAATGGTTCCACAAAAGTCCAGTTTAGGGAACCAGTGAGTCATCTGCTGGGCCAACTATAGTGTGGGCTATTCAAGTGCAGATGCATAACCAAAGAGCTCACCCCAACATGAGTGATGACTCAAGAAATCTGCAAGACTAGAGCTTCCTGTAGGTATCCTGGCTGATCAAGGAGTCTCCTTGTTCCAGCAATTGTTTACTGTTTTTGTCACCATAAGGCCCCTGTGAATCTCTCAACCTTTTGAACTCCCTGTGCTTTGTAAGTTTCCTGAGTCTTCCTTAGCTTTCTGAGTGTTTTGAGGCTTCCTTTTTTTCAGGAGGAATGTTGGAATGTTTTAACTCAGAGGAAATAGTCACAATAGAGGAATATAGAGGAAATAGATGCAGCTCTGGGAGTTTAGCAACTGAGAATGGTGAAAATTGTGGAAAACATTTCATAGGTTAAGTATGGCTAAATATCCACTCTCAGTCACAAAGATAAAAGAACAGTAATATTTGTACCTTATCTCATGACCTGATTATTTAATTTATCCATTTGAGAGAAAAGTGTGTGTGTGTGTGTGTGTGTGTGTGTGTGTGTGTGTGTGTGAGAGAGAGAGAGAGAGAGAGAGAGAGAGAGAGAGAGAGAGAGAGAGAGAGAGAGAAAATGGGCGCCCCAGGGCATCCAGCCACTACAAATGAATTCCAGATGCATGCACTCCCTTGTGCATCTGGCTTATATTCACATTGGGGAATAGAAGTTGGGTCCTTAAGCTTTGAAGACAAGTGCCTTAACTGCTAAACTATCTCTCCAGCCAAACAACCTGATTGCTTATTGAAACAAATGACTATAATACAGATGCATCTGATGTATATTGGGGGATGAAAAGTAGGAGTAGTTCAAATGGGGGTGGGATTATGGAAGGTTTGTAGGAAATGAAATGATGATAATGTTCAAACAGGGAACTGAGTAAATTAACTAGAAAGAAATGGTAATAGTGTAAGTGCTATTAAAATATGTTTGTTGAAGAATTATGCTTTGAACTGTTCTGAAACTGTTAAGAAAACGCCCTGTAGAAAGAGATTAAGGAATTAAGATAAACATTCTGTTAATGATTTCCATTTGACTGCTTCTTGCTAGTGGTAATGTTAAAAAAAATCAATTTTCTTGGTCCTTACTGTTATAGAAATGTTGCATTGCGGTGCAAAACAAAGCAGACCTAATTACTGCATATTACTAAATATTATAAAGAAAGCCACACTTTCTCTAAAAATTTTGGCTTTAGAGTGCTGCCTTCCTCCAAAGTGCACCTTCATATTTCAAATGCATACTCAGCCCTTAATCTGCTTCCTCCCTATTTCTTGCATCCATATTTTTAAAATTTTATTTATATATTTTCAAGTACAGAGAGAGAGAGAGAGAGGGAGAGAGAGAGAGAGAGAGAGAGAGAGAGAGAGAGAGAGAGAGGGGATGTATAAGGATGTGTCAGGGACTCTAGCTACTGCAAACGAACTCCAGATTTATGTGCCACTCATTGCATCTGGTTTTATGTGGGTACTGTGGAATCAAGCTCAGGTCATTAGGCTTTCATGAAAATGCCTAAACTGTGAACCCATCTGTCCAGCCCTTGCCTCCATATTTGACACACTGACTTCTCTATGTCCTGCTCAGCAGAGTCCTGATGAGACACTATACATTTTGGGCAATGGTCATGCTTAGTCCTTCAAGTAAGTCTCCAGATCTACTGTCCTGGGTCTTTATGTCCCTTCAGATGGAGTGAGGGTATTCAATTACAATGAAAGCCACTCTACACCACTGAAAGTGGGGAGAATAGAGGTAGTATCTTGGTCTTACTATGTAGGTGAATATTTAACTACCTCAGTATCTCTCAATGTGCTCGAGTTTCTCCCTAATTTAACACATTTATTTTCTTCCTTTGAGCATCATCATAAAATCTACCTCTAAAAAAAGTTGACAGTAAGATCATCGCATTCTCACATATCACTCTAATTTTACATGTCCCCCGACATTAAAGCATGTGTCACCATCAATCTTTTCTTCTTGAGTCTTCGATTTATTTAAATCCCATATTCTTCTCCCCAAACCTACTAATGGAAGCTGTGTGTCACTCTGGGGTGGGTAGGAGAACAAAGCTTGTCATTTTGAAGCATGAATTCCCAGGATGTCTGGGGGCTGTGTTTTCTTGAACCTAACAGAGATTTGGATGTTCCTGAAATGGAGTCAGATGCAGAAGCACATGAAAGTAACAGGCATTATTGCAAAAGAAGATCCCTTTGGGATGGAAGGGGACCCAGAGCTGGGAGTAAGTTGGCTCTAGCTCTGGAACTGGTTTTTATGAAATTTGTTCTCCCCTACTCCTTATCCTGCCATGGGAATGAGGGAGGGGGGTTCATAGTGCCTCATTAGCTCTCTTAAGACATATAGAACTGCTGGACATTTTAATTTTGTTCTCTTTTTTAAGCTTCTGCTTTTGTGGTTAATTGTATAAATAGATTTTGTCATTCCCCTGACCCATTTCCTATCTGCCTATGTCCCACTAACTCCTCTCAGTTTTAGGTAGTGAAGTTGGTAGTATAGAAAGATGCAAAGAAACAGCACAATCAAATTCAGATTGCAGTCATTTTAACCAAATATTTGACTTAACCACCCAGCTATACACCAACTAGCATAGTATGAGGGAGATACGCATTGCCTGCACAGCCTTGTTATGTCTCTCTTCTTTATCCTCTTATTGGCTTATTTCCTTCATTTTTGACATTTTAACTACCTATTCTTAGCTTATGTTTTGCACAGAAGACATAAAATAGGCATACAAACAGTTCCATTTTAAAAAAGCAGTATTGAAGCTTTCACTTTTGTATATGGATTTTTTTTTTATTTATTTACTGAAGGCAGGGGGTGCTGTATGCAAAGAAATCATCCGCACTAGCTAAGCATTCCGGAGCCAGACACCTGGAGACATTTATATGCTGCATCCTAGCCCCGCTGTCAAGGCATCGTTTCTCTCAGGGGCAGCCGCACGGACGATGACGCATGTCCTTCTGGAGCTGTACAGACAGCAAATGTCACACACATATTCTTCTCATCGAGGAAGCAATGTGTTGTAACTAATAATGATTTCTTCAAATCACAGATTAATTGGTTTGCAACCACTTTCATATATCTTCAACACAGCACAGTATCCTCCTACTGAGTTCACCATCAGTAATGAAACATTAGTGCACATAATAATATGCTTGAATTCTCAGGTATAACTCTTCTCAGTTAAATCTCCCTTCTCATATTCACCAGATAAATGAAAAGTTAGAGACAATTCACAGGGGAAAAACATTTCTTTGCTTTTCCTTCCCAAGAGCTGTCATCTTTTGAGATTTTTTCTCAAATGGTTAAAATTTAGAAATATCTCACTCTATGACTCAGAAGAAGATAAAAAAGTGTAATGAATATGATTCACATGAATTATAGGCACAAAAGTTAAAATGTAGCACACAATATTACATAATTTCAAGAGCTTCCTAAAAGAGCTAGAACTGCAAACTTTGAAAGGTCAGTGAATATTGAAGTGTTTTGACATGCCATACAGATAAAAAGCCTCAAGGACAGGCAATTTAACTTGTTCCAAAAAGGTATTATTTCTCTAAAACATTCACTTTTGATATTTTCCCATATTATAGTTATCTGCAGACTGAATTGAACAAGATAGACATATGAGACCCTTCAAAAAGCTTTACAGTAAGCAAAGCCCAACATCCAAAATGAATTATCCAAAATGAAACATTAATTTTCAAATGTTAAAGGCTTTCAGACATGCAGAAGAAGCCAAGGTAAACTTGAACATGTGGAGAGACCTAGCAAAGGAAAGGAAAATACATAAGAATCAATTTCCAGGGCCAGTTTTTAGATACTCAGATACAATAGCTGAAATGTAGCATTTTGTGTTTTTTAAAAATATTTTATCTTTATTTATTTATTTGAGAGAGGGAAAGAGACAGAGAGAGAGAGGCAGAGAGAGAGAGAGAGAGAGAGAGAGAGAGAGAGGAAGAAAATAGGCACACTAGGGCTTCCGGCCACTGCAAACAAACTCCAGACACATGTGTACCCTTGTGCATTTGGCTTATGTGGGCCCTGGGAAACTGAACTGTGGTCCTTTAGCTTTGCAGGCAAGTGCCTTAACTGCTAAGCCTTCACTCCAGCCCCAGCATTGTGTTTTTAATTTCAAAATGTGAGACAATAAAATAAAGTCATTTATTAATTAAAAATGACCTAATTAATTAATCCTGAGTCTGTGGTAAGCAAGAAGTTATGTTTATTAATGCTCTTTCTATTGGGAAATATCTGAGTTTGGGGACAATCTTTTTTTTTTTTTTTTACATTAAATACAAACAGTGACTAATACCTACTAATAGGTTATTTGGGTTACTATCCTAGGACTTTATTAGATGGCACAGCCACCAGCCTAGAGACTCACCATTCCTGGTAGTTAGGTAAAATAATATAATATAATTAATATAACATCAGAATGATAAATCAAAACAGGAAAGCATTAATGATTCAGCCAAGGGTGCATTGCAACAATTCCACTATTCCTCAAGATTATCATTCTTGGAGACTTCAGAACTGTGATTATGATCAAGACAAATTAAGAGATATGGCCTGTTATATATTCAAACACACTCACAAACTATACATCTATGTTTGGGTAATGTATAATGTCATTGTCTCCTTCATAAAGTATCATGCTCTCTTCTTTGTACACACTAAGTGACATGGAAAGGGTTAATACGCATTCTATATCCTCCCAGATCTAAACACTGTGATGATGGAAATCAAGTATGTGCAGCCTATCAAATAACATGCTTTCATGACACAGAGAGGACAAGCAAAACCACAAGCCAACAGAAACCAGCTTTCAAATATTGGCTCAGTGTTTAATTATATCTGCAATCTTCGGCCTTGTCCTTAATGTCTGGATCTTTGTCACCAAAGATAAAACCATCTCTCTTGTGTCTTTATGAAGAGATCAACTATAGTAAACATCAAAGTTGGTACTCCCTCCAAAAAATGTACTACAGAAATATAAAAGAGAAAAGCACACCAATGTACAACCAGGCTAGTCTGGAAACTGCACCCAAGTTTTTTAGTGAAGTAGGTAATCTCTGGGCTCAGAGGCAACATGGCAGACTCTATGGCAACTCATTTACAGTTTGTTTTCCTCTTTAAACTTGTTTAAAAGTAGAAGTCCATTATATTGATGGTTGAGTTAAAAAAAAAAAAAAGGTTATAGAGTGTGAAATGCTGAGGATTAAGAGCAAATTAGCCCCACCCCCATTGTGAAGGCATCTAGTCAGAGAGAAAATCCCCAAAAGAATAAGCAGATATGTGTATGATCTGACAGAGCCAATGAGCACAGAGACTTTCAAGATCAGGAAAGCAGTCTGGTAACTAAAATACAAAAATAAATAAACATAAAAACAACAAGTATCCCTGATTTCCAAAAGGTCAAGAGTACTGATTTATGTTTATTCGCTAGGATATCAGCTGGACTATTCAAAGTCACCAAGCTTTTGTCTAACTCCTCTGCCTATCAGGAGCCATCACATATATTCCAAGGAGCCAATCCAACCCACATAATCCAAGTCACTATGTAGCTCCCAACTAGGCACTCCACCCAAGTTTGGTTGATTGGCTTCACTTTCACTTTCTGGTTTACTTTCTAATGAACCCTTGTTTAACTTGCTCTGTTTGTACTGGTCAGGCTTCACTGGTCTCAAGACAACTAACTTGAGAGCCACTGGCTGAGGGAGTTTTAGTAACCATAAAGTCCAGCACTCTGATCCTTAGGCTAAATCCATCCAGAAATGTGCCGCAGCTCTCAGGACTCACAACAGAAGAAAGCTGGTAAAAGCAGGTTACCACATAAATCCTGGTTTACCGGGACTTTGAGAGCATATAATGGAAAACCAGAAGCCAGGCAGATTGTTTGAGGAGATTATAGGAACTGTGGCTTTACAGTTCAACCCATAGCATGGTGTTTTTTTTTTTTTTTCTTATGTTTGGATTGAGGGTCTATCATTTATTTACCCATAGGTTTAATGTGTAGAGCAAATACAGGACTTATCCTGAAATAGTGAGCATGTACTTCCAGATGTGAGGTAAGATGGCATTGGCAGCTAAGAACCAGAGAGACTGGCTTATGTGCTATGCTACTTAGAAAAGAAAAACCTTCCAATAGATCCATCAGTGTAACTAACCCAAATCCACCAGTTGTTACTCTAAGGCAGGACACAGAGCAGCGCATAAACAGTCCTTCCTTTATGAAACTTACATTCTAATGGAGCAGGAAGCGGAGTCAAGAATGAAGGCAGCAGATATAGTAGATGGCTATAAATAATGCAGCCTAAAATGAGTAGGGAACAGTAAACATGGGTATGACAGAATTACAGAAACACGAGCTAGACTAGGGAGTCTTGGGTGCTTAGTAACATTAGAATAAAAGTATGAAGACTAGGATGGGAGAGCTATGCAAACAATAGGAAGAGGGAATTATAACCACAAAGAAAAATAAATGCAAAGCCTGAGGTGGGGCAGCTGTTTGAGCAGAAAAGAAGAAATCACTGTTGATGGCATGAACCAAGAAAAGCAGACATAGCCTGCAACTCAAAGTTGAGGTTAGACAGGTAGCAGATCAAATCTCATGAGACATTAGAGGCCCTCTTATTCTGGCTAAGTAGCAGCACATTGGAAGGTTGATCTAGTCTCATCGTAATTTGGTGTAAATCATCAAAACGGATTACTCAAAGCAACAATCATCTGTTTAAACTTAGGCATGTGTGGGTATCTGGTTGTCAGCTGATTTAAGTGGGGTTCAGATGAGATTTGTTCCAAGATAAAGACTGGCCCCATGCCAGATCTGTTTCTCAGTTTGTTGCCTCGGTTGCCCAAGGGCTACACAGTGTGTTCTTCTCATGGCACTGCTAGAGCCACAATGCAGGCAGTTCCCATGCACCAGCATAGCTGCAGCTGCTTCCCTCACCAACATCTCATTGCCAGATGCTGAGGAGTGAGGACGTGCATGGTACCCGTGGTAAAATAAGCATCTAGTCATATTTCCAAGGACATGTTTTCAAGTGCTATCTTGACTATGGTAGACCACCAATGAATGTTACAGAGACTTGAGCACCGGAATTACTTAATTAACTTTCACTATAATAGAATTAGGTTGTCAATTTGGAAGTGGACTGGAGGCAGAAACAAGATTGAAGGACTAGCAATGCAATGATGGTGACCATAGCTTAGAGCAGCATGATGGTGAGGCGGTCTCCCTCTTGCTAGTGATTAGAGAAGCTGGCTTGTTTTCTCTTGCCTAAAGGAGTTCCCTAAATCTGTTTTCCACAACCCAAGCCACTCCTTGGAGGAAGTTCCCTTTCCCTAGACTTGAAACCTGATCCAAGCATTGTGGTTGGTTAAGTTTAGTTCCATAGTTCCAAACCTTGGCTTCATGGCTGGCCTCTTCTTGAGCAAGCCCAGCCTAGCCCAGAACAATGACCTATCACTCTGGCTTACCTGAGCCTCAAGGTAAGGCCCAGCATAATAAGGTAGATGCTGACCAGGTAGACACCCTCTCTCTCTTGGCTGGCTTCTAAACCTCCAGGTTCTAGTAAGTCTCCCTACATCTCTGCCCCTCTGACCCCTCTCTATCCCCTTCTGTACCTCACATGGCACGAGCTCTCTGCACTTTCTTTTCTTTCCTCTCTAAACCTCTTTCCACATTTCTTATAGGCCCTTCATGTGGGCTCTCAGACGACTCAGGGTATTCCATTTCTCTTACCTTGGTTTTATACCTCCCTAAATAATATAGTAGAGTAACAATTATCCTTCTCAATTTGGTTTCCCAATTCTTTGGTTGAATATAAATGTGAACTCGGGGTTTGGAGTTCAAAGACTTTCCTGAACTTCCAACCCATATACCCTGTAACAATAGGAATGCAGATAACCAGGAGTGATTGTATTCAGGTTATATTTTGTAATAATTTGTTACTGATATTGAAGAAAAATAGCATTAGGCAAATTAAATGTGAGGAAAACATTCACTATGCTTATCACATGGATTGCAATATGGACTAAATTTCTCTATAACAAAATGTGAAAGGATTCTTAATCCCTGGGATAAGATAGGAGAAAAGTACTATATGATATGAGGGGAGGTTGGGAAATGTGATTAATGTCTGCTAATTATTTTAAGGAGGGTACAAGAAAGGTAGTTCCTTTTAGGCAGTTTCAGTTAGAGATCGAGGCCCAGAGTGAACCAGGAGACATCATCCCACATGCAACCTTGCCCTGGCACAAGAATGGAACTCTTGGCAGAAATGGATTTAAAAGAAATTTAAATTAAATGAATTCAGTTGTGCTATTAATCAGCCATCCTTACTTCAGAAAGCAAAGTTTTCCTTAAAAAAAAAAAAAAAAGTGTTGCACCTATGAAAAACTGTACTGAGCTCCCTCTAGCATCCTGAGCTCAGGGTATCTGTGGCACATGGGCTGTGCCCAGAGATATATGTGAAGCACATGAGCCCGTGGGCTGATGCTTTGTGTTGAGCAGTGTGTACACATGCACACTGCTTATAATACCCTGAAGTATTTGACCTGTTTCATGTCAAATTCTGCTAATCTGCAATTTCCTAATTGGTATAACAGTATAGTAATTTTTTCAACAAGCTTTGCATTAGAATTTTTAGATAAACCATGGCCAGTAGGGTAAATATCATCCAACCCCTTGGTAGAATTCTAACATTACCTGTACTGTTAATGACTGTATGAAAAACAATATCAAAATAACAATTAGGATTCTACAGCATTAAGATGAAACTGTTTACGTAATGCCCTAGCATAGTTTACTTTTGCCTAAGTCTGAATATATTTCAGGGGCCATTGCTTTTCTCTAATATTAGGCTACTGGTTAATAGATTCACATTTTTTTTTTGTTTGTTTCCTTTCTCTCCCCTTTCTCTTCCCATCCTCCTTCCAGACACAAACACTAACTTCACATACATGAGAAGAAATAATGTGGAGAGAAAACTGAGAGCAGCTGTATACAAAATACAAGGATTTCTGGTGTATGAATGTTGTCTCTTCACAAAACCCAAATTATGAACTCTTTCTCCACAGGTTATGAGAAGTGGGCCTTTGTGACAGGAGACAGAAATTAGCTAGGTAGTTGGGGATGCAGAACCCCCAAATGTGAGTGTATTTTTATCCCTTCTCTAAAAGCAGGAAATGTCACTAAGCTTGTAGAAACCAGCATGTCACACCCTCCAGGAAAGATTTCTAGATTAAGCTTGCATCCTTCCTAGAGGACAGAGACTCCGATCCTTACCTAAGATCACTGGAAAAGCTGTAAAACCTGGTCTTTGTCCATAGTATCCTGTCAACCTGGTCTTCCTCACAAAGCCATTCCCCATAGAAAACCCAGATCTCAGTCACCACATGGGTTTCTCAAAACCCCTCTTGCCTCCCTGGGCAAGAGCTCCACCTTGCTTCCTTCGCTTATGTTCTAGGCTTAAGCTCCCTTCTTTTGGTCCTCCTAAAACTTTAAGCTATAATAAAATCTTTCTGAACCTTATGCTCTGATCCATGGATTTCATTTTTCAAATTATAAGACAAGGATATTGGAACACCCAAAATTATGGGCATTGGAGGACAAGGAACCCCCCTGCAATGTGCCACTGTTAATGAGAATGGGCTTTCCCCCCAGTGTGCCAGGCTCTTCATCTTGGTCTTCTTAGCAAGAGAACAGTGAGCAGTGAGTTAAATCACCCCTTGTGCATGGTTAGAACAGCCACACAAATTCAAAGAGCCCAATTACATGCCTATTAGTATTTATTTTGCTTATCTAATAGTTGGCATAAAAGCATTTTAGTTGTAATTAAAGGGAGGTTTTGTTTGTTTTGCAGTGCTAGAATTGAACACAGGGTCTTACATTTGTCAGGCAAACATTTTTCCCCAGCGCTTTGTTTTTTTGACATGCATTCACTATATAGATAGGTCAAACTGGCCTCAAATAAGCAACAATATCTACCTCAAAGTCCTAGGGTTCAAGTGAGGGTCACAATGCCTGGCAGGAGAAATATCTTTTGAAAATCTCATTTGGTGTGTCTGTGTGCATGCTGTCACGCACATGTGCACATTAACTCACATGTGTGGGTGGGCGCACGAGTTCCACAGTGCACATGTGCTGGTTGGGGAACAACTCCCTCATCAGACTTTACCTTCTACCTTGTTTGAAGTTGAGTCTCTTTTGTTGTTTAGTGCTCCTTTCACGAGCTTCCAGGTTACTTGCTTTCCTCCCATTATTTCTGGTCATAGGTGCACTGGGATTCCAGAAGCCTCCCATAGCTTCCATTTCTTTTTTACCATTATTATTATTGAGTATAATTGATATGGACACATCATGCATTGGTACCATGATTTCTGTCCTCCCTGCCTCCACCCTGTGAGGGTCTTTCTGAGGGGATTTCTGGTGTTCCTCATGGAGTTGTGGGTTATGTGTTGTGAGAGCAGCAGTCAGTCACTGGGGAGGTGGGCAATGTCTCTCGATATGCTGTCTGCTGCAGTCAGGTTCACATTGCTGGCAGAAAACACCTGATCAAGAGCAGCTTGTGGGAAAACGGGTTTATTTTGGCTTACAGACGTGAGGGGAAGCTCCATGATGGCAGGGTAAAATGACGGCATGAGCAGAGGGTGGACATCACCTCTTGGCCAATATCAGATGGACAATAGCAGCAGAAGAGTGTGCCAAACACTGGCAAGGGGAAGCTGATTGTAATACCCATAAGCCCGCCCCCAAAAATACACTGCCTCTAGGAGGCTCCAATTCTCAAATTGCCATCAGTTGGGGTCCTATCATTCAGAACTCATAAGTTTATGGGGGATACCTGAATCAAACCACCATACTGTTCCAAACTGTGGCTCTTACCATCTTTCTATCCCCTCTTCGGCAAAATTCCATGAGCAGTGGCAGGTGTGTATAAAGTCTACTTCAGTCATAAACTCTCAGGAGCCTCTGGATTTCTGCTTTGCTATGTGTTGATTATCCTCAGGGTCTGCTTCCTTCACCCTGGTGCTGATTTTCAGGCTCGCCATGGAAGCAGCACTAGAGTTCACCTTACCAATTCCTCTGTGGTTTCACCTGTGCCTTGGCTGAAGTGCGAGGGCTGGTTTAGCTCCTCAGGTTTCACTAATTTCTGAAAAATAAAAACAAATTCACCAATGGAGGATGAAGTCAGCGTAGGTTAAATGGAATAAGCATTTTTAATTTAGGAAGATTTTGATGGATGTCGCCCATCTTTTGGCCAAAGAATAGTAGGAGCTTGTAGTTGAAAACCAAGATTATGGTCTTGGATTTTAACCTGGTTCTCAATTCCAGCTAAGGGTTCCTTTCCACTGAGCTATTCAGAAAGCCACTGGTTATCCACCAAGGCTGTGTGCCACCACTGCAGTCACGTACATCTTGTCAGGCTGGTTGCTTCTGAGTATCTTTGACCCCTACTTGGTCACCCCATTGTTGAATACTTTCCTGGTAGCTCATGTAGCCCTTTCTGTCACTAAATGGGCTAACCATCTGAGGATCGGCTCCCTTCCAGATTCAAGCCAAGACTCTCAAGTGTTCTGTGTCAGCTGCATTTAGGGTCTTCAGCAATAGGGACTTACCTTTTGCCTCAGGTGGGTAATCAAGTGCTTTGACAGAAGCCTGACTTGTCATGGGGACCTCTTAGGTCTCTCCAATCAACAGCTCAATGTGGGTAACATCCAATTTCAGGCTGTAAGAGTTACAGGCCAGAGCCAACTATTTTAAGATTGGGCTTCATTTTAATCTCTCCAGGACCCTTCTTTCCCCATGACCTCCCCCATATTCCTGTTGAGGGTTAAATCTTTTAGTCTACCTTCAAGGAGAAATTTTTCTATGGTACCAGTTCACTTTGGGTTTAGGTTTGTGTTTATTTTCCCACAACCTCCTCACCATCCCTGCCAAACCCTTTCATACATATTCTGTCTCTTGAGTTTCCTGTGAGGTATGCCTGCAACTCAAGCTGTTCCAGGTTAGGAATGACAGATGAGGGAGAAAATGCAGTGTTTGTCTTTCTGTGTTTGTGTGAATTTGCTTAGTATGATTTCTTCAAGTCCACCCATTTTCATACAAACTTCATTATAACATTTTTTCTCTACTGCTGAGTAGAATTCAATTGTGTAAATATGCCACATCTTCATTATACATTCATCTAATAATGGGTACTGGTGTTGATTCCAGTTCTTAGCCATTATGAATTAAGCAGTTATGAACATGGTTGAGCAACTATCTCTGCAGTGAAGTGTATAGCCTTTAGTGTAAATGCCCAGTAAAGAAATAACTGAGTCAGTTGGTAGATCTCTTTTCATCTTTTTAAATTTATTTTTATTTGAGACAGAGTGGGGGGGGGAGAAGAGAGAGAGGGGTATTATATAGGAAGGTGTTCCCTACTCCTATATCATGCTTTTTTTTTTAATGTGGGGTCTCAGGTTTTGAGATCATGTACTCAGTGGTACACAGTGAGCCCTGTCACCAATGGGCTCTATCCCTCGCCCCAAGAAAATATTTTTAAAGGCAAAACTGTCAGATTTAATCTATCTTTTCTATTCATTGTATGACTTACTTTGAATTTGCTTTTCAATGAATTCATAAATGCAACCTGTTTTTCTGTTTTGAGCTGTTTTGTATTCACTTCTGAATAGTCTTCAATGGTAGTAGATATTTGGTTTTGAGTCTTCCAATCTTTCAGGCTATTTGTTAAGTGGGTAATTATTTGGAAACAAACATTTAAAAACTCATTAAGGAAGCTCAAAGCACTTGTAAAAAGTTATTCCCTAGGTTGATCCAATTTTTGTCAACTGAATGTGGGTGGAACCCAGAATCAACATTCCATTCTACCAGCATTGTACAATGGCTGCCAATGGCCAGAGACAAAAATTTCTGAAATAGTATGATCTAATTGAATTCATGAGCTTAAAAAGTCCATTATGGTTCAAAGGCTATTTGTAGGGAAAGCCATGATAAATATGTTTATTAATCTTCAAAGCATAAATTTAGTTGAAGACTGATATTGATTGCCTAAGAAAAATATTGGAATCTCTTATGTTTTCCTGCTTCATGTGATATTAAAATATTATAGATCATTGTGTATATTTAAAAGTTTTGATAGTAATTTTTTAAATTTATTTGCAAAGAGAGGCTGAGAGAGAGAGAGAGAGAGAGAGAGAGAGAGAGAGACAGAGAGAGAGAGGGAGAGAGAGGCAGGATATAGGTTGCCAGGGCCTCTTGCCACTGCAAATGAACTCTAGATGCATACACAGCTTTGTGCATCTGGCTTTGCATGAGCACTGAGGAATTGATCCCAGTCCTACAGGATTTGCTATTAAGTGCCTGTAATTGTTGGGCCATCTCTGCAGCCCAGTGAAATAAATGAAATGACAAAAAATCATGTGTGGTCTGGGAAGATTGCACAGTGGTTAAAGGCTCTTGTTTCCCAAGGTCAGCTAACTAAGATTTGATTTCCAAACACCTACATAAAGCAGGGTTCAAAATGTAGCACATGTGTCTGGCATTTGTTTGCAGTGACAAGTGACCCTAGTAAGCCTATAGAGACATATACACGCACACAAATAAATTTTAAAACAGAGTTTTTGTGTGTGTAGTATGGGTGGCATATGTGTATGTGGTACATGCACATGTATATATAGTCATGTGGGTCCATGAGCAGGCATGGAAAGGACAGAGAGTAACATCAGGTATCCTTCTTTATTTTTCTTCCTTCTTATTTCCTTGTGACAGTGTTTCACAGAGCCAGAAGCTGACGTTTTTCACTCAAATTGGTTGACCAGATCCCCAGTAATCATCCTATCTGACCCTCTCAGCACTGATGATGTAAGCATTTTCAGACACGCCTGGCTTTTTATGTGGGTATTAAACTCAAGTCTTCATGTGCAACAAATACTCTTACCCACTGAGCCATCTCCCAAAATACTTTTTTAAAAAAAATAATTAATAGGATCCTGCAATTCTTGTGTCTAAGGAAGGGATATATGATAAAGAATATAAGTAATGTGCAAGATCGTTTTCAGTCTCTCTACTATATGTACAATCACTTGCTCATTTGTCTACCCAGAGTTTTTATGGTTCAAAGAGTCAAGAATATGCCTTTTTCCTTCCTAGTTAGTCATTTTGAAATTTACTTCAATTCTTTAACTATTCACCTTGAAATTGTGCAAACCAGGCAGAAGTTTAAATGTTGCAATTTTCAATTTTTATTGCTTTTATAGGTAAAAATCAGATGTTCCTTACCCCCTCTTAGTTATTTCGTATTCTCCAATATGCAAGCAGTAATGGCATTTCCATAAAACACAATATTCTAAAAGACAGCTTACAATCTGCTGTGTTGAGAGTTTACCTTGAGTCACAAATGTGACAATGAGGCCATGGAACCCAGTGTCAGCTACCATCCTCATTACTGGGACAAAGGCAATCTGTCAGTCTGCAACTTAAGCAGAAATGGTTAATTTCAGCTTATAGTTTTGTGGAGTAGATGGTGGTAAGGAATGCCAGGCAGTAGGATCATGAAGTAGTAGCTGGTCACATTGTGTCTAATGTCAGGAAGCAGAGGGGATTGAACACTGATGTCCAGGTGGCTTCTACTTTTATTTTTATTTTTTCTTAAGAGAGAGAATGGGCATGTCAAGGCTTTCAGCCATTGCAAACGAACTCCAGAAACATTTGCCACCTTGTGCATCTGGCTTACATGGGTACTAGGGAATTGAACCTGGGAATATCATCTGAGTCCCTACCCAATGAAATGGGTAGCACCCACAATGAGGGAGGGTCTTCCCACTTCAGTTAACCTAGCTTAGAAAATCATTCTCAGATATACCCAGACATTTCTTTCCATGGTGATTCAAAATTCTGCTGTCAGGCTACAAAGATGGTTCTGAGGTTTCAGGTGCTTGCTGCCACAAAATCCTATTGCCACCAGCTACTTCAGGATCCTTCTTCTTCACCTAGTAAAGAATTAAAAATGAAAAAAAGAAAGAATTAAAAATGAGAAAACAGAAAGGTAGGAAAACCAAAGTAAAACATATTAATAAAAGCTCCCTTTGGAGTAGGGAGGGGTCACTACAGGGTTGCTGCTATTGGAGAAAGGGGTGTGGGACTTTTCTTCATGTTTCTCCTTTTTGACCCTCTTCTTGCCATGGATTGGCTCTGAGATGTTCAGGTTCTTTCTACTGCAGTCCCAGGTTGGTGATTGTATCCCATACCTTGAGGCAGGCAGGGAAAATCTTCTCATTGGATTCCTTGACTCATAACATGCAGGAGAGTTAACTCGTCATGTTGTTATTTTGGGGAAACACAACCTTATCTCTGAAGGGAAATAGGAACATATGACTCTCTGATATATTAGGGTATCTACCATTTTGAATTTCGCAGCACTCCATGGCCTTTGTTCTCACTGTTAAATTAACAATTGGGATTAAACATCATAAGTTTATCCTTTACTAACCTGGCACTATCATCTTACTTTTAAGCCATAACATTCCAGACAGTGTCCTTATGACTTTTACAAGTCCTCATAGCTCTTAACAGTGTGTTTCTTCTGTGACTCAGAAAATCTTTTCACTGTGAGTCCCTATATGATGAGAAAAAAGTCTCATGCTTCCAATATTCAAAGGCACAAAATAAAAGTTATATTTGAAAGGTAAGAATGAAGGCACAGCCAGGAACTTTCAGACCAAAGGTAACCCAAAATACAGCAGGCAAACTCCAATTCTTGAAGCTCTATGTCCCATATCTGAGGCTCATCATGGAATCATCTGTGCTCCAAAAGGCTTGTCTGTCTCCCTGTCTAGCTCTGCTGCCTGTAGCACACATAGCCTCTCTTTGGGCAACACACTCCCTGCCTGAAGCTTTCCCTAACAGATATTCCATGATCCTGGCAGCTCTAACATCCTGAGGGTGCCGTTGGAACCTAAGTTTTACTTTTATATATTAATTAATTGGCCTCTGGGGGCCTCTTTGCAAGGACACTGATCCTGCCACACATCGCTGGCTTCAGTGACTCTGGAATTATGGAGAAAGATTTTTCAACCCCATCCATCTTATATCTTTCATACCTTCAAAACCAGTGTGACACATAAGATGTTGGACCTTCTGCTTCTAATTTGGGGTGTTGCCTGGCCCTCTGTAAACAATAGCTGTGTGCTTTTTTTTTTTTTTTTTTGCTGAATCAGTGAAAATTTTTTAGTGCCTAGATTTGAGCAGGGGACCTTCTGCAGGTTTCTCTATTTAGGTTCTCTCCTTTAAAAATATTTTGCATTCTCACAGTTAAAGCACCTTTTCTGTTAACCTGGTGCAGAACAATCCTTTCTTTTTAGCAATTACAACTGCTTCCTAAGCATGTTCTTGATGGGAAACATTGCTCACATTTCTTTCCTTGCAAAGTTCACATTTTTCATATTTTTCTTCTTTACTCTTTGTTCTCATTACAGACTTGAATAAGCAATAGAAATGCCTGAATGCCATTTGGTTTTGAATTTCCTCACCAAAAAAATTAGTTCACCACCTTTGGTATCTATATCTATGTCATTCAAGCTCTCAAGAAATGAGTAGAATGAAGCCAGCTTTGATGACAGCATCCAAAATGAATGTTCTTGATAAAATTCTTATTCCTCTCTGAAATTTTATGAGTTGGGCCTCCACTGTTTGAATTTAATTTAGCATGCTTGTTTCCAAACTCTCAACACAATAGTCCATTAAGCTTGTAATATCTAAGCATTTCTAAAACCCAGCATTCCAAACAAGAAACTTATCTTTTCAATTTGGCATTTTGTTTCACTACAAGGCTTAAGTTATTTGTTAGCCAGTATAACTGTAAACAATGATATCAATATGGACTTTTTTCTGGTGCTGGGGATTGAACTTGGGGTCTCACTGATGCTAGTCAACCACTGAGCTATATCCAAGCCCTACGATTTAAATTTAGCAGTAGCCCTTAGTTTACTTATAATTAGAAACCAAAATATTAGATTTGAAGGTTTTCTTAGAGTGCATTAAATGATGTGATTGTACTAATATTGAGACTGTAGGATAGAACAGTTGGGATACCAAAAAACATTTGCATCCTTTTTTTCTTGTTGAATTTTTGAAAACATAAGTCTCACCATAAGGACTGACCACAGACAATCAATCATCCGGCCCAGCTTTATGGCACATTCATTGTGTTTTTTGCCACCTCCCAGGTCATGTGCCACCGAGATGGTACATAAGCCCCAAATCACTGGGACTAGCAAGAGTGCACCTTTGATTCAGAAACACACTTGCCAGGAGTCCACTATATATGTGTCTTTTTAGTGAAAAATATGGATCTAGTTATATCAGGGTGATTTTTTTTTATGTTTTTTTCCATGCCAATTATATTAGTTTTATGCTTGTACTTTTTTTATAATAGAATTTTACACTAAAGTAGATAGAACAAACTGCAAATGTCATTGAATTTTATTCTCATCTGCTAATTTCCAATTGGCCTTCCCCTACAAAGTCTGATTTATTATTATATTTGGAATAAAATGATTATCCATGATTAATTTTATACAGGTAGTTGTGGTTAGAAATTCAAAATTGGGCATAATATAATTTTGAGTGACTTACAAATAAGGAAAATAAACTTTACTTTGCCAGGACATCTTTCTATGGCATATGTGTGTTTGTGGTATATGTGCATACATGTATGTATGTCTGTGCAATCTGCATTTTATTGCTGACTTTCATATGTAATATCATTTTCAGTCTTCAAAAGCAAAATTACATTCACTGTGAAATGCACATTAGCTTCTTTGAAATCGATTCTGGTAGGCAGACCAATGGTTCCTCTAAAATATTCAAAGCTATGAATGTGGTGCCTTCAATATAGACAAGACTTCCCAGAATATCCTGGATATTCATGTTTGAATGATTCGTTCATGTGACTCCATTATAAGCAGAGACACTTTCCATCCTGATAAAAGAGAAAAGGATTGGTCAGAGAGAAACAACGTCGCTGTTCAGGAAAATGAAAGAAATGAGTCAAAAACTAAGGAATGGGAGTGGATTCAAAAACTGCCAAAGGTTAGCTGGAGAGCTGCCTCAGCAGTTAAAGGCACTTTCCCATGAAGCCTAATGAAATGACTCAGGTTTGATTTCCCAGTACCAATGTAAAACCAGATGCAAAAGGTGGTGCATGCATCTGGAGTACATTTGCAGTGGCTGTAGGCCCTGGTGCTCCCATTCTCTCTGCCTGTCTCTCTTCTACTTCCCTCTATGTTTGCAAATAAATAAATAAATAAGTACATAAACATTACAAAGCAAAGAAAAATAAAATCTTGCAAAGCTAAGGAAATAACTTCTTCCCCAGAGTCCTGCTGTTAACTTTATTTTAGCCTTGGGAGCTCTACATTGAACTTTCAACTTGCAAAACTGTAAAATTATACATTGATGGTGTTTGGATCAATACATAATTTGTTTTAATACCAATATAAAATTAACACAACACTATGTTCCAGTCAGTGCCTTTCTGCTTTCATTCCTAGTTTGTACTTCTTTAAAAAGCTGTAGTTCTTCACAGCTTGGGGAAAAAAAAACTAAACATATTTCTTCTTGATAGTAGCTATATTTTATTTAATAACATGTTCAGATATTTAAGATTAAATGAATACTACTTTAGTATTTGTGATAGAGGCAGTAATCCTTCACAGTTTTCCAATAATTTATAAATATTCTTCCATCAGAGACTATTGAGACTGAGCTTTGCTTCAAATATGTAGGGATACCCTTTTATTCCAAAACAGATCTTATTAGACCTTTCCTCCTAGATTTGAAAATATATTATTTTTTAAAAATACTGTTATATAGGTCTAGTATAATTGCACAATTAAGATGCACACACACACACACATGGGCATGGGTGCACCAGGAATTGAATCCAAGCCCTCATACAAGTTCTCTACCTAACTCTGAGCTATATCATCAGTCCCACTTCTTAAACTTCAAATGCAGCTTAAATTATCTGTCTAGTAGTAATTATTAAACTGATAAATGCATGGGAAAATGTTTCCCATTAGATAAATCTGTTGTAAAATTCCATGATAGAAACAGTGAAATCTCAACTAATAAAAAGTTATTTAAACTACACACTCAACACACACAGTCACACACGAATCTTGGGGAAATGCTTCATTTCCTACAACAAACTAAGCATTGTGTTGACAAGACTGTTCAATGTGTGAAGTGACTGTCATCTGTAATTAGTCTATTATGAGCAAGAAAGTATATGCTAAAATGACACAGGTTTCATATCAGGTAGGGAACTATGCGAAAGAAACATGACAAACTCTATTATGAACAGACATGTAGACTGAATACAAATAATACATTTTACAATTTTATACTCAAGTCTTAGCTCAATTTTGCTTTAGCATTTCCCAGAATTAAGTGTTTTATCTGGAGAATGAGACATTCTTTTAATTTAGTGGCATGTTACCTTGATGTAATGCCAACTGACTGTGCATTTATCACTGTTTCTATCTTTCTGCACTTCAGGGAGGCACAAAGGAACCAGCCTGCTCCCCAGATCCACTACTTCCTGACTTGTATTTCTAAAATGCTCTGTTGCTCCATACAAGTGCACATTGTGATGCCTTATAAATTTCTTTGTTAATAAGGTTAATCCATATAGCATTTGAAAATTCTGAATTATGCTTAATATCTTAAATAAAAGGTTTATAGGCAGAGGAACAAAGATAATTATTTAATTACTCTAGATTTGTAAAAATTTGTTGTCATTTAGCTATGCCCCCAGGAACATGACCCTACCTTTTCATTTCTGTATTTATTTTCATGGCTCTACAGTTCTAGAGTAGTGACACAGTTACTTGTATCTAATAATATAATATAGTAATATATAATATGTGGTATTATATTATATAATAATCTCAATAAATATAGCTCAAACTTGGTACATTTTATGGTCCAGAAACTTTTCAAAGCACTTTGTTCATCACTATTATAACTCTTTTTCATAGGTAAGACTGAGGTGTAGATCAAAACTTTTGCACAGTAGCTGGTGGATAGAGTTGGTTTTTGAATATCAGTGTTCTGACTTTGGGATCATTTTTATTATTATTAGTTGTGTACACAGTGTGTATACAGCCATGCTGGTACCACCCTTAGCCTCTACCATGTGCTTTCCCCTCCAGAGGGACTTTCCTCAATGGGGAATGTGGGTCCTGCATTGTGGGGTTAGCCATCAGTTTTGAGATAAAGCACTGTTTCTGTGCATAATGTCTTAACTTGTGGCTCTAACAATCTTTCACCCCCTCTTCTGTAAATTTCCTGAACCGTGTTGGGTTCGTTTTAGGTCCACTTCAGTGATGCGGTCATGGGAGTCTACGTGTCTCTGAATATCTAGTTTGGCAGGAGTTGAGTGCTATCTTTGTCCATCTCCTTCACCCTAGTGCTGGTACCAGGTTTACTAAGAAAGCAGCACTCTTGCTCATATCCCCGATCACTCTGTGCTTGAATGTGGGGCCCTGGTGAAGGGCAGTGAGCTGATTCTCTCCACAGGTTCTGCATCCATCTGAAAAAGAAATGTGTATTAAAAAATTGTGTGGTAGCATATTGGAGATTTCTTACTACTGTTTTGGGTAACTTAGTTGAATACGATTAACCTTTCCTCATCTCTCATTGCTCTCTACTCATCCCTTGTCACTAATAATTTCCAATCTACGCTAAATTTTCATGATATCAAGATATTTAGATTCCATATGCAAGTAAGAATATGCTATATTTATATTTTATTGCCTAGTTTATTTTACTGAAAATGAGGGTCTTAAGTCACATGTGTGAAATGTCTTCGTGATCTTGGCTGGCTAGCTCCCACTGCTTCCTATTCCCCAGTTGTTCTATGCACTCACAGATGGACAATTAGGTTGTTTCCTTTTCTTGGGCCTTTTAACCAGTGCTGCAATAAACATGGGAAAATGGAGGCCTTGTCATCTAGCAGGAGTGTAGGTTCTAAGGAGCCTAAGTACTGTTCTGCATAGTGGCAGTACCTGTTGGCATTTTTTCTAGCAGTGTGTAACATTTCCTTTGCTCACTTTTATTTATTTATATTTACTCATTTTTTACTTATTTCTTGCCCTGTTGACCATAATCATTCCAATTAGATGGCTCAGCAAGTTTATGAACTGCATCTCCCTGCTCAGTGGTGTTGCATATTTTACATGCACCTCTTGGCCCTTTGCCTGTCTTCTTTAGGAAGTGGCTACTTAAATCTACTGTCCATTTTAAACTGAGTTTCATCTTGGCCTTAAGTTTTTAAAATTATTGTCAGATTTACTGTTTTCAAACATATTCTCTTTCTGTGAGTTGCAATTTGATGATGGTTTTCTTTACTGTGCAGAATTTTTTTTCACTCACTATAATTGTATCTATTTTTTCCTTTTAATTTTTATATTTTGGGGATCTTGTCCAAAATATCCTTGCCTAGTGTGGTAGTTTGACTCAGATGACCCCAATAAACTTAGGTGTTCTGAATGCTAGGTTCCCAGCTGATGGAGATTTGGGAATTAATGCCTCCTGGAGGCAGTGTATTGTTGGGGGTGGGCTTATGTGTATTATAGCCAGTTTCCTTTTGCCAGTGTTTGGCACACCTTCCTGTTGCTGTGGTCTATCTTTTGTTGGCCTGGAGGTTGATGGCCACCCTCTGCTCATGCCATCATTTCCCCTGCCATGATGGAGCTTCCACTCAAGTCTGTAAGCCGACATAATACCTTTTGCCCCCAAAACTGCTCTTGGTCAGGTGATTTCTGCCAGCAAAGAGAACTTGACTGCAACACCTATTGAAGGTCCTGAAGCATTTCCCCTATGACACCTCCAGTCATTTCACAACATAATTTCAGGTCTTACATTTCAGTCTCTTTGCTCATTTGGAGTTCATTTTTTCTTTTTGTCTCCACATCCAAGAGGGTCTTACTATGTAGTCATGGAAGAGCTAGGACTTGTTACAGAGCCCAGGCTAGCCTTGAACTTGAGTTATTCCTGCCTTCATACCTCATTATGAGCTCTGTGAGTACAAGGAAGCATCAAAACACCTGGCTCGCATTGATTGTGTATTAATGCTGGTATTGTCTAGCTTCATTCTTCTGCACATGACTGTTCCTGTAATATGTGTCCTTATCGCCTTTGCCAAAGTTCATGTAGACTTTAGATTGGGTGTGGCTTTATATTTCAAATTTATCGTCCGTCCCACTGGACATGTGTTTGTTTGGTACCAATGCATTATTTTGTGGTCACAACTACATTGTGGTATATATTTGAGTTCAATGCTGTCTGCATATTTCTTCACATTTTATTCCTTTGACTCTACTTGTTTACTTATGGTTCAGACAAAGTACCTTTACTTAGTTTCAGTTCTGTGGAGAGTTGGCATGTACTGAATTTAGAACTTTATTTATTCTGCAGATGCCAACTCTCATTGTAGATTATGTACCATTGTCTGAGGAATGTTAGATTTTCTGAAATGGTAAGTGGTCTAAAACCATGTCAAAATGCACTGAAATTCCAGTGAAATGAAAGGCATTTGCTCTGTGGAGTTACAATGCTGGCAGAATGTAATCTACAATTTTACATTTTTTTTTTGGAATTGTTTTGATACTCCGGAGGTGAACAATGTCTAAGAAAAAACATAATAGTTAAAAAATAAATTGGGTAAAATATCCTAATCCAGACATGTTTGGTTCCTGACACAGTTTTCATTTTAATCAGCAAAGTGTGGTGGGCATTTGTCCTTAGAGACCATAGTGGAACATGTTGGCATGTTAGTGCTGTCAAATCAGCTGTGGAGCAAGAAGGGATCTAGGCCAAAGCCGAGCTCTGTGGGATATGGAGCAGAAACAGAGATTAAACATCACTATGAGAGCTGATCACACAAAGCACAGCCAGAATATCTAACATCTAATTCTAACACCATTAGGCTTAGGCATGATTCACATGCTTTCCAATGTGGAGAAGGCCAGCCTAGTTACACAGAATCATAGGGAAGACAATATAAATAAGCAATTATGGTCCCAAGACCATAGTATAAATTTAGAAGATAATCAACAGACATACAAAAAACTGAGTAGCATATGGCCTGAAATGATCCATAGGATGAATAATTATTAATCAGAACATTGAAAATCAGACAAGGCCCTGGGAAGGAGGGTAGATCTTCCTTTTCATGAAGGTGTCTATTTCAACCACTATATCATTACTTGTCACACACTCATCCTACTAAGCTCTAATCATACATAATAGTAAACTAAGTAGAACAAAATTGCAGATTCAAAACAGGTCATCTGTAAATAATATTATAAGCCACAGGACATATTAAGACAATTAATAAAGGTCACAGAGTTATACATCTATTCATAGCTACAAGATTAACCCTCTAAGAATAAAATACTGCTAAGTTTTTTACTGCATAATTTGCTATTATAATTTAAAAATAAATTAAATATATTTGAATTTAGATAAGAATTATATCAAGAGAAGGGTTATAGAATTCTTGGGACTATAACATGTATATTTCTCTCCCTGGAGGGGGGCGGAGAGAAAGATTCTAGAGTATTAATTCATTTTTGGTGAGGAAATCTTGCTGAAGAATACAGAAAAGGTCAGTTTTCTGCAAAATTACTTTCATTATGTTGTCCCTGAAGGTAAAAGACAAGTTAATTTAAAATTGCAATTACATCTTTGTACCAATTATATCTGGATTAAAATAACAAGGAGATTTTTTTTGGTTAAATTATAAGCAAGTGAAATTAACTTAAATGTCATTAAGACTGTCTTTTATTTTAAGTAAATATCCAACAAGAGCTTAGTTATCCAAAATTAAAATGTAATACTTTTGCAATAGCTGTAATTTTAAATAACTGATTTTAACAGTAGATTAGAAATTTACTGAGAGTATTTTCATTTCTGTTTTTATCTGGTAGATTAATTTCATTAAACATATCTTTTTTAGCAAGCAGACACTTATGGTTACTGTTGAAACAATATTCTTTTTGATTACTTAGTGGAACCATACATTTAAGTAAATACATAATTTGCATGAAATGCTTTCTATGGTACTATCCTAATGATAAATGTGAAGAGGGAAGATAAATATATCTATAAGGTTCCTCATATAAGCTTTCCGTACATATATTGTTTCATTCACTGTCCTCAGGTATCACTTCACTTTTCAGAGCCTTGCCCAGAGAATTAGTTTGCTCACTATAGGTCCCTCTCCCCAAAATTACCACCTATTTTCCAGTGTAAAGTATCAATGGACACCCACCTAGAATGCCAGTGTTTTATAATATTGTTTTCATTACACTTTTATGAAGGAGTTAATAACTTTCATTTAAAATTCTATTTTGAAAGTTAGCCATGGTGGCATGGGCCTTTAATTGTAGCACTGGGGAGGCAGAGGTTGAATTTGAGGCCACCCTCAGAATACAGAGTGAATTCTAGGTGAATCTGAGATAAAATGAGACCCTACCTCAAAAAAAAAAAAAAAAAAAAACAAAGCAAAAAAAAAAAATCTAATGTGAGTTTGAAGATTGATTTTATGAAGGCTCCCACCAATTCTGAGCAATTATGACTTGAGGTTTGACCTAAATCCTAATCAAACTTCTTTAAACAAACTGGCATCATTGCATTTCCATCTTGCAGTAATTTCTGATTCTAACACTCTGCCCAAGCTGTGTTCTTCCAACTTTGTCATAAGTAATTTTTGACAACTACTAGATATACATAGGAGCCTATTCTTACAGGTCCTCATTCTGAGAGTCCTTTCTCTTTTGACCGCCTTAACAGACCGAAGTAGACAAATTTGTCTAAAATGCAGAGTCAGCATACGGAGGGTGCTTGCTTAATATCCACAGAAACACTTGCTTGCGCAGTAATTTTGGGAATTATGTGATGTTCCCACATGAGTGCCATTTTAATGGAAGGTGTTTGGAGAGAAGAAACAAGGAGAATAAAATAGCATCCTTTTTTTTTAAAAAATTTAATTTATTAGTTTTCTTTTCAGCAAATACAGGCAGTTTGGTACCATTGTTTAGGCTCATCCATGATGTACCCCCTCCCAATGGACCCTCCTTGTTGATGTAAATGGGTCGTGCATTGTGGAGTTAGCCCACAGTTATTGGTACAATAAATGTCTCTGCATATCAGGACCCAACATGTGACTCTGACATTCTTTCCGACCCCTCTTCTGCAAAATTTCCCTGAGCCATGTTGGGTTCATTTTTGGTCTGCTTCAGTGCTGAGGTGTTGGGGGCCTCTGAGGCTCTGGCTCTCTGATTTGGTAGGAGTTAATTTTTCTCTGTGTTGGTCTCCTTCCCCTTTGTGCTGGTATCTGTTTCATCAGGAAAACAGCACCCTTGCTTGTTTCGCCAATTTTCCTTAGTTTCAGTCCAGCCCCTTTTGAGGTATGATGGGGCAGCTCTCTCCTTAGGATCTGCATCTATCTGAAAAAGAGAAGCAGATTCTCCAACGGAGAGTAAGTTAGCATCCGGAAAATTGAGATAACACTTACTTTTTTGATAGAGAGTTTAATAGGTGTAGGCCCTCTTTTACCCCATGATTGATGGTAGCTTGTTATTGGAGAGTGGGCTTATGTTTGGGTATGGTTCTGACTTGTTTCCCAGCTCCAACTACGGGTCACATACCACTGAGGGAATCAGCCAAATCAAGAGCAGCTGGTTCCCCATCATGGCTGTAAGCCACTATTGCACGTGTGTGGGCATCACACCAGGTTATTTGGTGCTAAATAGGTTAGACCATTAGTTGCATGGACAGATATTGGTAATTTCCCCCAGTCGCCCATGTTGCACCTTCTGGCAATAGACACGCTGATTAAAATAGCGTTCTTTATGAGAATGTGCGTATTGGTGGGAGCAAAATTTGGGGAGTCTATGTTAAATCTGCACATGTAAAGTTGGAGGCCAGTGACATGCATATTTGGGCTTTGAACCAGGTAGCATTTATTTTGCCTAACTATAACTCCATAAAATGCCCCATTTATGCCATATCTATTCTATTTTTTTCTATCATCTGCTGCAGCTTATCTGTGGTTGTAAAGCACTATGTAGGTCTGTATTTTGCTATCATAGGTAGACATTATTTTTCCACCACTGTTCACAAAACACTCATATTATTTGGATAATGTTAGATCCTCAGAAAAGAAATGTGATATTGTCTATTCATGCAATTTATGTGGCAGAATATAATGCCAAAGAGTTTGAGTCAATACAAATTACCAAAACAAACAAAAAAAGATCTCATGAACTTTGTTTGTACTGGACTTTCCAATGGTATTTGAAATCACTTTTTAAAAACCTTTCTCTCACTAACATCTTCAAGAGAAGCAATTTAGAAAGTGATCCTCTGGTTTGTATACACATCACTAACTCACCTTGTCTCATTTCTTTCTTTCAACATGTAATCTGATAGTACTCTTGTAAATGAAAATACGTTCTTCAACATCCACTTTGACCAAAGCAAAATCCCAAACCAGAAAAACAAATCGAAAGGCTTATCATCCTAATAGGTCCTTGTCCTCATTTCTTCTATAGCATTTTTGAGTTTTTATTTTTATCTACCTTGTAATAAATTCCTATTCTGTTTTCATGTCTCAGAGTCTAGTACCAACCACTAGACTATTATTCCTATCCTGACTCTCTTATGGTCACCAGTTCATGTTCAAATTTTATCCCAAATATCTGAAATGATTAAAACCACCATAGTACCTGAGGGCTATTTAGTACCTAAACCCAAAGATTTTCCTCCTATTCTGTTTCCTACCATGAATTGTGTCTAAATGCTTTGCTTAATTCAGCCTACCAAAGGTTTAGCAATGAGATAAAATGACATTAAAAGTCACTGACTAAATATATTTACTCAAAACCTGGTATGCATATCCTCTTATTAGCAAAGCCAGTGGAAAACAACTAAACCTAAAAATTACATTTCTTATTAATTTCAAACCATATGCACTTCAAAATAAAAAGTAATTAAAGTTCAAAACTTATATTATCTTCCTTTTAGTGAGCTTGGTGAAATTAAATCTCACCTTGAATGTTTTATTTGCAGTTGTAGCTAATACATCTTTGGATGTCTCATGGGGCTGGGGGCTCCTTCAGGAGCATCCTATCTGGGCTGTCTACCATGGAAGTAATGTTAATTCCTTCAGGATATTTAGTGCGTGGATCAATATGAAGTCTCTTGTGTTTAATTTTCAAGAGAATCCAAAAAAGTGGAGGGATTTGCAAAAGTATTAACAGTTTTGCTCTCACAAAATGCAAGGAACAAATTGATCTCCAGCCCTGGGTGGAAATTTCTGGTCAAAGTGATATTCTAAATGCAGAAGTTAGTTCTATCAATGCTCATGGGCAAAATGTGATGGAAATTTGGGGAAGTGAAGGGAAATATTGTCTTGGCATCACATTATGCAAATAAAAATCAGCAGAAATCCCTTATAAACCAGTTAAAATTGACCCTATTTAAGAAAAAAATGGTCATGTAGGGGAATTGTCATACATGAGGAAGGGTAATAGGCACAAATCAAATTGACATTAAAATGCTACTGCCTTCCTGCAAAGTCCAGTTTCCAGCTGCTTTTATCCCTAGGCAAATTTCTTTACCACTCCACCCTTTAGTGGGGCATTTCCTTCTTTCCATTCACTACCACTGTGCCCACTTAGGATTGAGTTGGAAGTGTGGTCTGCACAGTGTTGACAAAGCTGTTGTAGTTCTTAACTCATTGTTTTCATCATGAGCTCATTGTTTTGAACTTGAGTGCATAGCTCAAGCCAGTGAATTCCATCGTAGAATTTCAGCTTTTCACTTATTCTTTCTTTCATCAGTATGTTTTTGGGTTTAATTTTGTTGGCACATGTAGTATTATTTTATTTTTATTGCTGAATAATATTTCATTAGACTATATCATGTTTTGTGCCTACATATTCCTGTTGCTGGACATGTGGATTATTTTACCAATTTTCAATTATAAACAATACTTCTATGAATATTCACAAACAAATCTTGTGTTTTCCTAATCTACTAAGGGGTAGGATTATTAGGTCTTTTACATCATTGTAACAAACTGAAAAGCTTTATTCCAATGCTTTATTTTTGTGTACTAATCTTTCCTTTTATAACCTTGGTTTCAGATGTTTATTATAATAGTTCCCATTAGAATAGTTCCCCTCTCTGGGAGAGGCTCTCTAACTGCCACAACTTCATGTCCTGTTCAGCAAGAAGTAGTAAGTGATCCAACATCGTCACCCTTTGCCCTCAATAGCAGTTAGATTTTCTTATGAGAAGGAGAAATAAAGGGGGGTAGAATTAGGGTGACTGGACCTCTGAAGGTAAAAAGACAGGAAAGTTTTCTTATCTCTTGCCCATTTCTAAGGAACTGTTTTTCCATGTGTGTGTCATGTCCCTGGCTCTGAAAAGGACAGGCCTTTCCCTGTTTGATGCAGATCAAGTTATGTTTCTCTTACTGTTCAGCTCTAAGCCAACCAGAGCAGAATGCCTGATCAATATTTCCATAATCAGGACCAGTTGTGTCAAGACACCTGTTCTCCTTTGGTGGAAAAAGGAGTAACCACCCCATACATATATATTTCCTCTCCCACTTATTGTTCCCCAGTCTTGATTGCTTCACAGGTGTATATCTACAAATAAATAAATAAATAAATAAAATAAAATAAAATAAAAAAATAAAAAAAATAGGCCTACAAACTTGGCCTGTTTCAACTGCCAGTGCCGACCAAAAGATCTTAATCCCTCTGCTGGTGGACCTTAGTGTGATGCTGTCTCTGGGTGCTTCCAGTGACCAATAGCCTCGAATGTCTCCAGAGACAATTGAATTTTCTTGTGGGTATGGTACTTCAAAACCATAACTTTAGATTTCATGACTGCTAAACATGGAGGAACATGTATGGTCTTGGAAAAGGAATACACACACACACACACACATATGTATATGTGTATATATGTATATACACATTTATATATATATAACATATATATATATATATATATATATATATATACACCTATATACACATATACATATATATATGTATATATACACATACACACACACACACACACACACACACATATATATATATATAGTTAATCAATCAAATGTTGTCGAGTTGCTACTAATCATGTCCTCGTACACAACCTAATTCTATCTGGACCTATGGTAAATTATAAAGAACTCATTCAGGATGACGCTGCCCCATTATAAAAACAAAGGGGTAGTTGTTGGGTACAATCAGGCACAGGCTGGATCCTTCAGGAGAGGGGCCTGAGCTGCCAGGCATGGCTAAGGACCCCCAGGCCACTCCCTCTCCAAGCCCAGCGCACCTGAACTTTGGCTCTGTGCATAGCCCTGTAACCTTTGGCCAATTGCCTAGAAAACTCCTTATCTGCCAGTACCTTCACACAACCCATCCCCATTGGACCCTGGAGCACATGACCCCCCTCCTGCCATTGCCTAAGTGCTGGAAAGATTGGCCCTAGGTATAGGCTAGAAGCATTTAAACCCACCTAGCCCCATAGGGTCCTCCCCGCTCTGCCCTCATATGCTTATAAACCCATTTCCCTGACAATAAACTGAGAGAGCTGTTCACACTGGAACTCTTGCCAAAAGTCTTTTACTTTTGTGTGCTCACCCACTTTAGATGCTTGGGTGCCTTCGGTTGGACTATGGCTGGCCCTGGAGCAAGGACCCAGGAATCCACAAGGTACCAGGCAAAAAGTCTCTCAAACTGAAGGGAAAAAATTCTCTCTCACACACATGGCTCAGGTCCATTTATATGAATTAGGCATCCAATTAGAATGAGCCCCATTTTCAGAGGGACACTGATTGATTAATGGGCATCGAGGGAGGACACTGATTCTTAAAGGGCTCCCCATGTGAGTGAGTTCCAGGTCAGCTTGGTTAGAGTGACACCTTGCCTTAAAAAAAAAAAAAAAAAAAAAAAGCCTCCAAAAAGCTGAAGATGACTCTGGAAGCTGCTGCAGCTGCAGCTGGTGCTGGTGCTTATAGCCATCTTGGATAAGACTGACTCAGACAGGATTTCTATCTCACTAGGTAGGCAGAGTGGCATTCATGCTTCTTTGAGCCAGTCCCTATCTGACTACCTTTCAAAAAATGCTACCTTGCTCCACAATCCATATCCTTATGAATATACCCTTATGAAACAGCATTATTTCATATACATTCATTATTTCATTTGTTCAAATGAAATAGTTTTAATTGCTTATAATTTCTTTTTTATTACATACTTATTGTTTTCATTAAATATATACTTTATATGGACACATCATGTGTTGGTACCATCTTTTCCCTCTTCCTTGCTCCCATTCCACTGGGGTTGGTATTCCCTATGGGACTGTGGGAAATGAGTTGTGACAGCAGCCAGCAGTCACTGAGGGATAGGCAGTACCTCTGGATATTCCCTCCCAACCTGTGGCTCTTACATTCTTTCCAGCCTTGCTTCTGCAAAATTTCCTGAGCCATGTTGGGTGTGTTTTACGTCCACCTTAATGTAGAGCTCTCAGCAGCTCCTGGATTTCTGCTTTAGTATGTTTGGAGTATGCTCAGTGTCTGATTCCATCACCCTGGTGCTGATTATCAGGCTCTCCATCGAAGCAGCACTCTTGCTCATCTCCCCAGTTGCTCTATAGTTTCACCTGGGCCCTAGCTAATGTGAAAGGAGTGGTTCATCTCCTTCAAGGGAGTCAGGTATCATTTTTGTCTTGGTAGAGTTTGGTTGTCCTTGCTTCTTTCTGCTTTCTGAAAGATCAAAACCACATATTTATTATCCATTCATCCAATTATGGGAATGTACATTGATTCTAGTTCTTAGCTATTATGAATTGGGCAGCTATAAACATGGTTGAGCAAATATCTCTGTAGTGAAAAGTGAAGTCTTTTGGATAAATGCCCAATGTTAGGTCAGGATGGGTTCAACAAGATGGAGCAACCAAAGACAGCAGGATGGCTGCAGACACAAGGAAGTGGGTCATGCACATTCCTCCAGAAACCACTCAACCATTATGCATTCCTTGTCTAAAAATGCCCCCAGGTCATGATTTCCTGCCCCCTTATCTTGTACGTCACCTGGTCATTGTTCTGGTGTCACACCCTGGCTATCTCAGATCTCCCTTAAAGAAACCTTTTTTTATTCAACCTTTCCCTTCTTCCCCTTTCCCCAGCTGAAGAGCCCTATAAAACCCACTATCTGGAATGTCAGGTTGGCTGCACTCTGCTCTTGAGAGTCAGTCCTGGCAGCTTGGGCTTTTCCCAAATAGAAGTTTTCATCTTTGCCTCAGAGTGGTTTCCATGGCCTTGGTCACTCCTGAACCTTACACCAAGTAAGGAGGAACTGCATTTCCATAGTGGTTGTACAAGTTTGAACTCCCACCAATAGTGAATGAGGGTTTCTTTTTCCCCACATCCTCACCTGGGCTAGAGTGAGACCCTACCTCAAAAAATAAATTGATTAAATTGAAGGTGAGCCTTGGCTATCTAATTGCTTATAATTTATATTGAATACAAATGGCATGACAGTGTTAGATAGAAGTGAAAGCCTCTAACCTTAACATATTTTTTGATTCATAGAGAAAACATTTAGTCATTCACCATTATAATGTTGTTTTTCCCTGTATGGATTTTATGAGTTCACAGAAGTTTGTTTCTGCTTCTAGTTTGTTGAAGTTTTATCCTTAGATGTGTGCTTGTATTTTGGCAATGACTTCCTTAGATGTGTGCTTGTATTTTGGCAATGACTGTGGCTATTCAGGTAATTATGTTCTCATTTTGTTTGTTGGTTGGTTGGTTTCTTTGACATGTTTTCCTGTGATTTAGCCTGGGCAGGCCTGGCCTTGTCCTGCCTCTGTGTCCAAGTGCTATGCTTAGAGTGGCCATGCCTGGGCGGCTTTTATTCTTTATCTGAGTAACATAGGGTAACACTTTGTTTATATGGGTAATAGATAATATCAATTTGCATTACATCTCCACCCATAAAAAAGCTCACTTAATTATTTTGTTCAATTCTTTTTGCAAGTTTCTGGTTTTAATTTGCTAATCTTTTGTTAAGAATTTGCAACCAGGGTCACATAGTTTTTCTTTCTTATGATGCCTTTATTTGGATTCCATAAAGGGCAATCTGGACCCACATTTTTTGTTGTGAAGTCATTCTTCTACTCTTCTCATCTCTATGTAGGCTTGATATTATTATATTTTCATAAATGGGTGCTGGTACTTACCAGTGAAGCCACCTGGGTGTGGTCTTTGCTTTGTGGAATTCTGTTTTACAAAGACCAATACTATTTTCTCAGGTTCTTATACCTGATATGTATACGGATTCTTACCCTTGAGACAAAGTGACCTTCTATTTGGTCTACAAACCAACTCAGCAGTTAAGCTCCCAGCCATAAAATTAACCAGACTGTACAAATACAGGTTACCTAGGCAATCCTCCTACACGGACTGCATTAATGCAATTGGAGCTGCTTAGTTAAGGCTCTGGAAGCTGCCATATTCTTTTACCTTAAGGTGACTGTTTTAGTTCACAAAATGTTGTTGTTTTTTTTCTTAAATTTATTCCACTACTCTCATAAACTTCAAACCTCTCCACTTGTTCAACATGTAAAATTATGCTTTCATAAATTTTACAACATAGAAAAGCAAAGGAGAGAGTATGAAAGCATGCAACTCCTATAGGTGGCCACATGGTTCCTCCCATCAAATGACAACTAAAGTACAAGAGGGAACTCAATAGAATCATTAATTTATACCCCTTCTCCAGTCTACGAAGAGCAACAATTGATCAAAGGATGCAAGAAATGTTCTATTCAAGCACCTGTCTCTGTAGAAGGAGAGATGAATCTTGCCTAATATAAGTCCTCACAAATGATTTTACTCTTTTCTTCTGAAATGCTGCCCACCTCCAGTCCTGGATAAGTCCCATTGGCAACATTTCCCCCTCTGGTTGCAGCATGGAAAAATCTGTGAGGAGTTGAGTAAGTATTCATCAATAGGTTGACTCATTTATGGTTATAATCCATATGAGAGAATTACAGAACACCATGCTTTTGTAGACAATTGAGAGTCATTTTATTCAGCAGACAACTGAGAGGGGCTCAAATTAGAAAATGCTCTCAGTAAAGAAGCTCCAGGGTAAAAGACCATAAAAGTAATGACATCAGTGTCACATGTAGGTCTGGGCAACATTGGAACTGTAGTTGATTGGCTTGGATATCCTGGAGTTATATTGTTTACACATCTACACCATATTTGGGGTCATGAAAATCTTGAATGTGTTATTAATGCAGATATAGACCCTCTCAGGGAGTTAGGGGGTTTGCAACTGAAAAGGCACCCTAGCAGGTGGCACTAAAGTATTAGCTTAGCTATTTTATTCTCCCAATAAATCCAGTCAGAACCGATAGTTACATCTCAGGACAGGATACCTTATCTTAGCTGTTATAAACTATGTTTGGTGTGGGGGGGGGGGAGAGGGGGAGGGGGAGAGGGAGAGAGAGAGAGGAAACAATGTTGTATTCTCTCAGGCATCTATACTGTGATTATTGTTAATTGTTATCTGTAATCCAAATGCATTCTTTCCTATTTTCACTGATTTCTTCAGCTTTATTGGATTCCCTGTGCTCACTTGTCAGGGGTTAGCAACTGTGATTTGAATTATTTCCTCAAGTCTTCACACTTCACACGTTCCCTTCTCAGAAAAGGGGGAAAATGTCCTCCTTCTAACATGAACTCTTATACATAAGTATGTCTATCTCAAATTGCCTCAGTCATGGTATTTCTCTGAATAGTAATTCTTATGCATTAATTAAGAAATGCAAAGATTCTACATACAAAACATAACTTTGTATTTATGTTGCAAGTTGCATAATTTCACTTCTCCTTTGCCTTCCAGCACTTCTTGCTATTGTTGATGTTTCCGCCAAACCCAAATATCCTGAAAAGAGAGAGCATTCAGATATGCCCTAAAGACTTTCTTGGTTTCTAATCACACTATGTTAAAGTAAGTTTTAATATGTTTGAAATCTTGTCACAAAACAAGAATAATCTGAGAATTACTGAGAAGTCATGAAAGCAGCAGTGGTTAATCACTTAAGATGAAATAAAACCCAGGGGTTATTTGTCTTTTCTCGCCTTCTTGCTCACTGTGGGTGCATTGTTCCCAGCCCCGTAAATAAGCTCGATGTTTTTGATAATCAGTTTCAACCATCTCTCCCTGCTGTGGTGGTTTGTTAAAAACATGCTTCCGGCCATCTGTAAACTCAAATCCAATGCAAAGTTTGCATTATTCTTCAGCCAGAGAGAATGCCTGCAAATGTCTGAACAAAGGACAGAAGAGCTAAGTGGTGGGGAAGGAAAAGCGAGAGCTAGGCCAGAGGGAGACAAGGGGCTGCAGGTCGGTGGCATGAGCCAGGCCTGAGGTGAGACACCTTCCTTCATCTTTCAACTACATGAATTAATATTTTCACTCTATTGCTAGATCAACTTTGTACTGGCTTCCCAATACTTTAAAATACAGTATGGTGATGAGAAGGGATTTTTTTTTTTTTTTTTTTTTTTTTTTTTTTTAAATTTTTATTTATTTATTTGAGAGCGACAGACACAGAGAGAAAGACAGGTAGAGGGAGAGAGAGAGAATGGGCGCGCCAGGGCTTCCGGCCTCTGCAAACGAACTCCAGACGCGTGCGCCCCCTTGTGCATCTGGCTAACGTGGGACCTGGGGAACCGAGCCTCGAACCGGGGTCCTTAGGCTTCACAGGCAAGCGCTTAACCGCTAAGCCATCTCTCCAGCCCGAGAAGGGATTTTTGAAACAAGGACCTGGATTGGTCAAGGTGAGACGGCAGCAGGAGAGGTATCTCTGTCCCAGCTGAGACATTTATTTCCATGAGGAGCAAAGCAGCTGATTATACCAATTAATACCTTTATATCTCTGAAAATAGATACTTGGTTGATTAATGTTAAGAGGTAAAATGTCTTTTTTTTTAACCCTTAAATCTACAATAAGGTATTATAAGAAGGTCGGTCCAAATTTTGATCTTAAGTGACCTAACTAAAGTAACAAAAAGAAAAAGAAAAAAGCTACAGTTTTAATCATGCGTAGTGGATGATACTGCCCCTGGTGACAAGGCAGGGTAGAATCACATTCTGGAATGTCATTGAAAACAATGTAGGAACTTTGTCTGCTAGTGTTATGGAAAACTTTTGTATTAGAGTGTCTTTTTTTTGTTGTTGTTGTTGTTCAGGGCAGTGAGGTTTTATTTTAGTACAGAAACAGAAAGAGAGAGAGAAAGAGAGAGTGAGAGAGAGAGAGAATGGATTGGGAGCACCAAACATTCTAGCCACTGCAGACAAACTCAAGATGTATGCACCACCATGTGAATCAGGCTTATGTGTTGTTGCAGTCAGGTTCTTGTTGCTGGCAGAAATAACCTGACCAAGAGCATCTCGTGGAGTAAAAAAAAAAAAAAAGGTTAATGTTGGCTTACAGACTTGAGGGGAAACTCCATGATGGCAGGGGAAATCCATTGCTTGAGCCGAGGGTGGACATCACCTCCTGACCAACATAAGGTGGGCAATAGGAGAGTGTGCCAAACACTGGAAAGAGAAACTGGCTATAATACCCATAAGACCACCCCAACAATACACTGCTTCCAAGAGGCATTAATTCCCAATCTCCATCAGCTGGGAACCTAGCATTCAGAACACCTAAGTTTATGGGGGACACCTGAATCAAACCACCACCTGTGGGTACTAGGTAACCTGGGTCCTTAGGCTTCACAGGGAAGCTTGGCTGCTAAGTCATCTCTCTAGCTCTGTGGTATCTTCCTGACCAAATTAATAACCACCCATTCTCTCTACTCTCTTTTGATGATTTAGTCTCTTGTCGTTGGTTAGCATGCTCTTAGCTCATTATCTTAGCCCATTAAATTGGAGGTGGTAGTCTGGCAAGAAACTGTTAAACTATAAAAACAGGGTTGTGGGGTGTAACATAAAATCATTCATCTAAAAGAAAGAAATGCAAGACCAAGATTAATCTTTTTTGGGGTGTGTGTGTGTGGTTTTTCAAGGTAGGGTTTCACTCTAGCTTGGGTTTGCCTTGTATTCTCTATGTAGTCTCAGGGTGGCCTTGAACTCATGGGGATCCTCCTACCTCTGCCTTCTGAGTGCTGGGATTAAAGGTGTGTGCTACCATACTGATCTCAGGATAATCAGTTCTTACATATGATTTCTAGTTGAAGCTGAGCATTCATATAAGGTATCCTTTCTACTTTGTATGTTTTCTTACATTACTCTAATGACAACCAGTTAGAGGACCTCAAGATTGCCATAATCTCTATATTAACCACTGTACAATATGGCAAGAAAGGAAGACAGGGACATTGATGAATATGAGGAGCAGTTGAAAGAAATAAGTGTCATTATTCTTGAGATTTGCAGAACTCAAGAGTGTTTTATGATTTGGTGATTAGGGTGCAATGGACTAAACTTATCTGTCTTATTGTAGCAGTTGCTTCTTATTTCTGGAACAAAACACTCCACCAGAAACAATTTATGAAGGAAAAGGATTTCTGGCTTAGAGTATTGAGGGAAGTTTCATCATGGTCGGGGAAGCATGGCAGGAGCAGGTAGCCAGCATCACATCTCCAACAGCAGGGTGGAGGAAGAGAGGGTGCTTTCGATGACTGCAGCCAGCAGGGCTGAGCTATACCAGCCCCCAGGCCCCTGGCACACCTCCTCCAGCAGGGCTGCCCCTCCCAGAGGCTCCACCAACTAGAAGTCAGGTGTGATGCATAATACCCCAGGTGATTTTACACTCAGACCACCACTTTAACACACGTGAGAAGGTGCCCATTGTTCTGGGATTACCCAGCAGTCTCAGTGAGAAGGTCATCTAACTATACTTTTAAACTAGCTTCTAAGCAAGATAGGCACTGTGCCAGGAGTCCTTAAACTTCTCTGTCTTTTCAAATATATTCACCTTCCATTTTTCACCACTTTGACTCAAATGGTTTTGGGTATGTGTGAATTAAATGTAGTTTATAGTTTTTCTACTAGGTACACATGAAATAATACAAAGAAATTAACATCCTATTATAGTATTAAAGAGTGCATTATGACCAAAAAATACTCACTGGGTGAGACAATATTCACATGACTCTTTATTCCTAATGATTAAACTAACCCCAAAAGAAGTGAGCTGCTAAAACAAAGAGATGCCCAATTTTCCTTTTCCATATGAACAGAAAGAGAAAAATACAAATTTCAATGAAGTCAGAGTTATTGAAACTAATGGACCAGAAAAGAATTACACTTCTTGAGAGGAACTCCTTGATGTTGTAGGGAGTGATGACCTACCACAAACTTTAAGAGCAATGATTTACAGGGTAGGAAGTATAAGATACAGTGAAGAAGGCTGATATAGAAAGGGTGGTTAATAACCTTGGCTATTAGGCACAGTATTGCAGTACACAGATGATTTTACTATTGTTCATATTACCCGCAGTGTTTAGCTGCCATCCATTTTTTTTTCCTCACTATTTGCCACACAGAAAGAACTGATGAAAAACTTTGTAATAAAGATATATTGATCTTAATTTACATGTCTCACAGATTGCACAAGACACATCTATAAAAATTGTAAAAAATTGAAAAGGGAAAAAGGCATGTATAAAACGATTATCATATGTATATATACATATACTTATCAAAATGACACAGACAATCATTCATTCATTAGCAATGTTGGTACAGAATTTTAATTTTGTAATAAATTGAGTAAAAACAATTTTGGTGGATTTTTTCCTAGCATTGTATATTTTAAAGCTTCCAAAATTATAAGCAATCAAAAACTCACCATGAAGTACAAAGAAGTCTGTATGTCAGCTTCCCTGGCCATACATTAGACATTTTGCAACATGTCACACATTAGACATCATCTTTTATCCCAGAGCAAATGAGATGAGATGGTAGAGGAGACTTATAGGATTCCCCATAGCATGAGGAGTCTTGAAATAATACCAGTGATAGGCCAGATATGTATTTGTATTGTAACATTTTCACATGACATTTTCCATGGATCCCTATATCATTAACACAGGGCTTTCTTTAAAGGTATTTAAAAATAAGTAATTTTGTGAAGTTTTAAGCATGGTTACCTTTCTAAGGGCATTTTAAAGGTAGAGAATGTTCTTCCTAGCAAATATTATTCGTTTATTTCTTGAGAAATTTCATTTAAGAGGGAAATTAACTATGCCCCTTGGTTCTATACTTCCAAGTATCTTTCCCATCTTCTCAGAGATGTTAAAGGATTGCTGGACCATTGATTTAATCAATGTCTCCCTGTAATTCATCAGAAATATTTTGGAAAAACACAACATGAGTTTCATGCTTGGGTAAGTTAGGGGAGAAGACTGTGCAGGAACAAGGCATCTGTGAAATGATGGTGTTTCTGGGTGGGAATGAGATAGAAACACAAACAATCCCAAGTCAGTTTACTGCAAGATCGGAGAACATTGGCTTTTGCCTCTGCTATATCACACCGACTGCAGCCTGACGAGCTGTGTTAGAGATATGAGAAACTTTAGAATCATTTTATAAATCTCTATGTCTCTCACATATTTAAAACAAATGTTTTTTTTTTATAAGATAGATGCTTGAATTCCTTTCTAACTAATAAAAAATCTATGTGCTGGGCTAACATATGGTGTGCTTTAAACCTGCTAGCAAATAACCTACATAATTGGACAGCCCATTATCACAATTATTATTACTTACCACAAATATAGCATTTGACTAAAATGGTGTTCACTCAAAGTAACTGACAAGCATGAATTACTTAATGTGTTTATGCTGTTTCTAGATATGTTAAATATAGTTGTGTGTATATATGAATGCACACTTACTTCCAGGATCAGTGGATGCTCCAAAGAAATATACTGTCTTTAAATATATTATATATATTACATATTGTCTTTAGCAAGCATCTGTAATAATGCATATGAAATTCCAAAACAATGATAATCAGTATTATTCTCAAAATATGCTTCAAGAAAATATTTATTTCCCTTTTTATGTATTTTAGATAGTCATAGATCCTTGAATTACTTTATTAAAAACAGGTTAGTCAGGTACAGTTAAACGTTTGTGATAATTATAATGTTTCTTCTTATGGAAAATAATTTGATATCTTTAATATATTTTTCATGGGTAATGGTTTAAGGTGTCCCTGGTATCCTTGGATTCATAGGAAAGGAATTAAACAAATTAAAAAGAGGCCAAATATCTCTTTTGTTTTTTAATGTGCATTAGTAATGGAGGGTCAATGTTTGAATCATTCTCTGCTTTCTGTCAGTGCAATAGCCTGCTCTCTGGAAACTACCTGGATAGACAAAGTCAGCTTCCTTCTGTGGGTCACTTAAAGAACGTACATAACTAATATTACAGATGTTTTCTTCCAGTGTAGCAGAGTGCCCCATACACCTTAATCATTTGCCTGTCTCCTCATATGTTCTATTCCCTCCAGCTTAGGTGGAAGTTGGTATTATGCATCACTGGAAGCTCCTCCAGCATGTGCAGAGTGAGTGTCTATTCATTTCCAAATCATTAGAATCTCTAAAGAAAGGTGAATTCAGAAGTTTGCCTTTAACTTTAAGCCCGTAAAAATAAGCCTCATCCATTTAAGTTATTCTTACCAAATCTACCACACTGACTATTTTATGCCACACACACACACACACACACACACACACACACATATTCATGGTACTTTGAATAAATTATTTCTTCTTCAATCTGATCAACATCAGGGTTTATAGAGGATACTAGAAAATGTGGAACTTTCTGTCCTGAGTCTTATCTATTACACAAAGTATTCCAAGAGACTTTCTAGGTCACTCTTGTTTTCCTTTAGGTCACCTTTGCTTTGTGATGAGTTGCTTTTGCTGGTTTCCTAGCTACACTTTTGAGAGACATGTAGGGTTCTTCTTTCCTCTACAAATCTAATCAGAGTCCTAGGGCTTCTACTCAGATAATGCCAACATACAATCATGAGGATTTGCATATAATGCCCATTTAAAGACTTCACAGTTTGTTTATGAAACATGTTAAACTATCTTTATAAAAGAAATAAAAAGTTTACTATTTCATTTAATGATGAACTATAAGACTTATAACTGAATTCAATTATCCTTTATGATTCAGATTACTTCAAATATATTCTAATAAAGTATAAATATATAAAACTGCAATCCATGTGTAATGTAATGCTGTATCACACTTTTCATGCTACTATTCATATGTCCGGGAATTTTTGAATTTAAACTGTTCTTATTTCTGATTTTTTATGTTTTATAAGGAAACAAAATTCCAATTTCATCTTTTTATTTTGTCATATTTTGAAAGTGTCCTTAAAATACTTATATTTTAAAATTTTACATGAGGTAAGGTAACATGAGACTCTATTTGCAGTAATAGAGATTCTTTTAATATTGTTCTTATATGTGTGCTGTCAATTTTACTTTAATCAATAAAGTTTGTGATTGCATTAATTTGCTTCTAATGTTTAGAATCCTTGAATTCCTTCTTTTAAAGGGTCATGCCAGCCGGGTAGGGTGGTGCATGCCTTTAATCACAGCACTTGGGAGTCAGAGGTAGGAGGATTGTTATGAGTTCGAGGCCACAATGAGATTACATAGTGAATTCCAGGTCAGTGTGAGCTAGAATAAGATCCTACCTTGAGAACCCCCCTCCCAAAAAAAAAACCAACCAACCAACAAACAAAATAAAGTAGGCCCATGCCACAATGGAATGCTTGTATCTCCTCAAAGGCATGTGTATATACTAGTATTAGTTTATCATAAATATTTTAAAAATGAATTTAAAAATGTCTATGTCTGAGTTAGAAATGATATTGAGTAAGACATTTGTATGATATTGAGGTAGAAGAATGGAGAATAGCACTTGTTCCATATGTTCATTGCTGTAACATGACACCATTCAATTTAGTGCTTAGCAAAAATTTATTGTCATTTATAATTCTGATTGGACTGCTTTTGTCTGGGCAGTTCTCACTTGGTATTTCTCAAGAGTTTGCAGGCAGATATCTACTGGTCTGCAGCCATGTGACAAATAACACTCTACTGGCTTGTCTTAACTGGAGTTCCCAGTGAGTAGCTAAATGGAGCCTCCCAGGCTGACAATGGATTCCTAACATGGATGGCTGCATGTTTCAAGGTCTCAGGGTCAGTATAGAACTGGAATATTTTCCTTTTGCTATAGAAGAAATAAGTCACTAAGGCAATCTCAACAGGGGAGGTTAATCATCAATTAATTAGATAATTTTCCTGTTTTTTTTTAAGGTTTTTTTAAAATTAATTATTTATTTATTTGAGAGCAGCAGACACAGAGAGAAAGACAGATAGAGGGAGAGAGAGAGAATGGGTGCGCCAGGGCTTCCAGCCTCTGCAAATGAACTCCAGATGTGTACACCCCCTTGTGCATCTGGCTAATGTGGGACCTGGGGAACCGAGCCTCGAACCAGGGTCCTTAGGCTTCACAGGCAAGCGCTTAACCACTAAGCCATCTCTCCAGCCCATTTTCCTGGTTTTTTGAAGTAGGGTCTCACTCTAGTTCAGGCTGCCTTGGGATTCACTTTGTAGTCTCAGTGTGGCCTTGAACTCCTGGCGATCCTCCTACCTCTGGGATTAAAGGCATGTGCCGCCACACCTGGTTTAAAAAACATTCTTTAATCTTATGTGGTAGCTAATTAAAATACTTCCCATAGTACTTCTGGCCAAGATGGCAACCTCCTAACTGTGCTGCAAGCCCCAGGAAAGAAAGGCAAGGCATTAAAGTTTCACTGGGTCTTTTAGCAGAGAGCAATCTCTAATAGATTGCAAGTGGGAGGGCACAGAGGGGGAAAAACAGGGAATCACTGATCCCCTCACTGTCAGATAGCCTGAGTCCCTCAACCCCTAAGCAGCCACTGTACCCAAAGTCCCAACCTAAGGATATCCCTGCACTTACTGTAGGAAAGGGGTCCCAGGCCAGCATAGTTCTACTTGTCTCATTGCATAGGGGCTATCGCCCTGATCCCTCTACCCACGCCTGACCTTGGGCAGGGTCCACCAGCCAGCCCACTGGGGCTAAGGGTCCATTTTCCCATTTGCTTGGCACATTTTTTTCCACCCTTTCACCCTGAGGAGGTGTTTGTCTTTAGTGGTGAGGTGGGTTTCTTGAAGACAAAAGATTGAGGGATCTAATTTTCTGATCCATCCTGTTAGCTTATGTGTCTTGATGGGTGAATTAAGGCCATTAATATTTAGGGTAATGACTATGAGGTTTGATTGATCCCTGCCATATTGTCTTAGTATATGTGGTTTGGTGTTTTCATGGACTTTGATGATTTTGTGCCTTCTCTGAGTTTGGTTATTGTTATCTGTTTCTTGTAGGCATTTGAGTTTGATTATTTGATTCTTCTGTGTGGAGAATTTCCTAAAGTACTCTCTGTAGGTTTGGTTTTGTGTTAATATAGTTGTAAAGCTGAGTTTTGTCATGGAAAGTTTTTCTTTCATCATCTATTATGAGAGATACTTTTTCTGGGTAGTTTACTTTGGGTTGGAAGCCATAGGTTCTTAGACTTTGCAGTGTTTCATTCCAGGTACTGCTGGTTTTCAGGATTTCCATTGAGAAGTCTGAAATAATTCTGATGGGATTACCTTTAAAAGTGATGTGCTGTTTTTCCCTAGCTGCTTTTAGGATTTTCTCTTTGGTGTCAATGTTTAGAGTCTTAATGACAATATGTCTTGGAGAATTTCTTCTTTGGTCCAATCTGTTTGGAGTTCTGTTAGCTTCTTGTATCTTGATGACAATGAGAACACATTGTACCAAAACTTATGGGACACAGTGAAGGTGGTCCTCAGGGGAACATTCATAGTACTAAATGCCTTCATAACAAAGACAGAGTGATCCCAAATCAATAACCTAACCATCCACCTAAAGGCACTGGAAAAGCAAGAAAAAAGTCCAACACAATTAGCTCCAGAAAGAAAGAAATAATTAAGATCAGAGCAGAAATTAATAAATTGGAAACTAAGAAAACAATTAAGACAATTGACAAGTCAAAGAGCTGTTTCTTTGAAAAAATAAACAAGATTGATAAACCCCTGACCAATTTGATTAAGCAAAAATAAGAGATGCTTCAAATTAACAAAATTCGAAATGAAAAAGGAAAGATCACAATAGACATAAGTGAAACTGGGAGAATCATCAGGGCTTATTTCAAAACCTCTACTCCACAAAGCTGGATAATGTGGAGGAGATGGGTAAATTCCTGGACACACACCATCTGCCAAAGCTAAACTTCAGAGCAGATTAATCTGCTAAACAAACCTATCACACTCATTGATATTGAAAAAGTAATAAAAAACCTTCCCCCAAAGAAGAGTCCAGGACCAGATGGCTTCTCAGCTGAATTCTATCAAACTTTCATGGAAGAAGTCAAACCAATCTTCCTCAAACTGTGCCACACAATTGGAGAACAGGGAAAGCTACCTAACTCCTTCTATGAAGCTAGTATCACCCTAATTCCAAAACCATGCAGAGATGCCACAAGAAAAGAAAACTATTTCCCTGTTGAACTTAGGTGCCAAGATTCTGAACAAAATCCTCGCCAACTGAATCCAACAACACATCGAAAGCATTATCCACCTTGACCAAGTGGGATTCATCCCAGGAATGCAGGGGTGGTTCAACATAGGGAAATCTGAAAATGTAATGTACCACATAAACAAGGCTAAACACAAAAACCACATTATCATTTTGATAGATGCAGAAAACGCCTTTGACAAAATACAACATTATTTCATGATCAAAACATTGGAAAGAATTGGCATGATTGGTTCATATCTTAACATAATAAAGGCAATATACAAAGCTCCTAAAGCCCAAATAATACTTAATGGAGAGAGACTGGAGGAATTCCCATTGAGATTAGGAACAAAACAGGGTTGTCCACTCTTACCTCTGCTCTTCAATATAGTGCTGGAAGTCCTAGCTCAAGCAGTAAGACAGGAGAAAGAAATAAAAGGGATACAATTTGGAAAGGAAGAAGTTAAGTTAGTTATATTCACTGATGACATGATTGTATATGTAAGAGACCCGAGAGACTCCATCCCCAAACTCCTGTAGGTGATTAACTCCTATAGCAAAGTAGCAGGATACAAAATCAATGCACAAAAATTAGTACACTTTCTATATGCAAATGACAAAGATACAGAGAAAGGAATAAGGGACATGGTCCCATTTTCAATAGCAACAACAACAAAAACATACCTTGGAATAACATTAACCAAGGAAGTAAAAGATCTATACAACAAAAACATAAAAATGCTCAAAAAAAAAAAATGAGGAGGACTTGAGAAAATGGAATGACATCCCTTGATCCTGGATATGCAGAATTAACACTGTGAAGATGGCAATTCTACCAAAGGCAATATACAGATTTAATGCAATTCCAATTAAAATCCCAACATCGTTATTCACAGAGATAGAAAAAAATGATCTCGACTTTCATATGGAAAGGCAGAAGGCCTCAGATATCCAAGCATATCCTCAGCAAAAGAAATACCTCTGGAGGCATCACCGTACCTGATCTAAAGCTATATTACAAAGTCATAGTAATAAAAACATCATCGTACTGGCATAAAAACAGGAGTATAGACCAATGGAATAGACTTAAGGACCTGGACTTTGGGTCAAGAAACTAGAACTACTTGATATTTGACAAAGGCTAGGGAAAAATAAAAACAGCATCTTCAACAAATGGTGCTGGACAAACTGGATAATCATATGAAGGAAACTGAAACTTGATCCACATATGTCACCCTGCACTACACTCAAGTCCAGATGGATCAAGAACTGCAATACAAGACCAGAAAATCTACTAGTACTAGAAGAAAATATAGGAGGAACTTTCCATGATATAGGAATGGAGAAAGACTTCCTGAACCAAAGCACAGTAGTTCACAATCTTAAACAGTTGCTCAACCAATAGGATCACATGAAGCTGAAGAGCTTCTTTACAGACAAGCATACAATAAGCAAAGCCAATAGATTACCCAAAGAATGGGAGAAAATATTTGCTGATTATCCAACTGACAGAAGCCTAATCTCTAGAATCTGCAAAGAACTCAAAAGCTTAACAAACAAAAAGCCAAATAGGCCACTCACAAAATGGGGCAAAGAGCTAGACAGGCAAATCACAGAGGAAGAAACACAAATGGCAAACACACATTAAAGAAAATGTTCATCATCCCTAACCACCAGGGAAATGCAAATTAAAACAACTATGAGATTCTACCTTACCCCAGTAAGGATAGCAAACATCAAAAAATCAAATGAAAACAAATGCTGGCAAGGATGTGGAGAATTTTAGGAACCCTCATCCACTGTTGCTGGGGATGTAAGATGGCTCAACATAATTTTTTTTTTTTTTTTTTTTTTTTTTTTGGTTTTTCGAGGTAAGGTCTCACTCTAGCCCAGACTGACCTGGAATTCACTATGGAGTCTCAGGGTGACCTCGAACTCACGGCGATCCTCCTACCTCTGCCTCCTGAGTGCTGGGATTAAAGGCGTGTGCCACCATGCCCGGCTCCTGGCTCAACATCTTTGGAAAGTAATATGGAGTCTCCTAAAAAAGCTGACTATAGAATTACCAACAGACCCAGTTATTCCCTTCCTGGGCTTGTACCCTAAAACCTTTAAACCACAGTCCAGAGAGATTTGCTCAACCACGTTTGTAATGGCTTAATTCATAGTAGCTAAGAGCTGGAATCGACCCAGATGTACATCTCTAGATGAATGGGTAACTAAGATGTAGTATATCTACACAGTGGAATTCTACACAGTTGCAAGAAGGAATGACACGATAAAATTAGAGGAAAAATGGTTGAAGCTGGATCAGATCATTCTCCGTGAACTTACCCAATCACAGAAAGAAAATTGCTGCATAGTCTAACTCATCTATAGCACCTAACCTGAATCTACCCAAGATGCTGACATACCCAGCAAGCATCTTGAGGACTAGACAATAGGGAGAGTGGGAGGGGAAGGGAGGCCAAGGGAGGGGAGGGAGACACAAATCTAGACCCAAATGGCAATAGTACCATAAAATTCTACATCTTAAAAGTGAGACCAAATGGTTGAACCTTCCCCAGACCCTTAGAGAGAACACCTGAGACACAAGACACCAGAGGGGGTATGATGAAGACTGACCTTAATCTTCTACAGCTTATTTCCCTCTCTCTTTCAGTCTCTCTTCTCTCTAACTCTATTATATTAGTTATGTTTTTCTTCCTTTTCTTAGTGGGCACTGACCTGTAACTCCCAATACCGGCATGTGTCTTTCATCTACAATGAGCTTTTGATCAGAGAGACCTAAAAGGTTTCCTAAAAGGAAGGCAGATTTCAGTCAGACTACTTGATGACCCAACAAATTTAGTGGTAAGACCCTACTGCTGAAGACACCATATGCGGTTGACACATAAAATGGAAAGCCATGGCTGTAATCTGGAAGAGAGTCAGTCCCCAGACTGTCAGCATGTCTAGTGCCAGAAGGTGCTACATGGGTGATTGGGGAAAATGACCAATATGTGTCCAAGCAACTCATGGTCTAACCTACTTAACAGCAAATAACCTGTTATGATGCTCACACAAGTGCAATAGTGGTGCACAGCCATGGTGGGAAACCAACTGCTCTTGATTTGGCTAACTGATCCCCTCAGTGGTTCAGGACCCATAGCTGGAGCTGGGAAACAAGTCAGAACCATATCCAAACATGAGCTCACTCTCCATTATCAAGCTACCATCAATCATAAGCTACAAGTGGGCCTATACCTATTAAATTCTGTTAAAAAAAATAAGGATTATCCCATTTGTCTGGTGCTAACTTTACTCTCCGTTGGAGAATCTGCTTCTCTTTTTCAGATAGACCTAGATCCTAAGTAGAGAACCATCCCATCATACCTCAAAAGGGCCCTATCTAAAACTAAGAATAATTGGTAAAACAAGCATGGGTGCTGTTTTCTTGGTGAACTGAGTACCATCAAAAGGGTGAAGGAGATCCACACAGACAACAATCAACTCCTACCCTATCATATATTCAGAGACCCAGAGGCCCCCAACACCTCATCACTGAAACAGACCAAAAATGAGCCCAACATGGCTCAGGGAAATTTTGTGGAAGATGTGGCAGAAAGAATGTCAGAGCCACTTGTTGGGTAATGATATGCAGAGACATTTCTCCTACCCATAATTGTGGGCTAACTCCACAATGCATGACTCATATACCTCAACAGGAGGAGCCGGCAGAGGGGAGGGGGAGGGCGGGTAGTACATGGATGAGCCTAACAATGGTACAAACTTGACTGTATTCACTGAGTACAAAACTAATTAATTAAAAAAATAATAAATTGAGCCAGGCATGGTGGCACACACCTTTAATCCCAGCACTTGGGAGGCAGAGGTAGGAGGATGGTTGTGAGTTTGAGGCCACTCTGAGACTCCATAGTGAATTCCAGGTCAGCCTGGGCTACAGTGAGACCCCACCTCAAAAAAACAAACGAAATAAATAATAAATTAAATTTAAAAAATAAAGTAAAATACTTCCCATAGATGAGTAGGATTGGCAAACTACAATATAATATAATATAATATCTAATATTACATTTTATATTTATTACAATTCTATGTCACAATAACTATTGTTACCTTTAGTATTACAAATGTTTATTAGTTTGCTAACCATCATTGCCATGTATGAATACATATGCATATATGTATGATATATGTAATAGATGATTAAGGGTTGAAAGTACAAAAAGATGAATAACATTCTCATATTCACTTTCATAGTGACTATGCCCAGGGCATTCAGATACAAAATCAGCAATGAGAAATAGTATATATTGAGGTTAGAATTCTTTATAAGTCTACATCATAATATCTTGTTCATATTTCATGTTCCAAAATTTATTTGACCATTGATTGGTTATACTTTCTCTTTGATTCTTTTCTGTTGTTCTCTTTCTTGTTTCTCTCTGGTAATTTGTTAATATCTAATAGAATTTATGTTATTATAGAAACTTTGGAAATTTTACTTCATAAAAACCAAGAGATATTATGTTAATGAGAAAAAAATGGGACTGAAAGATAGCTTAGTTGATAAAATGGTTATCTTGAGAGTATGTGGGCTTGATTTTGATCTGTTGAACCTACCCAGCTGTTATGGTACTGGAGGAAGAACCCTTGAGGTCATTCTTTGGTACACAGGTGCACTTGCCCCAACATATACCCACAAACAAACAGGAAAATATCTTTAAATTGTGCAAAGCCATTTATTTCTGGGGAGGTATTGCACCTCTCTCACCAGCTCCCTCACAACTGTGGTTCTCCTTCCTCTTGTAATATAAAGAAAGTAGAAGCATAGCAGATTCATTAATAAAATTTCTCTCATGTATGCTGGTAGGAAATTTTGTAACAGGAATATTAGAAACCTCTAGGCCTGGAGTAATCATAATATTTTCATCAGGGAAGTGGAAAGATAATTCAGTAGAGTACAAACACATTAGCAAAGAAACTCAGTTTTATGTGTCTTCATTATAAAAGTTTATAGATTTATTTCATTTTAAATGGAAATTCTGATTCAGAAAATGAAGAGGGGTCTGGAGAGATGGTTCAGCAGTTAAGGTTCTTGCATGCAGACTAACAACCCGGGTTCAATTTTCCAGTATCCACATAAAATCAGAGGAGTTTGAAGTGGCTAGAGGCTCTGACATGCCTCTCTCTTTCTCTCTTTTCTCTTTTTCCCTCTCTGCACATACAATAAATAAATTCACAATTAAAAATTAATAAGAACATGTGGTATGGGCTAGAGATGGCTTAGCAATTAGGGCACTTGCTGGCAAACCTGAGAGACCCAGGTTTGATTCCCCGGTACCCACATAAATCCATATGCACAAGGTGTCACATGTGTCTGGAGTTTATTTACAGTGGATTGAGAGTCTGGTGGATACATTCTCTCTTTATGTTTATTTTCCTCTCTCAAATAAATGAAATATTTTTTTAACAAACAAAACAAACAAATAAAAAGAGTATGTGGGAGAAGAGGGGAAGAAGGAGAAGAGAGAATTTAACGATTTCATAGCATAACCAGAAAAAGAAGAGCGATCTCTGCTCTCAGGCCAGGCTATCTCCAGTATTTTACATGATTTACAAAGATGAACAATTGTGACATGCATATGAGTTAAATTGTGATCAGATTGTGCATAATCATGCATTTTAGGCAAAGGAGGATAAGGATTTTTTTCTCAAATTTTATTTATTTATTTTTTTGAGAAAGCTAGATAGGGAAAGAGGCAGATAGAGAGAAAGGAAGAGGGAGAATGGGTGTTCCCAGGCCTCCAATCACTGGAAACAAACTCCAGATGTATGTGTCACCTTGTGCATTTGGTTTACATGGGTCCTGGGGAATCCAGCTGAGATCCTTTGGCTTTGCAGGCAAATGCCTTAACCACTTAGCCATCTTTCTATCCAACATAAGGATTTTTTTGGGGGTAATAACTCTTGAAATTTAGAAATTTATGCAAATATGCCTGAACAGAAAACAGGCCTGATTTCTTAAGCAATAAATATAGTTTTCAATATATATATAATTTTTCAAGACTATATTTATGTGTATGCATATATATATATATATATGTATATATATACACACACACACACACACACACACACACATATATATATATATATATATAGTTGAGGACAAAAATATTACCTCCAAAAGAAACATTTGAAAAAATATGTGGCTAGATGTTTATGTAAACAATTTTGGCAAGAGGTGATGAATATTAGGACTCTTTGTTCCAAGCTAATGAAAACATCAACAGTAAGAGCAATTCATTCTCTTAAATGGAGTTCTGAAGGTACTTCACTGATTGTGACCAATGTGCTTCTTGAGTATGTATTCAAAATTCTAACTACTTTATTTTCAGATACAGCTGTGGTGTTTGGTTTCTGCCACTTAGAATTATTTATAACCAATGTATCTCTACATTAACATTTACTATTTTGCCCTTTAAAATGGTATTGAAATAAATTCCTACTTCTTATATAACTTTAAGGTGAAATCCATTAATATCATAGAATGAGAATGAAAATTAATGATGGCTAGTGTATTTATTTATGTAGGAAAAGCCTATCACTACAAGATAGTGTCTGAAATATACCACTTTCATCACTTCTCTGCCTTTTGGCTAAGATCATGTGAAGTAGTAGGTAAGCCATTTCCATCATCATTGCCGGTTTTTGTAATGAAGATAATTTTCCACAATCAACTAGAACAGAGATGTGTCCATCTTATTTGGTATAGTTTTCACTGTGATGACTAGCAGACTCTCAAGGTTGTTTGCATAATGAACACATGCTAATTTCTGAAGATGCTTATGTTTATGGTATTAACCATTTTGTGTAAAATACTGTTGAATTTGAGAGTTTGTATATGAGAAAGTCATTCATATTAATATGTGTGCTAGGAATAAACATTATTGAAAAGATAAAAATTATTATTTTATACAGGATTGAATATGTTATAAGTGAAAATTATTTAGAAACTCTTCTAGGAGAATATGTATGCACAACTTATGTTGTACGAGGTTATCTATCCCTTGTTTTCTCAGACACATTCCTATTTAGTCTAAATTAGTTTTTCCAATCAGGCAACTGATGAGGCAGTTTCTGCTTCACTTGAGTTTCTTGTACAACTGTAAAGAAGGAATAGAGCATAATTATAAAACATGGAATAAAATTTGCAAAGTCATGCCTATGTTTATTTCATAGGTTTTTACCTCTACTAAATTGCAAAGGTAATAGTTTGAATGTGATTTGTGTATACTTCACACTTACACTCACAATTTATTGCAAAAAAAGAACTAAATCTTCATAAATAACTTTAAAAATTCAGTATAATTTGATTTTTTTTTAAAATAAATACACTTCTAATGTACTATTATTATCAGTAGCATTGTTTTCTTGCAAGAACTCCATCAGCAACTAAGGTAATTGCTTATAATTTTGGGTATGCAAGAACTGATTGCAAATAGTTATCAGAAATTCTGATTAACATTGCTAGATACATTTAGTTAATAAAAGTGATATTATAATTAAGTTTGTTTCATAGAAAAAATTCCCCTCCAAATACATCACTTGGAAGGAGTGTTATCTCTGGCTTTTTGCTGACAGAAATATTAGGGCCCAATGAACTCAACTTGGTTATAGGGATAAGTTGTCTTTTAGTAAGACATGCTCTTATGTAATTAATTTGCCTTTCCTTCAAGGTTTTGAAATATCTTGCTTGATCTTTTGTCCACCTGATTAACCAGCTAATTAAATTTTTATGTAAATCTTCTGACCTAACTGGGGAGTCAATGATGTGCTTCCTCCCCACCCATGTGTGCACATGCTACAGCTCATCGGCTCCCAGCAGACGGAGACACTGCTTGTACTGGCAGCGGTGCTATGGTGGAAGTGAATGGGCAAAAATAAGCATTAATACTGAGATATTTTAGAAGAGACTTTGAAGTTCAGTGAAAAGAGAAAGAAAAATCACTTAAATGGTTATGGAATAAACGATAACATAAGGAGTTTGTGGGCTATGCCAGCTCCCATTCTGGGCATTTTCCTTTATCCAAGGCTTCTGTCATACTAATTTTCTTAAAAGTACAATTCTGCATTACAGTCAGTAATTTATTTTAAGTCTTTAATGAGCAGATCTTTAAGTTGCATAGCCTATTGGATAAAATTGGGTATGGGTGTTGGACGGTGTTAATTAGAGCATGTTCCTCACTGAGATGCATGAAAAGCTGAGCAAAGAGGTTGGAAAAGAGGGAGGGGGTAGGAGAAGAAAATAAAGGCAGCACAGACTAGTGTTAGTCATTTGTTTCGTGTATATGATCTGTACGTGTGGGTTTGGGTAGGCGAGTCAGTGCACACATGCTACAGTACTGGTGTGCAGGTCAAGTGGCAATTTTGGGGTGTCAGTCCTCACTCTTTATCTCTTTTGAGGCAGGATATCTCTCTCATTATTGCTGTTGCTGTTAACTGTAAGGAGAGCCTGAGCTTCTGGCACATTCTCCCGTCTCCACTTCTCATCTCTCTGTCAGAGTGTTGATATTTCTTAAGCCCACCATAGCTTCTAGATGTTCATGTGGGGTCTGGAAGTGGAACTTGAGTTCTAAGACTTGAGCAGTAAGTGCTTTATCCACTGAGCCATGCCATCAGCCCCTTCAAAATAGTTTTCTCATCTGGCCAAACTCTGGAACAGGTAATACAGTTCTTCTCGAAGCCCGTCCTGTGTTTTCTTGCTGCTGTCCTTTAGCTCCCCCTTCTTTTGCTTTTCTTCATTTTCTCCTACTAAAAATTGAGAATTTTTACTTCTCATATATTAGCTGAGGTTAAAATTAATTATTCTATACTTCAAATATGTGATAATAGACCCCCCCCCCAATGGACAACAAACACCAATCATAATAGTTTCCTTGGCAAATGTTGCTTAGTTACAGCTTTTTTCTTCCATCATCGTCATCAACCACTCCACTAACAACAAATTACATGTTGGAGTTGCTTGTATTTCACAAATGAATGGATTACCTATCCAATTTAACTTTTCTCCTCATCAAAATAAAATCTGAGTTATTCTATGAAATTCCTGTGACTTATTAGCTCAGTGATAGTTGCATTTCAAATATCTGCAGAAAAAATTAATGAGCTTTTTCCAAGTACTAAAACTGTGCAGATCCTGGGAAACTAATGTTGTATTTAGCCTCCAAAATGATAGATTTATCTAGTGTACTGCTATACTTTGTTGTTTCAGAAAAAAATGATTTATAAGAAGAAAAGCAGACATCATTTTGTTTATGATTTATGGCTTTTGATCCTTAATCCTGAATTTTTATAACATTAGTTCAGAGAATGGGATATTACAAGACAGGTGCAATGAAACTTCAAATATTTTCCTATGTATAAATCAGTTTATTAACCATACTTTACACCAGGGGTTTTTGATGGAGCACACAATAATGATGGAGTGCACACTCCAACCCCCTAACATTTTTTTCTCAAGTCACTATGTTGAAACAATTACCTAATCATATGTGTATTTATATAGGTATATATGTATGCATGTGATATGCATGCATAGTTAAATAATCAATGTAGCAAATAACTTCTTTATCTGTCAGGTCAGTTACACTCTATCAAATAGAATTATTTTCAGGATTTATTGACTTAACTTGGAAAGAACTGTCATTCTCTTTGCCAGGCCCTCAATAAATGACTGCATACTTTTAAAATAAGAAAAGTCCAGAACTATATGGAGACATCACTCAAGAAGATTTGTCTAAAAATTTCTTCTTTTCCAACTCAAGATAACATTGAAAAACTAGCATACATCACCAAGATTATTTTTTAGCCTTTTTCCAATGTTTCCATGTTTATTTTTAATCATTGAACAGTTCTGAAGATTCAAACTGACCTTGTATCTGCACTGTAAGATCTAGTTAATCCTATGGCTAGGTTCATGGAAGGTACCTAGTGACTGCATGTCTTGTTGAGGTGACTGATCATCTCCTATGTGACCAAAGTGGTCATGATAGCTAGCCTCTGGGTAGTACCATTCCAGGGGCTGGCTTCTGGACTAATATAAAAGGAAGTGATTTAGCAGCTCTTTGTTAAAGAGATCAGCACACTTGAGGAGAATCGCCTTGTATTGCTCTGGGACAATAGCAAAGGTGCATGAGGGTAAAACCCTACCCACTGGAGACTCTAACAAAAATCCAAATACATTTGAAGGAAGAAAACATAAATTGAAGGGTTCACCTCTGGACACAACCACCTAGGGAAGGAAGTATTTCATCAAGGTCAGCCTGGAAAGTGTACAGCAGTCTGCATTCTTCGACCAGACTATAGCTGTGGTCCAAGGGGAACAGGCTACATAATAAGCTGGTAAGAGAATTTTGCATCATAGTCTGTGTGATGATGGCTTTGGAAGCATAAAATATACAATATGAATTTAAAAATCCTCTCTCTCAATAAGTAAATACATTGTTTTTTAAAGGGCTAGAGATATGGTTCATTGGGTAAAAGTGCTTACTTGTAAAACCTAATGGCCTGGGTTTGATTTCCCAGTACTCATGTAAAACCAAATGCCCAAAGTGGTACATGCATCTGAAGTTTGGTTATAGCAGTAAGAGTCCTTGGAGTATCCATTCTCTACTTTTCTCTCTTGCTTTCTTTTTCTTTATTTTATTTTATTATTTTTTATTATATACTTTGTATGGCACATTATGTGTTGGTACCATCACTTCACTTCTCCCTGCAGCCTTCTACTGAATGTCCTTCTTAGTGGGCTTGCTGGTGTTCCCTGGGGTTGTGAGTTATGAGTTGTGGAGCACCTGTCAGACATTGGGGAGAGGCCAAATGCCTCTGTATATGTTGTTCCAACCTGCGGCTCTTACAATCTTTCCGCCCCTTCTTCCACATAATTTCCTGAGCCATGATGGGTGTGTTTTAAGACTACTTCAGTAAAAAGCTCTCAGGAGCTCTGGATTTCTACTTTGGTGAGTGTTGAGAATCCTCAGCACCTGTCTCAACCCTTGAGCTGACTGTCAGGCTCACCATTGAAGTAGCACTCATTCTTTTCTCACCAATTCCTCTGTGGTCTTATCTGAGCCTTGGCTGAAATGAGAGGGATGGTTGACTTATCTCATGGGTCCTTAGGATCTGCAGGCAAATGCCTTAACTGCTAATCCATCTCTCCAGCCCTGTTTTGAGTTTTTATTTTTATTTTTTATGAGTTCTTTATAACTTGTAGATATTAGGCCTCTGTGAGTGGTATAGTTGGTGAAGATTTTTCTCCATTCTGTGGGTAATCTGTTGTATCTGATTATGGTATGTTTGTCTGTGTAGAAGACTTTTAGCTTCATGAAGTCCCACTGATTGAGTGATTGTTTAATTTCTTGGGCTACTGGAGTATTGTTCAGGAAGTCTTTTCCCACTCCTATATCGTAGATAGTTCCTCCTAGTTTGTTCTTGCAAAATAAGTATATAAATATTAAGAATAGAAAAATACAAGGTAAATGGGGTCATGGAGCCTTATTCCATGGTTTCAGAGAGATACTGAGGCCAGAAAATGTATGGCAATGTGTGGTTCAGTGAGGGTTTCCTGGGAGGCCACCCTATGAAATTTTGAAGGTGTACTATAAGTTGCCATGGAGATCATGGGAAGTTAGAGGTGCCAGAGCCATAGATAATCAGTCAAGGAGGCTATAATTCCCAAGTGGAGTTGCCCTGATCAAGAGTCCAAGAATACTACAGGCATAACAGTTGGAGGGGCAAGACTATCCAAATCCTTTGGAGCTCAGATAATTTCATAACAAGGACATATGCCAGAGATATGCTACAAGATTTAGTTTGTTGTATTGACTTTCAGTCTTGCTTTGTTGTGATCTTTTCTTGCTGTGTTCTGAGCCTTCCTTTTTATTAGAAATTTTCACTGTGTGCCATTGTACATTAGAAGCATGTAACTTGTTTCGGATATTATAAAAACTCACACTTAAGAGATTGTAGCTGTTGTATGAATTAACAACTTTGCTTGTTTGTGAATCTCTGACATAGTTAGACATGAACTGTGAGAACATTGGGTCTTTTAATTTTTTTCTTCCTGAAGTCACACTGTATCTGTACACAAAGTAAATATTCAAAATTTTATATTAGTACCCTACTGAAGATTAATTGAGCCAGGTAAACTTCTCCTTTCTATACCATGGTTTAGCACAGTGGATGCATACACACACCTAATGATTGTTTAGTACATATATGTTGACTGATGACAGAGGCTACCTAGAAGAGTATTAATGGGTCATTAGTACATTAAATTAATAAATCCTGACAACAATATTGTTGCAGTCTGGTTCGCATTGCTGGTAGAAATCACCCAACCAAGAGCAGCTTCTGGGAAAAAGAGGTTTATTTGGCTTACAGGCTCGAGGGGAAGCTCCACGATGGCAGGGGGAAACAATGGCATGAGCAGAGGGTGGACGTCACCCCCTGGCCAACAGAAGATGGACCACAGCAACAGGAGGGTGTGCCAAACACTGGCAAGGGGAAACTGGCTTTAATACCCATAAGCCGGCCCCCAATGATACCCTCCCTCCAGGAGGCGTTAATTCCCAAATCTCCATAAGCTGGGACCCTAGTATTCAGAACACCTAAGTTTATGGGGGACACCTGAATCAAACCACCACATTCCACCCCTGGCCCCCATAAACTGATATCCATACATGATGTAAAATACAATGCATTCAGTCTGACTTTAAAAGTCCCCATAGTTTTTATCAATCTCAATGATGTTCATACATCCCCATAGTTCAAGATCTTTTAACTGAGCCATAATACCAAAATATAACCTCAAAAAACCCAGAATGGCACAGAATAAATATTCACACTGCAATAGATGGCATTGGGCATAGCAAAGAAACATTCAACCAATACAAGATTTAAAACAACTAGGGCAAACATCAAACTCTATAGCTTCAAGTCCAGCAACTCAAACCAGTGACAAATCTTCAAGTCCGTTAATTCTAACCAGCAACAAGTCTCTGGCATTCCAATTCCGCCCCTCCAGCTAGGCTACTCACAGTCCTGGGAAACTTCATCGGGGCCGGCAGCTCCTCGGCAGCCATCTCATGGTCCCGGCATCTCCACTGGGTCTCCACTGCAAGCCACGGTTCATCCTCATGGCCCCATGGTGTCTCTATGCAGGCAACCAGCAAACCCGCTTCACACTGCCCATGGCCATTTCCAAAACACAAGACCGTGTTGCAAACTCAATGACCCTCTTTCCAGCATTTCTTATACTCCATGATACCAGGTAGGTGCCAATTTGTTAATCCAGGGGGGATTAAAGCAGACTTTGAAGAACAGGACTCCTTGAGCACTCAGGCCCCTTCAAAAGAGTCTACATTCTTCTTGTTGCCCCAGCGCAGGTCAGCTAGCCCAGTCTCAAAGGTTGTAATCTCTCAGTTGCAGCTGAATGGGCAACAGTTCACCCAAAGATTTTCCTTTCTGTGCCATATCCCTCTGCACACACCAGTTCATTTCTACGCTAAGCAACCCTGCACAACTTCTCAGGACATGGGCACAAGAGCAAGCTTCTCACACAAACTGCTAGCCCAGTCCAGGCACAGCTCTTTCTCACCCTTATAAGCCAAACCTCACAGTCCATAGTTCTTACTGCATTCAGGTCTTAGAGCTCAGACCAGAATAGTCCATTAAGCTGTACTTACAGCACTGCAAGGCATCTCTTAGGCCAAGGTTTCAACTCCTTCCACATTCCTCTTGAAAATCAGCTTCAAAAGGCCGAAGCCACACAGTCAGGTGTCTAGCAGCAATCCCACTCCTTGGTACCACTTTACTGTTGCAGTCTGGTTCGCATTGCTGGTAGAAATCACCCAACCAAGAGCAGCTTCTGGGAAAAAGAGGTTTATTTGGCTTACAGGCTCGAGGGGAAGCTCCACGATGGCAGGGGGAAACAATGGCATGAGCAGAGGGTGGACGTCACCCCCTGGCCAACAGAAGATGGACCACAGCAACAGGAGGGTGTGCCAAACACTGGCAAGGGGAAACTGGCTTTAATACCCATAAGCCGGCCCCCAATGATACGCTCCCTCCAGGAGGCGTTAATTCCCAAATCTCCATCAGCTGGGACCCTAGTATTCAGAACACCTAAGTTTATGGGGGACACCTGAATCAAACCACCACAAATATTAATATTGCTTTGCACTATTTCTAGACTGTATCTTCATCTATACCAATAAGCCTTTGGTGACTTTGAGTTCTTTGGTTCACACAGAAAATTAAATGTACATTTTTAAAATTAGAAACAATAAATCTCCTTCAATAAATTATAAGAATTTACATATATATATATATATATATATATATATATATATATATATATATTCTGACATATTCCCATATTATTTTCATTTGGGAAAAAATAAAATGAAACAACTCACGCATGACGTATTGGAATATAATTCAAATATTTTTTAGCTAGTAAATATTACTTCTATAAATAAGTCAAACTATTCATCTCCACAAAGGGAGATTTTACAAGAGGATTTTGTTGTTGTTGTTTAGAATGTGCTAATTATTTCCAAGTTGACTAGCAATTTGGTTTCTCTGGCCTTTTTTGATCCTATAGCTCTCTAGTATACATAAAAGTGAGACAAGAGAAAATAGAAATAGTGTTTTTTTCTAATTTCATTATATTGTTTCAACTTTTAAAAATACAATAAATTTCCATTATTTTTACATGGTCAAAATGTTGGTCAATGGTCCTGGAATAATGCTTCACTTGATGGTTGCAGTAAAATTTGAGTGTCACTGTGAGTAGCCAAATAGTGCTTCAAAATATTTCTTAAGTTGAACTTCAGATTACTTTTAGGACTTTGCTGAGAGCGGGAATATATACAGGTATGTGATCACAGATTACCCTTTCTTTCCATGGCAACTTTTCTCGAGTAAGAGACAACTGTACATCTGATGTCACATGGGCAGATATATGGGGTGAGTAGCCACAATCTATAGATTCCAACTATTTATGCTTATTATTTTCATTTTTTATCTTATGAAGTACCATAGGAAAATATGGTGTAAAACTACGTGTGTGTGTGTGTGTGTGTGTGTGTGTGTGTGTGTGTGTGTGTATGCATATATATACATATATACACATATTGTATACACACATACATACATACATATGCTTATAGCCAACCAAGCTAGAAAATAATGAGTTCATAATAAAAATGACTGAGTAAATTACAACTGTGATTCTAGGTCTCTATCTTAAGAAATTCCTATTTTTAAGTAGGAGGAATTACAAAAGACACAATGCAGCAACAAAATTACAGGAAGACAAGGAAAAATTGTGTGCCATGAGAACAAAATAAAGGAGAACATTCTGTTTTGAGAGCAAGTAATTGAGCCAAAATGGTGCTCTTACTTCTTCAAGATCACTTTGTCCTCCACAGGTTGGCAGAGTGTCTTGAGTACTTCCAGTAACCTGACACTGTCTCGAGTCCAGAAGGCAACACAGATAGAGTCCTTTCTAAAGGGTATAGCTTTTGTCCCACACCCACTTGCTACTCAGTGAGCGTCGATGTCTCTGACGCTAGAGGCATCACTTTCCTCCAACAGAGGCTTTGACCTCGGGGATATAAGAGCTACCTGCCAAATGCCCAGCATGCTATTCAGTGCACACACACTTCTGAATGGTGCTCTGATCATTCTCACAAGTGGTGATCATGGTCATTGTTGTGATGGTTTGAATTAGATGTCCCACATTAATTCATGTGTTTTGAAAGTAGTTACTCAGATGATGACAATTTTAGAAATGGCACTTTGCTGGAGTAGGTGTGTTGTTGGGGGGGGCATAGAGGTTTTATAGCCAGTTTCCCTTTGATAGGGTTCAGTTCACTCTCCTGCTGCTGCTAACCACCAGATGTTGACAAGAAAGTAATGTCCAGTTTATGCTCTACCATTTTTTTAATCTGCCTTCATGAAGCTTCCTCTCATGGAAGCCAAAATTTAAAAAAATAAGCCAAAATAAAAAAAGCCAAATAAAAGAAAATAGTACAAAGTAATAATAATAATAATAAATAATAATAATAACAAGTAAAGAAAACGTATTGGACATGATGGCTCACGCCTTTAATCCTAGCACTTGGGAGGCAGAGGTAGGAGGATCACCATGCACTCAAGGCCACCTTGAGACTACATAGTGAATTCCAGGTCAGCCTGAGCTAGAGTAAAATCCTACTTCAACAAAAGAAAAAAACAAACAAACAAAAACCCTTTCCTCTCATCATTGTTTTCGGTTGTGCACTTTGTCCCAGCAACAAGAAGGGAACCGTAACACATGCTCAGAGATTGAATGTTTTCCTTTTGGTGTTCACTCACTGTAGCAAGATAAAATCAACAAATAAGCTTTTTACACTTGTTTAAGGCTTGGCTTTTAGTTAAACTTAATGCTGGTTGGTAGTCTTGGAGACATTTTCAGTTTCAAAAGTTTTGCTCATTTGATTATGATGAGATAATTACGAACTTGTATAAATTCTAGCAAGAAAGATCTAAAAGTGAAGGAAAGAGTGAATGAAAATGAAAGGGAAAGCGTAATTAATAAGATGAGTCACCACTGAGGTAGAAAATGATGGAATTCACCAACACTACATGATTACATTAGAGAATAGGGTCTTTCACGCATGTACATGTGCACTCACTCATACACACACACAAACACACACACACAAATGAAAAACCAGTTTGAATAAGTATTTTGGTGATTTTATAGACAAGGCAAAGGATATTACTTTATGGATTCTATAATCTACCTTTGTTTATTCACTCTATGCCTAACTGAAAGCTGACTACTAAATAGCTGATCTAAGAATAATATAGTTACTCTTGTCATTGGAAAGCTTACAGTCCTCATGTAAAATAGTTCATGTGTGCAGGTTGCAGGCTGATTATATGCTGAGTTTATCAAGAAGCAAAGCACATTATCAGAACACACAGCTGGAGATACAGCCTGGTGTGATAAATGGATTAGAGCTCAGAGAAGGGAGTGTTGTGGCAACTTGAAATCTGTAGAACTAAAAAATTTTATGTAAAAGGAAAAATAAGCACTAGCTCAAAGGGAGAGGAATCAAAACAGAAACAGAGCAGACGTGCCATTATTTTTGAAGAATGAGAAAATTATCGATGTCCCTGTGTCATATGAGCTACAGTGTCCTATGTACTGCAGAGAAATAGTAAGCTGTTCAATGGAATAGAATCTAGCTTACCGTTCAACAGCTTGGATTTCACTCAAAAGTCATCGAAAGAGTGCATGGAGTTTCTAATGTAAGAATTGTGATTTGAAAGTGAAACATCCCCATAGGCTTATGTATTTGAAGAACTCTATCAGCAGCTGGTGGTACTGCTTTGTGTATCAAGGAACCTTTCAGAAGTGGAACTTTCCTGGAGAAAGTATGTCACTGTCGATAACCTGCCAGGCCTCATTTCCTGTCTCTATTCTGCTCTTTGGTCTTTCAGCCTCACACTCCTGCCTCCATGCCTTCTCCACCATTATAAATTCTCTTCTCAAAACTGAGAGTCAGTCCACACCATCCATCCTTTATGTTGCTTCTGGTAAGGTGCATGGTCACTGGAATGAGAAAAGTACCTAGTACAGTGAGGAAATATTGCGTTTTTTTGTTTTATTTTTAGATGTACAATTGTTAAAAAGTGACTATTACAGAAGTTTTGGTAGAAAGGAGATTAGACACTGAAAACCAAAAGCAGGCTGAATAATTGGGAGAGAGAGTATTTTTGAGTTTGCTTTTAAAATCATTTAAATTAATAACTCTTTTTTATACAGAGATACACTTGTACTCATGTAACTAACACCAACTTTTATGAAAACAATTCAAGACTTTTTCTTTTTTGATATTATCTTCTATAATTTCCTTTTATCCATACAATCCATATAATTGACACTGTTACTTAGAATGAAGACCAGGAGATGGTTTCAGTTATGAGTGTAGAAGACATAGTTGGTCTCTACTAGATGAAGCTAGGACAGATGCAGACACATCACCAGACTGAACCTCTATTTGTGAGCATAATCAACCGTCCTGGTGTTGAATGATTTTAGAGAAAGAAAGGGTCATACCAAAAACTCCTTGCACATTTCTTAAGGCTTAAACAATCAAGTGGATAAATTTGTAATTTGCAGGAATACCAGACAAGGCCTTATTTGGAAAGGACAATGACATAATTTCAGCCTGTATGTAGGTTAGTAGGCAGTTGAGTAAATGCATGAAAGGCAAGTAAAGTAATGTAAGCTTGGTATTTGCCATTCTAATTATAGTAATGTAGTCAGAATGATATATATCAGCCTCTCAGAAAATACTATTTTATGACTATATTATGAGAAAAGCATCCTAGGGCTGGAAAGATGGCTTAGCAGTTAAGGCACTTGCCTGAGAAGCCAGAGGACTCGTGTTTGACTCTTCAGGTCCCACATAAGCCAGACATACAAAGTGATGCAAGCTTGCAAGGTCTCACATGTGCACAAGGGGCTGCAAGCATCTGTAGTCCCATTGCAGTGGCTGGAGGCCCTGGTGTGCCAATTCTCTCTCTCTCACTATCTCTTTCAGTCTTGCTATCACACATTAAAAAAAAAAAAAAAAGAGTCCAGTCTGTTGGACTTGCAAAATAAAAAAAGAAAAAAGAAAGAAAAGCATCTATGTTAGACCCTTTATTTTTTATCTCTGTTTGGATGGTGTTGTGGTGGCTGTCGTGGGGTATGTGTGTGCACCGGTGTGCCATGGCATACATGGGGAGTCATAAGACAGGCATGGATGTTGACCCTCATTTTCCACCTTGCTTGAAGCCAGGTCTCTTATTATTCATTGATGTGTTCTCCTGGATAGCCTGTGAGCATCTGGATCCTCCTGTCTCGACCTCTCATCTACCTGTCAGGATACTGGGATTACAGGTACTGCCACTAAGGGAATACAAATTTAGATAGTCACAGCTGGAAGACAAGTGATTTATCCCCTGAGCCACCTCCAAGGTTCAGATCATTTAATATTGTCCCATTTTAGGTTTAGATAGAGAACATTAAGATGAATGTGACTGAAGTTATCCAGGCACTAACACATGAGGAAACCATGGCAGTGACATCATGGAAGTGAGGTAGGGTCTCACTCTAGCCCAGGCTACCTGGAATTCACTATGTAGTTTCAGGCTGGCCTCAAACTCACAGTGATCTTCCTACCTCTGCCTCCCAAGTGCTGGGAATAAAAGCATGACCATCACACCCAGTGGCTCTAAAGTTGTAATGCTTGTGTTGTCATCCTTAGGTAACACTGATGGAGATGAAGTGATTGTAAGCACTGCATCAACGCCAGTAGCATTGCCATCATTCTGTCTAGGAAGCTGAGGATATTCACGAAACCCACAGAGATGCTATTGGTGATTACACTCGAAAATACTACAAATTTCTTGAACCACTGGCACCTATGCCACCTGAATTTAAACAGAATTTTATCTTTCTTAATATTAGATATATTTTTTAAGAGACTATCACCTTCTTAAAAATCTCAGAGTAAGTCCATGTGAGTGAGTGGAGAGCAAACGGAGGTTACACAGAGTGCAGAATCCACCCAAAACAGCTCAAGACATGACAAAACCTCAGCCCCTATGGCCCCTCCTGAGTAGCTGGGGACTCATGTTGGTACTCCACCAGAAGCTGAATTATGGTCATGTGGTATTTTCATCTGTTTTCCTCTGAAAAGGTCATGATGTTTGCAGAAGGTACAACAAATGGGAATGGTTTTCAAGGACGTAAAGTCACAAATTCTGGCTTACCCTTATATGTCTAAAGGCCAAACTAATTCAAGGGAAGATACAGTGACAGATGCTTTGGCTGTGTATTACAGTTGTCTTTTCTCATTGTTTGCCTCTGTATTTAGGTGACACACATTGAAGGCTTAAAAAATATATTTTATTTATTTATTTACTTGCAAACAGAGAAAGACCGACAAACAGAAATAATGGGTGTATTAGAGCCTCTAGCTGCTGCAAATGAATTCCTGATGCATGTGCCACTTTGTGCATAGGTCTTTACTTGGATACTGGGGAACTGAACCTAGGTCATTAGGCTTTGCAAACCAGCACCTTAGCCACTCAGCCATCTATCCAGCCCCATTGAAGACATTTTACTTTGCTGGGCTTACAATTTTTATGATTTGTTTATTATTTTATAATATATGAAGGTAACAAATTAGACTAACGAACTGGATACTACTTTTGAGGTCAGTGTTTTTAAACAAAATTTTATTAGTTATTTCAGCCTTTGTTGAATATTCAAATATAGTTCACAGAAGACACTTGAAATAACATCATTAAGGCTCTATCTGTCTTGATTTAGACATCAAAAAGCTACTGCTCTAAAAGATGTCAATCAACTCAATCCATATATTTTATATATCTGAAATAGTTAAATTAGAGATAGAAAAGCTAGGCTAGTCTGTGTCTTCCTGAGGACGGCTAAGCATTGGATCTTTAATGTGGAATAACTTCACAGAGGTCTCCTGGGATCTCAACATTGGGCAGTCTTCCACATCTAAATGTGATAATCAATCCATAGGTGAACTCCTAAAGAAAATGAATGTACCCAAATTCCGTAAAGATTGACGATACCTCAGAGGAAATGGCATATATTTTGTGACAGAAAAAGATTTTTTGTCTGTCCTGGAAGCTGTTGACTACAGACACTGTGCTATTAAAGTAGAGAGAGTTAATGATTTAATCTTTATTAATAGAGAAGATTCCATTTGTTTAATATGCAGGTTATTTGTGATGCTAAATGCAATGTAATTGATGTAATTTAAAAGTTCCACGGATAATGTCATGATTAATTCATCTGTAAACAATCTGGCATCTTTCATTTTATTGAGGCAGGCTCAGTTTTTAACTAGCTGAAATGTGGGCAAGAACATTTATGACAACAATTATCATTTAAAAATATAATGCGGTATGAAAGATGAATGTCCTATGGGGCATATTCCATTTGCTGTAAGGTCTTGAGAGCTATAATTTGGGATGATTCATTGTCTCTGTATTAAGGAAACATGAGGGCAGTGTAACTGGCTTTATGTCTTTGGGCTGAATATGGTTTTAGAATTTTCTGACCGAAGATATTCAATGTATTCCAAGGATCAATTTCTTGAGTGTTTCAGTGCCCTTATACAGTGCTTCATTCATTGAATCATTTATCTATCAATTCTCTAAACATCCTGGAGTAACTTGGAAAGGAAAAATTTTGGCAGGAATTGATAATATGCGTGTATGTGTTGTTTCTGCATCACAGATCATCTATTGAAAAATAGTTCAACTAAGATACAGTTAAACATCATTGCATTTACACCATGTATGCTAGAGCTAATGAGAGAGAATATGTTCGCTGGGTGATGAATTCGAGACCAAAAGAGGGAATAATGCATGTTGCAGTATTGTGGGCTCTCTTGTCCTAATGACTTAATTTTAACATGGGAGCATGAACTTACTGACCAGCCTACTGTTCCCTAGCAGATGTATGGTGGAGTGCTTTTCAGCATAAGTTGAGTGTTGCCCCATCTAAAATAAAAATTTTCTTCAAATGATTTTGTGAACTTATTGGGTGCAAGTCTATTATAAAATCAGTGGAATCAATGAATGATGGGAACATTAATTTCAGGGACTATACATGCAAAGGAAAGAATAAAAATGAAGTAAAGTTGTTTATCACAGAATAGGAAGCACGTGAGTATTTTTTTGTAGGTCATGGGTTGGGGGTTCTTATTTCATACAATAAGTATAATTATTTGTGCTGTTTACAAATGGCAGGTGTTTCTAAAGTTTGAAGAGAAGAATTGTCCTGATTATTTATGCCTATTAAACTTACTCAATAGTAAGGAGACTGAGGTAAAAGTATTGCTGTGAGTTTGAGGTTAGCCTGGGCTATGTGGTGACTTATAAGCCAGCCCTTCTATACTGTGGGACTTAATCTCAACAAAAACAAACAAAAATTCAAGAGATTATTTATATAGGTAAGTAATGAAACATACAGGAAGAGTTTGGTCTTTTAGTTGTGAGCAGAAGAGTCAGGATTGGAACTCAGGCACTTAGGCTTCAAAGTCCTTAATTTTCTATGCTATAAAGACATTGTACTGTGCAGCTTCTCAGATTTACCAATAAATCCATGAATAATTATTTCAAAATATTATTTTGGATTTCTTAGAGGCAATATGTCTTAATATTAATTCAAGAAGTTCCTTAACTGAGAACTTTAGAAACAAAGCAATGGTTTAATTATGAAATACTGAACTCATGTCATATAAGTGCCTCTATCAATTTACCTTTAATCTTAAAAAGTGTGTGTGGGTGCAATTGTCCTGGTTCTTATGCTATAGTTTCCTTAGCTGTGAGTTTCTAAAGTGTATTAATTTCAAGAATAAGAAACAAAGGACTGGAGGACAATATTTTGAAGTGGATATTTAGGAAAAAAAAAGTGCTAGAGACTCAACCAGAGAGTAGTAAAAAAACAAACAAACAAAAAGCAGGGCAATCAGCTAAAAATATGGCTAGATGTGAATAGCACACATGGCCAGTGGACCAACTGGAGTGGCTTTATGTCCTGACTCTCACTGACAACAGCCAACACCATGGAGGGGTGTGTGTGTGTGTGTGTGTGTGTGTGTGTGTGTCTTTGCATATCTCTGTGTGTATTACACTGTGTATCTCTCCGTGTGTATCACACATGTGTGTGTTTCTCTGTGTATAAATATATCTGTGTGTGCATTTCACTGTGTTTGTGTGTATCTCTCTGTGTGTACTTCTCACTCTCTCTTTTTCTGTGTGTGTGTGTGTGTGTGTGTGTATGTATGTATTTGTGCATGTGTGTCAGAAGAATGAAAAAGCAAATGATCCTATCTGCTCTGGGTTACTGAAGGGAAAGACTATAAAGCAGATGGATAAGGGAGCAATTGGAATTTTAGGAATATATATTTACATAGTTTTGTACAGTTCAGTAATAATCCAGATAAATTGCCTTGGCCAGATGGTTGGTTTATCCAGCCATGCTGTGTGCCTTTTTGTATGCAAATGAAATGTCTACATATCAAGAGAGCTTGGGAGGAATCCAGAAATGAAACAGCCAATTCATCCTGAAAGGTAATAAATTTAGAAGTGATGAAATATTGGTAGTGGACAATATTGTCTTAGTAATTTAATTTTAATAAATGGGTATGAACTCATTGGCCACTCAATTGTTTTGTAATACATATATTGTTCTTAGCATTTTGCAGAGTTATGATGTCAGCATGACCAATAGAACAAATTTTTCTTCAAATTTGGGATGATGTAAATCATTTTAAATTTAATTTCTCAAAAGTTCATCATCAGAGCTAGGCATGGTGTACCATATCTTTAATCCAAGTACTCAGGAGACTGAGGTAGGAGGATCACCATGAGCTCAAAGCCAGTCTGGAGCTACAGAGTGAATTCTAGGTAAGCCTGCATTAGAGAGAGAGAGAGAGAGAGAGAGAGAGAGGGAGAGAGAGAGAGAGACCCTACCTCGAAGATAAAAAAAAAAGAAGTTCATCATTGAGAGAAGTTAAGGAAGCTTCTAGTGACAAGATTATTAATTTCTTCAATGCATCAAAGAAATATTTTTCCATCACAGGTGTGCAAAGTCATCACAGACCACCAGAAAAGAAGGAATCTTGAAGGTGATTATTAAGCTAATGCTTAGCTTAACAAATAGAGATAGTGCTCAAATGCTCCTCTTGATAGCTCAGCATTGTGAATGTGTGTTACCCATCCATCCTGGATTAGGATCTAAGGCAAAATTTGAAAGAGAGAGAGAGAGAATGAGAGAGAGAGAGAGAGAGAGAATGAGAGAGAGAGAGAGAGAGAGAGAGAGAGAGAGATTAGAAAAAGAAGAGGGAAGAGACAGAGACAGCAGAAATAGCAGTAGGATTCATTCAGGAAAAGATTTCATGAGCTAGGCTCCAAAAAGAAACCTGTGAGGCTGAGTTTCAGTGATTTAGGTGGGTGGGTTAACTGTTGAATCATTTTTGTCAATTGTTCCACTCCCTTTTTTAAACTTGGAAACCTATTATAATATTTCATCAGCTTGGCAATGATGATTAGTTTAAGGTATAGTCATGTCACATAAGAGCTCAAATCACATTTTTCCTTTGGGATTGTTATTTGAGCATTGATAGGAAGAAATTTGTTTTACATCTGAGGGTTACTAAAGTATGATGTTGATTGTCATCTTTCAAAGTTCTGTGGAGGCAGCCTGTTGTAGTAAGAGTAAAGATCTATCCCTTAAACAAGCAGGAAAAGAAGCAGATGCAAGGAACAAGTGGTGTTTTCTTTTTGTTCTAAAAGGCTGTGATTGTATAACTGTGAATCTATAAGCTATGCTTAAGATCATGTTGCTAACCTGAAGTATGTACTGATGTGGGCCACCAAAGGCTGGCAAGATGGCTAAGTGCTTAAAGGCATTTGTTCGCACAGCTTCCTGGCCATTGTCCAATTCTCAATCTGCCCATAAGAGTAAAATACAAACAATGGTCTAACCACGTGGCATTTGTTTGCAATGGCAAGAAATACTTATGTGCCAACGTACATACACACAAAAAGAAAGAATGCAGTGAGAGAGAGAGAAAGAGAGAGAAGAGAGAGATGCATGATCATGCAAAGAAATTGAAAATAAACAAGAAACACCACTAACAGTAACCACTCATTCCCAGATATCTGATAATAGTTTGTGTGAGAATGTGAATTTTGTAAGAAAAGCATTGCTAAGAAGAATTTCAGAATTGATAGATTTGAAAGTGCAGCCATTCTAAAAAACAGCTAGAAAATACCTTGTAGTTTTATTTAGAAAATTATCTAGAGTTCAAGGAGATTACAGATCAATGGGCCCTAGCAATAAAAATATTCAGACTGTGTTATATGTAGAGAGTAAAGTCTGAAGAGAAACTTTCTGTCAAAAGGTATTACAACATACTACATGAATCCAATTGAGTTTCACTAGGTGGCAGCATATTGTAGTTTTATTAATACAGATTTGTGTATGTAATTATCTCTGATAAGTTATAAGTTTGCTGTGCAGGACTGGGGTGATGGCTCAGTGGCTCTGTGCTTTTTGCAGAGGCATGAGGACTTCAGCTCAGATCCTCACCACTCGTGGGAAATGCTGAACATGATGGTGCATAGTTGAATCCCAGCACTGGGGAAGCGGAGACAGGATGATACCTAGGATTTTATGACTAGCCAGCCTAGGCTAATCCATATGTTCTAGGTCCATTGAGTGACAAGGTAGAGAGGGATTGGGGAAGGGACCCGATTCTGACTCCTGGCCTCCTGCCACATATGCACAAATGCACATGTGGAGCTACACTCACGTGTGCTTTCACGCACATATTAAAATTCATATATGTGCACATCATCCAAACATACAAATAAAAAAAGGTTTTCCATGAAAATTAGCCTTTTCAATATAAGTTTCTTAGAGAATAATTTCCTATGATTTTTCTCATTTTGTAGATAAATCTGTCATCAGACACCAAATAAGCTTAGAACAAATGCATTTTACAACTCCAGGTACAGTAGCTTTGGACTTCACAAGAAAGGATACAGTTTTTAGGCTAATCTTTCTTTTTTTTTTTTTAATTTATTTATTTGAGAGCGACAGACATAGAGAGAAAGACAGATAGAGGGAGAGAGAGAGAATGGGCGCACCAGGGCTTCCAGCCTCTGCAAACGAACTCCAGACGCGTGCGCCCCCTTGTGCATCTGGCTAACGTGGGACCTGGGGAACCGAGCCTCGAACCGCGGTCCTTAGGCTTCACAGGCAAGCGCTTAACCGCTAAGCCATCTCTCCAGCCCTAGGCTAATCTTTCAAAAGGGAATGTTGATATAACATTTCCCCTGAGGTATGCGTAGGTTACTCATCCACCTTTTTAGCTTAGGAGAAATTGAAATGCTAGACAGTAACTTTCCACTCTGCTGTGCTCACTCAAAACTCCTGGTGTACTTTTGGCACCGTCAGTTGCTCTCTGATTGATAGCTGCCTCCCGCATGGACCATATATCACATAGTGTCAAGGGCCACATGTTCTATTTCATTTATTTAAGTCATTATTAGAATAGGCCCTGACAAGTCACAGGTGCTATATTAACACTTCCAAATGGAGGCAAAAGCACAGTAGGGCTTATGTAGGTGCATATCCAGAAATTCTGCATGCAAAGCAACCACATCCTCTTTCACTGGGCTTCAACAGTTTGTCACCAAAGATTTATCAAAAACAGGAAGCTAAGAAAAGGAAAGGAAATAACCAGGTTAAAATCAAGACATACTAAAAATGAATTTAGGTAGTCAGGAGCTGTGCTGACTGGCTTCTAAATAAGGTAAAGAACATCATGCTAGGAACATATTGTATCTCAGAGGGCAAAACAATAGTGTCAGACCTCTCTCCTCTGCGTTCCAAATGCCATTTGCATTTCAATGATACTACACTCCAAAGAACATGCTCTCCTAAGTTTGTTAGATAAGCCACATGTGCTCTTTCAAATCACATAGTAATAAAAGTGATCTACTTCTTTGACAGATTTGCATAATTCCCTAACTGGACTGCTAGTGATTCCCCTTAAGAAAAGTGTACAGACTGTTTATGAAAAATAGTGTTTCTCAAATCCAATCTTCTATGTGGATTGTGTTATTATTTTATAGGAGAATAATTTCTAACTGTTTTCTTGTTGTTCCCAGGAGTCTTTCCAATTCATTGACATTTCTATCCTAGAATGTTCAATTTTCTCAAGATCTTCAAAAATCATTCAGATGTATCTACTTATTTTTACCTGTTAATCTTACCTGTTTTCTCTGGTCCTGTATTTGTCATTCTATTTTTATTCCATCTTCCCCTTTTGTCCAACTTCCCCAAATAAATTGTATTTTCAGGCCATCATATCTCTATTTGTCCTTCCAACCAAATCAACTTTTCCAGGAAGCTCAGGTGGAACACTATTAATGGCAAAAGCATTTATTTTCTCTGGAAACCAGACTAAGTATATTTTCTCTATTTATGAAATAACTGATTCATTATACTTTTAGTGGCATTTCAAATTAGTATAGGGTAAGGTTGAAATCCCTGAAATGTTTAATTCTTAGTCTCACTTATTTGATAACTGATTTCCTTTCTCAGTATACCATAGATGTTCTCTTTTCATTTTATATCATTCTGTCCCTGATTTTCTTCATAGTGAGCTTAAGGCATCTATCTTTCTTGGAATGTGGTCAGGAGATTAGAATTGTTATGGCTCTGAAGAAAAAGAAACTCCATTCCAAGATGAATTTTGTAGGAAGTAAAATATTATAGATTTCTTAAAGGATGTCTAGCCCAACCTAGGGGTCTGGAACTGTCCCTGAAACAATTTGAAGCCATATCAAGAAATGGCACAATGTGGTGATTGACAGGGCTGCTATTTAACAACACAACTATATAAATTTCCTTCCTCTATCATATCAATACCATAGTTTTTTATAAGCATGAGATTTCTGATGCCTGAAGAGAGCCAAGTCTACCATGTGGTCCCCTTAGTTGCTGATTCTGCATTTGGGCTGCCTAGACCAAGAGATGAATGGAAGATGGTTCAGAAAAGCAGAAAGGGAAGTCCCATCATTGATCATCACTAGATCCTACCCAAGTCAGTGAACCCTTCTCCCACTTGAATAACATTGTTACCAGGTCAGCAATGGTCCATAGGACAAAAGCATTAAGAATGGACCACTTTACTGGTACCGAGGAGCGGGATTGCTGCTAGACACCTGACTGTGTGGCTTCAGCCTTTTGTAGCTGATTTTCAAGAGGAATGTGGGAGGATTTGAAACCTTGGCCTAAGAGATGCCTTGCAGTGCTGTAAGTACAGCTTGATGGACTATTCTGGTCTGAGCTCTAAGACCTGAATGCAGTAAGAACTATGGACTGTGAGGTTTGGTTTATGAGGGTGAGAAAGAGCTGTGCCTGGACTGGGCTAGCAGTTTGTGTGAGAAGCTTGCTCTTGTGCCCATGTCCTGAGAAGTTGTGCAGGGTTGCTTTGCGTAGAAATGAACTGGTGTGAGCAGAGGGATATGGCACAGAAAGAAAAATCTTTGGGTGAACTCTTGCCCGTTCAGCTGCAACTGAGAGATGACAACCTATGAGACTGGGCTAGCTGACCTGCGCTGGGGCAACAAGAAGAATGTCAACTCTTTTGAAGGGGTCTGAGTGCTCAAGGAGTGTCCTGTTCTTCAAAGTCTGCTTTAATCCCCCCTGGATTAACAAATTGGCACCCTACCTGGTATTGTGGAGTATAAGAAATGCTGGAAAGAGGGTCATTGAGTTTGCAACACGGTCTTGTGTTTTGGAAATGGCCATGGGCAGTGTGAAGCAGGTTTGCTGGTTGCCTGCATAGAGACCCCATGGGGCCATGAAGATGAACCGTGGATTGCAGTGGAGACCCAGTGGAGATGCCGGGACCATGAGATGGCTGCCGAGGAGCTGCCGGCCCCGATGAAGTTTCCCAGGACTGTGAGTAGCCTAGCTGGAGGGGCGGAATTGGAATGCCAGAGACTTGTTGCTGGTTAGAATTATCGGACTTGAAGATTTGTCACTGGCTAGAGTTGCTGGACTTGAAGCTACAGAGTTTGATGTTTGCCCTGGTTGTTTTAAATTTTGTATTGGTTGAATGTTTCTTTGCTATGCCCAATGCCATCTTTTGTAGTGTGAATATTTATTCTGTGCCATTCTGGGTTTTTTTGAGGTTATATTTTGGTATTATGGCTCAGTTAAAAGATCTTGAACTATGGGGATGTATGAACATCATTGAGATTGATAAAAACTATGGGGACTTTTAAAGTCAGACTGAATGCATTACATTTTACATCATGCATGGATATCAGTTTATGGGGGCCAGGGGCGGAATGTGGTGGTTTGATTCAGGTGTCCCCCATAAACCTAGGTGTTCTGAATGCTAGGTTCCCAGTTGATGGATATTTGGGAATTAATGCCTCCTGGAGGGAGTGTATTGTTGGGGGCAGGCTTAAAGGCTTTATAGCCAGGTTCCCCATGCCAGTGTTTGGCACACCCTCCTGTTGCTGTGGTCCATCTTATGTTGGCCAGGGGGTGATGTCCACCCTCTGCTCATGCCATCGTTTTCCCCTGCCATCGTGGAGCTTCCCCTCGAGCCTGTAAGCTAAAATAAACCTCTTTTTCCCAGAAGCTACTCATGGTTGGGTGATTTCTACCAGCAATGTGACCCAGACTGCAACAACCACAAAGCATTAAGAAAGGACCACAAGAATGGAAGGATGCTATACAGATCCTACAGTAACGCTTACCCATGGGCATAATAATATTCTGGCAATGAGTAAGATTAGGAAGATCACAGAAATTAGAAACCACCTATGTGCTCAAACTAAATTTTAAAACAAATAATCTTTAACTTTCTCCTCAAGTGGAGAAAACTAAAATTCGTGAATGTGTGAGAGGGTAGGAAAGTCTCAAATATTGGATTTGTTCTAACAATGAAACACTATAATTTATATTTATCTGGTGACCAAAGGCAGCAGCCAAATCAAGGAATATGGAGTTATGATTTAAAAAAAAAACATTTTAAGATTTATTTTTATTAATTTATTAGTGACAGAGGGAAAGACACACACACACACACACAGAGAGAGAGAGAGAGAGAGAGAAAGAGAGAGAGAGGGAGAGGGAGAATGGGAGAATGGGCGGGCCAGGGATTCTACCCATTGCAAACAGTCTGCAGAGCATGTGCTACTATGTGCAATTGGCTTATGTGGGACCTGGGGAACTGAAGCTGGGTCCTTAGGCTTTCCAGACAAGCACCTTAACCACTAAGCCATCTCTCCAGGCAGAATTATGGCTTTAAAAGACAACAAGAGTTATCTAGTTTAGAGCAGCCAGCATGCCGCAATATACTGGTTGGGAAGATGCTCCAACTGAAAATACCTTCTTTAGGGGCTGTTGTTGGGGTCCACATTTCTCCACTGTGCCACCATGGATGGATCACAGAAGACTTTGTTCCCAAATTATTACACTTTCTTGTTTAAAATATTTTATGTTTATTTATTTATTTATCTGTGTGTGTGTGTGTGTGTGTTTGTGTGTGTGTGTGTGTGTATGTGTGGAAAGAGAGAAAGAATGGCATACCAGGGCTTCTAGCCTTGTAGCCACTGCAAATGAATTCCAAATGCATGTGCTACCTTGTGCATCTGGCTTCCATGGGTACTGGGGAATCAAACCTAAGTCCTTAGGCTTTGCAGGTGAGCCCCAGCCACTTTCTTGTTTAATTCTCTACTTTGGGCACATCTTTCCTAGTGCACAACTATTATTATTGTTTTTTTTATTTTTATTTATTTCTTTGAAAGCGACAGAGAGAAGGAGAGCGAGAGAGAGAGAGAGAGAGAGAGAGAGAGAGAGAGAGAGAGAGAGAGAAAGAGAGAGAGAGAGAGAGAATAGGCGTCCCAGGGCTTCCAGCCACTGCGAATGAACTCCAGATGTGCACGCCCCCTTATGCATCTGGCTAATGTAGGTCCTGGGGAATCAGCCTCGAACCAGGGTCCTTAGGCTTCACAGGCAAGCGCTTAACCGCTAAGCCATCTCTCCAGCCTTGCATAATTATTTTGATACTGATGTGGTTACCCTTCTCTAACCTACTTCCCTGATTTTAACATTTGCCATTCTGAGAAATTCAAAATCTTTTTTCAGGACTGGAGAGATGGGTCAGCCGTTAAAGGCACATACTTGCTGCAAAGCCTCATGACCTGGGTTCAACACGCCCATACCCATGTAAAGCCAGATGCATAAAGTGGCATATGCAACTGGAGTCTATTTGCAGTGGCTAGGTGCACCCTGGCACACCCATTCCCTCTCTGTCATTCTCCCCACCTCTCAAAAAAAATCCAAAACATAATAAATAAATAAAATCTGTCTTCAGAATTTTCCTTGACGATTATATGTGACTTTCTCAGACTTTCCTGATTTTGCTATTTACACAGCAAGATGTCCACAGTGCTCACATGAGTTTGTCTTCAATTTCTACTGTGGTATGTGTGTATTTCATGAGTATTGTTTTGAAATATAGAGAGCTTGAGTAATATTTTTTTTTTTTTAAACCAGTGTGAATGTTAGCCTCAGCCCTGATTGCAAACAAAAGCACTAATGTGTATTTCTTAGGGGCAGAAGGGCTCCTTATTGCAGTCTCATATTCAAGATACTTCTGGTTCCTAAAGTCTGAGTTTAAAAGTCTCACAGCTTGGGCTGGAGAGATAGCTTAGTGGTTAAGTCACTTGTCTGCAATGACTAATAACCAGAGTTTGATTCTATGGTACCCACATTAAATCAGATACACCCTGACAAACCCATTCTCTCTTTCTGTCTCCTATCTGTCTCTGCTTGTAAACAAAAATTTATAAAGAAAAGATCTCACAGATTGGTAATTCTGACTTGGTTCCTACACCTTTGGTTCCTATGTCATGCCTTATTTGCATTTCTCTATTGATTTATCAAGGTGTTCTTTAATTTAACTATGGGTAACTCTAATTTTACTTATTCAAGTTTTAATCAGTTGATGATAAATAGATTTTTTGGAGAATTTGTATATAGGGTCAAGTGTATGGGTCAACAATTTATAATTAAAAAATTATATTGTAATTTAGTTTGAGAGACCAAGTTTATTTTTAAATTTGTTGAACAATATCTAAAGATATATCCAACTTTCATATTTAAACTAGGAAAACTTAAAGATTCCATTTTGTTATAGCTATGGTTGACTATTTTTTATTTTGTTTTATCTTTTATTTTTATTTTTTTTTTGTTTATTTATTTATTTTTTTTGGTTTTCCAAGGTAGGGTCTCACTCTAGCCCAGGCTGACCTGGAATTCATTATATGGTCTCAGGGTGGCCTCGAACTCCTGGTTTTCCTCCCACCTCTGTCTCCGCAGTGCTGGGATTAAAGACGTGCGCCACCATGCCCGGCTTATTTTAAATTTTAAACAGTGAAACACAGCAGGGTGCACAAACCTTGAATTTGCAGGACTTTTTTTTCTACAAATGAACAAGGAATAGAACATAAGTCAGTTTTATTCCTCACCTGGGAAAGCTAATATCATTTTGTCTGAATCTATTTTTGTTATATTCAGTAGAATAAATAATAAGAAATTGACTCAATTTGTAAAGGAGAATGGTCCAGGAAACCTTGAATAGAAATTCCAAATAACATGGTAGTTATCACCTGAGTGACTTATTTGTCATGGAATCAATAAAGCTATATGTGTGAGGGGATGGCAGAAAACTAGACAAAAATGGTATAATACTACAATAGAAATAACCTGGAAATGCTAAGAAATGAATTTGAAATCTATTTCATCACTTGAATGGAGTCTGTGTTCTGAATGATAAGAAAACCCATTGTGGATTTTCTATCCGAATGATCTTTTGTAACATAAACCACAAGAACATCATGTGAGTGAAACTACCTGGTGGAGATTAAGCAGTGTTCTCTGTGTATTCTGAAATGGGCCATAGGCTTAGAATGAGTGGAGTAATTGATAAGTATACAGGTTCAGCATGACGAGTAATTTAATTTTCAAATGTTGAAATGAAAGCCCAGCATCTCAGAAGTCTGCTGCTGTCTTACCCAGCATCCCTTCTTGTGCTGAAGTGCAGTCCAGATCAGTGATTATTTTCTTTCAAATTAAATAAGTTTCAGATGATGGTTTTTGAAAGAAGCTATTTTCTGACAAAGTCACTTTGTGAGTGACCACTCTAGGAATAGGTACTGTGATGGTGTCCAGAATCCTGTAGACAGGTGATTTCTTTTTCAATTTATTTAGAGTACTAGTTTTATATTCAACCTCTGTGGTGAAGTCCAGATTTTATGTGAGGAAATCCAACAAATATGTAATGAATAAAGACACCTGAAAATTGTAACAAGTGAGATAGGACAAAGGTTACTACTTCATATTATGACTTTCCAAACTAACTCCTTAGTTTATTAAATGCAAATAGAAAAACCTGTCTCTGTCTACATTGCCTTTTTATATCATTTAAGGAATAAGAAGTCTGGAAATATTTTCTAACTCTTTCTCTCTTTCAGTTTCAGAGTTTCAAAGTAATTACAGTATAGAAAGTTAACATTTAGGATGAATATATTATTAAATGTATTGCTTTATATTCTATAATTTTTATAGGTTATAGAAAGAAGGATAGTTTTGACAATGCACATGGAATCAAATAAAGCCAGGAGGTATTAGGCAGCATTATACCTGTAAAACTAAGTACAAACAATATCAACACGCTCACTCATGTATTTAATCACAGTGAGGAGGAGAAGGACAGCATCAGGACATATAATAAACACCTCCAAACTGGAAAAAATGGTTTAGTCAATTTCAATGCCATTCATATTAAAAAGTATTGATTAAGTAGAGTTGTAAGATGTTTTAACACTCATAGATAATGCTTGCCCTCACTGGAAGCACCTTCTTCAGAACATCCATCCTGCCCCTTGCACAGCCTGTCTGTCCTGATTCCTGACAACCCCTCATTCCTAGAACCTGACTAATTTCATACCTGCCTAATTGATCACCTTTATTTTGTTCCCTTCCTACATTCCAGTGAAAGTTACAACTTTGTTCAACCAATTAAATGTTATTAATATTGTATTTCTCACAGCCTATTACCTTCATCTTATGCCCATGGTTTGAAATGCTTCTCCTACCATGTTAATTCTAGAAAAATCAAAACTTAAAGCAATCACTGAATCCTTGGAAAGTTCTCAGACCACTGTAAGAGCTCTTCCTCTATAGGAGTTCATAGCAACTTCTTTTAGTCAGCTGTGGAGGGCCTTTATGTGCTTTATGACTATTTGAGTGGGTGATAATGTACCATTCAATTTATAGTCTCAAGATTAGTACTGTGTCCAAGAAATTATTTGTACCTGCTAACTACATGTAGAACAATAATCAATAAATAGATTCCTTGAATCTTACTTTCTACAAGCCTCCATGGAAACAGGAATATCTTCTGACTCTACTATATTTTTTGAAGCTTTACTCTGAAGACATATTGTTGTAGCTACAACCTGCCTGCAAAAGGTCAAATGTAACATACCCTTTTCCTTGAATTCATAGAGTCCTAAATATGTGGCTACTATCACCATGCAAATACAAATGCAGCTTGCTATCATGTAAAGTAAACATTAGGCATGAGTAGATTTTCCTTATTTAAATATTGACTTCAAAATAAGTCTTTTAAAAAAGTATTTTCAGGGCTGGGGAGATGTCTTAGTGGTTATGGTACTTGCCTGAAAAGCCAAAGGACCCCAGTTTGATTCCTCAGAACCCATGTAAGCCAGGTACACAAGGTGGTACCTGTGTCTGGAGTTCATGTGTGGCAGCTGTAGCCCTGGCATGTCCATTTCTTTCTCTGTATCTGCCTCTTTCTTCCTCTACCTCAAATAAATAATGAATAAATAAATAAGTAAATAAGTGTATTTTCATATATAAGCACAGTAATGAAGTATCTATATATAAACAGTTTTTGTAAAGCAAAATACAGCATATTTGTACTTTCTTTATTGATATAGATTCACTATACTTCTAGTTTTCATACCTCTTCATAATACTTAGGAGGAAAGCTTAAGACTAATTCTCCACGTTCTCTATTTGGGGAATTTTGAGTCACCCCATTGATCACTATTATCTGAAAAGAGAAGCTTCCGTAACCAAAAGTGAGAGTAGCATTAATATATGGGCATAAACATAAGTACTTACAGGGAAGTTTGGTAGGTATAATATATCCATTTAGCCAAATAATAGTAGTAATTTCCTTTCAGGTTTTATGACCACCCCAGCCATAGGATTTTGATTAGGTTTTCAGTACTAGACACAAATTCCTTCCAATCAGTAAATGATTGGTTTTCCCTGTAACAAGATACCACACTTGTACCTACTGAAATATTTGGCTGGACTGGCCAGCCATAAAGCTTGCAGTGTTCATTGCTTTTTAAGACCATTGGTGACTTTTCTCCCCCAACAGGCTGAATAGCTCTTTGAGCATTATGACAACTAGTAAGCAGGGAGGAGGCTCTCAGATCCATCTTGATCTCTCAGTGACCTGTGGCCCAAGAATGCAGCATTTCCAGTAATAAGGTATTATCATTTGTTCTACTAGGCATCCAAGAGCCTTGGCAATAGCCAGTGATGTTTTGGGGGTATCAGATGGCCCCTGATCAACAAATCACTGAAAGGTATCACCATGGCACTGAAATTTTCTTGTAACCCTCTATGGACATAACAGAATCCACCCTTACCTTTTTTTTCCTTTTGAGGTAGGGTCCAGTCCATTATATATATATTTCTACTATAACTAATAATTCCAGCATAGCCTACAGTTTACACTGTAGCTCAAACTAATCTCAAATTCATAGTTATCCTCCTACCTCAGCATTCTGAGCACTGGGATTAATACCACCATGCCTGGTATTCCTTAACTCTTTGTGACACAATTTTATTGTGTATTAATGGGAAGAATAATACACCTTAAGACATGATTGTTATGAATTTTCTATATATGAGTTTATATACATATACATATATCCATCCATACACACACATATATATAATCCACACACATATATATATATATATATATATATATATATATATGGAGAGAGAGAGATTCTGTTAATTTACTATTAAACAACTAAACAGTGATATATGTATATATATATATATATATATATATATATATATATATATATATATATATGGAGAGAGAGAGAGAGAGATTCTGTTAATTTACTATTAAACAACTAAACAGTGATGATAGTGATTTGCTCTACTTCCTGTTGCCATTACACTGTTGCTAAGCCCCTTCTTCATGTGATACAGTACATGCTTAACTGTGACTCTCTAATCACCACAGTATACTCTTTCCACAGTTTCCAGAGTTTATTTTCTGAAAAAATAACAGTGATGTCATTATATGTCTTTAGAAAATATTGGCAGCCCCTGCCTGCATGCAGATAGAAACTGACCCTCAGAAAGTGCTTGAAATCTGACCAATATGACTATATGCTAACTCTAAAATCATTTCCTTTTAGTGTTCATGCAGTTTTGACTTTTGTCAGCCAGATCTAAACTCTTAATTTCCTTTAATCAGCAGCCATTTTGTTCCTTATATTTACCTGGGAAAATTATCATAAGCTTACAAAGGTCAGTTGATGCCATTGTTTCAGTGACACATTTTTTGCAAACATATTCTATTTTGCTTCTGTTTGCATGCTCCCTTGATTTAACCACCATTTTTTGGGTCTTGATCCCCATGTTAACCACTCACCCCTATCAACCTCTGGGCACCTAATAACGTTGCTGTTCCTTGTCATCATATTTCAATAGATTCTCATACATATGTATTGATAGCTCACTTTCCTACAGCCTCTGGATGCACCTGCATGCCTTCCTTTGTATACCTTATGTGGACTGATCTAGTGATGAGCAAGAAGCACAGTTCTCCATTGCTTCCGATCTCACATTACTAAGTCTTAGGTCTAGAGTGACCTTGCAAGTGTAGAAACAAATCATCAGTGCCTTACAGTCTTATCATTCGCTGCTTTATTTAAAACTACATTTTTGTATAGGAGACTTCTTTTCTTGTTAATTATGAATCTAGCACCAAAATTTCAAATGCAGTCCAAACATAAATCCTAGGGAAAAGGTTTTGTGAGTATAAAGAAAGGAGGCACATCACCTTTTCAATTTAACCTGTGTCAAGTCTGAATGCGCAGGAGGAGATTTATTGCAATTAAATAGCTTAAAATATTATATATAATTATAGTTAATTGAGCAAAAATGTAACAGGATTTAGGAAGAACCATTATGAATTTAAAAATTCTATGTATTAATCTGAACTTAGGAAGGTAGTTAAATTACAATTCTGGTTGTATTTAGTTTCATATTTCTACTCTACATTGATTTACTGTTTTAGGACATGTTTCTCAAAGTACAAAATTTCTAAAAAAATCTAGAATTTATGTTTCCTTATGTTCATAAAACTAAAGTAACAGAATTTACTAGTGATGCTCTTTGCTTCATTCAAAATACCTGCTAATTAAGAATGGTATGATTTGTTAGGGTATCTACAAAGGCAATAGATTGAAAAATCACTTAAGATGTAAACTGGGCTAGAGAGATGGCTCAGCAGTTAAGGCGCTTGCATTCAAAACTGAATGACATGGGTTCAGTTCCCCAGTGTCCATGCAAAGCCAGATGCACAAAGTGGAACATACATCTAGAGTTCATTTGCAGGGGCTGGAGGCCCCAACATGACCATTATCTTTGTCTCTTTTCTATTTGTCTCTGCTTACAAATGAATAAGAAAAAGACTATATATATTTTTTTCTTGAAAATCATCAAAATTAAAAGGTAAATTTTTATTTAGCATTAAGATAGAGATAATTAATAACAAAAGCAAAAGTTCTTAAAATATATAGGCAGAAAATAGGTAACACATAAAAGAAGTTAAAGTTGTCAAAAAATTGTACATATTAGAAGTGACAAAGCCCCTTTCTAAATTTATATATATATATATATATATATATATATATATATATATATACACACACACACACACACACACACATATATATATAAATAATTTTTTAAAATTTTTTTTTTTTTTATTAGTTTTCTATTCAGCAAATACAGGCAGTTTGGTACCATTATTAGGCTCATCCATGACCTACTCCCTTCCCATTGGCCCCTCCTTGTTGAGGTATATGGGTCATGCATTGTGGAGTCAGTATATGCTTTTTTATTTTATTGTAATTATTAAAATGTACAGCATATACCTTTTGCTTCTTTTAGATAGAATGCTGATTTGGATTTGCCTTTGTAACCACAGCAATTTCTCTTGTCCCATGCAAAGAAACACTGAGAAGACCTTGGCAATGTATATTAATACAGGATGAACATTGCCAAGGCAGCTTTCCTGCCCACTCTAGCACTTTCATTAGGAATGTCACCATTTCTCATGATGCTGGTGAGGGTAAGAACACAGCAGCAGATGACCTCACACTGGAGGGAGATGTGTTCCATGTGTCTGGATGACCAATGACAGCATGACCAAGGGCAATGTTCTTCTCCTTCACTAACCTCTTTTACTGCAAGTTCTAACCATTTTATTTGCTGTTTTACAAAAGTTATAATGCTGGAACAACAGATAGTTCAGAGTAACAAGATCACAAATAAGAGATACTTGGCATCCTATCCCAAGCTAAGTGTTATCTTTCTTCCCACTCCAAATACTGTCCCATAAATCATTTTCTACAAAAATCCAGATCAGTGTACCTCTAGGTTCTTTGAATATTTCTGAGTTTAGAATGTTCATAGCTCCATAAAGCTCATGCAAGGATCAGATATATCTTTTCAAAGTAAATTTCATGCATTAGTCAGTGTTTTCTCCAAGAACAGAAGCAGTAGAATGGACAAAAAGGGAGATTTACTGGGTTATCTCATAAGATATAGCCTGGACAGTCCAACAATAGCTGTCCACAGACTGGAATTTGAAGTACCTGGCATCTGCTCAGACCACAAGGCTGGATCAAGGCTGAAGAATTTTAGGAACTGGGCCCTGTAGCTGCTCACTCCATGAGACTGGGCTCAAACTGGGAAACAGAAGTACCAATGAGGCTGAAGGTAGGCAGAAGGGTGGTAGAGTGCATTAGCCAATCAGTCCACAAGGCCAAAAGAATGGCAGAAGTGAGAACAAGATAGAAACAGACAAACCAGGTACAAAAGCACTCCCTAGAGAGTAGTGGGTAGCCAGAGAAAAGAAAAGAAAAACAAAGCTCTCTCCAGAAACTCCCCTGGAGTTTCCTTCCTATATACAGCTTCCCATAAGGACCGCCCAGTTGGGAGTTCCTAGCAACACCCACACAATCCTGCCCAAGAGATACATCTTTTGTGTCATTCCTAATATGGTTAATTTACCAAAGAAATTCAACAGTCATATGATATTATTTAAGCAAAACTATTTTTTTTTTCTGTTAAAACTGTTTTTTTTTTTTTTTTTTTTAAGACAGTTCACCTATATCCAGTCCAGGCTGGCCCCAAATTCACTATGTACCCCCAACTGGCTTGAGTAAATCCTCCTAACTCGGCCCTTTCAGTACTGAGATAACAGGCATGCATGACCATGCCCTGCTCAGTATTCAGATTTTGATGTGAAGAAAGCAGGTCTGCAACTTATCAACAGAAAACTAAGCACAACTCCCTTCATGCCATTATTAGATTTATATTTATTTCTATAAACTTTAAATTGTTATTGACACATAATTGTGCATTTTTACACCTTTCTATTCATGCATGCATTGTATAATGATCAATTCAGGGCAATCAACAAATCTATCACTTTAAATTTTTATCATTTTTTTTGATTTTTATTTTTTGTTTTATTTTTTTTCTTTTCACAATCTTTATTAACATTTTCCATGATTATAAAAAATATCCCATGACAATAACCTCCCTCCCCCCCACACTTTCCTCTTTGAAATTACATTCTTCATCATATTACCTCCCCATCTCAATCATTGTACTTACATACATACAATACCAACCTATTAAGTACCCTCCTCCCTTCCTTTCTCTTCCCTTTATATCTGGAGTATATGCTTTTATAGCATGTCCCTATGATTTTTTTGAATTTCTCTGGAATCTGTTGTGATGTTACCTTTTTCATCTCTGTTTTTATTAATTTGTGTCTCTTCTCTCTTTCTTTTGGTCAGATTTGCTAAGGGTTTATCAATCTTGTTTATCCTTTCAAAGAACCAACTCTTTGTTTCATTAATTTTTTGGATTTTTGTTGTTGTTGTTGTTTCTATTTCACTAATTTCTGCCCTAATCTTTATTATTTCCTCCTGTCTACTGATTTTTGATTTGCCTTGTTCTTCTCCTTCCGAGGCTTTTAGGTGAAGCATTAGGTCGTTTACTTGTGACCTTTCTAATTTCTTAATATAGGCACTTAAGGCTATACTTAGAACTGCCTTCAATATGTCCCAGAGATTTTGGTATGTTGTGTTCTCATTATCATTTGACTCTATAAATTTTTTGATATCCTTCTTGATTTCTTCATTGACCCATTCATCATTTAGTAGTGTATTGTTTAGTTTCCATGATTTTGTGTATGCTCTATAGCCTTTCTTGCTACTGATTTATAGTTTAATTCCATTGTGGTCAGATAGAATGCAAGGAATTATTTCAATTTTCCTGAATTTGTTAAGATTCACTTAATGTCCTAATATATGGTCTATTTTAGAGTGTGTTCCATGTGCTGCTGAAAAGAATGTATACTCTGCAGCATTTGGATGAAATGTCCTGTATATATCTGTTAGGTCCATTCCTTCTATGACCTCATTTACTCCTGATGCCTCTCTGTTTATTTTTTCCTGGAATGACCTGTCAATTGACGATAGTGGGGTGTTAAAGTCACTCACCACCACTGTGTTTGGTTTTATCCATGACCTTAGTTCTAATAGTGTTTGTTTGATGAATTTGGGAGCCTCCATTTTAGGTGCATATATGTTTAGGATTGTAATGTCCTCCTGTTGGAATGTGCCCTTAATGAGTATAAAGTGACCTTCCTTATCTTTCTTGACTAACATTGGACTAAAGTCTATCCTGTCCGATATTTGGATAGCAACCCCTGCTTGTTTTCTGGGCCCATTTGCTTGAAACACTGTTTTCCAACCTTTCACCATAAGATAATGTCTATCCTTTGTAGAAAGGTGAGTTTCTTGGAGACAACAAATTGTAGGGTCCTGCTTTTTAACCCAGTCTGCAAATCTATGTCTTTTGTGTGGGCATTGAGGCCGTTGACATTAAGAGATATTATTGAAAGGTATGTACTTATGTTTGCCATTTTTTCTCTCTCTGTGTGTGGTTCTGGTTCTACCTTTGCTCTCTTGTGTTAACTTACATTTGAGTATTGCTTGTTTTTTTCAGGTTCCTTATATGTGCACTTTTCCTTTTCTTCAGCATGGATGATTCTATCAAGTGTTTTCTGTAGAGCTGGTTTTGTCTTCAAATACTCCTTTAACCTGCTTTTGTCATGGAATGTCCTTATTTCTCTGTCTATTTGAATGGACAGCTTTTCAGGATAAAGTAACCTTGGTTGACAGTTGTTATCTTTCAGAACTTGGAATATATCACTCCAAGCCCTTCTGTCTTTTAAAGTTTGTGTTGAATAATCTGCTGTGATCCTGATGGGCTTGCCTTTGTAGGTAACTTGATTTTTCTCTCTAACTACTTTCAATATTTTTTCTTTGGTTTGTGTGTTTTGTAGTTTGATTTTGTTATGACGAGGAGAGGTTCTTTCCAGGTTTTGTCTGGCTGGTTTTCTAAAGGCTTCCTGTATCTGCATTGGCACCTCTTTCCCAATTTGTGGAAAGTTTTCTTCTATGATTTTGTTGAAGATGCCTACTATGCCTTTGGAGTAGAATTATTCTCCTTCTACTATGCCCTGAATTCTTATATTTGAACCTTTCATAGTGTCCCGAATATCTTGACATTCCCACTCATACTTTTCTGTTTGTCTTTCTCTTTGTTGGACTGTATTAGATCTGCCACCTGGTTTCTAGCTTAGATATTCTGTCCTCTCCTTCATCCATTCTACTGGTGAGATTTCTACAGGGTTTTTTATTTCATTAACTGTGTTCTTCATTGCTAGTAATTCTGACTGATTTTTCTTTATTATTTCTATTTCCCTATTTATGTCTTGTATTGCCTTCTTTATTTCATTAAATTGGTGTCCTGCCTCTTCTTTGATTTCCTCTTTGATTCCTTTGATTTGTTCTTTGACTTCTTTGAACCTATTTATAATCTCTCTTTTGAAATCTTTCTCAGGCATTTCCTCTAATTCGTTCTCACTGGAGGTCATTTCTGATGTATTAATACTTTTAGGTGGATTGATATTGTCTTGCTGTTAGTGTTTCTTGTGTTATAATGTATATATTTTTGCATCTTGGATTAAGTTAATGCTTGGATTTTCTAGCTATTTGGGTATTCTTAGCTGTATCAATTGATTTGATGTTATATATCTTCAGGGTAGGAGCTTAAGGTGTTAGGTGTGGCTCTTAAGACTCTCAGAGTATCTACAAAGGTGTTCCTAGGGGTTGAGTTTTCCTGCTATGGGAGTATTCAATTAGGCTGAGTGGAATAGAATACAAGTAGATTCTAAAATTTAACTAAACACTGTACATATTCAATCAAAAATAGGACTGAGTATTTATTCAAGAGTAGTTATTATAATAACCAGATCCTCTATCAACAAAGGGGTTAATATTTCTGGTCTATTGAGGGATCTAAGTCAGCTTGTTACCAAGTGAGACCCTTCCCTGGTGCAATCCAGTTACCTTGGATGATTTTGTTCTTAGTCAAGGTGCTGGCTGGGTCGTTGGGCCACTGTTCTGATTTCTGGAGCTGGGAACTGGCTTTTCCTGTGGGGAAAAGTGAGCCTGGCAACTGTGGCCCTGCAGAATGGCACCCCTGCTGCGGGAACAACTACTGCTGCTCCTGAAGCTGCCACTGCTGGATCTGTTGCTGCTGCTGCTAAAGCTGCTGCTACTGGGTCTTTTGCGGCTGCTGCTGCTGAAGCTGCTACTGCTGGATTCACCACCGCTGCTGCTGCTGCTGCTGCTGCTGTAGCTGCCACTGTTGGAGCCACCACTGCTTCCGCTGAAGCTGCTGCTGCTGGATCTGCCGCTGCTGCTGCTACTGGATCTGCCGCTGCTGGGGCTACTGTTGCTGGTGCCAGAGCCACTGATATTGCTGCCGGTCTCTGCTCCTGCTTGGGTCCCACTGTAGGCTCAAGTTGTCATGGCTATTCCTGGGACCGCTGCTCTGTTTGCTGGAGCTGGGCACAGGTGGTGGGGGAGGGGAGGGAGCTGATGCTGCTCTAGTTCTCACACTGTTCCACATATTCTTCTACCTGTGATCTGCTCCTCCATTGTTCACTGCCACTCTCCCTTCACGTTTCTTGAGTTGTGGAGAGTGCCAATGTGAGTGGAAGCTCCCCTCATCTGGCTTTTCCTGTGGCTCAAGCCAAGCCTGGTGGCTCTCTGGTGTGCCACCGCCGTGGTTGGTGGAGCTTCCGGGGCCGGTTTTGCCAGCCTGTGCAGGCTCTGGATGCTCTGGATCTCTTCTACTTCTCCACTGCCATTTCAATTTCCTATACACCTCACTTTTTAGTAAAAGTGTGTATTGTGCTGAGATTTTTTTGGTCTTTTCCCCCACCTAGACTGCTTTGGCATGGTACCTAGGCCACCATATTAACTGGAAGTCCTTTTATCATTTTTTATGGTAATTATGTTCAAATTCTTTATTTCAGCTCTTTTGTGATAGATATTATTATTAACTGTATTCACTTTACATTGCAATAGAAACAAGACTTATACCTCTTATCTAGTTGTACCCTGTGTGTGTTGACCAATTTATCTCTGTCCCCACTAAATATTCTCCCCACACTCTGGTAATAACAATTTTACCCTCAATTGAGATTTACTAATTAGGATATGTAAAACAGACTGTAATATAAACACAGGATAAGAAAATGCAACACTCCAATCTACTGTCATTAGATACTGATGATTGATTATATCCTACATTAAGGTAGTCAGATCTCATACTAACAAAATATTTATTTTTGAAGTACTTAGTAGAAACAGTATTATGTTAATTTTTCTTTGCACACTTGATTATATAAATTTAAATGAACACTTTTTAATATTTCCCTGAGATTAATGCATTTTTTTATGAAACTTTTCACATAGGCAAGCTTTCTTATCCATTGTATTGATTATTCTTTCAAAGTAACCTTCATAGCTAATTTCAAAAGCAATAGATATTCATTGCTTGAGATAGGTCATTTTAAATGCTAAACTGCCAATGTGATTTAATTACTATTCTTGTTATAATGAAACATTTATACATTTATGAATAGATTGAATAAATTAAAATAAACTAATCATAGACTATAGTCACAAATATTTTCTTAAATTATTATCATTTTTGAGAATAGAATTTATTAAGAGAAATAGACAAATAGACATAGTACTGAACATATACCCATAAATGCATAAATGATTGCATGGAACAGATGCAATAATGCCAGGCTTAAACATACAAAGTGTATGAAATGATATTATTCTTATGATTATGAAATAAATAACCGCTTAGTTCATTTGCATCTAGGTATTAAAACTCTACTTAAGCAGTTTCAAAAAATATGACTTGTTTTAAGAAAATTCATCAATAGTTTAGAATACAATGTGTCTTATTTTATCAGGGTTCTAAGTAGTGACATGGACTTCCCAAAGAAAGAGGCATATTTTTCACAGAATGCTTTTCTTTATTGGAAGTCCTGTTTTATAGTCACCAGATATGATAAGGCAGAACTCTCAAAGATTATATGCAACTTGAGCTTTTGTTATACTTAATATTCTGAGAAGAAAGCAAAAAACAAAAACAAAACAAATGGTGCATTATCAAAGTATTAAATGCCAACCATGTTGGTTCTATAAAAAGGTAGAGATAGAGACATTGCTCCAGGGTTGGAGAGAAGGCTCAGTGATTAAGGCTCATGCCTCAGAAGTCTAAGGACCCAGGTTTGATTCTCCAGGTCCCATGTAAGCCATATACATATGGTGGCACATGCATCTGGAGTTCGTTTGCAGTGTCTGGAGGACCTTGTGTGCCCATTCTCTCTCTCTCTCTCCCTGTCTCAAATAAATAAATAAATAAATAAATAAATAAATAAATAAATAAATTAGTTAATTAATTTAATTAAATAAATCTTTAAGACATTGCTCCAAGAGTACAAGTTCAACGTTAATATGTAACATATTCCCTTGTGGTGGTTCTCCACTTAACTCAAGAAATACAGAAAATAGTAAGCCAGACAGCTACACTATGTCCTACATTTCATGAAGCTTAGAATGAAAAGGATGAGTTAAGCCCTAGACAAATGATTATACAAACTGTTATTTAATGACCATTATAATAAGCACAGCATGCTGTGTGAAGCAACATATGGGCCCCCTGCTGGTCTATGGGCATTGGAGTGTTTCCTGAGGATTGGACATTTAACCTGAGTTGAAACAGAGGCAATGACACCAACTGTGTTCAGTGGTGAATAAATCAGTGGCTGTTAAATTAGGACTGATTTCATATTATTGATTATGCATATTTTAAATAAAGCTATGCAAATTAGGTAAATTTAATCACATAGAAATCGAATGACAAGATCACAAAGAAATAAAGACCAGATGGCAGGCACAATCTAGTAATGAGAACGCGACTAGTCAGAATTTATGCTGATTCCACAGGTTAAGTAGGTCTGGAGTAGATAGAACAAGGGAACAACCTTTTCATGGCACCCACTCAATATTCTGCCACAGTTTATGGTATCCTTTGTATATCTGAACAAGTGTTTAGGGTTCAAGAGTCCAAAGCATAACTATTGCTTCCTTGATTCAAGGAGCTCACTGTATAGGAGGGCTAACATTGACAGAGATATGATCATTGATTTAAATAAGTAACTATACAAAGATATTGAAAATGATTCCAATAGTCATCTTGGCTATGTTCATTAATGTTGGTATTTTCTCAAAATCGATTATTTACTCGTTTAAATTTCATGGCAGTGTTATGGTAGAGATTACCATTGTACCCTACTAACAAACAAGAACTCTGAGACACACAGAAGTAAAAGATCTGTTTCACAAAGTTTGTGCACATTAAGTGGTAAAAGCAGAATTCAGACTCAGGGAGCCTAACATGAAAGTCCAGACACTTAAGCACAATTATTGTAAAAACAAGAATTTTTGCAAGCAGAACACAATGAGACACTATTGCAAATGACAGAGCCGCTGGCACCCCTACCCCTTCAGAGTGGTGGGGTCATCTTCCAGCATTCAGCAGGCTCCAGGATCTGCTTCAATGTTTACTCTACATTTTGAAATTCAATACCCCTTGTTCATACTGAGGAAATATGACTCAGGTAAACAAATGCCAGTAAATTGTGCTATGATTACAATTCTGCAGCAACCAAGATCATTTAAGAGGAGAGTTTTGAACTCAGACACCATAAAGGTTGACTCTTGAGCCTCATTACTTAGTAACTGCTTGGCTTTGACCAGAATATCTGATGATTCATCATCCTCATTTATAAAATGGCAATATAATAAATACATGAGCTACTTGTGATGCTTAAATGTGTGTATACACATATTCATTTCTTTGCTTATTTTTATTTATTTGAGAGAGATAGGACAGAGAAAGAAAGAGGCAGATAGATAGAGAATGGGTACATCAGGGCCTCCAGCCACTGCAAGTGAACTGAAGATGCATGCGCCCCCTGTGCATCTGGCTTACGTGGGAACTGGAGAATCAAGCCTCGAACCAGGGTCCTTGGGCTTCATAGGCAAGCACCCAACCACTAAGCCATCTCTCCAGCCCCCATATACGTGTATTTTTAAGGCAATTGGAAAAGTGTTTTGGTCTAGTTAAAAGTCCAGAATCCATATTATAATGATGATGGCTATTGCTATTATAATCAAAGTATACCTGTAACAGGTATTTATCAGGACAGAATTTGTAGGTGAAGCAGGTTTTAAAGATAATCTGGTTCTCCAGTTTCCACAGGGCAGATATTAATATATTAGACTCCAATTTCTAAAGGAGATACTAAGAAAAGTAAGAAACATCTGGATATTTCTTCACTACTATTATTATGAAGTTGATATATTATTTCAGTGGCAGTCTAATGGAACTGATAGCTGACTTGGCTCATGACTTCTTTTATCTTATATTTTCCCATTGTGTATTTGCTTGATACTTCTGTGTTTTTTTGACTTTCACCACAGGGGGTTGAGAGAAAGAGGAATTGAATGTCACTAAGGTTTTTATTTTGAGGGATTGGTACTACAAAGATGATAGCAACTAAGAAAATATAGGAAATTATGAATGAGATAAAAAATTAAGACTTTGTACTTGAAACTGATCAAATGGTCCTACCATTTGGCATCTGAATATATAAGTATTTGTATGTTGTCCTTTCATACAATCATTGAAGGGGCTAGAGAGATGGCTCAGCCCTTGCTTGCAAACCTAGCTGTCATGGTTTGATTCCGCAGTACCTGCATAAAGCCAGATGCAAAAGGTGCCATATGTGCCTGGAGTTCAGTAACAAAAGGCCCCGGAGAGCCCATACTTACTTTTTTTCTGTCTGCCTATTTCTTTCTGTCTCAAAAATAAATATAAGACATTAAAATGTACATTGACATGCACTGAAATAATACAAAATGTCATGCATTACTTGTCAGCCATATGAAAAAATATGATTTACCTTCTACTTCTACATCTAGATTTAAATGTAACTGCAATTAAAAATGAGTGTCCAGGGATGGAGAGATGGCTTAGCAGTTAAGCGCTTGCCTGTGAAGCCTAAGGACCCCGGTTCGAGGCTCGGTTCCCCAGGTCCCACGTTAGCCAGATGCACAAGGGGGCGCACGCGTCTGGAGTTCGTTTGCAGAGGCTGGAGGCCCTGGCGTGCCCATTCTCTCTCTCTCCCTCTGTCTTTCTCTCTGTGTCTGTTGCTCTCAAATAAATAAATAAAAAATTAAAAAAAAAAAGAGTGTCCACCCATCAGGTCTCAAGCCTACTGCACTGCACTATGTATCAGATCAGCCTTATATATTGTATGGTTTTCTCTGCCCCATTTTGCACTGGTACTGTTGCTGTTTTCTTGTTTGAAACTTTATTTAGGTAACAAGTTCAGTACGGATGACCACAAACGACACACTCATGCAACCCAATTGTGATTTTCTGCTTCCTATACCAACACATTCATCTCTTGTTCCCTGGTATCACTTTTGAAGCCTCTATTGAAGCAAATCTCTGTATGTGGAGGGACTGATTGACGTCTGAAAGGCCAATCTTTGATATGTGAGAGGTGAGAGCTCTTATATAAAATTTTTTGACTTTTTTTTCTAGGAAAAAATAGCTTGCTATGGGAAGTTATTTCTTGAGAGAATTATGAGTGGAGAACATGCATCTTTAGTGACCAACAACAAAATACCCCCAACACTATGGTGTGAACCCTTCCTTCTCACCACTGACTCCTGTTGTACTCTAGTAAGTCAGTAGCCCATAACACTTATCTCTAGTATATGCTTTCCATGAATGTTGTGGAAACACAATTTAACAGTATTATAGAAACTGTTTTACCTTATATGTGTGAAGGTCTCTTTTTGTTGATTTGTTGCTTTTTTATACATCTAGTTATACACATATATGTGTGTGTGTGTGTGTGTGTGTTCATTTATATATCTTCTTTTTGATATAATTTAGCTTTTATTATTGAAAGTATGAATCATATATTTCCTTTTAATGTCACATTTTAACATTTTGCAATATTTGGTGAAGTATGAGTAGATATTTCCTAGTAGGTTTTATAATTTTGATATTTAACACTTCCATAAAAATGTGGACAGATGTTTTATTGTTTAAGCTATAAACTTGAGGTGAAATTCTGAGTTCAAATGACATTCAAGTTTCAACCACTACTTTCAATTTATGTTTTCATAGGAGCAAATCTCATATGCTACATAAATTTTATCAATATTAGGAAATAAATACTATTATCAATACATAATTTCTGAATGCCATATGTGTTTGTGTCCCAGCTTTATTCAGGCAAAGTTGGATATAGTTTTATATACTGCCTCATGGTTATTCAATATATATTTACATATAGAGAATTGATTACCTTTCTAAAGCTAATAAACACACCTATCCCCTCATATAGTTATCCATATTTTGTGTGGTATAAACACAAAATTTCTACTCTCTTCACAAATAAAATCTATACTAGCCAATTATAAGTATGTATTATAATATATTTAACTATTATCACCATACAGTAGGTTAGGACTTATTCATTTCATAAATAAAGCCAGTGCTAGTCCAGTACCTTGTCATTTTCACCAACCTTAGCCCAGGGAAATCCTCATTCTACTCTGATTCCGTGGTTCTGTGTTTGTTACCTTTTACAGTGTCCATTTCTGTCTTGTGAGAGAATACCATTAGCAGAAATCCACTGGGTCATGGCTTTGCTTATGGAGAGATTTGGCATTAAGACGCCTGAACCTCACATGGGCTTACTGCTGCATCATCACAAGACCAAGGTCAAAGAGGGGCAAAAAGAAGATGGGGTGCGAACTTGCCCTTTAACATTAATTCCACCTGACTGTACAGATCTCTTATTGACCTACTCACCTCTGTAAAATCTCACCTTAGAGTATGGTTACAAAAGTAATTATTTCAATATGAGTTTTGGAGGAAGTAAATGTTCACACCATAGTAAATACAGAAATAAGATCAGATACTACTTTATTTCTATGTCTAGTTTATTTAATTAAATATAATTTCTACTATATTAACTGATATTAATCCCAAAGGAAAGGAATTTCTTTTTTAAAAAAATATTTATTTATACAAGCAGAGAGACAAACAGAGAAAGAGATAGAGAGAGAGAGAGAGAGAGAGAGAGAGAGAGAGGGAGAGAGAGAGAGAGAAAATATGGGAATGTTAGGGCTTATAGCCACTGCTAACAAACCCTAAATGCATGTGCCACTTTGCATCTCTGGCTTTACATGGGTATTTGAAAATCTAGTCTGGGTTGTTAGGCTTTGCAGGCAAGCTCTTTAACTGCTGAGCCAACTCACCAGGCCCCTTCCTTGCTTTTATTAATCCCATGTAATTTTTAATTCCATGTGTGTGCATATATTTTTCTATGTCATATTTTTACTATCCATTCATCCTTTTATGGCGACTTATGATGGTGCCATTTTGGGGCTTTTGAGAATAATGCATACAGATATCTCATTGGCATGCTTGTTTATTTTATTTTAGTTTAGTTTTTTTAGTTCTTGGTTGTATATCAAGGAGTGAGAGTGCTAGATTTATTTTGGAGAAATGTCCATACTGTTTTCTTGTCATTTTTGAATGAGCACCACACATGCTTAGGATATAACTCCTAGTCAAATATGTGGTTTGTAAATATTCCATCTCATTCTGGAGGCTGTATTTTCACATTACTAATTCTTCTGCTCTGCATATACTTATCACTTCACCGAAACACCAACTGCTCATTTCTGCATTGGTTGCATTTCTTTTTTTTTTTTTTTTTTTTTGCCATGCTCCACTCCAAATTGTCCCAATGACCAGGGACAAAGAGATTTTCTTTTTTATTAACACCTTCCATGATTGTAAACAATATCCCATGATAATGCCCTCCCTACCCCAATATCCCCTTTGAAACTCCATTCTCCATCATATCCCCTCCCCCTCAATCAATCTCTCTTTTATTTTGATGTCATCATCTTTTCCTCCTATTGTGATGGTCTTGTGTAGGTAGTGTCAGGCACTGTGATGTCATGGATATTCAGGCCATTTTGTGTCTGGGGGGAGCATGTTGTATGGAGTCCTACCCTTCCTTTGGCTTTTACATTTTTTCCATCACCTCTTCCACAATCGACCCTGAGCCTTGGAAGGTGTGATAGAGATATTTCAGTGCTGAGCACTCCTGTCACTTCTTTCAAGCACCATGATGCCTTCTGAGTCATCCTGAGGTCACTGTCATCTGAAAAGAGAAGGTTCTCTACCAAAAGTTAGAGTAGTGTTAATATATGGGTATGAACATTAAGAGAAGTGCTTACTGGGCAGTTTGATAAGCATAGTATATACATTTAGCCAGACAGCAACAGACTTTACACCCCTAGAGCTCATGACTACCCCTGTTTTAAGTTTTCAGTATCAGGATTCCCTCCCATGGACGGGGCCTCTAGCTGAATTAGAGAGCAGTTGGTGTCCACCATGACAGATGTGGCACTATTGCACCCATTGGCTCATGTGGCCAGGCTGGTAAAATTTAAGGCTTAATGTGTCTATTATTGAGTAGCTTCACTGGTGAGTTCTCTCTCTCTTTTCCATTGAACTGCATGCAGTATGGCTTCTTCTAGCTTTCTGTCAGCTGGTCTACATGAGGTTATCAGCTCAGTTCCAGCAGGATTTCTCAGTGGCCTTGCAGCCCAAGAATGTGAGATTTTCTTCAAAAAGTTTTACATTTTAAAATCTTGTATTCAAACCTTTAATAACACATCTGGAATGAATTTGATTTCTTTTTACTGAAAGTGGTATAAGATAAGGCCTGTGGCCTTCTGTTTTCTCAAAATTACTGAAGAAAGTATCTTCTACTTACTGTGTGTTAGGGTAACTTTGTAAAACAATAAAGAATGCTTGTATTCATTTTTTTGAGGCTTTCTGTTCTTTTCCCATCTCCTACATATCTGTCTTGTAACCCATTACTATACTGCTTTGACTTCTACAAACATTAACATATATTGAAATTATACAATGTGATGCCTCCAGCATTATCATTTCTCTACATTGATTTTGTGGTTGGGGGAGTATTTTGCGGCTCCATATGAACTTTAGGATAGTTTTATATTTGAATGAAAATTGCCAGTGGTAACTTTAATAGGGATTGTGTTGAATTTGTACAAAACTTTGGATAATATGTACATTTTAATAGGAACGATTCTGCTCCTCCATGAACATAGGATATCTTTCCATATATTTATCCCTTGATTCTTTTTCATGAATACTTTATGGTGATCAGTAAGTTTATAGATCTTTTACTTTCAGGCTCAATATAATCCTAAATACTTTGTTTCTTTTAAATGCTACATTAGTACAACTGCTTGCTTAACTTCTTTTTAAGTAGTTCATTTTCAATGAGTATAAACACACTGTTTTCTGTATATTGGTTGCCCTGAAATTTTACTAAATGGGTCATGAGTTTAACAGTTTTTGTGTAGAGACTTACAATTTTGCACAAAGAAAAATAATTTCATTTATTTTTAAAACTTTTCAAATATTTTATTATTAGTTATGAGAAAGAGAGAAAATTTGCATGCCAGGGCCTCTAGCTTCTGCAAGCAAACTCCGGATGCATGTGCCACCTTGTGCATCTGGTTGGCATGGGTCCTGGGGAACCTGAATCCTTTGGCTTTGCAGGCAAGTGCTTTAACCTTTAAGCCATCGCTCCATCCCTCAATTCATCTTTTTGTTAAAAAGCTGCATGCTTCTTCTTAATAGTTCCTGGTTAACTTTTGTGATTTTACTTAGATTTCTGCCTTATTATCTATTAATTGAAGTTAACAATTTTTACTAATATTATTATTTCTGTTTTTTTTTTCATTATTCTACTCACATCGCTTGTAATTGATACTACTTTTCTTGATGGTTCTTAGAAGAACTTTCTATCTTATGAAACATATTCACATATATCGTAGTTACCATGTTACCATGGCAGTGCTGGGATAAAATACTTGACCAAAACCAGCTGATGGGTAGAAAAAAATTTATTTTGACTTATAATCTCAAGAGGAAGCTTCACGATGGAAGAGGAAAGTATAACATGTTCAGAGGCTGGACATCAACACGGCCACAGCAGTTAGAAGATAGCAGCAAGAAAGTAAGTTGAGCTGGGCATGGTGGCACACTCCTTTAATCCAAGCACTCAAGAGGCAGAGGTAGGAGAATGACTATGTTCGAGGCCACCCTGAGACTACATAGTGAATTCCAGGTCAGCCTGAGCTAGAGTGAGACCCTACCTTGAAAAACCAAAAAACAAAACAGAACAACAACAACAACAAAAAAAAAAAAAAAAAAAAAAAAGGAGAAGAAAGTGAGCTGACCTCTGGAAAGGAGGAGTTGGCTATAGCACCTCTAAGACCAATCCCCCCCATCAAAAATATATACCTCTTCCAACAAGGCTGCACTTCCAAAATTGCCACCACCTGGGGACCAAACATTCAGAACATATACATTTGTGGGACATCTGATTTTAAAAATAGACATAATCTTTGCCAGTTATGTGATAACTATGTTTGCCACAGTAATTTCAACTTTCTGACTTCTAAATTTGTTCATGCATGTTCTTGGACCCTCATTAACTTTATGGTTTCCTCTATGATAGGTATCTTATTCAAAATAAACATTCTCTGCATAGTGTTGCCACTATTTTTGGTATTATATTTTGTGCCTGTTTTTTTATTTATATGTATTTGAAATAAGCATTTAACCTTATATTTTACCTATAAGATCAATGGGTGATTGTTGTAATTTCATACTTTTTCTAAGTGCTTGCTTTTTTTGCTGTTGTTGTTTTGTTTTTGTTTTTTCAGGGTAGGGTCTCACTCTAACTCACTCTAGTCTCAGGGTGGCCTTGGAGGGTGGAGTCACAGGGGTCCTCCTACCTCGGCCTCTCGAGTGCTGTGATTAAAGGTGTGCGCCACTGTGCTATTCTTAACTTTACTCTTTTGTTTTCTCTCTTCTTTGGGATATTGTTTTTGTGTATTGGCCAGTGTCTATATTATCATGTCAATGCCATTGTTAGCATTAGTAAGGAATTATTACCTATTTTGTAGCTAGAAAGGAGTACTCCATATATAAACACAAAATCTTGACCATTTCTTTGTATTGATTTCCTAAATTTAAATTTTATATTCAACTTGTTGCATTTGAAAATTTCAGTTAGCATTTTGATGATAGTTTCATTTAATGAATACCTGAATTTTGGCAATACTAATATTATCACCCTAGGAAGTAAGACAATGTAAGATGGTAAATCACTTTGGAAAACAATGTGGAGACTCCCAAAAAAATCTGACTATAGAATTACCAACAGACCCAGTTATCCCTTACTGAGCATGTACCCTAAAAGCTCCATGCCCCAGTTTAGATAGATTTGCTCAACCATCTTTATAACTGCTCAATTCATAATAGCCAAGAACTGGAATCAATCAAGATGTCCAGCATTAGGTGAATGGATAACTAAAATATGTTACATCTACACAGTGGAATTCTACAAAGCAGTAAGGAAAAATGGCACAATGAAATTTGAAGAAAAATGGTTGAACCTGGAACAGATTTTTCTGAGTGAACTCACCCAATTACAGAATGATAATCACTACATAATCTCACTCATGTACAGTTCCTAACCTGAATCTACTTAAGTTGCTGACATGCCTAGCAAGCATCTTGAGGACTGGACAATAGGGATGGTGGGGAGAAAGAGAAAGACAAGGGAGGGGGTGGAGGACACAAAACTGTACCCAAGTGGCAATGGTACGATAAAACTCTATATCCTAAAAGACAGTCCAAATGGCTAAACCTTCACCAGGCCCTTAGAGGGAACACCAGATTCGCAAGGCCCTGAAGAGGGTACAATGACAACTGACCTTTATCTCCTGTTTCTGTTTCTCTCTCTTGTACTCTTCTCTCTCATCTCTCTGTCTATTTTGTATCATTTATCTTTTTCTTTCTTCTCTTCTTGAACACTGACCTGTAACTCCTGGTAGCAGCAGGTAGATATCAAACACAATGAGCTTTTGGTCAGAGTGACCTACAAGGTTTCCCAAAAGAAGACATATTTATGTCAGAGAGCTTGATGACCCACTATAGGTTAGTGGTAAGACACTACTGCTGAACACACCATACACTATTGGTATAACATGGAGTGACATGGCTGGAAGCTGGAAGAGATTCAGTCCCCAGACCGTGCATGTAGTGCCGGAATGTGCTATATGAGTGACTGGGGGGAAATGACCAATTCCTGTCCAAGCAACACATGGACTAACCTGCTTAGTAGCAAACAACCTGATGTTCATACAAGTGCAATCATGGCACATAGCAATGGTGGGAAACCAACTGCTCTTGATTTGGCTAACTGATCTGCTCAGAGGAACAGAACCCATAGCTGGAGCTGGGAAACAAGTCAGAACCATATTGAAAAATGAGCCCACTCTCCATTAAACTTTCTCTAAAAAATATTGGCTATCACATTTATTTTATGCTAACTTTACTATCTATTGAAGAATCTGCTTCTCTTTTTCAGATAGACACAGATCCCAAGGGGAGAACCACCCCATCATACCTCAAAAGGGCCCCAGCTGAAACTAAGAATAACTGGGGAAACATGCAAGAATGCTGTTTTCTTGGTGAACTGGGAACCAGCACAATGGTGAAGAAGATAGACACAGAGAACAATCAACCCCTACCAAACCAGATATCCAGAGACAAAGAGACACCCAAGATCTCAACACAGAAGCTTACCTAATATGAACCCGACATGGTCAGGGAAATTGGTGGAAGAGGGGGTAGAAAGAATGTCCGAGCTACTCATTGGGTCATGACACACAGAGATATTTCCTCCTACCTCAAACTAAAGGCTAATCCCACAATGCACGACCAATATACCCCAACAAGAAGGGTCTCTGTGGAGGGGGGAGGACAGGGTGGAGGCTAACAATGGCACCAACTTGACTGTATTAACTGACTACAAAAAAATAATGATTATACTTTAAGGATTATGTATCTTTAGAAAAATAGGAATTAGATATTTAAGATAACTAAAACATATTTAAATGAATGTTAAATATGAGTTATAACTAAGGATTTCTGGCTCAGATAGTGTTCTGAACTGAAGATAAAAGCATTAGCAAGTTTCTGAGTGTGAATAAATATTGAAGGTATGTGAATCATGACAATAACATCCTTTGACAGGGAGACAGATACTAAGTATTCCTTCTCTGGTAGACTTTTTAAAATACTGCTTTAACTGCACAAGTGTATTGCAATGACATGGTATATTCTGCTTATGCCATGTAATAGCCAGGGTCATACTTAATTCTAACTGTCCTGGATACTTAGTGCAAAACTTAACAGAAGAGCCCTTCAGTAAATGGTTGAATAGGGTGGGGAACAGGAGGGACAAAGGAGATATACACACAATCAAATCCAGAATGAATTGGTACCATAGAAACCTTCTTCCTGGATAGTGGACTAAAAAATATAACCCTCAATAGAAGCATGGAGGGATTGTTTGGTAAGAAGGGCCTAGGAGAGGGTGGGATGAAGCCTAACCCTAAAACATTTGGCTCTGGCTTATAACTCTTAGTACCAGAAATTGGTTACAATCAGCATTGAGTTGTTAATTGGACAGATCTTCAAGGTCCCCAAAAAAGGCTTATGTCAGAGCACTTGATTACCCATCTGAGGTAAAAGATAAGGCCCTGTTGGTGAACTCACTACATGATCCTGGTGCAAAACATCAAAAAGTCCAGCTGAATCTGAAAGGAAGACTATTCCCAGATGATTAGCTTATATAGTGCTGAAAAGCACTACATGGCCTTCTGGGGAAAAATGGACAACAATGCCATGAGCAAGCAGGGTACACTGCTATATGAAAATAACCAACTTGATAAGATGTGCACATCTGTGAAATAGTGACACACAGCCTTAGTGGACAACCAATGGCTTTTTGATTGATTATGAGATCAGCTCTGTGGAAAGAAGCCCATAACTGGAGCTAAGAACCAAGTCAGAATCCTATGGAGACCAAGATTATGGACTTCAATGAGAAGATCCCACTAGCGTTTGTCCAAAATTGAGGCTACATCCATCAAAATCTCTCTAAATTAACAATGTTTATCCACTTTAATCTATCCTGATTCCACTCTTCATTGGAGAATCTGTTTTTTATTTCTTTTTCAGAAAACAGTGAGAACTGAGGACAGCCATCATCTACCAATAAGTCAGTAATTGATAGCTAACTCCCTAACAGGAGATGACTCAATTCTCACCCAGAAATCCGGGTCCAAGTGAAACCACAGAGGAACTGGCTGTATGAGCAAGGGTGGTGCTTCCGTGGAAAGCTTGATAAACTGGGCCAGGGTGATGCAGACAGACACTGAGGACTCTCAAAACACACCAAAGCAGAAATCCAGAAGCTGCTGAGAGCTCAACACTAAAGTAGAATTAAAGCACACCCACAGAGGCTCAGGGAACTTTGTAGAAAAGGCAGTGGAAAGAATGTAAGAGCCATAGGAATATCCAGAGGCATAGTCCTTCCCACAATGACAAACTGCTGCTCTCACAATTCATCACCTACAAAAACATGGTGAATACCAGTAATCACACTAAGAAGGGCCCTCAGTGAAGTGGGGGCAGGGAGGAGGGAAATGATAGGACCAGCTGGTGGCACTGACCAAATGATGTGTCCTTACAGAGTTCCTACTTAATAAAAAAAATGGTTGAAGAACACCAGTGGCTTTGACAAAACTGATGGAATGAAGGACATGGAAGCTAGAACATGCTGGGTAAAATTGGAATGAGATGAAGGGAAATGCAAAATCAGAATGCTTGGTAGTTACCAATAAGAAAGGACTTTTAGCCTTGTGAGAAGGGCAGATTTCATATTACTAATCTTAAGACAGAAGTGTTATATTTTGGGTTAGAGAATAATTCTTAATGGAGTTTTAAACTGAAGATCTTTAACTTCTGCTTAAGTACCTCTAATTGCATTTCACATAAAGTGTAAATTCTGATATTTTAAAGCCAGTGACTAGTACTTAAAGCAAGATTGTAAGGGTAGTTTCCTCATTTATAGAAAATATGTTTTTATCTTATTTTAGGACAGCCATATAAATATGGAAATTGCATAGTAATTAATGGTTCTTTTTGTAGACTTAGGTTTTATAGAAAAATCTTATGGAAAGTAGTAAAAAAGTTATCTTCCATTTACCGATTATAGCAGATTTCAGGGTCAGGTCATGTAAACAATTTGCTCCATCTGGGAAAGAACATTCAATCTCGTTTGCATAATATCTGAAGTAAGCTTTTGCAAATGATAAGACAGGAAAGTCTGCATGAAAGTTTTTATTATTCAAAACTGCCTCCCTTGCAGAATATGTCATCTGGATGTTTACCCAAAGATTCAAAATTTGTGTTTTATTTTCTTCATTGTGGGTTCATAGTGAGCTGATGAAAGACAGCCAGGTCAGCAGTTTTGTCATCAGAGATCCCAAAGTACATTCATAGTGCACTTGGCCTCATGAGATGATACTGATGGTTGTAAAGAAGAGGCTTGTCACTTAAAAGTGCCATGCAATTAACTAGCTTTGAATTTTATCACATCAGCAAATCTCATATTTGAAAGATCTAAGTGAATGCTGATGCAAACTCTTTCCAAGAAAGGAAGAGCACATCTTAGTGTACACAAAGGTACATATCATGGTTATTTAAACTGGAGAGACTAACACAAGTTACAAAGTTCTCAGGAAATTATTAATTGGTAAAATGCTTCTGAGAAATAGCTTTTTTTAAAAAAATTTTTATTTATTTATTTGAGAGTGACAGACACAGAGAGAAAGACAGATAGAAGGAGAGAGAGAGAATGGGCACGCCAGGGCTTCCAGCCTCTGCAAGCGAACTCCAGACTTGTGCACCCCCTTGTGCATCTGGCTAACGTGGGACCTGGGGAACCGAGCCTCAAACCGGGGTCCTTTGGCTTCACAGGCAAGCGCTTAACCGCTAAGCCATCTCTCCAGCCCATGAGAAGTAGCTTTAAGCTTACATCAAAATAACCAAATCAAAGGAGTTGTAATGAAATACTTTTCTAACCTTTTCAGAATTGATTTGGTTCCTTGAAAATGCATAGTTACACCCTCTTTATGGTTTGTCTGTGTGACATGTGGTTTCGCTAACTTTTCACTTTACAGGAGAAATTCTCTACATTTGATGTGAAGTAGCACTTTTGCTACTGTGTGTTTCACAGTGTCTGTACTTTGCCTGTTCATAGTATGGCTCAGCAGAAATGGGACTCACTTTGGAGTTGTGTGAACCCGTATATAAACACACAGTATTACAGTTTCATTCAGTTTGTCTATAAGCCAGTTTCTTATTTTTCTAAGCCTCTGCTGCCTAAGGTATTTCCTTAGAGCTAAGAATAACTACCTTGTGGCATGGTTAAGTTTAATAAACAGTGGATACTTAAAAGCACAGGGTCAAAATTACTGCTAAGCAAAATTTGTGTTCACTACATCTATAGGTGTTTTCCTGCTATAAAGTCCCCTAATCCTCACAGTAACCACGTGAGGTGGATTCCTAATCATTTACTGAGGACATACTTAGGAATTTTATCTTGCTTTATTTTTATATTTATAACTTACTCTGTAAGTTTTGTTTCATTTGCAAGTTATATTTTAAACATTCTATTTTCTGGGAACTGGCTCAGTTGATAAAGTGCTTGTTGCCTAATCATGAGGGATTGGGTTCAGACTGCCATCAGCACCCACAGGCCAAGCATGAGTGCACACACCTGCAATCTCAGTGCTCCGGAGACAGGCGTGGGAGAATAATCTGTGGCTTGCTGACCAGCTCTAGAGTAACCAACACTGATCTGTGAGCTCTAAGCTATGCGAGAGAATGTAGCAATTAATTTCATTTTTCTGGGTCAAGACACCAGACCAGAAGCAATTTATAGAAGGAAAGGATTTATTTCAGCATACAGTTTCAAGAAGAAGTTTCATCATGGCAAGGAAAGAATGACACAAGCAGAAAGCTGGGAGCCACATAACATCAGCAGAGAGGAAGTAGAAAGAATGTGTTCAGTGAGGCAAGTGGAGCTGGACTATTACCCCAAGGCTCATCCTCCATGACATACCTCCTACAGCAAGGTTCTACCTCCCAAAGGTTCTACCAGTTGGGGATTAAGTATGAGACTTAATCACAAACACATGGACACCTGGTAGACAGTGATTAAAACAGTTCTTTAGTGTCTACCTGTGGCCTCATGCACATAAATAAGTGCTTGCATACATATGAACACACACATGAACATATTACATGCACACCCCACATATACATGCACATATTATATTTTTATCTGCAACTTACATTATTAAACTGAATAAAATCTGATCCAAAACACATTTACCATAATTCATCTTAACTCCAATAGTTTATTTATAGTGAACTCATTCATATAGTATATATCATTTTACACAGGGTAAATCATGTCACTTGGGGGAATGAAGCAGGTGTAGCCACTGCTATTATATAGCTTAGAGTTTATATCAAGATAAAGGAATTATAAATAAGTGGAGCTGGGCATGGTGGTACATACATTTAATCACAGCACTTGGGAGTCAGAGGTAGGAGGATCACCATGAGTTCGAGTCAAATGTGAGACTACATAGTGATTTCCAGGTCACCTGGACTAGAGTGAGACTCTACTTCAAAAAAGCCAAAATAAATGAATAAATATGAATAAATAAATATATAGAAAATTAGAGACCATTGCAAGAATCATTCAGAAATCCTGAAGGACTAACACAATCTAACAAAATGATTAGCAAGAAAGACATACAGTCTAAATAAAGGAGGTGACTGCCACTTTGAGTGGTGATTACCTATGTGACATATCTATTACTCAAATATTGCCCAAAAGTAGGTGATTAGATTGATACATTACAATTCAGAATTAATGTTACAGAAGTTATATTTCAAGATGGCTTCTATGTAGGGAATTCATTAATCACAACATATTCCAGAGTTGAGGATGATAATGAATTTGATGTGGGTTAATTCAATAACCAAGCATAGTCATGGAGGTATCAGATTCCTTTCACCCCTTTGATCCATATCTCAGATTTATTGGCTCAAGCCAGCCCCTTTGCTGCATGGATCCCTCAACCATTCCAGGCATTGATTACACTATGAAAGGCAAAACAAAGGCCTTGAGAATTTTACATTAGAGAGGGAAGTGTTGGTGAGTCCTGGCTGAGTGTATTTCATTTATCAGTGTCATTTCATCCTCATAGCAACCCTGATCAGAAGAAATTCTATCATCTCACTTATTTAGATGAATAAAATGGGATGGAACAGAATTGAAGAATATTCTTCATGTAAATTTCAGGTTCAGAATCTAACCCCAAACTTTTCAACAAAATTCTAGCCAACGTAGAGGCTACAGCATTTGGCTATTTGTGAAGAATGGTATTCATTCATTTATGCATTTTCTTTCTTATTTAATTAGTATTACTTCTTTAATTCATCAATTTAATGTATTCATTCAACATCTACACTGTTGTGTGCTTGGAATTTACCTTCAGCTGTAGTGGCAAAAAACAAACCAAATCATCATCCCACATGAGTTAATGAAATAGGAAACATTGTCATTTCAATACAAGCACATAGATATTAAATAACCATGCATAAACATACACAGAGTGATACATGCTGTGGAATTCAGGAAAGCTATGAAGGCAAACTAATCGACCAAGGGATCAGGCAATGTTCCTGCTAGGCCCTCCCATCCCCCTAAGAATTGAGTACTGTCTGCAGCATTAGTTACTACTGAGTGATATACCCATGACAAAAAACAGAGTAATAGTTGCCTACAAAAGAATCACTCCTTAAGTGCTAATTGTTTTAAAGATCAAAGTACATTAAAGGTACTGTGTGTATTAATAGTTTATTTTCTTGGGGTATAAGTAGAAAGAAAAAGACAAAAAAAAAGTGAATGTACAAGTTCATATTAGTGATTAGTAGGAGTTTAACAAGTAGAATAGGAAAATAGGAGGAACTTTAGAGGCAGAAACAATGTGTGAGATGTGGCAGTTTAGGTTAAGGGTGCACTGAAAAGAGAAGAGTAAACTATGCCAGCGGGTTATGTGGAAGAGCAGCCTACTCTTTCAGAAAATTAAGCAGAAGAGACCCTACATCATGCATAGCACTTTCAAGCACCAAGAGTGCTAGTGATCAGGGAGCTGGCTTTCTTCTAAGTGCCAGCATGATCTCTTGATGCCCTGTGTCCATCCATCCATTATTATTATCATTATTAATATTATTGCTGTTTTTTTGACATATGGTCTCACTCTAGCTCAGGCTTACCTGGAATTCACTATGGAGTCTCAGGGTGGCCTCAAACTCACAGTGATCCTCCTACTTCTGCCTGTCAATTACTAGGATTAAAGGCATGCACCACCACACCTAGCTCTTAATATAATTTGCCTTGTGTGATGGCCATGAGTCCATGGGGACCAGGTGCAGAATATAGTGATTTAAATATATAGCACCATGTACTCAGGCTTGAATCTTGAGTCTTCAGTGGGTACAGCCCTAATAGAGAAGAGGTATGCCACTTGGGGTGGATCTTGGAGTCTAGACCTAAGGTTTGTCTGGAGATCTGACTTGGCATTTACTGGCTGTTTGGTGATGTCTTTGTGCTATAAATCTATGAAAATAAGTTAGATTCTTCTTCCACTGATGGCATTCTGCTGTAATCTTTTTTTTATTTTTTATTATTTATTTTTTTTTAAATTTATTTATTTGAGAGTGAAAGACACAGAGAGAAAGACAGATAGAGGGAGAGAGAGAGAATGGGCATGCCAGGGCCTCCAGCCTCTGCAAACGAACTCCAGATGCGTGCGCCCACTTGTGCATCTGGCTAACGTGGGACCTGGGGAACCAAGCCTTGAACCGGGGTCCTTAGGCTTCACAGGCAAGTGCTTAACCACTATGCCATCTCTCCAGCCCTCTGCTGTAATTTTTAAGCCTGAAATAAACCCCTTACTCCGATAAGCTGCTTCTGGTTTGATTTTTGTCCCAGAAATGTAAAGATGATTGCAACATGGGATAACATGATTTTCTCAAACAGTAAATTTTATAATTAAAAAAATATTACAAAAAGAGATCCTGCATACTAGGCAAGCCTATAGTCTTGGGGAGAAAACAAAAGAAATAGTATAAAAGGAATACATGGCAAGAACAATGGGAGACTTGATTTGTCTGCTAAACTGGTCTTGAATTATGGAAGGGATAACTGAATAGGAAGAAAAAGAAAAAGAGCTGGGTATAAATATAAGCTACTAAAACCATCTGGCCTGATATTTGAATTTTAGCTTTCTTCTGGTGACTCCCCCCTCTTCCTATGGCCTTTGAGTCCTGCTATGGATTATGCTCTGTGTTTATTTCAATGAAGTTCTTCCATAGATAGTTCCTAGAACCAGACCTGCTTGAAGCTCACTTGTGGAGGTAACTGAATGTGTTCTGGGAACTTGGGAAAGCTGAGTCTATCACCATCCCACCACCATTGCTAAAATTAGGTAGGACTTGCAACTGTTTCTGCAATAGCCTGTGTGTTGTTTTGTGGGTCTATATACTGGCTCCCATTTAGGGTGTCAAGGCCTTTCTCTGAAAAATGGTAGCTGGGGACCTCTTCTCTAATTAAAACTTGGAGTGGGGCTGGAGAGATGGCTTAGCGGTTAAGCGCTTGCCTGTGAAGCCTAAGGACCCCGGTTCGAGGCTCGGTTCCCCAGGTCCCACATTAGCCAGATGCACAAGGGGGTGCACGCGTCTGGAGTTCATTTGCAGAGGCTGGAAGCCCTGGCGCGCCCATTCTCTCTCTCTCCCTCTATCTCTCTCTCTGTGTCTGTCGCTCTCAAATAAATAAATATATAAATAAATTAAAAAAAAAAACAAAAACTTGGAGTGAAACAGTTTCCATGGTAAGGTCCCTGGAAGTGGCCATCATTGCTGGTGTGCTGGCACACCTGGTAGTGGTGACAACAGTGGTTGCAGTGGTGGCAGTGAGTCTGCTCACAGAAGATTTGCATAATGCAAAGGAGAGAAGAACCTTGCCCACATGATGTAATATCCCCATACCTTTTTGTTTCTCCAACTTCAAACACACATTCACTCAGACCAGGCTTCTAAGGCATCACCTTATCTGGAAATCTCTTCAGTTAGAGTCTTACAATATATGTTAAATCTTGGCATAGGCAATGACTTTGTGAGTATAACCCCAATTACTCAGGAAATAAAACCACTAATCAACCCATGGAGCTTCATGAAATTACAAAGCTTTTGTACAGCAAAGGACACTGTGAATAGAGCAAAGAGGCAGCCTACGTAATGGGAGAACACCTTTGCCAGCTATACATCTGACACAGGACTAATATCTAGGATATATAAATAATTCAAAAAACCTAAATAATAAGAAATAAAACAACCCAATTGATAATAAGCTATAGAACTAAATAGAGAGTTCTTAAAAGAAGAAATGCTATAATATATATTATGTAATATGCATATATACATATATATATATATATATATACATATATATATATATATATATATGCCCTATATTCTTAGCCATCATGAAAATGCAGATTAAAGCTACTTTGAGATTCCATCTCAATCCTGTCAGAATTGCTCTCATCAAGAAGCCAAATGACAATAAATACTGGTGAGGATGCAGAAAAAGGTACACTTTTACACTATTGGTGGGGATATTATCTGGTATAGCCATTGTGGAAATCAGTATGGAGGTTCCTGACTATATGACCCAGCTATACCATTTCTACGCATGCATCCTAAGGACTTGTTGCACTACCTTAGAGATACTTGAACATCCACGTTTATTGCTGCTATATTCACAATAGCTAGAAAATGGAACCAGTCTAGATGTCCCTCAACTTATTAGTAGACAATGAAGATGTAGCACATTTATACAATGGAGTTCTATTCAGCAGTGGAGAACAATGAAATTATGGAATTTTCAGGGAAATGGATGGACCTGGAAAGGATTTTACTAGTGAGGTAGCCCAGGCCCCAAAAGCCTTCTCTCTCATGTTCTCTCTCATGTGTGGATCCTATATACAAATACATGTGTGAGTTGGAATAAAACTTGGTAGTAGAGGTCAGCAAGCTAGAAAGGGGCTATAAAAGGGGGAGGAAAGCAGAAGATTTAAGGGAATGGCAATGTATATGTGTAAGTAGAAGAACAGATTACTGGGAGGGGAAAGGCCTAAGTAAGGTCAGGGGGAGAGACTGAGTAAAGGCAGGGTGGGGTGGGTAATCAAAATGTAAGATGGCATGAATCAGTCTTGTGGAAACCTACTCTTTTGGGCAATGGCACACCCATAAACCATAGATTGTTATTAGAAAATTCTTTGTGCTAAGGATGGGATAACTTCCAGTGAGTTGTTGGCCAGAGAAGTCATTGATGCCCCTAAAACATTACAAGCCATTTTCAAGGCTTTTGGTTTCCCAGCAGGAATACATGGTAAGACCTTATTGCTGAATTCTCCAGATGCTTGGGATTCAAGGTCACTGAGAAATCCTGCTAATGCTGAGCTTGAAAACCTCCTTCATGTAGACCACCTGACAGAAAGCTGGAAAAAGCTTTGCTACATGCAGCTCCAGGAGAAACAGTAAAGTCATCACTGGATACAATCAACAGTGGACGCTGCAAGCCTTAAGTTTAGCCAGCCAGGCCAAATGAGTCAATGAGTACAATAGTGTCATGCCTGTCATGGGGGAAACCAACTGCTGTCTTATTGGACTGGAGGCCCATGCCACAGCAGGGAATACATGCCTGATTCTGAAAAACCTAGGACTGGGGATGTTATGAGCCCCAGAAGTGTAACACCTACTGGTGTCTGGCTAAATGCATATATTATGCTCGCCAAACTGCTCTATAAGTACTTCTCTTAATGTTAATACCCATATATAAATGCTCATACCCATATATTAATTCTACTCTCACTTTTGATTAGAGAAGTTGCTCTTTTCAGATGGTGGTGACCTTTGAGATAACTCAAAAGTGACTACAGTGCTGAGAAATGACAGAGGAGTGCTCAACATCCCTATCACACCTTCCAAGTCTCAGAATCCATTGTGGAAGAGGGTGTAGACAGAATGTGAGAGACAAAAGAAGGGTAGGAGCCCTTACAGTGTACTCTTCCAGACACAAAGTAGCCTGGATATCCATGACCTTGTAGTGCTTGGCACTGCCTACACAAGACCATCATAATAGGTGGAAAAGATGGTGACATCAAAATGAGAGAGACTCTGGAGATGTGGAGAGGATATGATGGAAAGTGGAGCTGTGAAGGGGAAAGTGGGGCAGGGAGGGAATTATCATGGTTTATTGTCTATAATTATGGAAGTTGTCAAGATGGTGACCACCTAGCTGCGCTGCAAATGCTGGGGAAAGAAAGGCACGAAATTCAGGGTTATCAGGATCTTCTTGCCAGTGGGAGGACACAGAGTGGGGAAAAACAGGGAATCAATGATCCCCTCACGGATCCTCTACTTTCCTCCCTCTTTTATATCCCCTTTCTAGCTTGCTGACCTCTACTACCAAGTTTTATTCCAACTCCATACAAGTCCATGTATTTGTATATAGAATCCACACATGAGAGAGAACATGAGAGAGAAGGCTTTTGGGACCTGGGCTACCTCACTAAGTATAATAACAATAATTTTAAAAAATATGTTCACATCACTAGAGATTCAGGCAGGGAAGTAAGGTTTTGTACCTAGTATCTCATCAAATTTATACCCCATTAGTGCATGTAGTATCTTTCATTTATGCTCTGTCTTTGGAGTTTTTGAATCTCTTTGTTTTTTTTAAATTTGATTTATTAGTTTTCTTTTCATCAAATACAGGCAGTTTGGTACCATTGTTTAGGCTCATCTATGATCTACCCCCTCCCATTAGACCCTCCTTGTTGATGTAAATGGGTTGTGAATTGTGGAGTTAGTCCCCAGTTATTGGTATGCTAAATGTCTCTGCAAATCATGACCCAACATGGGACTCTGACATTCTTTCTGCCCCCTCTTCCGCAAAAGTTCCCTGAGCCATGTTGGGTTCATTTTTGGTCTGCTTCAGTGATGAGGTGTTGGGGGCCTCTGAGGCTTTGGCTCTCTGATTTGGTAGGAGTTGATTTTTCTCTGCGTTGGTCTCCTTCCCCTTTGTGCTGGTATCCGATTCACAGGAAAACATCACCCTTGCTTGTTTCACCAATTGTCCTTAGTTTGAATCTCCAAATAGATACATTTAATGTGATCACAATGGAACTTTGTACCCACTATTGTTAATGTTGTTTATTTCAATATTTATAAAATTAGAACTTTTACTATATAAAGATTTTAGATTACCATGCATCATTCTCAAAACTCATATCAAAAATCCTTCTTGATATTAATTAAGAACACTGAAATCTCTTTTTTCCTAGTGTGTCTTGCAGTGAAACCACACCAGGATTTACACATAAGAACTACACATTTTGTTTATTTTTATTTATTTATTTGAGAGTGACAGAGAGAGAAAGAGGCAAATAGGGAGAGAAGAGAAAGAATGGGCATGCCAGGCCATCCAGCCTCTGCAAACGAACTCCAGATGTGTGTGCCCCTTTGTGCATCTGGCTAACTTGGGTCCTGGAGGAATTGAGTCTCGAACCGGGGTCCTTAGGCTTCACAGGCAAGCACTTAACGACTAAGCCATCTCTCCAGACCAAGAACTACAATTTATTAAATGATTACCATAAGCCAATGGACGTGCTAGCTATTAAAATAATCACCTTTTAATTCTCATGGAAACCACAGATTTATTTCTCTTTCTAGTTTTTATAAATGAGGAACTGAGGCTTAAATTACATGAAGTCATTTTTTCTAGGAAACAGGACTATCTCTACACACAACCTGTTCTGCTACTCTTTCTACTGACCACCAATGCCTCCCAGCTCAAAAGAGCTTGACATTCTGAAGATCAGAGAAATAGCTTGACCCAAAACAGATGATAGGTCCAACAAGCTTGGCTTACTCTGCACATTTAGAAATAATGAGTGAAATTGTTATCACTTGCTTGGCAATTCATAAAACTTGTACATCCCCATCTTACTTTTCCATCACTATTATTGAAAAATTTTTCTAATCTATAGCAAATGCATTTTGGTTTCCTACCAATAAAATAGAAAGAAATATCCAAAAATCTTTCTAATTTTTCTCTTCAAATATTCACTGAGGTACATCCTTACTGTTTTGGCAAAACAGCTCATGAAAATAAGACTGGTCCTTTTGTTGAGGAAATGGATCTTGGCTTCCAAATTTGAGTGGTAAGAGTACTGACCTGTGAATACTCTGTGAAGCTCTGCTCCATGCCGCTTATCATGCTGCTGCTGAAATGTCACCCTATGGATTCAACAGGCAAAACTGGCTCATCGATCTTTCATGTTTTGCTTTGATTTACCAAGGGCCAATAATCCTATCTCCCTGGGAGGAAAGAGAACTTCATGGAGTCCTTATGCCTACTGTCCTAACCTTTGCGTCTTTGTTGCAAAAGAGTTCCTTCATTATAAAACTCCCAGTGGATGCCCTCACAACTCAATAGTGATATCACTCTATTTAAACCCAAATTGACCAATGGTAATGAAGATAAGTTGTTTAGTGGCTGGTGCAGGACAATCAGAATACCAGTGCTGTGTCTGTTGTTTTGCTCAACATACTTGCACAATGCAAGAATGGAAACAGCTGCGCTGGAGAGATGGCTTAGCAGTTAAGCACTTGCTTGTGAAGCCTAAGGACCTCGGTTTGAGGCTCGATTCTCCAAGACCCATGATAGCCAGATGCACAAGGGGGTGCACGCATCTGGAGTTTGTTTGCAGTGGCTGGAGGCCCTGGTGTGCCCATTCTCTCTCTATCTGCCTCTTTCTCTCTCTATCTGTCACTATCAAATAAATAAATAAAAGTAACAACAAAAATTAAAAAAAAAAGAATGGAAACAATTGAACAATTGTTCTTTTCTTTTCCAGTAAGAAAATAGTAGCCTATATGGGAACTGGCCATGAACGTTCATTTTTTTTTCCACTCCAGAATAAATTATCTCTTACTTCTTTTGAGATGAGTACTGTGTTTTTTTTCTCATCACAAACAGAATTGTTGGCCATCACCTTCACAGTCCATCTAGTAAAAGTTAGAAAAGAAACAACCAAGTGGACAGTACAGATTTTCTCAGTTTAATAGTTTCACTTTATTATGTGCAATCCTTTTTTAGTGTCTAGTTAGTAAAAAATAGTAGCTTAGTTTGGGAAAAATTCCTACAGTTTAATAACTCTGTCCTACTAAAATAAGAGTAATGATTCTCCTTTGAACATGGCATAATCAAATTACATGATATAGACTGGTCTGATTTGGCCATTTCTACATTTGACACCTTCCCCTGAAAAGTTACGTTATCTTCCTGGTAGGAAGGAAGGTATTATAAAGAGATGCTATGCCATTTCCTTTGGCTCTCAAATAATTAAAGCAATAACCCCCTCCACAATTGGAATTTCTCTAAGAATAACATGTTGTGAGAAAGAAATGGCCAAGGTCTATTGCCAATCAGAGGAGAACTTGTGTCTCCTGGAGAGGGATTTCACATTTGCTGACAACTTGTCAGACCTCCATGAAGGAGACTGAAGCTCAAGCGGTGATAGTCAGCATCATATCTTGACCAGGACTGCTTAGCCATATGTATCTCTTGCCCTCATCTTAAATCTGAACCTCATGTCTAAACCTCTAAGATGGACTTGAGGGAGTGGATCATTGTGACTCTTTGTCCCTCTTTCCAGTGTGGCTACATAGAATAAATCTTTCTTTATTCCTTTTCACTATTAATTTTGCTTGCAATTGTTTCTTGACAACAGGTGCCAAGTCCTGACATGTTGGGCTGCCAGGGCATAGGGTCTTACTCTAGCACATAACTTGCAAAAGTAAATATTTTAAATGCAGAAATATACAAGGGTAGGCTTATTCTTGGTCAAGTTAAAAATAATCTTTATTTTAAACAATGGCCAGAGATTAAATTAGATGTTTATAGAAAATGACAGTTATTGACATATCTAGGAAGATACTTGCTGTGGTGAACTGTTTTTCATTCTCAATTATTCTCCCTTATTTTTAACTATGTATTTATTTATTTATTTATTTATTTTATACATAAAATTTTTATTTTATTTTTTTAAATTTAATTTATTAGTTTTCTTTTCAGTAAATACAGGCAGTTTGGTACCATTATTTAGGCTCATCTGTGATCTACCCCCTCCCATTAGAACCTCCTTGTTAATGAAAATGGGTAAGCAAGGGTGATGTTTTCCTGTGAACCGGATACCAGCACAAAGGGGAAGGAGATCAATGCAGAGAAAAATCAACTCCTACCAAATCAGAGAGCCAAAGCCTCAGAGGCCCCCAACACCTCATCACTGAAGCAGACCAAAAATGAACCCAACATGGCTCAGGGAACTTTTGCGGAAGAGGGGGCAGAAAGAATGTCAGAGTCCCATGTTGGGTCATGATTTGCAGAGACATTTAGCATACCAATAACTGGGGACTAACTCCACAATGTATGTATTTATTTTTTAACTATTTTTAACTATTTATTTTATATTATTTTTTGAATTCCAGAATGACCTGGAATTCACTATGTAGTCTCAGGGCAGCCTCAAACTCACTGTGATCTTCCCACCTCTGCCTACTGTGTTTTGGGATTAAAGGCGTATGCCAGCATGCCCAGCAGAAGCCAACTATTTTTCCTTGCTTCCTAGAAGTGTTTAAGTTGGAACACAGTATTGTCTTTGTACTAAGCAGGGCTCTTTAAAAGACAGAACCAGTGGAATATATCCAAATTATAAATGAGACAGTTATTGGATTGACTTATACTTTAGGGGCTGGGTTAACCCAACAATGGCCATCTATTCACCAAAAGCACACAGAGAATCAGGTTACTGCCATTTAAGAAAGCTAGATGTCTCAGCATCCCAACTCAGTAGTAGAGGCCTGGACACTTCCAGGTGTCATTAGTGTTGAGTCCACACTGAAAAGCCAAAGGAGCTGGGTTTGATGTCAGTGGAGGGAAGCAGTGACAGACACACTTAGGAGGCACAAGGGTTTTTAGGTACACATATTACAATCTCTGATTTGTTTTACCGCCAGTCACAGCCCACTGGGAAGTGCTACTCACATTTACAGTGAGTCTTGTCCCCCTAGTCGACATCCAGAAGAGCAATCTTCTCCCACAGATTCCCTAGCATGTTTTTCCAGTCCTAGGCATCACTTTATCCCACCCAATTGATAATACAAAACAACCACCACTAGCCTTCTTTTCCTGAGTGCCTGAGACTGTTCAGAATGTCCAGAGTCCCATTTTATATCTCATGCTCATACTGACTAATAATCATTTCAATAATTTTGGCACTAAAATTATTACATGTTCTATGCCTTCAGTGTTCTAAGGAACAATATGAAGGGTAGGAAATAATAAGCACCAGTCCCAAGTACAATTTATTTCCAAAAAAATTGATTTTCAAAATGTTTCTTTATTGTTTTCCTTTAATGTTTAGAGCAAACAGAACTTAGAAATAATACCAGAAAACCAGGATATGAAAGTATGGCAACATATGACATTCACACAAGTGAATTATTTAACCACTTCATTATTTTGAAATCATTAATGTTTGGCATATTGACCAAATGATGGCTGGTTATCTTCACCAGTTACCTAATGTAGTAATTATTCTTTCATTAATATTCTCTATCATCTTAATTTATCTAAGTCTTGTCCACAGGATTATAAACTGGCAAATATTGTTACTAGAATATGAAATTTGAAGTGAATTAAAATAGAAAATAGGGGCTGGAGAGATGGCTTAGTGGTTAAACGCTTGCCTGTGAAGCCTAAGGACCCTGGTTCAAGGCTTGGTTCCCCAGGTCCCACATTAGCCAGATGCACAAGGGGGCACACGTATCTGGAATTTGTTTTCAGTGGCTGGAAGCCCTGGCGTGCCCATTCTCTCTCTCTCCCTCTATCTGTCTTTCTCCCTGTGTCTGTCACTCTCAAATAAATAAATAAAAAAATGAACAAAAAATATTTAAAAAAATAGAAAATAGTAGACTATTACACAATCAAAGTCAATGCTCCTTTCCATTATTAATTTTTGTTCATTTTAAAAGAATATAAGTATCTATATTTTGGTAGTCCTCAGCTCTTAGTAAGTTGCATTTAGATTAAGGAAACATTTACTGAAAGCCTATTTTGTATTTACTACAAACCCTTACTCAGCAACTCTCATTAAAGATTTACTACAACACAATGTTATGTTCAGTACTTCTGAGATAGGGTTGTCAACATCAGTTTGATGAGATTGTAAGTTGATACAGCTATTATGCAAAATAAGTAAAAGTTCTTCAAAAATAATAATAATAAAGTAGAACTATACTTGACTGGCAATTCCTATTCTGGGTAGATAGATATCCAGAGAAATAATATCAACATCTCAAAGCAAAAATTATATCTTATGTTCATTGAATTATTGTTCACAGTATGTAAGATATAGTAGTAACTTAATTATTTAGTTTTAGGTGACTAAATAGAGCACATATGATACATATTCACAATGACAGAGAAGTAGGATTCAGCTGTAGAGACATAAGGTAATCCTGCCATCTGTGACAAGACAAGATGTATAAATAAGTCAAGCAATTTCACTTATATAGGGATTTGCAAATCAAACCATATTCTTAGCAACAGAGGTGAGAACAATGGTTATGAGAGGATGAAGGAAAATATTACTCAGAACCTTTTTTTTCGAGGTAGGGTCTCACACTAGTCCAGGCTGACCTGGAACCCACTATATAGACTCAGGGTGGCTTCAAACTCTCAGCAACCCTCCTACCTCTGCCTCTCTAGTGCTGGGTTTAAAGGCATGTGCCAACATGCCTGGCTTACTCAGAACTTTTCATTTATAAAAGGAATAAGTACAAAATCATGAGTATAAGTAATAATAATCAAGTGCTTGTTTGAAATATGCTAAGACTTTACATCTCAAATGATGCCACAATATGCATATACACTTCCATTTACACCTACCTACACCCAGCAACAAACATCTTCTACACATAGGGCAAATGGGTAGGGTCATCAATATTTGGTAGTATATTTATAATTCATATGAATATCAAAACATAACATGACCTACTTTAAATACACACATTTTTTATTGTTAGTCATATGTCCACAAAGCTAAAGAAAAAAGTAATGCCAAGTGAATTATATTAAAATTTGAGGAAAATTATAATTAAGCACTTTCAAAAATATTGAATGCACTTTTCAACAACCATTTATATATTCAAACCAACATTTATACATAAATTGGGCATTATTAGTAATAGCCAAGTCATAGAATTAACTCAAATTTCTATCAACTGAATGATGGATAGAAAAATGAGGTAAATCTTGCAAAGAGGATGGAAAATCCATTTTCAATGTGGATGATCCTTAAAAATATTATGTTGAGGGCTGGAGAGATGGCTTAACGGTTAAGCGCTTGCCTATGAAGCCTAAGAACCCCGGTTCGAGGCTCGGTTCCCCAGGTCCCACGTTAGCCAGATGCACAAGGGGGCACACACGTCTGGAGTTCGTTTGCAGAAGCTGGAAGCCCTGGCGCGCCCATTCTCTCTCTCTCCCTCTATCTGTCTTTCTCTCTGTGTCTGTTGCTCTCAAATAAATAAATAAATAATTTAAAAAATTTATAAAAAAATATTATGTTGAATGAAAGAAATCAATCACAGATGGTATGCTTCCATGTGATTGAAATGTCTAGAATGGGCCAGTTTATGGAAACAGAAAATAGATACCTGTTTGCTTAATGCTGTGACTAAGAGAAGTGGGGATTGAAGGAAGGGATATGTATGTCTTTTAAGGATATAAAGTGCTCTAGAAGGGGTTGGAGAGATGGTTAAGCCTGTGAAGCCTAAGGACCCAGGTTCAAGGCTCAATTCTCCAGGACCCACGTTAGCCAGATGCACAAGGGGGCGCACGTGTCTGGAGTTCGTTTGCAGTGGCTGGGAGCCCTGGCATGCCCATCCTCTATCTATCTCTAACTGCCTCTTTCTGTCTGTGGCTATCAAATAAATAAATAAAAATAAAACAAAAAAAATTAAGAAAACAATGGTTTATAAATTAACTGTGTAGATAAGTTCACAACTCAAAATATACTAAAATTCACTGGATTTTGCTTTTTAATAAACTGAATTGACAGTTACAGAATTCATGGATTGATAAAGCTTCTATTAGAAGATAAGCAAATGGGGCTAGAGATATGGCCTAGTGGTTAAGGCACTTGCTTGCAAAGCCTTATGACCCTGGTTTGATTCCTCATTACCCACGTAAAACTAGATGGAGAATGTGGTGCACCCATATCGAGATTGATTGCAGCAGCTAGAAGATCTGGCACACTGCCCCAAGCCCTGCTTGCAAATAAATAAATAAAATACTTAAAAAAACCAAGCAAACAAATGGTTAATAAGTGATACTGTTTTGTTACTAGGTGCATATTTGAGGTATCAGGTCGATAACTAACAATGGCTTGTATTAGGTGCTTTAACACTTATGTATTTTATTCACTCAACAGAATGCAGATTAAGTGATTATTATTCCCCAGGCTATGTTCTAGGACCAATGTCACAGCAGCCAAACTGATAAAATGTCACCATGCTTTCATTATATTGGTATGGAGAATGGACAGCAAATAAATATATTTAGGACTGACATAGCTTATATAAATGAGACAGAGAGAGGAGAAAACTCACCAAGGTGACACTGTCAGGTGAAGACAGGTTTTGTAATTTTAAAAAAGATGTCAAAAGAAGACACTTAAGAAATTTTCTGATGAAATTGGCAGTCATGAAAACATCCGGAGAATAATGATACAGGAGACAAACAAAAGTGCAGAAGAGATTTTTAAGCAAACCTTCTTCATGCATTATTTATAAGGCAAGCACATCCACTTGATAAATTTAATATTACCATGTAAAACTTAGATGCCTAGTAGAATTGTGTAAATTGAACATTTGAAAAGAGGCAAAAACAAGTGCAGCTACAACAAATCTTATACCAGCAGACAGAAACTTTCATGAAAAAAGCATTTCCAAAGTACAGTGCTGTGTATAAAAAATGGTCCCAGGTCTCTCATAAGAGCCAAGTGTTGTCCTCCCTAGAAGCTAATGATCGCTTAATGTCAGCAGCACTCCTGAGTGTGAAATACCAAAGAATACTAAAACAAACCCAGTTCTGCAGGGACACCAACAACCTTCTCCCATAAATGTGGGAGTGTTTAGAGTCAAATGTATACCAAAGCATTAGCAAATGTACCTGGGTGGTCAAAACTTCACTGTCCATTCAAGACTTCAGACCTGTGGTGAGAGCCCAGCCTTAGGAGGATGAGTTTCCAGTATGGCTGTCTTCATGTCGGCAGTTCTGATGGAAGGCATTTAGAGCAGAAGGCCATTGGGAAATTGCCCTGCCTTCATGGCTACCTGCATAACATCAGCTAACTCCAACTTGTCACTTAAAATTGGCTTCACATTTCCTGTTTTCAATCTAGCTGACTATGACAACATTCACACTCTCATTGTAGAGTCTGCTTTAACTTCAAGAGGTGATAGGCACTATTCTTGCTCAGGATCAGAGAGAAATTTCAAGTTGTAAGGTACCAAATCTGTCTATGTACAATACATATAAAGCAATATTTACAGTCCACTGAGATTGTAAGGGAACTCACCAGTCACATCTGTGCATCCACTATTATTTAGAAAAATTTTTATTTAGTTACTTGCAAGCAAAGACAGATAGACAAGAGACAGAAAGAGAGAATGGGTGTTTCAGGGACTCCAGACACTACAGATTCCAGATGCATGTGCCACTTTGTGCATCTGGTTTAATTTGAGTTCCAGAGAATCAAATTTGTGTTTGCTAGGCTTTTCAGGCAAGCTCCTTAACCACTGAGCAATCTCTCCAGCATTATCTACCATTTTAAAATCCCATCCTATAGTTTTCCTCTGTATATTTGATACTACATAACAATGTTAGCAACTCAGTAGTTCTTTTTAGGAAGTCAAGTGCACAATGCAATAAGTACATAAAAAAATAAATCTATATTTTGAAAATTTAAGCAGAAATAATTTTATTTTGTATAATAAATTTTATTATATACCAAATTCTACTTACATTATACTAAAAGTAGTCATATTTAGAGATTTAAATAGCAAAGATACCTAAAAATGACCTTCAAATACCAGATAATTTAAAAAAATGTTTAAAACTATGGATGATTTTATCTCAAATATACTGAATTGAGGAATGCACTAGAAAGTAGGGAGCTTTGGGCTGGAGAGATGGTTTAGCGGTTAAGCGCTTGCCTGTGAAGCCTAAGGACCCCGGTTCGAGGCTCGGTTCCCCAGGTCCCACGTTAGCCAGATGCACAAGGGGGCGCATGCGTCTGGAGTTCGTTTGCAGAGGCTGGAAGCTCTGGCGCGCCCATTCTCTCTCTCTTCCTCTATCTGTCTTTCTCTCTGTGTCTGTCGCTCTCAAATAAAAAAAAAGAAAAAAAAAAAGAAAGAAAGTAGGGAGCTTTACTTCTGAGTGCATCTGGGAAGGGGTGGCCAGAAGAAATTAACATTTGACTCATTAGACTAAGTCTTACCAATGTGGATGACTACCATTCAATCTGAGCTTCCTCCTGAGTAGAATAAAAAGTAAGGAGGAAGAATAAATTTTATCTCTCATTTTGAACAGCCTTCTTGTCCTGTCCTGAGGCATAGCATCAGTTTTCCAGCCTGGGAGGACCCCATCATTCCAGGTTCTTAGGTCTTTGGACTTGGATCAATGTACACCAGTGATAGTCCTGGGTCTGTATCTTATGTATGACAGATATGGGGTTCCTCAGCCTCCATAATTATGAAAACCAATCACTATGTAATAAACCCTGATAAATAACTAACATTGCATTTACAAATGATTTCAAATGGATGTTAATTGAGACATATCAATATATCAAAGATATATCCTCATCAATATTGAAAAGTATCTTGAGGAATAAAATACCAAATCTTAAAATCATATAAAACACTGTTGGAGAGAGACAGGTCCAGGAGTAACATTATTGATGAAAGAAAATAGGGCATGTACCAAATAAAAAAATGATAAGAATTATAGTGAAAAAATTCACATATTTGATGCCAAAATACATGTAAATAAAAATACCTTTATGAAGGAAATTGGCAGAAGTGTTAAGTTTATTATAACGTAGTCTTATTTTAAAATGTCCCCTTTTATGTATACCTCAAAGGTTTTGAGAGGACTAAAACATGCTTAATACTCTGGGGGTTGTGTATAGTATGTAAATGAGTATAGCCATATCTCTCTCATAACATGCTATGGGAATTCCCTGAGACCAGCACAGACCCAGTAGATGGAAGACAGTCAATGGGCAGAACTGTTTTTTTCTTTACTGGTAAAATTATGTGTCAGCAGCATAATGGTTCTGAAGGATTTGTTTCCTCCTAGAGTTCAAATTTCAACTCTAAATAGAGAGGAAGTAGTACCCTTTTGAATGAAGAGGAATTTGAATTAGACAATAAGTACCAGATAACAATACTCTTTCCTAAATATAAAGTTTCACCTACCACAGTGGATCACTGGCAACATTAAAAAGACCAAATGTAATGATACTTATAAACTAAAAGTAAATAACTCACAGGGACAAAACAAAATAAAAAATAGAAAAAAAAAAACACAACCTGAAGAAACAATATAAAGGAATATAGGAAGCAGTCAAAGATTACTGAAACCAAAATTAATCCCAAAAACTTTTCTTCAAATTATCATTTGGATCCAAAAGTAAAAATTTTCTTTCAAGTGCAATGGTAAATTTAAATGATGGAAGAAAGCATGTACTGATCTGATCTCATCCATCACCAAAACTGTCAATGTCATCTATAATGCTGAAGATTTTCAATTTTATTTCTTCATGCTATGTCTCTTTCCCTATTGAACTCCAGCCACATCCATCAAATTTACATTGTCCAAACAGAACCCCTGATTGTCTTTCCATCCAAGTCCCTTTCTTGTATAATCTTTCTCAGCTCAGAAGACAGAAACTCCATTCTTCCAGTTGCTCAGACAAAAATCTTGCCATTGTCTTGATAAAACTATTTCTCATATCTTGCCAAATTTGAACACTTATCTGTGCTTCAGTTGGATTATAATAATAGATTTAAAAAATATTTTACATAGTCAGTTTCCAATTTTGCCTCACATACTCCAACTGTTTTTCTTGACTAAATATCCAGAATTTTAATATTTTACTATATTAGATAATACTCATTTGCTCAAAACATCTATCATTCTCTCCTCATTATGTCTCTTCTTTTTTTCTTTTTCAAATATATATAGCAAAATGCTCTGGCTTCAGTGTTACTTTGTTAAGCTGATCTTTTGGCAATAATTACTCCCTTGTTTGTATATCTTACTCAAGGCAAACTGACTTTCTTGCCTTTTCTTCAATTATTTGGAAAAGTACAACTTGAGGTCTTTGTTGTGCCAGTTCCTATTTTCTGGAATGATCTTCACTCATGACAAATTCTCCAACATCCTTCAAAGTTTGTTCAAATACCACCTAGTCAATCAACTCTATCCTTATCATCCATGGAAAATACATGTCTGTGGTGGAAATGCCATTAAGTAGTTGAATGAGAGGCAGAGGAGGGGGACAGAGATTGAGAACAATAGTATTTAGAAATAAAGTTTATTGAGAAAATCTGAGTAACACAATAATAAATAAAACAGTATCTACAATAAGGAAAACATTATTACGGGACAGCTTAGTCTTACCCAGTTCTCAGTCATTCTATCAGGAAAGATTAGATTCTTGACAGACATCTGTATTCAATCCTGTGCTCTTCTTCCACCTAAGATAAAGGTAACCCTGATTTCCTTATCCATCATTCACCTGATGTTTACATAATTTGATTGGTTTTGTATGTACTAAAGTTATAGGAAAGTGAATTACAGTTATTTTAATTGTATTGGCTTTATGCAAAGAATGTCATACTGTATGCAGTTTGGACATGATCTCTCACTTAATATTATATAACTAATATTGCTTGTCATACTGTTTCAACAACCCTTGATCTACCTTCCTATGATGAGAATTTTATACATATTCTGCTATCCAAAGTACTGTTCCTGGGCTGGAACAGCAGTGAAATGCACTAGCTTGCAAAATCTGACAGCCTGGTTTTAATTCCCCAGTACTCATATAAAGTCAGATGCTCAAAGTGGCACATGCATCTGGAGTTCATTTTTTAGTGGCAAATGATGCCCCCATACTCACTCTGTCTTGCTCTCTTTCTCTTTTTCTCTGCACCTCATAAAAATAAATAAATAAATAAATAGTGTTAAATAAGGAAGGGCTATTCTTGCTTATGTCTCTATTATGTCTACTCCAGCTCATTTGTAAGGCTCTGATATACCATATACTTAAACAGTAAAGGTTCTAAAGTTAACCTAAGATTGAAATATTGGACAGATTTAACCTAATAGCCACAGATACTGTATCTTCACTTGCTAGACATCTGGCTTGTTATAACAGTATTCTTTTTAAGAGGCTCCAACAAGCTGTCACAGAAACTCTAATACCCATTGACTTTTATAACATAGCCCCATTCTTAATTATCAAGATCTGTCCCTGCACCTTACCACATCCATGATGATATGTAGCTCCTAGCGTCTTTGCCTTGGGACTAAACATAGTGGCGGATGGATAATAGAATGCCAGCCTGTGGCTAAGCTTTGAAAATTATTTATGTGGAAACTGGAAAGCTATTTTCCAAATCAAAATTGGTATAGTGACTGTTTGGATTTTTCAGTTCCTAAATATTGTTAACACTATAAATCAGCTATATTGTTCCCTAACAAATTAATTGAGAGTCCAAAATAACCTATTTACAAATGACCTTTGGAATCTAAACTGTTTACAAGTCAGGGATTGTGGATACAGCATGGCAGAGTTAAATGCAAATCGCTTTTCATTATCTCCTGCTATGCATCATCTGCTTCATCACTGCTCTTCATTAACAGACATAGCAGAGACTTAACTGCATTACCACTTTCAAGCATGACCAGGACTTTTGTTCTGCACTATCCAAGATTTCTTGGGTCTTTAGACATGATTTTCACTTTGATATTTATTTCTCTGACTCTGAAATTGTTTTTAAATAAAAGCCTCATGCAAATGGCACTTTCTATAATATACCAGTAAATAGAGAAGCCTGACAAAGTTTGTCTCTGTTATGGGCGAGAATAAGGACTCTAGGTGTTTAGTGGATGGCCAGAGACTACAGTATACTTAGAAATAAAGTATGCTTTCAAGAAACTTATCACTTCACATCCTGGAAACTTATTCCCTACAGAAACCTCTTCCAGATCTAAGAGGTAGCTGCATGGATAGTTCACTCAGTAGTGGAGCCTATAGTCAAGAGAAGGAAGATGATGCTAAGTATTCTAGAGACATAGCATATAATGTATAAAGCTGTTCATGCCATAGTGAGTAAATAACAAGGAGAGATTCTTTTGTGAATGATGATCAGGGAAGTCTTTGTTGAAGAGGTGATGTTGAGAATGAGTTCTCAGTACTGTGATGGTATGGTCACAGTGAGATAGACATTCTCTATGCAGAGAACAGGTGTGCAGGCTCTTCAAAGAAGCTTGGTATGCTCAAAGAAAAAAGAGAGGTCAACTGTGGCTTTAACTGTGGGAGTTATTTTGACCTCCATGTTTAATAGAAAAGGAAGAATATAATTAACAAAAAGATTATGTATATTTAAAAATTCATGAAGAAAATCAGGAGATCCAGAAGAGAACCATTGATGTGTGCATACAGACAGAGCAGACTCTGCATGGGAGAGTGGATACCAATCTTTACAGGTGCCACACCTTGCTGAATTTTTTATAAGGTAATTATAACTGACATTAATGTGCCAAGAATTCTTCAAAAATTACAAGGATTAAATTTAATTCTTAAAGACCCCCTAAAAGGAGATTTCATAAACACGTGCTTAGCATGTTAAGTAATCTAAACATAAGAAAGTTTATGAGCTTGTTCAATGTCCAACACATAGTGTATGATGCTGCTGTGATGTAAATCCATGCAAAATGTGGGAGTAAACCCATATAGCACAGTATGGAACAGAGAGAAGTCATATACATTGAGCTGGGTCCAAACAGCTGACCCCTACAATGGAAAACAATACATTGGCTAGATCAAGGCACAAATTTTAGAACAGCTTGTCACACGGTGAAAATTAGCTAGCATGCAGGCCAGAAAGGAAAATGACCCAATTACTATATTTCAAAACTCTGATCAAACATTTTTCAGTCTCTGTTGTGTATAAAGATGCTCTTGTTTTGTTTCCAAGCCAAAAAAAAAAAAAAAGAACTGATTAAAGTGTGCTTTTTCTAAGGATTTTGCTGGGTCAGTATTTTTGTTGGAATAATCCTACATCCTGAACACCATGGCACCTGATAAAGCACAGTTAATGAGCATGTGTGTCTACCCAATCCTATCAGCTAAGTTTTGTTCTTAAATTTTAATGCATAATCAAATAGCATGATGGAAATACAATTAGTGAATATCACTGTTGGTGCCAGCCTTATATCTTGGGTAATTTCATAAAAGCTTTTGTAGAAATTATGTATGCAAAGTTTATCAGGGCATTGTTTGAGCAAAGAAAATGTGATATTAATAATGTTCAAGTAAAGATGTTAGCCAGGAAAAATATGTCAGCTGCCTCTGACAGAAAATAAAGAAGAAATATCTAACACATGGTTCATAGCATACAGTAAGCATGTTCTTTCCAATAGGGTCAGTCAAATCAGATATTACCTTCCCTATAACACTGGCTTATCTATTGAAATATATTAACTTGTGTTTGACCTCTAAGAGGTGTATAAATATTTACTTCACAGGTGTAAGGATACAGATATAATATGTATGAAAAACCATATTAATCAACATCCATCAGAATTAATCCCAATTCATTACTATTATATGACTGTCTCCTGATGATATTGTGCTTGCATAATTATGAGGCATAGTCTCAAGATTCAGAAAGAAAGGGAAGTTAGTGCAGCATTATGTTTCCACCAGAAGTTGTGAATAAAAATGAGGACAGTATAAGACAAGTGGGCTTCACAAGGGCAAATATCGTATACATGAGAAAACATTATTGTGAGGTAAGAAGGAAAATTTCTCACACATCCCCAGTGGCATAAAAACCACAATAGTAAAGAAAGTGAAAAATGCACCCCTTTGAAGTATAACCAAGAAAACGTATTACCTCAAAGTAGTCACTTCTTCTTTTTTTTTTTAAATTTATTAGAGAGCGACAGACAGAGAGAGAGAAAGACAGATAGAGAGAGAGAGAGAATGGGCGCGCCAGGGCTTCCAGCCTCTGCAAATGAACTCCAGACGCGTGCGCCCCCTTGTGCATCTGGCTAACGTGGGACCTGGGGAACCGAGCCTGGAACCGGGATCCTTAGGCTTCACAGGCAAGCGCTTAACCGCTAAGCCATCTTTCCAGCCCAGTAGCCACTTCTTAACGACTCTTCAGCAACTTGCTGTAGATTATAATAAATCTGTCTGATCTTTGTTCAAATGAGTTTGAACAGCATAAGACAACAAAAGTTTTTTAATACTATGGGGACATAGTGTCACATCACTTGTGTAAATATTCATTATAAATAATGGTGACATATATATGTATATGTATGTATATATATATGTATATATACATATATACATACATATATATACATATACACACATACATATACATATACATATACATATACATATACATATACATATACATATATATATATATATATATATATTTTTTTTTTTTTCACCTAAAGTAGATTGCTTTTTTAACAGTATTCTATTCAGTCAAATAGACCTTAGGACATGTTGTTTCAGTCTATGATATGATAGTATATCTGGTATTCCTCACTAAGTATTTCTGTGTGGGGCACAAAGGCAATGGGAAAATAAACTGAAAATTAAGCTGATTCTTGTTTGCAGAAATAAGAATTCAAAGCAAAATTAGTAGCAACAGTACCTTTCTTTTCAGTGTTATTACTAGAATAATACAATTGCTTAAGATTTTACTAGAATGCGCATATTTCCTCGGGAGGCATAAGTTATTGAGAAAATAGAAAAAGATTTTTTACATCCCATATATTTCATATTTTTATCGTTCTCAGGATATTCTGAGGTAATCACACTTGGAAGTAACTCATATGACAACAATACTCTCTACCACCTATGTACAGACAAGTCTTAAAAACTCAACATGTCATCATGGATGATGGCAGAAGGAAGAAAAAGTAGGTATCAAAATTTTAGTGAGTACTTGGAGGGAGGAAAAGGTGCAGGTGTGAGGGAGAAGAAATTGCTGAGAGTTGCTGAGAGGGGATTATGATCAAAGTGTATGATGTACATATATAAAAATGTCAATAAAAAGCTAAAAACTGATTTTATATGTAGGGGAGTATCCTGACCTAACTATACTTAATTGCTGTTACATTCTGAGAATTCATTAGGGTCACAAAGGCTGTGCCCATAATAGTTGCTGATTTTCAAAGTACTTTAATTGTGCCAAGACAGATAAAGATCTGTATAGCATACTTTCCTGAAACTACATATCCTCCTACTTCACCCTTTAATGCCAGTATATTGATGAGGATTCTGAGGTTATATAGAGAGTAAATTAAAAGAAAAAAAAAAAACATACAGGTGGCTATGGTGGCTTAGGCTGCTAATCCTAGTGCTCCGGGCCTAGGAGAGGAGGCTGTGGAAAGAGGATTGTTATAAGTTTGCTGCCGGCCTGGATGACAGAGTAAGTCCCAAGTTAGCTAAGGCTAGATGTGACACTGTTTCAAAATATGAAAAATAAAATATATCTGCACATTATCCTATATTTATGTAACATCAAGGGTGGAACATAGAGCTTTAGGAATGCTAGCAAGGTTCCTATCACTGAAGTTCACCTCCACCTACAAAAGAGAATGACACTATTGGATTATAGAGCAAAGACTGGAACCTATTAATTGCTTCCATACACTGGAAAATGGCAGTGATTTTATAATTCATGATTCATGGAGAGGGAGAAGAGGAATGCATAGTATTGGGGGCTTGCTTTATCTGAAAGCTCGTTTGTATATGTTTTATGTAGTTAAGTTCCATATGACTGTATTGTATTAATGAGTAAAATTCCACCAAAAGAATATAAAATTACAGCAACATCCTTTATGCTGCAACATATCATATACAAATTACATTATTTTTTTCCTTATTTTGTTACTGGTGACGATCATACTATTGTGAATGAAGTTGAAACACAGCTAAACAAATGCATGGTTGGCCTCTTTCAAATAGATCAAATTGAAATAAAATTTTAAATGCTAAAATTAATCCTCAAGTCATTGTATTTTACTTTGGGTGTCGTGTGTGTGTGTGTGTGTGTGTGTGTGTGTGTGTGTGTGTGTGTGTGTTTTAAGGTAGGGTCTCACTCTAGCTCAGGCTGACCTAGTTTCAGGGTGGGCTTGAACTCTTGAACTCATGGTGATCCTCCTACCTCTGTCTCCTGAGTGCTGGGATTATATCAAGTGCCACCACTCCTGGCAAATAATTTATTAATGGAAGACATATATTGATTTTATCCCATGGTTAGATTTCTAAGAAAAGTTGAAACTGTTAGTGCAATTTAAAGACTTTTAAAAGATGAAGGTAGAGGAAAAATGGATTTTTAACTTTGATTGCCACTAAATTATGTTTGTCCATCAATCACTAATTATATATGTGGATGGCATACATAAGTGCTATTTAGATATATTATAATAAAATAAGCAGTTATTCCTCAAAGAAGAGGCTGAGACATGAGATTACATATATTCACTCTACTCTATATGATTTTGGGGGATTTTCCTTTCATAGGTCTGTTATTTTGTTTGTTTGTTTTGATCCATAGTTTCCCTTGCAGAGGTCTGTCTGTTAATTTTCTTCTATTTCTGTTTCCACTTGCTAATTGACATGCACAGGCTGGCTTGCTCTGCATCTCTCTTGTCCTCTGGTAGATAGAAAACCAAAAGCCTCTGTGCCTCACTCTGACCGAGGAGCCCAAATTCCGTCCCTATAGCTGCTAATGTGGCCACCCTTGTGTGCACCGTCCTGTCAGTTAGGTGCATATGTTTTCACAGTGGGCAGAATCAAACAGTAAGCACCTACCATATGTGACTCTAATACTTCTGTTATTTCTCTCCTGTGAAATGAATATATGCAGTGCTTCCTAATGACACATTGTGTATCACTTGTAATATTATACACAAATGATTCCTATTCCCCAAATTTTAACCAGCACCAGGGTTTGAGATGAGATGTTAACAAGTTGTCAACAGAATTCCAATAGCTAGGTCATTATTCTGCCCCTCCCTGTTCACACTTGTCCTGTCTTCATCTTAATGAGGCATCGGGTGTCAGCAATCTGATTTGCATCTACTTGAAATGTTAAATTTTTAAGAAATGATAAGGAAGAAAACACATTACTGTTGGGAAATCTTCTGAAATCCTTTCCCTGATTATACTTTGCAGTAACTGAATCTTGAGGCCCATGTGGATCAATGAACAAGGTAGCTTTGTTGACACACATACACATTAGGACCTTGAGTTAAAAAAGACTAGCTACAATTTGAAAGTAATGCCTAAAAACTGATGGTATTAATGCTCCCACCTCTGTACATTTGTTTAGGGAACTTATAACAAAATACAAGATGTGGCTTTGGTACTATACACTAAGTTGCTAATATTCATCTATTCTTAAAAATATTGGGTAGAGAACACAATATCTTTTTGTCTAGGTAACAACATACATGATCTCAAATCCTGCTCTGGAAAACTTCCTGTTATTTGACTAAGGTTCTACTCTATGAGTGGGGCACAGTCCTGAATTTATAGAATAACTCTTAAAATCGTTCTTTGCAGGAGTGGGCCAACTGTTCTAGGAGCAGAGCCTGAGAATTGGGAGCTAATCCAGGAATGGGCTAGCTGCCACTAAGAGCAGCCTGAGGAAGAAGAAGCGGACCCCTGACTTTAGTGTAAGCCTGTAGTAAACACACGGCCTCTGATTCCACTGCTCTGGTCATAATGCGGATGCAGCTTCCTCTGCATGCAGCTACTCATTGACATTTTTATTGATCAGCTAGAACCAGTAATGTGTGCATAAGTAGTAGACTGTATGAGCAGATAGTAAGGAACGTTTAACTTTGTATAATACTTAAACATTAAGGAAGGCATTGAGGTATATGACCTATTGAACTGTGCTAATTCAGAACACATACATTCTGATCAGAAATGCAATCACATTAAACCCTCCTGTTGTCTTCAACAGAACTGAGGGTCCATAGGTACTGTTCTACTTGTCTTCAATGATATGTTCAGCACCACTTCTGCATGATTATTTGCTCAGAATTCAGTCTAACCTGGTCACTGAAGAAATTGGGCAGTAACTTACAATCAGTCAGCATCTCTAAACATTTTTTGTCAACATTAGTCATCTGTGCTATTCAGGACAAAGTTACACTAAGGCAGAAGAAACCTAGTCACATTACTTTAAGCTGGTGGATTACATAGTTATAACTTTAGAGCAACTTACAAGTAAGGAACTTAGCATCTCACAACAATAATGTCATAGAAGCTATTTATAAGGTCCATAAGAAATATTTCCACAGTCCTTTCACGTAGTTCCTTCCCATATTTCATTCTCACAGTTCATTCCCAAAGTTTTTTCTTATACTTCATTTTTACAGTTTGTTCTTATACTTCAGTACCACAAGGGAATAGAAAAATATCCACCATAATGCTATGCATCGGGGTCCATATATTAAAGAGAGACTTTATACAATATGTGTGCACAAATCCACTTTTAATACACATAAACTTCTAGTAGCATTTTTATCACTATGCTGTAGCATTTGGATATTTACCCAATATTTAAACTACTCAAATTTCCTTTGAATAAGCAAAAAGGGAAAACAATAATTTTCTTAATATAAAGAATGGGATAGAATTTTATATCTTCATGTTTATTTCCTTAATTAATTTTTTCTTGTTAAGATCCAGAAAGAATTTGTGATGATTTCAGCTACACCTGCTTCCTTCTAAAATATGCTACATATGCTTTAACAAAGAAGGCGGGCAATATACCCAAACACCTGACATTCCCAAGCCTGTTACTACTTTGTTCTGAAAATTGTTAATTTTTTTCATTTCTTCCAGATCATTATAAATTTTTCACCTGGTTACTATATGATGAAAATCATTTTTATTCTCAAGTTGTTAACAATTTTTGTTGTTAAATTGAGAACTTTAATATTTGAACCAACTGCAGTTGAACTATATTCACATCCAGTTATCCTCTTTTGTCCCTCTCCGCCACCACCATTGCACTGAGAACCCTTCTCTTTCTAAGTAGCCCTTCCTTTGTTTGTTGTCTCATTCCTTTTCACAAATCAAAATCCACAGGTGTTCTTAAGTTCCCAAGTCCAGTCATGTAGACCTTAAAATGTGTGATTCTGTGAAATTACTAACTAGTTGGGGATATGGTTTTTTTTGGCTTCTTTCTTCTTTATTCTAATCAAATATGTTTCTTTCTCTCTGCCTTGTTTCCCTTTATATACATATATCAAAAGTTTATATATAAAAAAGTATATATATATATATATATATATATATATATATATATATAGCTATTGTTATTTATTTAAATTATAACAGTGTTAACTCTGATTTTATGTTTTGTGTAAGATAAAATAGTGAAATATATTCTCAATTGATTTTTACTTTATTAGATTGATCAACAAATATTTATTAAAATATTATATTGTATCATATGACATGTTTTATATTCATCTCAAAAATAAACCATATTGTCTTAAAAACTGTTCTGCTTTTCTTTACTCTTTTTTAATACAAACTTAAAACTTTCACCAAGTTTTGCATTCCTGGACCTATATTGATGAAAACTCTTCCTTGTAAATTTTACTTACAAAACTATAATAATAATGAAATTAATGTCTTAGAAAAATGCATCTTTCTAGTATCTCTTTAATAACCACTGAATTAGAAAGCCTACAGGGAAATATTTTCCCTATCTACTACAAGATGCACTGAATCAAAGTATTTCCATTAAAACTAATATAAAATGACAGAAGGGTAAAAAAAAAAGAGAATGCTCCTTGTGTATTTTACTTATTTTTCCATGTTTCATATATTGATAATGCAATGTGAAGAGATGTATGCATGATATAATTTAGTGAAATTGACTTTTATTCTTCATTGCCACATGTACGTTTTTTACATCTGCAGAAATCTTTTTGAATAGCTACCTGCAGTTAATTTTGAGTTCCTATTGATCCTTGGTGGCCTAGACAAGTTAAAGTGAAGATGGAGCAGAGAACCCAACTTATCAGCATACCAAGTAGGCTATGAAAATGGACATACACATTCATTCAGTTCTTGTAATATATATTGGAAGACACCAAATTTAAAAATGCATTGCATGTTTTTTTTTAATCCATAACAAATCAAAATGTTAAAAAAAAATCTGTTATGAAATTGCATTGCATAAGCATTCAAAATAGCAGCAATCAGAGAATGCATGAGAAAGACCTCAAATCATTCCTCATAATAAAGATATCCAAAAAAAATTTTCGAAAGCGATAAAATCGAATTTGTTAAATAGTAAAACTTCATATGTACTGCTAAATATTTTATTTGTCTTTGTCTTATTATTTTCTTCCTGTTTTGTGTCTCATAGCACTAAACAGACATGTACAAAAAAATGTCCTTATGTACAATTCATTGTGAATCCAAGGTATCAGTAAATTCCACAGAGAATTTCTGAAAGAGATTTAGTTAGGGAAACAGTTGGATCAAAATGGATCATGTTAGACAGGATAAATATGGCTTCTGTCACAGAAAAAGGGAAAGCTATAGAGCTGTATTCCTGTTGTTCTTTCAAAATTGGAAACTACTTTTAGGTACACTTGAATCATTAGCTTTTTTTTTCCCCTTTTTTTTCTCAATTTTTATTAACATTTTCCATGATTATAAAAAGTATCCCATGGTAATACCCTCCCTCCACCCCCCCCACCCACTTTCCCCTTTGAAATTCCATTCTCCATCATATCCCTTCCCCATCTCAATCAGTCTCTCTTTTATTTACATGTCATGGTCTTTTCCTCCTCTTATGATGGTCTTATGTAAGTAGTGTCAGGCACTATGAGGTCATGGATAACCAGGCCATTTTATCTCTGGAGGGAGCACGTTATAGGGAGTCCTACCCTTCCTTTGGCTCTTACATTCTTTCCGCCACCTCTTCCTCATTAGACCCTGAGCCTTGGAAGTTGTGATGGAGATGTTACTCAGTACACCAGGCACTTCTTTCCAGCACTATGATACCTTCTGAGCCAACCCAAAGTCACTGTCATCTGAAAAGAGAAGATTCTCTACCCAAAGTTAGAGTTGCACTAATATAAGGGTATAAATATTAAGAGAAGTGCTTACTGGACAGTTTGATAAGCAAACTATATACAGTTTTCCAGACATCAGCAGATGTTACACCACTAGGGCTCATGACTACCCCTGTTTTAAGTTTTCAGTATCAGGGATGTGTTTTTCCCCCATGGAGTGGGCCTCCAGTCCAATTGGAGGGCAGTTGGTTTCCACCATGACAGACGTGCCACTATTGTACCTGTTGGCTCATTTGGCCTGGCTTGGCAATTATAAGGCTTGCAATATCCATTGTTGAGTATCTTCACTTGTGGTGTATCTTTCTCCCATTGAACTGCATGTATAATGGCTTCCTCCAGTTTTCTGTCAGCTGGTCTACATGGAGGGGCTTATAAGCTCAGTTCCAGCAGGATTTCTCAGTAGCCTTGCTGCACAAGTATGTGAAGTCTTCAGCAATAGGGTCTTACCATCTATTCCTGGTGGGAAAGCAAGGGCCTTGGAAATGGCCGATAATGTTTTGTGGGCATCAGGGACCTCCCTGGCTAACAACTCACTGGAGGTAACCCATCCCTGGCACTGAAAATTTTCTAACAATGACCTATGGCTCCTGAGTGTTCCATTGTCCAGAACCAGAGGATTCCATATGATTTATTTGCATACACTTAGATTTTGATTAGCTCTCCTTCCACCTTTCCTTTACTCAATCTCTTCCTCTGACTTCACTTTGGGCCTTTTCACCCCATTAATCTATTCTTCTACTTGCATATATACAAGACCAATCTATTATGTATCCTCCTCCCTTCCTTTCTCTTCCCTTTATATCTTCTTTTTAACTTACTGGCCTCTGCTACGAAGTATTTTCCTTCTCACGCAGAAGCCCAATCATCTGTAGCTAGGATCCACATATGAGGGAGAACATGTGGTGCTTGGCTTTCCGTGCCTGGGTTACCTCACTTAGTATAATCCTTTCCAGATCCATCCATTTTTTTCTGCAAATTTTGTAACTTCGTTTTTCTTTACCGCTGAGCAGAACTCCATTGTATAAATGTGCCACATCTTCATTATCCACTCATCAGTTGAGGGACATCTAGGCTGGTTCCATTTCCCAGCTATTATGAATTGAGCAGCAATAAACATGGTTGAGCATGTACTTCTACGGAAATGGGATGAGTCCTTAGGATATATGCCTAGGAGTGCTATAGCTGGATCATATGGTAGATCAATTTTATCTGTCTTAGGAACCTCCACACAGGTTTCCACAATGGCTGGAGAGATTGCATTCCCACCAACAGTGCAGAAGGGCTCCTCTTTTTCCACATCCCAGCCAGCATTTATGATCATTTGTTTTCATGATGGTAGCCAATCTGACAGGAGTGAGATGGAATCTCAATGTAGTTTGAATATGCATTTCCCTGATGAGTAGTGACATAGAACATTTTTTAGATGCTTATATGCCATTTGTATTTCTTCCTTTGCGAACTCTTTATTTAGCTCCACAGCCCATTTTTAATTGGCTTGTTTGACTTCTTAATATTTAACTTTTGGAGGTCTTTGTATATCCTAGATATTAATCCTCTATCAGATATATAGCTGGCAAAGATTTTTTCCCATTCTGTAGGTTGCCTCTTTGCTTTATTCACAGTGTCCTTTGCCATGCAAAATCTTTGTAATTTCATTAGGTCCCAGTAGTTAATGGGTGGTTTTATTGCCTGAGCAATTGGGGTTGTATTCTGAAAGTCTTTGTCAAGACCAATATTTTGAAGGGTTTCCCCTACTTTTTCTTCTAGCAATTTCAGAGTTTAAGGTCTCATGTTAAGGTCTTTAGTCCATTTGAACTTAATCCTTGTGCATGGAGAGAGAGAAGAATCTATTTTCATTCTTCTATAGATACATATCCAGTTTTCCCAGCACCATTTGCTGAAGAGGCTGTCTTTTCTCAAATGAGTATTTTTGGCATTTTTTATAGAATATCAGTTGTCTATATCTACCTGGATTTATATCTGGGTCCTCTATTCTGTTCCATTGATCTACACATCTGCTTTTGTGCCAGTACCATGCTGTTTTTGTTACTATGGCTTTGTAGTATAGGTTAAAATCAGGTATGGTGATAGCTCCCACCTTATTTTTGTGGCTCAGTATTATTTTAGATATTTGAGGTTTTTTGTGATTCCAAATGAATTTTTGGATTTTTTTTTATGTTTCCATGAAAAATGCCTTTGGAATTTTGATGAGGATTGCATTAAATGTGTAGATTGCTTTTAGTAGGATTGCCATTTTCACAATATTGATTCTTCCAATCCAGGAACAAGGGATGTTTTTCCATTTCCTAGTGTCTTCTGCAATTTCTTGTTTGAGTGTTTTATAGTTTTCATTGTAGAGATCCTTTACTTCCTTGATTAGGTTTATTCCAAGGTACTTTATTTTCTTTGATTCAATTGTGAATGGTATCAGTAAATTGTGAAAATATCAGTAAATTCCACAGAGAATTTCTGAAAGACATTTAGTTAGGGAAACAGTTGGATCAAACTGGATCATGTTAGACAGGATAAATATGGCTTCTGTCACAGAAAAAGGGAAAGCTATAGAGCTGTATTGCTGATGTTCTTTCAAAATTGGAAACTACTTTTAGGTACACTTGAATCATTTGCTTATTGAAAAAAAAATTGTGGTGTAAATTGGATTTCTGTCAAGATTGTGCTTTGCTATCGTTCTATCTCCATGCCCTGTAAAATCTATTTCAGTCCTTGGCCCAAAATATCTTTCAAGTAGTATAGACTTTTATAGAGCTCTTATTGACAAACACTAAAGTGCCCATTGATAACTGCCTATCATTAAGTCTGAATAAAAACAAGAAAGCTACTTTATTGGGAAAAGTATTCTGAAGTGGATAAAACATTATGCTAAGTCAATAACATGCTAGACATTATAGAACTTATGGGGAAAATTAATGCAAATACAGTTTAAATAAAAAACAGTAAAATAATGTTCCTTGTTCAGAGTTAGATAAAAATTCTTTTTTTTTAAATGCCCTCTTTGTTTGCTATAATTCTTTAATTATGCATTACACATTGCCCTGTTAAAGTCTGGCAAATTATTTTCTTGTCCATATCTCATTTGTCCTAATAGCATATCCTTCTGAGGTTAAACTGATGTCATAACCTTTTTGCTTAATTACCATACCAAACAATAGATTTCATTATGACATTTTCATACATGTTTATTGTATCAGTGACTTGTTGTTTGTTGGGATAAAATACCTGTTCAGAAACCATTTATAGAAGAAGGGGGTTTAATTAGGCTTGCAGTTTCAAAAGGTAGAGTTCATCTTGGTAGGATAAGTGTGGCAGGAGTAGGAAGCTGGTGTCGCATGGTCATATCATCAGGGGGAATAAGAGATAAAGAGAGAAAGAGATCATGTAAAATAGGGCTGAACTGAATCACCACAAAGACCACTACTCAGTGACATATTTCCTCTTGAAGTTCCACCTCTTGAAGTTCCCACAGCCTTCCCAAATAGTGCTGTTAAACACATGAGTTGGGCCTGGAGAGATGGCTGAGCAGCTAAGTACTTGCATGTGAAGCCTAAGGACCCCAGTTCAAGGCTCCATTCCCCAGTACCCAATAAACCAGATGCACAAGGGGGCACATGCTTCTGGAGTTTATTTGCAGTGGCTGGAGGTCCTGGTGTGCCTATTCTCCCCCCCCCTCTCTCTTTCTCTCTCTCTGTCTGACACTCTGAAATAAATAACAAAAAATTTAAAAAAAAAACACATGACTGTATGAGAGACATTGAATATTCAAGCCACCATATATCCCATGTATTTATTCACATTTTCTTTTCTTCAGTGTCCTCTCAGAACTACATCTTTGAAGAAATTTTCCAGAGCTCACCTTAATTAACACTTTGTGTTGTTATTTTTATTTATTTATTTGAGAGAGACAGAAAGAGAGAGGAGAATGCTTAATTAGCACTTTTAATACAACAATGATTAGATACCTTGAAATCAATCTCATAGCAGAAAAATTAGTGAGCTATTTAAATGAGGACATCTTTCTCCAGAGAATACCAGTTGTTAAATATTTGTATATATGTCACTGTGTATCTCGACTCTATGTAAAGGAGTAAAAGTATTTGTTATTAGGTAGGAAATAAGTATGCATCTTATATATAAACTATTAAATTAGCAGATATGATTTATTTATAGCCCAGTTTGTGTGAATGTGGCATTGAAGTCTCTCACCAATATCATACTAGGGATAATCTGTGGTTTTATATCATAGTCTATGTTTTATGAATTCAGTACATGTTGTAGTTACCTTCCTGTTGCTGGGACACAACTATGTGACCAGAATCAGCTGATGAGAGGAAGGGCTTTATTTTGGCTGACTGTCTAGAGGTGAAGTGTTAAGTAGGGAAAGTATAGTTGAACAGAGGCTGGACATAATTTCTTGCCACAGCAGCTGGCAGTAAACAGCAAGAATAAGCTCAGGTTGTAAAAGATGGAAGCTGATTTATATATCCCAAGGCCCATCCCTAGCATGACTATATCTCCCAAATTGACTCCAAGTGGGGACCAAATTTTCAAAACAAATGAGATATTGGAGAACATCTGATTTAAATCAATACATTTTACTCCTCACCCCATAAACTCACTACCTTTTCATGAAATAAAAAGCATTCAGTCAAATTTTAGAAGTCCCTATAGTTGATTTTTTTAAAATTAATCCCACTAATGTTTAAAAGTCCAAATTGTCATCTAAAATAATCTCTTAACTGTGTACCTATAAAAAGTAAATAATTAATTTACATACATATAATGGCATGGAGTAAAGATTCCTAATGCAAAAGAAGACATTAAGCATAGCAAGGAAAGACTGAACAGATCCAAATATTAAATCATGCAACTCCAGGTCTAGCATGTAAGACTAGTGGCAAGATCTCTGGAGTTCCAATTCCACCAGCCTATAGCTGGACTGCTTGCAGTCCAGGAGAAAAAAAAAATCTATCCTGAACCTGATGCTTTCCTTGGTGGTCATTTTATAGTCCTGAGGTTTCTACTGCATCCCACAGGTCATCCATGCTATCGCCTCTCATGGCATCTGTTAAAAGACTATGACCCTGTATCACATTGCTAAGGGCACCCCCAAAAAGCTATGTTGCAGATCTAATTATGTTGTCTTTTCTGAATTTGGTATATTTCTGTAATACCAGATAGGCTACCACATTTGTTAATCTGGTAGGGGTGGGGAGGGGGAGGTAAAACTAACATTGAAGAATAGGAAAACTCCTTCAGTATTCTTCCTTCAGGGCACTGTCTTTCAGAGAATAAGCACTAGTCCCAATCTCAGTGGTGGTAATCTCTCAAACACTGAACATAAATCGGTTTATATAGTCTCCAGCACAAAATATTTATTTTTTAATATCAATTTATATCTTCCATATATGCTCTATATTTTGCCACACCCATCAGTTCATTGCTTTGAAATTTAAATTTAACTTTGCTTATCTTCTCAGGACATAGGAAGAGAATCGTCAGCCTTTCACACAAACTACCACTAATCCAGTCAAAAAAATATTTTCTTTCTCTCATATAGCAAATATCCACATTATATGTTCTCTCTGCATTTAGGTCTTTTACCTTTCAACATAATGGCCAATAAAGGTATAATTATAGCACTTCAAGGCATCTCTTACTACACAGTTTAAAACCTTCCCATATTCTTCATGCAAATCAATTCCACAAGATCAAAAACTCACTCATTCATGTTTCTAGCATATTAATCCCACACTTTGGTTATAGTTTTCTATTATAGTTTCCTTTGCCTTGCTGGGACAAAATACCTTACTAGAAGTCATGGTAGGCTCTACCCTCTGAAACAAAAATCTCTTTTCCTTCCCTATATTGCTTCTGGTTACTACTTGTACCCAGCAATGAGAAAGTAACTGATATAGTTTTATCTCCATCATGTCTTAGCTAGAAGTTTCCATAGAGCCTTTTTTGACATTTGCTGATTAAATTTTCAAGTACTTCCTCTTCTCCCACACTACTCCTTGTTCTTTGTTTCTCTTTACTAAACACATTTTCATTGACCTCATGGCATTCACCTTCTTCTAATACTAATATTAAGAGAAGGTAAGGGGGCTGGAGGGATTGCTTAGTGGTTAAGGTATTTGCCTGCAAAGCCACAGAACCCAGGTTTGATTCCCCAGGCCCCACATTAGCTCACATGTCTGAAGTTCATTTGCAGTGGCTGGAGGCCCTAGCACACCCATATTCTCTCTCATTCTTTCTCTCTCTCTCTCCCTCTTTCTCTGTCAATTAAATAAATAAATAAAAATTAAATGTTTAAGAAAAGAGAAGGTAAGGTATACAAAGGAAATATTTATTTATACCTGTATTCCTAGAATCTAGAAAAGCCCCTGGAATATCATAAATGTACTCTGGATATTTCCTGAGTGAATGAATGAATGAATTGGAAGGACAGTACCATAAATATAATTCAAGAATATTGAACTTCAAAATTAAGCTTTTAAGTTTGGAAGTCAAAGGGTCTGATTTTTAATGAACATTTATTTAATCTTTCATTACTGTGAAACACAAATTAACTTGAGATAATTGCTCTGTCAAACAGGGTTAATCTCCTCTTGACAATGAATATGCTATAGTCTCATCTTTAGAAGTTCTAAATATTTTTGAGGGTGACTTTATGGCCACATCTGAACTGTTTGTTCTTCTTGGACATCAAAATTTAATAATAATTATTGCCTAGCTTCTTCATAAAGCAACGAGAACTGAGGTTTTTATCTCTCAGTCTTCTTGTACCATAATTCCCATAGCAAGCTTACCATTTTTTTTGAGTTATACATGCATTGTATTTGATTTGCTTTTAGTGATAAGAGTCTCTAGATATTGGATATTAGTGTCTTGTAATCTTCACAGTAGCCTTTGGAAAAATATTTTTATCATAAATGAAGAGATTCCACTTTTTCACCAATCAATTCTTTAAATTTATCATCTATTTTACAAATCTCCTTTGTTTAAAGCACAAAACATAGATGTGAAATAATTGAATAAAGTGAAAATGTTTACTAAGTGATCAATGTATAATTATAAAACTGTATTTTGAAGAAGCCTGGGAAAAATAATGTATGAGAAGATAACTTTCAATAGTTATTTTCTATTTTGAGTAATGATTTAAAGATACAAATAAAAATACATTAAAATGAAAGACAATCCAATCATAAGCAAAAAAAAAAAAAAAAAAAAAGAAAAGAAAAAAAAGAAACTGTCTTTTCTCATTTCTTACACGTCCATGGCTGGGAGCTACCATGAATCTTAGCCTCACCTCAAGCTTGCAGTGATCCTCTTACCTAAGTCTTCCATGTACAGAAATTATAGAAGTGAACCACTATGGTTAGCTGATAATAAATTTTTTAAATGATACTGAAGTATTCAAATTTGGAGAAAAAAAAGTACAAAGAGGCAGGAAATAGATCACAAATTACTGTAAACTCCCCATATATTGAGGAATTGCAAATTTGATACATTTTACAATCACAATCAGCAAAAATATTAGACATGGTTTATTAAATTCAGATATAGAACCATGACAATATTTAGTCAATATGCGGTCCTGTTAGATGGAAGAAAGAATATCATTTGAATTAAAAAAAAAAAAACACCACTCCAGGCAGTAATAATGAAACACACCAAGACCACCATGGATAAAACAAAATTAAAGCTGCAAAGGGAAGCTATAACACAGCATCTCTGCAAAACAGTTAAATGAAGACACACATTTTAATGGAATAAATTAATAAAATGCAATGGTTGCTGGTGAGATCAACCAGGCATTCACACTAAGGAAAACAAGACAAGGAAATTAGCAAGATGATAGATACAGAAGTAAAAGATGTTTATCTGAAGGACAATTACTATCCTTGAATAATGAATCCATCAATTCAAACAAAAATCTTTTTGGAAATATAGGATAAAATGTGTAGGAGAATGTGATGCGATGACTTGTCATCAACACGGTGAACAAACTAGTGGTTCCTTCATGCTACAAAATGAACCATCCAGGCAAAATATATCCACTGGATCAATAATAGCATATAGGTTATGGGTGTAATCAACAGCTCTCTGGATATGAGGCCCACTCTGTGGTAAGGAATTCAAGCTTGGTACTGAGAATCTAGTCAAAAGCCTATATTTTATAAGCTTCATTTAGAGGAAATATTTCAGTGCTCTTGGCAAAAGGAGAAGTATGCCCATGAATAAATGTTATAAATATATATGCTACCTCCTTTGATTAATGCTGCTTTCGATCTTGGTCAGAGACCCTAATGTTCACAGATGGTAGTGAATATTGGGGAGACTAAGACCAATAAGAATGACAATTTAAAAAAGCCAAGTACCTAGCCCATATGAATCATCTCTATCATATCCATCAGGCCCAAAGAAGCATTGCAGAGGGAGTGACAGATTAAATATGAGGGCTGCTCTTACTACTAGCCATGAAACCTTCTCAATGGAGATGGCAGTAGACACTGAGGAGACTTCAGACTCATCAAAGCAGAAAATGAGAGACTGATAAGACCTCAACACTAAAGGAAACTTCACACACATCCCACAAGACACAGGGAAACACTGTGGAAGATTGGGGTGAAAAGAATATAAGAGCCCCAGGGGTGGAATGGATACTGTAGGGAGTTGTCCTCAGGACATGACCCTACAATCATTACAGATACCCACACTGAGAAGGGCCTTCAGTGAGATGGGGTTGGGTAAGGGGATCAACAGAGGCTAGTCTGATGGGAATATAACTAATGTTATTATATTACATTAAAGTTCAAAATAAAATCCTACATTCTGAAAGACATACTAAAAAGTCGAACCTTCATCAGGTGCTTAGAGAGAATACTTGATCCAAGGGGGCCTGGAAAGGGCATGATAAAGACTATCTTCAATCTTCTCCTGTTTTTCTTTCTCTCTCTCTCTTTTATATTACCTATATTTTTCTTCTTTCTTCTCCCTTGGCAATGACCTATAACTCCCAGTACCAGCATGTGGGTAACATCCACAATAAGCTGTTGATGAGAGAGACCTACAAGGTTTCCCAAAAGAAGACAGAATTCTGTCAAAATACTTGATGAGCCACCAAATATTAATGGTAAGACCCTACTGCTGAAGACAGGTGGGATGGAACATGAAGCAATCTGGCTGGAAACTGGAGGATAGTCAATTCCCAGACAGTTAGCTTGTCTAGTGCCAGAAGGTGTTATATGAGTGAGTGGGGGAAAATGACCAAAATCTTACTAAGCAACTCGTGGTCTAAGCTACTCAACAGCAATCAAGTTTACGTGATGCTTATCCATGTGTAATAGTAGCACACAGCCATTGTGGGTTATGAACTGCTGTTGATTTAGCTAACAGATCTACTCAGTGTAATGGAATCCATGCCTGGAATGGGGAAACAAGTCAGAATCATATAAAAATGAGCCTTCTCTCTTGTATCAAGCTCCCACCAATAGTGGGCTACAAGAGGGCCTACACCTATTAAGTTTTCTCTAAAATAATCATGGGTATCTATGTATCTTGCACTGACCTCACTCTTCACTGGAGAATTTGCTTCTCTTTTTCAGATGGATGCAGAACCTGAGGAGAGAATCAGCTCATTACACTCCACCTGGGCATCAGCTGAGGCCATAGAGTTAGTGGGATAATGAGCAAGAGATGCTTTCTTGGTGAACCTGTTATCAGCACAGGATGAAGGAGATAGACACAGAGAACACTCACCTTCTACTAATCAGATATCCAGAGACACAGAGGCTCCCAAGACCTCCTGCCACTGAAATAGACCAAAAATGACCCTGGCTTAGGGAAATTTGCAGAAGAGGGGTGGAAAGATTGTTAGAGCCATAAGTTCGGTCATTATGCACAGAGACATTGCCTCTTCCCCATAACTGAAGGCCACCCCTACAATGCAACACCCACAATCCTTGTGGGGAGGGACAACAGGGAGAAGGCTAACAATGGTACCATCAAAGCTGTATACATGCTATGTACATGACTATAAAACAAACAATGTAAGTTTTAAGTGATATTAACAAATAACAAAATATATACAAAAATGAACTGGCTGTCTGGAAAAAATGATGTAGAATGATGAGCACTGTGATATAGTCTCACTAAGTAAATGCCCTTGGAGAATGGAAAACAGAAACGGAGTACTATATTATCTCATCTCTATGTGGAATCTAAAAAATTTATCTTGTGGAAGTTGAGAATAGGATATAAGTTATCTGAATCTGGAGTGAATAGGTGTGCATGGAGGGGGAACAAAGGAAGAAGAGGGTGAGTTAATGGGCACTGCAATAATGCTAGGAAAAACAGGTCCCACTATGCTGGTTCTTAGTAATGTGAGAACAGAAAATGACAATTTGTCATATTTCAAAATAGATAAAATAAAGGATTCGGTACACTCTCAGTGAAAAGAAATGAAAAATGTTTCAGGAGGTAAATCCTGATTTGATCATTATACAATGTATACATACATGAAAATATCATGATATCACTCAAAATATGAATATAGTTATATACCACTTAAAAATAAAAGCAGTAATAGATAAATATTGTGACACAAGAATGAGGAGCAAGGGCTGGAGAGATGGCTTAGCGCTTAAGCACTTGTCTGTGAAGCCTAAAGACCCCGGTTCAAGGCTCACTTCCCAGGACCCAAGTTAGCCAGATGCACAAGGGGCACACTCATCTGGAGTTTGTTTGCAGTGGCTGGAGGCCCTGGTGCACCCATTCTCTCTCTCTCTCTCTCTCTCTCTCTCTCTCTTTCCCTCTTTCTCTGTCACTTTCAAATAAATGAAAATAAAATAAAAGAATAGAATGAGGAAGAAAATTCTTTTCATGGGGACCTCAAGTAGGCCAGGAAGATAACACTTCTTCTGAGCACCAGTCCAGCAGTTGATGTAAGAAAACAGAGCAGAAATGGAAAGGATAACTAGTGAATTCCAAAGTAGCCAAATTCTGTAATCACTTGAAGGAAAATTGAGAGATTTATTTTTAATGTTTTCACAGACTCTATCAAGGTATAATACCTTAAATGCTTTCTGAAATAAATCAATTAGATGATTAACCAAAATATATTAATTAAAGTGACAAATATTTAGGCAATGGATGATCAATGATATAATGTAAATAAAAAGGAAAATGTATAAACATTAGGGGAGTAAAGTGTTCCAATGCAATGGAAATGACAATGAGTTCACAATATTCCACACTAAAAATAAGCAATAACTTCCAAATTATTAAAATTTTAGGCATTTAGTTTACCCAACCAATAAAAAAGTCTCATTGAAGAATAAGAATGTGTGGTGAAAAGAGTAGTTTGCTAATTTTTTTTCAAGTTTTCCTACTAAAGATATACAACTACTTTACTATAATGCACATCTATGGTGTTAACTTGTCATTATGAAATTATTTATGTCTATGAAATCTTTGGAATCACACTTTCAAATATTAGCATTATTTTTCATTCAAAAATATATTTTTTCTTTATTTTATTTTTGAAATGAAAACCTTTTTGAAGTTATTTCATATTTTTACTTTAAACATTTTGTTTCTTTGTTTAGAATTATGATCTCATATATTACAGACAGGTTTCAACTCTCTATGCACTCAGAGAGGCATTTGAACTCTTGAGTTTTCTGCCTTCACTTCCTAAGACTGGGATGACAGGTTGTATCACCATGTACCTATTGCTATCTGATATAAAAATATATATAACTTTTTTTATTTGAGAGAAAGAGAGAAAATGGGCACACCAGGGCCTCCAGACTCTGCAAATGAACTCCAGAAACATGTGCCACCTTGTGCATCTGGCTTATGTTGGACCTGGGGAATGGAACTATGGTCCTTAGGTTTCACAAACAAGTTCCTTTACTGCTAAGCCATTTTTTTCTAGCCCCAACCTATCTACTATTTTAAGATGTGATTTTGAATATCATATTAGAATTCATTTCAAAGACTACCTTTGAAAGAATTATCTATTGATACTTTTGAAATAGAGTGGGAATTTTCCTAATAGTTTGTTAATTATGTATCATTAAATATTATTTTAAAAGAAGTTATCTCATTTAAATGTAGAGATAGACATATAATCAGATTGATTCATTACTAAATATGCTGAATCTACAAAATATAAGCAATCTACAAGCCCTACTTTCATGTAAAAAGAAACAAATTATTTAAATGTATTAATAATGATTACAATGAAGATTTTAGATGTTTTTATCTCATTAGCAAGGGAAAAATAAAAGTTTGAAAGTGATAATTAATTATACTATATTTTCAAAAGTCTAGAATTTTGTTTTTAATATCTAACCCAACAGACTAATTATTTTGTTTTCTACTACTTTTTGAACAACATAGTACATTTCTCTAAAAAGTATATATAGATTGCCTATAGAAAATTCCTGACTATAGAATTTAATATGTAGGAAGTTTTTGTATAATTTACAAAAGACTTTCAATATCCAACAAAATACTAAATAATGAACGAAGTGAGGTAAGAACAACCATGTCACACAATTCAAAACCTACTATAAAGTGCTAATGATAACATTTTTAGACTGGCAAAATAATTGACTCATTGAACATTGGTGTAGACCCGACAGCCCAAACATATATCCATACAAACAGGCCAATGAATTGACAAATTACTTCAATGGAGAAACCTTTATCTTTCAAACAAATGATCTAGGAGCAACTGAATATCCACATGCAAAAAAGCCTCTATGTTGACCTTGTAGAATAATAAAATATCAACTCTAAGTTGATCAAAAATAAAATGTAAAGTGAGAATTACAAAATTACCAGAGTAAGACACAGAGGATAATCTCTTGACTTTGGTTTCACAATAAGGTTTCATATACAATGAAGAAAATGGAAGGTTGAATTTTAACATAATGACTACCTTTGTCTCTGTGAAATATACTGTTAAAAATGGAGAGGCAATGCGAAGGCTAAGGAACCTAGTTTGATTCCCCAGAACCCACATAAGCCAGATGCACAAGGCAGCGCACGTGTCTGGAGTTCGTTTGCAGTGGCTAGAAACGCCCCAGGGCCTCTTTCTCTCTGACTCCTCTCTCTCTCTTTCAAATAAATAAAAAGATAAATTAAAAAAAAAATGGAGAGGCAAGCCAAATACTGGTAGAAAGTATCTGAAAAAAATATTTAATAAAGGATTGATATCTAAATTATACAGAGTTTAAACAAACATAGGAGCAGCTAACAGAAAACATAAGTAGTTAATTGAAAATAAGCAAAACACCTAATGAGACAACATACTCAAGAAAATATACAGGTAACAAATAACATCTTAATGGAGTCTCAGTATCATATGCCATTTAGGAAATGCACATTAAAAATATTAGAAAGATTTAGGTAATTACACAAATTAATGAGGAGAATGTGCCTTTATTAAATTCTGACCAAACATTCGTTAAATATATATCTTATATTAATTTCATTATAACAGGACAAAAAATACATGATGATATAGATTTCTACTATTTTGTCCTTAAATAAAATAGTTTCAAAAGAAATAGTAATCTTGTTCCCTGATTTATCTAATGAATGAAACTTGAAATCCATTGCTAGATATGTGTACCATAAAGAGATTGTCATGTTTTATGTTGTATTTATACATTGCCTTTGTTTTAAACAATGTCTAGGGAACAACAGAAACATTTTATGCTCATCTTTCATTTTATAGTCTTTAGGACAGAAAATAAGCAGTCTCTGAAGAAGACCAAGTGGGGTATTTCTAGACTCTTCTCATAACATGTAGTATTATTGTGCCTGAAATAGGAGTGATATATCTTTAACTTAAATCTGCAAACTTACAAGTTTTATTACTAAAATATACAAAGGAATTGAATAACATAGACTTGCTTGTGATGGGAAAATGTTTCCTTGGATAATGTCAAAGCAATCATTTTGTGATGCATAAGTCATTTCTTGGTATAATAATTAGGTATATTTTTTTTCTTGTCTGGACTGCTTTGATTACTCCAGATGGATTCATCCTTATCTCACTCGAACAGTATGGCTTTCTTGTGTGGAAGCACAGGCTACAATTAATCTACAAGTTTCTTCATGCCTATGATTTCCTGAATGACTGTTGATTCATGACTTCTAAAACTTTCTCTGTGTTCATTTGTTTTAGAAGTGGTAAAATCTTTTTTACATGCCTTGAGAAGAAAGTGAAATGGCAATCTTATTATCTTATTCTTTTATATACTATATACTATCTTACTATTCTTCAAAATGAAATCCATTGTTTGAAGGTAAAAGTACCCCCATATGCTCATGTATTTAAGTATCTGGCTCCCACGTGTTGGCATGAGTTGGGCAGATGCTGGAACTGTTCGGATGTGGACCTTTGCAGGAAGAATACAGCTTGGATGGTGGAGAGAAATTGTTGGGACCTTAATATATACAAAATATAGAGATGTGGCTGCAGAGATGGATTAGCATTTAAGGCACTTGCTTGAAAAGCCAAAGAACCCAGGTTCAATTCCTTAGTACCTATGTAAGCCAGATGCACAAAGTGGCACATGCGTCTGGAGTTTATTTGCAGTGGATGAAGGCCCTGATGTGCCTATTCTCTTTATGTCTGCCTCTTTCTCTCTCAAATAACTAAAATTAAAAATATTGTATGACTGACAATATACAAATGATAAGATGGGAACTGTGATAGAAATAGACAAGAGAGAAATGATTCCACTTGTTAGTTTGAGTACATGGAAGATTTATCTTTGTGCAGCTCAGAGTTTCTTACCTTTCAGATCTGAAACTCTTCTATTCTCTTAGAAAACCTTTACTAGTTTGCTTCCTTAATCTTCCAAGGACTCTTTAGTTGAAGTTCTTTGGGTTGATTTTTTTCACTTAGCTGTATATTACGTCTGGCCTAGCTTCATTTCCTTTCTCACTGTATTAACCATTAGTGTGCTTAATTCATAGACAACTGACCAACCTCATCAACTTGAAAATGAATTCTCAGTGCCATAGTCCAGCATTTTATCCTCAGAATCTCTTACATGGATTATTGTCAATTGCAATGCAAAGCAGAACCCTGAAGATGGGAAGAACTGCTGCATTCTGTTTTCTAAATCTATTGATAATTTGCCAAGTTATTTTCTTTTCCCTTCCCACTTAAGGAAACATATATTTCCAGAAACTTATATTTATTTATTCATCATTTTTTAAAATTTATTTATTTATTTATTTATTTTTTTTTTTTTTTGAAGTAGGGCCTCACTCCAGCTCAGGCTCACCTGGAATTCACTGTGCAGTCTCAGGGTAGCCACAAAGTCATGGTGATCCTCATACTTTTGCCTCCCAAGTGCCAGGGTCAAAGGCATGTGTTACCATGCCTGGCTTTCAGAAACCTTAAGATTGTAATTATATATCCTTTCATATACTGAGTAGACAATTAAGACTATCAGAAATGAATGTGCTTGCTTCAGGTAAATTTCCTGGGACCCTTGTGGTCCCAGGATTATTCACTGTGGTAAACAGCTTTAGGTCTGCTGAGTTGAACTTTAGGAATAGGCACAATTATGGAGGAAGGGATATTTATTGAATCTTACAGATCCAGGACAAGTTTCATTATGGCAGAGGAAGCTGGCCCTGCTTTTATAAGTCTAAGCAGAGAAGGAGAAGCTACCAGCCCAAAAGCCAAAAGCCACAACCACCCAGCACACTTCAGGAACTCCAGGGAGCCACACTTTGCATTTCTTTAGACTAGAATTTCACACCCACCACTACACTTTCTCCATCCAGGTTGTTGTAGATCCAAACTACAAACTAATAAAACACTGAATACATCAGAACCATCTATTTAAACTACCATATTTTGTTTCTGGCTTTCAATACTTTTAAAATCATTATGTATTGCAAACTCTATTTAGTTTAATTTTAAAGGTTTTTATAGTCTTGACTAACTTAAGATAGTTTTATAAATTTTTTTGAGATTTAAGATTATTTTCAGTTATGAGTTTTGTAAAATTATACAAATTATATATTTTAACATATAAAGGCATAGAGTATACATTCTTAACCAGGATAAGGCATATTATGAAGAGATTAGAACAAAGTAAATTCAATCACCATTAAGTAAACATTAAACTTTGTAGCTTAAGTTTCGTGACTGGCAGTTTTTGTACTTTTTAATTGTGCCCCTCTTGCTGGGCTGAGTAGTTAGGGAAAACTTTTATTATGAGCTAACAGTTTTTATTCTATTCTTTGTATAATTTTTATATATCTAAAACATTTTTAGTCTTTCCTGTAAGCCAGTCTACTTTTAAGATTTTTTTTAATACTCTATTAGGGTTATTATGTCTTGTCTTAGTTTGTATTTTAGTGGGGTTTTTAGAACCATGTGTGTAATTTTTTACTTATTTTATATATTTTTATGTTTTTTGAATTAATATTTGGTGTGTAGGACACAGTTCTATTTTTAATTTAGTGACAAAATAAATTGTAATTTTGAAAAGTAGACTTTTTAGTTTAAATTTTTTCCAAGAGAATATATTTTTATAATAGTTCTTTATGTGTTTTTAAAAAGTGATTTAATGTAAAGCAGTTGGGCCTTTCTTTTTAAGACTTTTAATGTGTTAATAATAGCAGTTTTAATAGCATACAATTAGTTACAGTGATTATAATTTTAACTGGTTTGAGTTTTAACTTAAAAAATTAAATTTATTAGTTTAATATTTTTAGTCAAGCACATTAGTTTATTACAAATGTAACTTTGAATAATTATTTTCGGGGGGGGGTGAGTCTTGGGCAGTCGAATGTACTTGGCCCTTATGTCATTAGTCCAGTTTTAACAAATTTTGCTGTAAGTTTTTTTTTTAGAAAGTTTATAGGTCAAGTTTTTAAGTTTATAAGTTGAGCCCCCCAAATAAATTTGTTGTTGCACTTAGTGTTTTTAGAATTTTATTAGAATAGTTTATAAAATTTGGCTTATCATTTTTGAAGGCAATTTTAGTTTTATCAACCCTATGTCATTTTTTAAAACAAAAGTTTTAAAAGACAAAAATTTACATGGTTAGACTTTTTTTACCCCACTCCTGGTACCAATTTTGGGGGTAGACAACTTTAGTTTTTATGAGATAAACTTCCAGACCAGGAACAGTTATGGTAAAAAAGATATTTATTAAAGCTTAAATATCCAGGATAAGTTCCATAGTGACAACAAAAGCTGGCCTTGCTTTTATAGGTCCAAACAGAGAGAAAAAACCCACAAGCCACAACCACACAACACCCTTCAAAAATTTCAACTAGACACACTTTACATATCTTTAAATTCAAATTTTAAAGCCACCACCACACCTTCTCCAGACAGATGGCCATAGATCCAAACTACAAACTAATAAAACACTAAATATAGTAGGGGGCCATCTATTTAAATTACTACATCTATTAGGTCTTCTCTCGTCTTATTTATTATTTTCTTAAATTTTCATTATTTATATCTTTGTGTGTGTATGTGTGTGTGTGTGTGTGTGTGTGTGTGTTGTGATGTATATGACCATTCATATGCCATGGTATCTCTAGTGTGGATGTCAGAAGATAGCTTTGTGTTATTTCCCTTTCTTTCCACTCTTTTGAGACAGTCTGTCTTAAAATTGTTGCTGTTAACAAATTTCTGAGTTCCTTTTGCTGTGCCTCCCGTTGTCATAGGAGTGCTGGGGTGAGAGACAGATGGGTCACTTTGCATCCAGATTTATATAGGCACTATGGAAGATTGAATTCTATTTATCAGGCTTGCAAACTAGTGTGTCTAACTGCTGCAACATCTCTCCAGGCTCCAGTTCTCTTTATTCAATAGCTTTTTGTTCTAGTCTGAAAGCATGGTCAAGCATTTGAAAAGAAGTAAACTTCCTTCTCTAGGTACTGATCCTGAGTTTTTGTGGTCTTCTCAACCAGTTTTAATTATAGGGCAGCTTGTGTTAACATTTTCCTTCCTAATCTTTGATATCCAACAAGATTTACTTTGTTTTCAGTTTATCCAGTCAAGGATCAGAAAGCCTTTGGTCATATATAAACCTTTCAAAACCTTTCTTTATTTTTTAATAGAATTCTAAAACATCACACCATCAATCATTTCCTACTGCCAATAGTCTTGTTAGAATCTAACATCCACATCTTTATTTTTATTTTTATTTTTTATGCTTTGGTATCTGAAATCTTGCTAATTCTCGAGGGACTGTCCCCTACAGGGCAATCCACTCACTAGGGAAACCAAATTACTTTTGTACCTTTCAAATACAAAACAAACCAAGATTTTGAAATATCTTTCTTCTTTTATTTTGGCTGTTGCTATTTATTCATTCATTCATTCATTCAATCATTCCATTTTGTTTATTTGCAGAACATGATTTGAGATGATGTCCTATGCAATGATTCAACGATTCTTTTCATCAACCAAAATAAAAACAAGGGGTGAGAAAACAAGCAATGAAGGGCATTTTTATTCAAGTGTGGCTAAGGAAATCCTTTCAAAACTTAGAAACAGGGGCTAGAGGGATGGCTTAGCAATTAAGGTGCTAGCCTGCAAAGCCAAAGCACCCAGGTTCTATTCCCCAGGACCCATGGAAGCCAGGTGCATAATGGGACACAGGTATCTGGAACTTGTTTGCAGTGGCTGGAGGGGCTGGCATGCCTCTGTCTTTCTTTCTCTCCCTGCCTATTTTTGTATTTTCTCTCTTTCAACTAAATAAATAAAAATAAGATATTTTAAACATTTTTAAAAAATTTTTGTTTATTTTTATTTATTTGAGAGTGACAGACGGAGAAAGAGGCAAAGGAAGAGAGAATGGGCACACCAAGATCTCCAGCCACTGCAAACCAACTCCAGATGCATGTGCCATCATGTGCATCTGGCTTAAGTGGGTATTGGGGAATTGAGCCTCGAACCTGGGTCCTTAGGCTTCACAGGCAAGCGCTGAATTGCTAAGCCATCTCTCCAACCCAAATAAAATATTTAAAAACAAACCCTCAGAATGGTCATTTCTAGGCTTTATGATTAGAATATAAAATTCTTCCTTTAGGCTCCTGTGTTTAGACCCTTGATCCCCAGCTTGTGGCACTGATTGAGAAGGCTATGGAATGATTAGGGGGTGGAGCCTTGCTGCAGGAAGTAGGTCACTGGGACAAGGCTGATTAGTCTGGTGCCTCAACTTCTACAACCCAGGTATGAAATGCTCCATTGTCTATTCATACTAGGCTTTTCCCACCATGATGAAGCTTCCCTTTAAAACTATAAGCTGAAATATATAATTTCTTCCCATCAACTGCTTCTGGTTGTGTGTTTTGTCCCAGCAACAGGAAGATAACTGCTATGTATATTATCCAAGTTTGAGAAAGTTTAGGTGACAGTTACTTAGAATTTTTCTTAATAAATGTTTGATAAGTAAACAGAGAAGGAATGGTTAATAATCAAAACAGTTTCCTCTTGCTGGTAATATTTAATAATTTTAGATAGGGGCTGGAGAGATGGCTTAAGAGTTAAGTGCTTGCCTGTGAAGCCTAGGGGCCCCTGTTGGAGGCTCGACTCCCCAGGACCCATGTTAGCCAGATGCACAAGGGGGTGCAGACATCAGGAGTTTGTTTGCAGTGGCTGGAGTCCCTGGTGTGCCCATTCTCTCTCTCTGTCCCCCTCTCTGTCTGTCGCTCTCAAATAAATAAATAAAAACAATTTAAAAATAATTTTAGATAGATTTAACTTTTTGGTCCTTGGAAAACAACTATAAGTAAGAAAATGATTCATTGAAAAGTTAAATTAACTGTCTGAGATTACACCAATACTGAGGTAGAAAGCTTAAAACTCATTTGCGTATACATAGTTAAATTTTGACACAATATGATTTTCTGTATAGTAAATTAAAACACTTAGAGGTTATAGCAGAGGCTCTCAAAATTGGCTCAACATCAGAATTGCTTAGGAGAACATAGAAAATACAATTTCTTGCACTATACCTCAGACTTTCTGAAACTGAAGACTGTATTATTGAAGTCTTCTTGGGTGGTTTTATGTAGTCACTTAGCATCTGCCTGAGCAGTTGCTAAGGAATCAATGAACACTACCTGAACATTCAAATTTCTCATTTGTGTTGGTATGGGATATGAGCAGAAGCACCAGGAATATGTTCATGTAGCTGTAATCACCTGTTCAAACTGTCAGTTTCCAATGAGAATTGAAATCATTTAACTAGGAAAGAACACTTTGGGGATTTGTACAACTTGGTTTGCTAAGAATTGAGAGAGGATCACTATGGCTGTTAGGAGAAGTAAGAAAAGTAATACAGAAATGTAAATCCTAAACTTGGGTAGGAAAACTAAGTCGATGAAAACATGAATCAACCTCTATGTAGTAATCCTTATAAAAAGAAAATTTAAGGCCTGGAGAGATGGCTTAACAGTTAAGGCATTTACCTGCAAAGCCAAAGGTGCAGGTTCAATTCTCCAGGTCCTATGTAAGCCAGATGCACAAGAGGATGCACAGGTCTGGAGTTCATTTGCAGTGGCTGGATGCCCTGCCATGTCCATTCTCTCCCTCTCTCTCTCTCTCCCTCTCTTTCTCTCACTCAAATAAATAAACATATTTTTCAAAAAGAGAGAAAATTTAAAGAGAGCTTTTAGAGACTCTAAGGTAAAGCACATAGATGAACAATTTATTAATGGTCTTTAAAACTCTTTTCAATAGCAAAAGAACAAATTAATTAAATCAATTAACAGCTATATAAAGAATGAATGACTCGGCAATGAAAATAAGTACAATATCAATAAGAAGTTACAAGGGACTTCTACCAAATATTTTGTTCACTTTTGGAAAAGCTTTTTAAACTTTTTGTTATGTAAATCCTCATTTTAACTTATGTGTGGAGAAACATGTAACTAGAAAAGAAGAATCACCCCTCACTCCATAACTAGAATTTGTACCACATTAAGAATCAGAATTATTCAGAGAAATGGCATTGATTGCCTAGGTGAAAGTCACCTGTGTCTCAGCAATGTACTCTGAGATGACTCGTTTGGATACCAGAAATAAAGAACATGAATTCATAATGTGCATATTAGTGTGAATCACTATGCACATTATTTTTATTCTTTGATGTTTCAGAAATCAATTTATTGTGTTATATCATTTTGAATTGCAATACTTCTGAAAATTAATATGTGCCATTAAGAAAGTGTGGTAGGGGCTTATGTCTTAGCTGTTAGGGCACTTACATGCAAAAGCTAATGACTCTGGTTCTATTCCCCGGTAACAATGTAAAGCCAGATGTTCAAAGTGGCCCATATATCTAGAGTTTATTTGCAGTAGCCAGAGCCCCTGGAACACCTATTCTTCCTTTCTAGAGTTTATTTGCAGTAGCCAGAGCCCCTGGAACACCTATTCTTCCTTTCTCTCTCCATCACTCTTTGTCTCACTCTGTTTGCAAATAAATAAATAATTTAAAAAAAACTTTAAAGAAGATGCAGTATATTTTCAATAGAGAGAATAAAGAGAAAAAGACAGTAATTATAGACTGACAAACACATACATAAGAAGACATACTACAGAGAAAGTCTTAATTCTAATCACAGGACTGAAGAGATGGCTTAGTAGTTAAGGCACTTGTTAGGAAAGCCAACAGACTCAGGTTTAATATCCCAATACACACATAAAGCCAGATGCACAAGGTGGCACACATGTCTGGAGTTCATGTAGCTGGAGGCCTTGGTGTTCCCATTCTCTCTTTCGGCCTCTTTCTCTCATAGATAGATAGATAAATGATGGATGGATAGATAGATAGATAGATAGATAGATAGATAGATAGAGTTTTTAAATTCCAATTAGGAAAAGTGTTAAGATACATGAAACCAAGCTAAGTGGATGTTGCAGTCAGTTTTATGTTGCTGGCAGAAAACACTAGACCAAGAAAATCTTGTAAGAGGAAAGGATTTATTTTGGCTTACAGACATGAGGGGAAAGCTCCATGATGGCAGGGGAAAATGCTTGTGTGAGCCAAAGGTGGACATCACCTCCTGCTCAACATCAGGTGGACAGCGGCAGCAGGAGAGTGTGCTAAAAACTGGCAAGGAAAAGCTAGCTCTAGCACCCATAAGCCTGTCCCCAACAATACACTGCTTCCAGGAGGCCCCAGTTCCTAAATTGTTGCTAGCTAGGAACCTCACATTCAGAATACATAAGCTTATAGTGGACACCTGAATCAAACCACCACAGTCTATGATCCAAAAGAAGGTTGTTCTAGATACCATGCAGAATTTGCTATTCCATGCTAGCTCACTAATGGCCCTGCTAAAGTGTGCTGTCACTTCCCAGTCATTCCTCACATCTAAGGAGTATATTCTAGGAGAGGAACACATGATGGATATAAGATGAGAAAACTTTGGTTTTTGCTGTTTTTACTTTCCTTTTTCCATACTATGGGTGAAAGCTAGACTGTTTAGGAGGACTCATTAGAGAGGATATGTAGAAGGATATTAACTCAGAGTAGCGAATAGGGTGTGGTGGTTTGATTCAGGTGTCCCCCATAAACTTAAGTGCTCTGAATTATAGCTGATGGAGATTTGGGAATTAATGTCTCTTGGAGGGAGTGTGTTGTTGGGGGTGGGCTTATGGGTGTTATAGCCAGTTTCTTCATGCCAGTATTTGGCACAATCTCCTGTTGCTATGGTCCACCTTATGTTGGCCAGAGGGTGATGTCCACCCTCTGTTCATGTCATTATTTTCCCTGCCACCGTGGAGCTTCCCCTTGAGCCTGTAAGCCAAAATAAACCTCTTCATTTTCCCACAAACTGCTCTTGGTTGGGTGATTTCTACTAGCAATGTGAACCTGACTGCAACAGTAAAGTGGGACTGAGGAGTGGGATTGTTGCTAGACACCTGATTGTGTGGCGACGGCCTTTTGGAGCTGATTTTCAAGAGGAATGTGGAAGGATTTGAAACCTTGGCCTAAGAGATGCCTTGCAGTGCTGTAAGTACAGCTTGATGGACTATGCTGGTCAGAGCTAAAAGACCTGAAGGTAGTAGGTACTATGGACTGTGAGGCTTGGCTTAAGAGGGTGAGAAAGAGCATTGCTTGGACTGGGCTACCAGTTTGTGTGAGGCTTTCTGTTATACCCATGTCCTGAGAAGTTGTGCAGGGTTGCTAATGTGTAGAAATGAACTGGTGTAAACAGAGGGATATAGAACAGAAAAAAAATGAAAATCTTTAGGCTTAAATTGCTGTCAATTCACCTGAAAATTGTTTGAGATTGCAACCTTTGAGATTGGGCCAGCTGATCTGCACTGGGACAACAGGAAGAATGTAGACTCTTTTGAAGGGGTCTGAATGTTCAAAGAGTGTCCTGCTCTTCAAAGTTTGCTTTATTCCCCCATGGATTAACAAATTAGCACCCTACCTGGTATTATGGAGTATGAGAAATGCTGGAAAGATAGGATCATTGAGTTTGCAATGCAGTCTTGTGTTTTGGAAATAGCCATGGCCAGTGTGAAGCTGGTTTGCTGAATGCTTGCATGGAAACCCGATAGAGCTGTGAGGATGAACCGTGGATTGCAGTGGAGACCCAGTGGAGATGCCAGGACCACTAGTTGGCTGCTGAGGACAGCTGCTGACCCCAGATGAAGTTTCCAGTACTGTGAGTAGCCTAGCTGGAGGAGTGGAATTGGAACTACAGAGACTTACTGCTGGTTAAAATTATTGAACTTGGAGACTTTTCACTGACTAGAATTGTTGGACTTGGAACTACAGAGTATGATGTTTGCCCTGTTTAAATCTTGTACTGGTTGAATATTTCTTTGCTATTCCCAGTGCCATCTCTTGAAATATGAGTATTTATTTGGTGCCATTAGGGTTTTTTTTTTTTTTTTTTTTGTATTATGGCTCATTTAGAAGACCTTGGATTATGGGGATGTTCGAACATCATTAGTATTAATAAAAAAAATATGGTGAATTTTAAAGTTGGACTGAATGCATTGCCTTTTACATCATGTATGATTAACAATTTATGGGGGACAGGGGCGGAATGTGGTGGTTTGAGTCAGGTGTCCCCCATAAACTAAAACCATAAACTAAAGTGTACTGAATGGTAGGTTCCCAGATGTTGGAGATTTGAGAATTAATACCTTCTGGAGGTAGTGTATTGTTGGAGGCGGGCTTATGGGTATTATAGCTAGTTCCCTCTTGTCAGTGTTTGGCACACTCTCCTGTTGTTATTGTCCACCTTAAGTTGTCCAGGAGTTGACGTTCACCCTCAGCTCATGCCATCATTTTCTCCTGCCATTATGGAGCTTCCCCTTGAGTCTGTAAGCCAAAATAAACCATTTATTCCTAAAAGCTGCTTTTGGTTGATTGACTTCTGCCAACAATGAGAACCTGACTGCAACAGAAGGGGAGAACACACAGGAAACCTACTGGTGACATATTTAATGCTGCATTTTCTTCCCTTGTCTACTATAAGAAACACAATTATTAGCATGCATCTTTTAGTTTCTTGCTTCCTATATTGTGATAGATTACATTTGATCTATATGTTCTGTACATACACAATATATAATTGAATGGAATGCCAAGCCATCCAAACATCACTGAAGAAAAAAAAAACTTTATGTTCTTACTCTAATACAGTCTAGTATTCTAACATATAAACAATTCTTTCAATTGGATGCTATTTTATCTAATGCAGAATTCCAGTATTTTATCACATAGAAAATAGTGTTTACTAGAATAAATTAGGTATATTTATGAATGAATTAATTGTATAAACTTTACATTGACATAGTGCAGACACGATGGTTTTCTATTTACTTTTATGCTATCAGAATATTCTATTTTCTGCAGTATTGATGCACGGACAGTCAAGAAATAGAAAGCTTCTTTAATCCCTGAACAATTCTGGAATAAATATCATTTGACTCATGAGGAAGAATGCTTTTACTGGAAAAAAAAAAAAGAAGAAGAAGAAGCCAGACCACTTACTTTCCTATTTTTCTTACAGTTCAATTTAAATTTGTAAAGTTTTGTGTTTCTTGCATGATAAAGATGCAAGCTCTGTCTTAACAACAGGCGTTGATGAGGGAACAATTCATTGAAACTGATTTGCTTTGACATATTTCATCTGTCTTGGAACCTAATATGCATCTCTTGTCATTCCCATGAAAAAGCTTCTGATTACTAATCAACTGTTTTTATTAATAATAAGTTAATACCCCTTGTAATGATCTAACGTTTTAATGAAAATGTGAATGCTTGATGGAATGCTAGTATAATGAGTTTGTGTACCTGCTGCAGAGACTAAGTTTGCTGAAGTAAACTGCTGACAATGATAAAACTTCAGATTCAGTGTTGTTCCCTGTGTTTCCTAAGGGAACTAATATTCCTTTATGTCTATTTACCTCAGCATTTTCCAGATCCTAGTGCTTTCTCCATTTAGCTAACAATCAGCTTTCACTACCAGTGGGAGGAACTGTTTTAAGTCGTGGGAAGTCAAGGAGCCCTGGGCACTTGATCACCAGGCCTGCATACTGAAACTCTAAATCCTCTTGAGTTCTAGTTTTTAAAACATTTTTGTTAGTTATGACAGACAGACAGAGAGAGAGAGAGAAAGAGGAAACAAGGCAGATACATATAGAGAGAATTGGCCGCCCAAGGCCTCCAGCCACTGTAAATGAAGTCCAGATGCGTGTACCACCTTGTGCATCTGGATTATGTGGGTTCTGAGAAAAAGAACTGAGGTCTTTTGGATTTGTATACAAGCGCTTTAAATTACTAAGCAACCTGTCCAGTCCTTGAGTTCTAGTGTTTACTTCAAGGTATCTGTCCACTTCTGGGAGCAACTTGGGACTAATCTTCATCTATCAATTAACTAATTAATAAAAACTAGAGCTTTTTCGGGCTGGAGAGATTGCTTAGTGGTTAAGCGCTTGCCTGTGAAGCCTAAGGATCCCAGTTCCAGACTCATTTCCCAGGACCCACATTAGCCAGATGCACAAGGGGGCGCACCCGTCTGGAGTTCGTTCGCAGTGGCTGGAAGCCCTGGCACGCCCATTCTCTCTCTCCCTCTATCTGCCTCTTTTCTCCCTCTGTATGTTGTTCTCAAATAAAAAATGAACAAAACCTAGAGTTTTCCAAAGCTCAGTGGTAAGAGGCAATTGTCTTTCCTCCCTCCAATTTTTTGTTTAGTTATTTGAGAGAGAAGGAAAGAAGAGGCAGATAGAAATAGAGAGCAAATGTGTGTGCCAGGGCCTCTAGCCACTGTAAGTGAAGTTCAGAAGCAAGCAATACCTTATCATCTAGCTTAATGTGGTACTGGGGTACTGGAGAATTGAACCTCAATCCTTAGGCTTTGCAGGCAAGTGCCTTAACTGCTAAGCAATCTCTCCAGCCCATTATCACTTTTTGTAGCACATTGTTTTCAAACAGTGGTCCACTAACCCTCTAATATAGCACCTAAATGTATATCTTTGCCAAAAATATTCTTTCTTTGAATACAGACTAACATTAATGTTTATAATTTTTGTTTATTTATTTATTTGAGAGCAACAGTGAGAGAAAGAAGGAGAGAGAGAGAGAGAATGAGAATGAATGGGCGCTCCAAGACCTCCAGCCACTGCAAACAAACTCCAGATGCGAGTGCCCCCTTGTCCATCTGGCTAATGTGGGTCCTGGGGAATCGAGCCTCCGACCAGTGTCCTTAGGCTTCACAGGCAAGCACTTAACTTCTAAGCCATCTCTCCAGCCCCAATGTTTATATTTTGATATCACAAAAATAAGATTCTTAATCTCAACAGGTCCAAACATCGTTTTCCATTGTGTCATGTAACTGGGATTGGCACCAGCAAACTTCAGGTGGAACAATTCAGAATTTTTTTTTTTTCTCTCTCCATCAACTCTTACAAAATCTACTATGACCATCCCATTGTATTTTGAAATCCAGATTTACTAATTTAATCTAGACACTAATTTAATCTCAACTCAAATTTAGAGTTGCTGTCAGCTTGCCTCTGCATAAGACCATATTTTGTCCAGTGCAGTTCTCTAAACCATAAAGACAGTCATTGTTTCAGAACTGGAAACCTTGTGTAGCTGCGACTTACTGTCCAACCTTATGCAGCTTAAATCTTTGATCATTATCCAGTTGCTTTTAAATTAAGGACTATTTGTTTGCATGTGGTTTGGTCATACAGGCCTCCAATACTTCCCATATTTATTCATCTTCACACCAAGAGCTCTGAATGTGAACTTTGGCTCTCAATATCTCAGTGGGAAACATGTGACACGTATTTAGGATTAAAATTGTTTTATGAAAATATATAGAAAATCCTTATCTTTTCACTAAAGTCTTAATGTTACTTCCCCTTACCCAGCAAACAGGAACATTATAAATCGTGAAGTCAAGTGACATACATTTGTTTGAATAATACCCTTCCTTGATTTAGCATCAATGTCATTTTGACTTACCTCACCTAAATTGGTCTACTGTTTTGGCAATTATTTGAAAACTACAAAACTAAAGGAAAGGAAGAAGGAAGAAGAAAATGAGAGAAAACAAGAAGGAGAAGCAAGAAGAGAAGAAGATGGATGAAGACAGATTGTAGAAAGTTATTCCATATTGTCAGGCAGGAATGAAAAGTAAGCATATATTAGTAGGTTATGTATATTAAAGTGGTGATTTTTCTTTTCCTCAGCGTTCTGTTTCTATAGAAGAATTTTTGAATGTCCTTCATGAACCTTAGAATTGAACAGTTAAGTACTGAAAATCATCAACTGGGCTAAAAAGCTTGTTTGACTTCCAAATGGCATTAGGCTAAACAAACACTTTCTGGCAGAGAGCATCATGGCTGGCCAGTTCCCTGCTCATTTGAGATTAACGATCAGAAATTTGATGAGGATGAAGAATGGTTATGAATTAATTAATCAAGGAAAATACCCACAAGTCCTCCAGGTAGATCTCTCTAACACATCATCTGTCTCCTTTAAGGCAATTAGCAATATCCGACTCCCAGTGTTGTCCATTGCCTCCCATGGTCTGGCTATATTTAGATTCTACTATTTCTTTTATCAACCACATAGTCCTTGGTGATTCAGTACATACTCCTGCAATTCCAATCTTTCTTTCTTTGTTCATATTTATCTTGGTCCATATTGTCCCTCTTGCATATGTACACACAAACTTATACACACACATGCACACATTAATTTCAACTTAACATTTAAACTCAGTATATCACCTGTAGATATCATTACTCAATGGGAGAACTTCTATGAACGCTACAAAGACACTATCTTTACTTTACTTTACTCTATAATATTCTTACCACAATGACCTGTAATTTCAACTTGTGCCACTGCTGCGGTGCTGTCTTTTCAATATTAGAATATTATATAATGCTATCGTTATGGTTCCAAAAATAACACCATAATGGATGCATAGGTTCACAATCAGCACACTTTAAAGAAATAACTATTTAAGTAATAAATAACTAAATATATAAATAATAGGTTAGTAGAAAAGATTATGGGCGACAGTGCTAAAAGATAGGCAGTGAAGAGAATATATGAATAGCCAAACTTGTGGGAATGTAATTTGAAAATGAATTTTATGAATTATTAATTATTAGCCTGTTTGAGGCCATAATTATACTGTGTGTGTTGTATGAAATGTGTAATGATGAAGCACATATATTTTTTAAATATATAAGAAAATTCTCCACACAATGCCAATGTCCATTTCATCAATATATGTCTATGATTATAATTTCTAATATGTTGTCTGTGTAATACTACTTCACTATTTTATTACACTGAATAATCATTTTGTAGCATATGCTTGAAAATCATTTCTTTCTCATTGAGTTATTTTATACAATTATCCAAAGAAATCTGTAGAATCAGCTATTTCCTCAGTGCAGAATGGTTTGTGTTGATGAACAATCTCTGGTCCCTGTATATTTTTTATTGACAACGTCCATGACTGTAAACAATATCCCATGGTAATTCCCTCCATCCCCTCTTCCCCCTTTGAAATTCCACACTCAATCATATCCCCTCCCCGTCTGACACTACCTACACAAGACCATTATAATAGTAGGAAAAGATCATGGTCCCTGTATTTGTGAGGAAAGGACTTTAATTGCAGAGCTATCTATCTTTCCAGCCCCTGGAATACATCTATTTCTAAGAAAAACTACATGTAAAATGTACATTGATTTTTTCTTGTATTTTCACTTTTGCTTTATTCAGTTCACTTGTTATCCCTTTACACCTTTATGGATACCCCTGTCCATTTCAGTCAATATGATATAGTTTCCTCACATATTTAACATATTTGACATATTTATTTTTGTGTGGTGTGTGTGTGTGTGTGTGTGTGTGTGTTTGCACCAGGGTCTCTTGCTGCTACACATGAGCATCTATCTCATTTTACATGTGTGGCTGGGGAACTAAATGTTGGATGACAGTTTTGCAAACAATCATCTTTAACAGCTGAATCATTTCCTTAGACCCTACTATTTATTTTGATGAATCGTTAAGCAAGTCCTTTTTCGTTCTGCACATTAGAAGAAGATAGATGAAACTCTAGGTGAAAGAAAGAAATGTGTGTCTGTTTCACTGATGTTATCACTGACTTTCTGGTTGAGATAAATTCTCCTTCGTACATTTTAAATCTTGAGTATAACTGAATTGTAAAGAGCACAAGAAATGAGTTCAGTATTAGTACTATTATTTAGTTACTCTCAAACCTGTTGGATGACGATGGAAGACTTTTATTTTACTGGCTCATTCATTACCTATACAGGTTATTTCACGTTAAATTATTCCAAGCACTTTATACTTCTTTTCCCTTAGTAGCTCTCAGAGTACCCTACTCCCAAATCCTTGCTTTAAATATTTTCATATTACCTATTTGACATCATCACATATATAGAATTATAACTAGTGTGTTTCAATACTAAATATACTACCTGATTGAAATTTGTAGGTCTTGTGTATTTCTAACATATGTAATATCATAATATATTGAAGGGAAGTGTTAAAGGCTACTTCATATATCACATGAGGAAAACTGTGGAGGTAATGTCTCCATCTTGTCCACATACATTTGCAATAAAATGTTGGCAAGGAAATTCAGTAGCAGAGGCCAGTAAGCTAGAAAGGAGATATAAAGGGAATAGAAAGGGAGGGTTGGAGGGGGGACTTAATAAGATGGTATTTTATATATGTAAGTAGAAGAACAGATTAATGGTGATGAAAAGGCCTAAGTGACGGTCAGGGGAAGAGACTGAGTAAAGGAAAGGTGGAGGGAGAGCTAATCAAAATCTAAGAGGATATAAATAAGTATTATAGAAACCACTTTTTTGGATAATTGAACATCCAGGAGCCATAGATTGTTACTAGAAAATTTTCAGTGCCAGGGATGGGATACCTTCCAGTGAATTGTTGGCCAGAGAGGTCTCTGAAACCCCAAAACATTATAGGCCATTACCAAAGCCTTTGGTTTACCACCATGAATAGTTTGTAAGGCCTTATTGCTTAAGACTCCACATACATGGGCTGCAAGGTCACTGAGAAATCCTTCTGGACCTGAGCTGAAAACCTCCTTCATGTAGATTAGCTGGAAAACAACTATGCTGTATGCAGTTCAACGGGAGAGAGATAAAAATACCAGTGGATATACTCAATAGTGGATACTGCAAGCATTACATTTGGCCAGCTATGCCAAATGAGCCAATGGGTGCAATAGTGGCACGTATATTATGGGGAAACAAACCACCCTCTAATTTGGCTGGAGGCCAGCTCCATGTGGGGGAATACTTCCCTGATAATGAAACCTACAACAGGAGTAGTTATGAGCCCTAGGAGTGTAATATCTGCTGCTGTCTAAGTAAATGTATAGCTTATGCCCACCAAACTGCTCAGTATGCACTTCTCTTAAAGTTAATACTCATATATTATTGCTACTCTCACTTTTGATTAGAGAACTTTCTCTTTTCAAATGGCAGTGACCTTGGTACTGAGAAGAAGCAATAGAGGAGTGCTCAGCATTGAAATAGCTTTACCACACCTTCCAAGGCTCAGGGCCCATTGTGGAAGAGGTGGCAGAAAGAATGTAAGGGCCAAAGGGTAGGATTCTTTACAACATGATCTTCCAGACACAAAATTGCCTGGATATCCATGACCTCACAGTGCCTGACACCACCTACTCTAGACCATTATAATAGGAAGAAAAGATTATGACATCAAAACAAAAGATTAAGAGGGGGAGGGTATGTAATGGAAAGTGGAGTTTCAAAGGGGAAAGTGGGGGGAGGGAGAGAATTCTCATGGGATATTATTTAAAATCATGGAAGTTGTTAATAAAACATGAAAAAATAAATAAATAAATCGAAGAAGTCTATGGATTCTCCTCATGTTTTAGTGGCATATTTGGCTGTCATCAGCCATAACTGCTGGGGTGGTTCCTTGGATAGCTGGATACATGATTATGGATGGTATTTGAAGGCAGGGTAAAATGTTATTTAATAATTTTTCCCAGACATCATTACATCTCTAATAGACTAGTCTGCAGTCTGTCAATGATGATGGGCACAGTTCAGAACTGGTACTGATTGCCTGGTTTCTCACTTTCTCTGAGAGTTCTCATGTTTCACAAATGCTAAAGGATGTTGTCTATTGAAAGCCAGTAGGTGGATCCCAAAACTTTCTTCTTCCAGATCCATGTCCAGTACATGTTTTGGTTTATCCCTGCAATTATGGAGCAGAAAGGTTTTGAAGAACCCTTGGTATTTTCTAATCCAATTCCTATTATGAGGCATCCACAGCTCCACTTCTTGTAAATCAGATTGCTCTATCCGAAAATTTAAGTATATTCACAGCCTCACCCAGTGTGGTGGTTTAATTAAGTTGTCTCCCATAAACTTAGGTGTTCTAAATGCTAGGTTCCCAGCCGACGGAGATTTGGGAAATAAGGCTTCCTGGAGGCAGTGTATTGTTGGGGGCTGGCTTATGGTTTCCCCATGCCAGTGTTTGGCACACTCTCCTGTTGTTGTAGTCCATCTTATGTTGGCCAGGGAGTAATGTCCACTCTCTGCTCATGCCATTATTTTCCCCTCAAGCCTGTAAGCCAAAATAAACCTCTTTTTCCCACAAGCTGCTCTTGGTTGGGTGATTTCTACCCAGTTTACTGCCTCTTCAGTTTAAACAACAGTCTGATATACATACTTAGTAATATAATTGTAGAAAATACCATGTCCCATATCTCCTTTGGTATCTTTAAATGTGACAGCATTGGCTTGGTACAAGGCTGCCTCAATACTTGATTAATTTATTTGCTAACATCTTCTGATTGCTTTGTTGTCAGTATATAAGGAAACTCATACTTGATTTGAATTATTTTTCTTGTTAGGTTTACTATGTGGTACCTGACTAATTCATGTTATATGACTTCATGTTCTTGGAATATAGTCAATGTACATATAATGCTAATTTTGAGTCTTCTGTCCTAAACATATGCACTGTATATTAAAAAAAAAAACTTATCTTTTAAAGTAACAATGATAGCCTAGGATCAGTGGTTAAAAGAATTTGATAGCAAGCCCAACAGCATGGGTTTATTGCCCCAGTATCCACATAAAGCTAGATATACAAGGTGGCACATGCATCCAAAGTCCACTTGCAGTGACAAGAGGCCCTAGCATGCCCATTTCTTATCCCTTTTATTCTCTCTCTCCTTACAAGTAAATAAATAAAAATATTTAAAAAAAATTAAAAAGCATTGACTAGATGCCCATGCACAAAGTTGAAAGATTCTATAAGCTGAATGTTTATAGTTCCACAGAGCAGGGAAATGTAAATGGATCCAGATCTGAAACAAAACCATTTGATAATGGAGTAAACCTATTTCATTTTTATTTGCTTAGTGGCCCAGTGAATGCTAGCTACATAACATGCACTGATGTTTCAGTGCATATATTAAAGGTATTTAAAATTACAAGCTTGAAATCCTATTTGTGGCAATTAAGCAATACTTCTGAATTGCACTATCTGTTTTTGGTACTTGCTTTAAAAGTATCAGATGTTTTATATGAATTTTCATTGATATTGATAAACATAATAGAAATAAATCATAAAGTTAATTTGTTTGTAGCACACGTTTATAATTCTATGTTGAAATTTTCTTAGAAATTAAAATGTAAAATATCTTGATAGAAACTGTAAAATAAATCATTATTTTTATTTTATTTTATTTTTATTTATTTGACAGAGAAAGAGGGAGAAAAAGAATTGGCATGCTAAGGCCTCCAGCTACTGCAAACGAACTCCAGATGCATGTGCCCCTTGTGCATCTGGCTAATGTGGGTCCTGGGGAATTGAACTTGGGTCTGTTGGCTTTGCAGGCAAATGCCTTGACCACTAAGCCATTCCTCCAGCCCCATTATTTTGACTTTTGAATTTCATTAGGGAGACTAATTGCCAAATATACTTATTTTTCAAAATGGTATTCTATTAAGGCAAGGTAAGAGACAGATAAAAGTGGGTACTAATACAACTAGGAAAATATTTTCCTGTATATTTTTAGGCTGCAATATGAAATAGTAGTTCCCATTGTTCATTCTAATCATAGCAATGGATTTGAGAAAATGTCTTCCCATTTCTAGCCCTAATTTAATTTGAAGTACCTAAGAATAATGAATGGAAGGTGGACTTTTGTTTGTGTATATGTGTGCATGTTGATAGTAAAGAAAAATGATTCTGAGGAAATATTACTGAATTATAAATTATGTGATTCTTGAGTGAGTACAATGTTGCTGGTCGCTTGAAATGATTGATGGACAGTTTTCTATAAAACTCTAGATAGCACCAACATCTGTTGTTGAACAAGGACATAGGAATTACTTTCAAAGCAATTCAAATTATTGCATATGAGATCTATGTTCTAAAATTCTATTTCTTACTCATCAATTCTGTGCTCAAGTGTTGATTGCATTTTCTATGAAGGGACATCTAATGTGTAAAACATAATCATGATTGTGAAGGCACTTTATAAATCATAATTAACTTTTGCTATTTAATGAACATGTTACACTGATGAGAGTCTAGTATTACACTGAAAATTAGCGTTTACATCAAGCAATTGGTATGTATTCTTTTAATATCCTCTATACTCATTCTTAACTTTTCCTGAATTTATCAGACTAACTAAAAAAATGTATTCATAATTTAAAAATCATTCAGGCCACATTTCTATCAACAGGCCATTGGTAACTTATCAAGTTTTCAAAGATCAATTGCATTCTACTTTATTAAGTCATAACCTCACATTACCACCAAAAGTGCAGAAAATAAAACCAGATTGCTTTGGCAGGTATAGCAGACAGCTTCAGGTTCACTGAGATGATGAGATGAACTTTCAGATCAGGCACAGTTATGGAGGAAGGGATTTATTGAAGCTTAAAGATCCAGGGGAACTTCCATAATGGCAGAAGAAACTAGCCTGCCTTGACAGGACCAAGCAGAGAGAGAGAGAAGCACAAGCCTAAAAGCCAAAAGCCACAGAACACTTCAGCTAGGCACACTTTGCATATCTTTAGATTGAAATCGAAACCCATGACCACAATTTAAGATCCACCCAGTGACATTGCCTCCAGCCAGGTAGCCAGCAGATGCAAACTACAAACAAACAACTGAATATATTGGGGGCCATCTATTCTACTCAAATCACCACAGTAGGTTGTTTGTGGAGAACACCTAATGAAACTGTGCCAAGTAAGCTACCTCACTAGACTACACACCATACCACAATGTACTTACCAGAGTTTTACTACACTTTCTGTTCAGTACTTACAGTTACCACTCCATGTCTTGGGGCATGAGTTCATCCTATCAGAGAGAATGAAGTATTATCAAATACTGAACTTTTCATATTTCTTGATAACACACAGAGGAACTACTCACTTTTTATTCATCATTCCTTTATCTTAAAATTCTGTACATTATCTACAAAGTGATATCTAGGGTTCTGGTGAGCAGAATCTTAATGTTCTGGATATTTAGTGTGAATGTCAAAGTCTATGATTTCCTTCATAATAAATTTCAATTGACTGGTGTCATTTACTGGAAAGGTTACAAGTGATTGAATTTATGACCATTTGCTGCTGAACTCAGCTTATAAATTGCTAATGATTCTGGCAGATGATTCAGTTTCTCATGCCAGTGAACTATTTGAGGTTAATTAAATAGCCTCAATAACCTCTTTTCACCAAAATGCCAATGAACTACTGAGAAGTTAAATAAATGTACTACTTGGTTTCTAGTGATGCCAAATAAGCCATCATGAGTATGAACTTTTCCTGGCTCATTACAATACTGTTATAAAGCAAAGTGTAGAGGGTTGGATACTTAAAAATAGAAAACTATTCGAAATATATATGTGTTTCTTTCTACCATCATTTATTAGAATCATATTATTTCAAAATAAAAGCATAATACATTTAATAATGTGGTTATTAGAAAAAAATAAGTTTAAATACATAATACTCAGAAGGTTTAAGACCAAAACCAAAATTTCTTGCAGACACAAATACATGAATTTTTCAGTCTAAAAGGAAACTTTTATGCCATTTACAGTAATTGGAAGAGGGCTGGAGAGATTGCTCAGTGGTTAAGAAGCTTGCCTGCAAAGCCAAAGTACTAAGGTTGAATTCCCCAATACCCATGTAAAGCCAGATACACAAAGTGGCATCAGGTGCTCATTTTCAGTGGCTTGATGCTCTAGCACACCCATTCTCTCTCTCTCTCTCTCTCTCTCTCTCTCTCTCTCTCTATATATATATATATATATATATATATATATATATATATAATCACTCTTAAATAAATATATTATAAATACATAATTTCTAATAAATAGATTGATGAAAAATACTTACCTCATAGCTAGACAGATGATAGATGTTATCTAATTGGCTCTGGATCTTCCTTTGTCGAAGCCTGGCCAGTAAAATGATGTTGCATCATTCTTCCACAAATGATTAAGGGTATCATGTATTCAGAATAATAAAGGGTATCTGGAAAGATAGCAAACTGGAGAAGACACACTATAGATATAAAGACATAATATAAAAGTACATATTCAAAAGAGTGAAATACTGATGGTAGAATGGATAAACATTTTAATTGATAATTTTATGGAGTGTAGAAACTTCTAACACAAGGCTATTGGGCTTATATTTCAAATGTATATTAAGTATAGTGGGGAATGGTATATTGATATTTGTGTGTTATATTTTAGTAAGTTTTAAAGATAAAACACCAAGACTATCTTTGCTTCACAATATGATGTCTAAAGGGAGAAAAGGTAAGCCACAATATGAAGAAAATATTTGCCACAATCACCTCAAAGAATCTATATTTAAATAGCACCTTGTAAGTCAATATAAAGATAATTAATAGAAAAAATGGTCAATTGTTTGAATATGTACTTCATGTGTGCCTATGACAGTTGTATAATCAGTAACCATCTAAAAATTTATCGTTTGAAACTTTGAATAACTAGGTACTTAGGAATTAGGTAAAAAATAAATTAAAATCCACAATAGATAGCACACATTCATAAAAATGATTAACCTAGCAGGACTTATCAAATGTAACTCCTTGAACCTAAAAATGCTTGTTATCCCATTGATTACAAACTCATGTATCTAACTTGTAAATCTGTATAGTAGTGTCTTTCCTAGTTGTATGTCTGTATACCTTTTAAAATACTAATATCATTCATACATAGATGGAAATGCTAATTCACACATCTAATTTGATGTATAAGTATGTTCATAGCATCATTAGTTATTAGAAACAAATGGTAGAAATATGTCATATGCCATCAAGATAAATATGGATTAATAATGTGTAATAAATAATGTATGATATATGTTACACAAAATATATTAAAATCCACATGATATGAACAATTCTCACAAACATAATAGTAGGAGAAAGTAGGTAGCAGGAATAGCCTTTTCGTGTAATTCCATTCTAGAAATCACAAAATAAATAATAAGAATATCAATTCAAAAAGTTGATCATACAGTTTTAGTAGTTCTATGATGAAGTTTCATATCTGCTGTCATGTGATATTAAAAAGCACTTTGAACTGAGTATGTGATGCATGTCTTTAATCCCAGCACTTGCAGGAGGGGGGTAGGGGAAGCAGAGGTAGGAGGATCACCATGAGTTCAAGACTAAGAATGCATAGTGAATTCCAGGTCAGCCTGAGCTAGAGGAAGATCCAATCTTGAAAAACAAACAAAATAATATATAAAAAAAAGAAAAAAAAAGAAGAAAGAAAACAGCACTTTGAAACTTTGTATTGTTAAAATTCACAGTGTTAGAGATTTGATATTTGTTCACTTTTATTGCCAAACTATTTTCAGTAATACATAACTAAATATAACCTCTAAAAATAAGTAAGTGCAGTGAATATAAATATGACGTATTTTATTTGTATTTCTACTTTGAAATTTAATTTCTTGTTTAGTAGGTGAGAGAAAGGAAAGGAATATTGCAGAATATTTCCATTTTTCCTGAACAAATGAAGACATTTCATGTGTATTGTTATACACATGAAGTAGCTCTAAATATGATAAATTTTATAACATTAAGAGAGAAGTAGTTATGATTGTAGATTGTCTTATTTTAACACCAGTTATCTTTCTTCCTATTAAGCAACTAAAATTTTATTTCAGCAGAAGAAATTATTTTACTCCTTGCTTAATCTTATAATAAAAAAACATGTTTATGAAATAAAATGAAGGTGAGGAAATTGAGGCCACATCTTTTTATATTATATGTTCAATGCTTCAAGAAAGTTTCTACTTAAAAATGTTTTAGAATGCTAGTAGTAATTTTTAAATAAAGTCACAAGGTGAAATTTAGTATCTGTCTTTAAGATGCCTTTCACAGATTTCTGTATATTTTGTGTGAGATAAAAAGTTGATGGTCCAAAGTAGAATTTTGGAGCCTAGAAGGTGTGACCCTACACTAGAGAAAGTGAGCAGTCAGTTAAGAACTATGTTCAGATTTTAGATATGGAAGCTATGAATGTATTTGAGAAACATGTAAGAGCAAGAATTAAAGTGACTTCATGATATATCACATATCAAGGGAAGTGATGGATATCAAAAAGTAACAAGTGATGCATGTGTTTTGGGTAATATTTTAAGAGTGTGGGTATATATATGATCTTGGGGTAATGAAGGGGAATAGCATATTTTTTAATTCTAAAATGTGATATGATTACAAAGTTCAAGTTACATTTGTAAGGAAAATAAAGACATAATTTGAGATGAAAAGTTACAGTTTACATGCATCTTAGTAAGTCAATTATGAGATTAAATAAAAAAAATAACAGGGCTGGAGAGATGACTTAGTAGTTTAGTTGCCTGTGAAGTCTGAGGACCCAGGTTCAATTCTTCAGATCCCACATAAACCAGACATACAAGATGACATCAGCATGTAAGGTCACACATGTGCACAAGATGGCACACATATCTTGTATTTGATTGCAGTGGCTGGACTCCCTGGAACACCAACTCCTTCTCTCTCTTTCTCTTGCATTAAAAAAATAAAAGGCCAGTCTACTTGGGCTTGCATCAGAAAAATAAATAAATAAAATATAAAACAGATTACTAAGATCTGGGACCACTGCACAATTACCCTTTAGACATTAAAAAGAAAATTAATAAGTAAAAATTGAAATGTGTTTAACATTCAAATGATCTAAATAGCAAATCCAATTTTTTTCTATTGTTTCAAGTTTGCTAAAGGAAGTTTCTCTTATTAAAGGTGAGACGATGCCTTTGTTGAAAAACAATATAAAAGAAGATGTATAGAATCCAATATACTTAATAAAGATTGTGGTACAATTGTCTTTATAATGGTGACGGCTAATCTTTATTTTTTGATAATATTTTATTTACTTATTTGAGAGACAGAGGCAGGTAGAAAGAAAATGGGCATGCCAGTGCTTCCAACCAATGCAAATGAACTCCATATACATGGGCTACCTTTTCTATCTGGCTTACGTGGGTACTAGGAAATTTATTCTGGGTCCTTAGGCTTCTCAGGCAAGCACTTTAATAGCTTAAGCCATCCCTCCAGCCCATGTTTTGTCATGATTGTCAGCTTTAAAACATTTAGAGTTACTTAGGAGACAAACTTCTGAGTGCGATTCTGATAGTATTTCCAGAGATATTTTACTGAGTTGGAAGAGCTCAATTTACATGTGGGCAGAACTATCCCATAGACTGGGGTCCCAAATTGAAGAATGATAAAGTAAGTGGAGCTCCAACATTCTTCTGTCTCTGCTTCCTTACTGCTGGCCTAATGTGAACACTTGCCTCCAGTTCCTGTGCCATGCCTTTCCTGACATGACTTACTCTACGTTGCTTTTGTTGGGCATTATGAAACTGATAAGATAATGTATTTGCAAGCATGATATTCTTTGAAGTAAAATATTTTGATAATCACATTTTCTTACATGAAGAGAACTCTGTATAATTCTATTGCTAACTGAAAGTTATGTATGTCAACTGTCAAAACTTCTGTGTTAGCTGGGTGTGGTGGCAGGCACCTTTATTCCCAACTTTCAGTAGGCAGAGGTTGGAGGATCACCATGTGTTTGAGGCCACCCTGAGATTACATCATGGATTCCAGGTCAGCCTGTGCTAGAGCAAGACCCTCCCTTGGTGGTGGTGGTGGGGGGGGGGGACTTTGTTGATGATCTAGTATCAAAGCTGATGAAGGTGTAATATAAATTTGCTGTTTGTGAATTCTATGACTGGCTCAATAGCCTGGTTCCTACAAGGGCTATTTGTCCATTAATTTATTTGCCACACCTATAGCTTTTACATTTATATTATTTTGTAATCTTAGCTTAGGAACTTGGAAACAGACTATAAATATTCATTAACAAAAATCATATTTTGCTTGATGCATAAAAGAACAATTGTACATATCAAGGTACCAGGACAAGTTTGATTCATCTATAATACCATATAAATACTTAGTTCAAATAAAGCATAACCACCTTCTCAAATATTTGTCATTTCTATATGATGTAGGCCTTAAAAATCTTTTCTTATAACTTTTTGAAATGAATGATTCATTATTTTATCTACTATTGTTTATTCCCACTACTGTGGCATAGCAAAGTGAACTTGTTTCTCCTTGCTACTAGAACCCATTTACCAACTTTGCTTGCTCTGATTCTCCCCAAGCTTTTTCTTGGCACTATTTATGGCAGATAGCTTCAGTTGTGGGGACCAACTTTCAAACCAGGCAGTTATGGAGCAAGAGATTTATTGAAGCTTACAGATAGAGAGAAAGTTCCATAATGGCTGAGGAAGTTGACTCCCTTTTGCAGGCTCAAGCAGAGAAAGCAAAACAACCACTACTAACACAAGCAAGCACAATTCAGGAACTCCTGACAGAGTTCAGACTGTTTTATATATCTTAGTGTGAATTAAGATCCACCCACAGTAGCAAATACCTTAGGGCTGAAGCCCAGAATCCACCGAGTGACTCCTCCTCCAGCCAGGTGGCTGGAAATTAATTTGCAACTTTTAATGAACTACTCAATTTACTGGGGACATCCATTCAACTACCACATTATTGTTAGAAATATTTTTATTTTTTAGCCATAAAGCTCTGCATTTTGTAGCTTTAAAAAATGATGCCATTTGGGCATAAAAAACAGCAACATTCATCTTTATCACATTAATGAAATGCCAAGGAATAAACATTCACATCAAATGTTACCAACAGCTCCAGAGTGATGCATTCCTATGAATAAAATGATGAACCCATTAATCCTGCTCAGTAAATGATTATAACAACTGTTATATTTTGTATAGAGTAACACAAATTCTTTATTTTAATATTTTTAGTTATTCATTTATGAGAGAGAGAGAGAGAGGAGTGTGGAGACAGAGATACAGAGACAAACTATGGGCACACCAGGGCCTTTACCCACTGCAAACAAAATCCAGACACATATGCCACCTTGTGCATCTGGCTTATGTGGGTGCTAGGGTATGGAATCTGGGTTCTTAGGCTTCCCAGGCAAGTGCCTTAACCATTAAAGCATCACTCTAGCCCAGCACTGGTATTTTTAATATACCAAAAATAGAACTTCCAGTTAAGATGGCTGCTTAGGAACCACATCAAAGCAGCCTAGAGGAGAAAAAGCCAAAGAATACCCAGGAAAATACACACTTTTACTAAAAAGTGAGGTGTATAAGAAATTAAAATGGCACTTAGGATAAACAATGTGTTGCTTGGACAGATCTTGGTCACTTCCCCCAGTCGCCTATGTAGCGCCTTCTGGCACTAGACACGCTGACTGTCTGGGGACTGACTCTCTCCTGGCTTCCAGCCATGTCATTCCATTTTACGTGTCAGCTGCGTATGGAGTCTTCAGCAATAGGGTCTTACCACTGGCCTTTGGTGGGTCATCAATTACTCTGACAGAAGTCTGTCATTGTTTTGGGAAACCTTGTAGGTTTCTTTGATCAAAAGCTCATTGTGGATTGTAGGCCCAAGCTGGAAGTGGGGGTTACAGGTCAGTGTGCACTAAGAAATTGAGGAAAAAGATAACTAATATACAAGAGTTAGAGAGAAGAGAGATAGAGGGGAGAGGGGGAGAGGGAGGGAGGGAAGATGTAGGAGATTTAGGTCAGTAGCAACAATTAACCGGATGTGATACCCATACAAGTGCAATAGTGGTACACAGCCATGGTGAGGAATCAATTGCTCTTGATTTGGCTAACTGATCCACTCAGTGGTACTAGACCCTTAGCTGGAGCTGGGAAACAAGTCAGAACCATACCCAAACACAAGCCCACTCTACAATATCAAGCTACCATCAATCACGGGGTATAAGAGGGCCTACACCTATCAAACTGTCTATCAAAAAAGTAAGTGTTATCTCAATTTTCTGGGTGCTAACTCACTCTCCGTTGGAGAATCTGCTTCTCTTTTCCAGATAGATGCAGATCCTAAGAAGAGAGCTGCCCCAACATACCTCAGAAGGGGCCCAACTGAAACTAAGGACAACTGGCGAAATAAGCAAGGGTGATGTTTTCCTGTGAACTGGATACCAGCACAAAGGGGAAGGAGATCAATTCAGAGAAAAATCAACTCCTACCAAATCAGAGAGCCAGAGCCTCAGAGTCCCCCAACACCTCAGCACTGAAGCAGACCAAAAATGAACCCAACATGGCTCAGGGAAATCTTGCGGAAGAGGGGGCGGAAAGAATGTCAGAGTTACATGTTGGGTCATGATTTTCAGAGACATTTATCATACTAATAACTGGGGGCTAACTCCACAATGCACGACCCATTTTCAATAATAAGGAGGGTCTAATGGGAGGGGGTAGATCACAGATGAGCCTAAATAATGGTACCAAACTGCCTGTATTTACTGAAAAGAAAACTAATAAATTAAATTAAAAAAAAAAAAAAAAGAAATTAAAATGGCAGCAGAGAAGTAGGAGAGATCCAGGGCATCCAGAGCCCACACAGGCAGGCCTAAGAGGCTCCAGGAGCGGTGGTTTCAGCTCCAGCTCCAGCAGCAGCAGCTTCAGGCTCTGGCAGTGGCTGCTCCAGCAGTGGCAGCAGCAGCAGCACCTCTGGAAGTGACAGATCCAGCAGCAGCAGCAGCAGCAGCGGCGGCCACAGCAGTGGCAACTTCAGCAACAGCAGCTCTAGAAGTAGCAGTGACAGATATGTGGGTCCACAGTTGCCGGGATTGGCTTTCCCCACAGGAAAAGCCAGTGCCTAGCTCCAGAAAACAGAACAGCGGTCCAGCAATCCAGCCAGCTTAAGTGAACACACAGGGTGCCAAAGAGGGACCCATAACTGAGACCAAAATCATCCAAAAAGGTAACTGAGATTGCACCAGGGAAGGGTCTCACTTGGTTCACATACTGACTTAGAACCATCAGCAGACCAGAAATCTTAACCTCTTTATTGATAGATGATCTGGCTGTTATAATACCTACTCTTGCATAAATACTCGGTGCTGTCTTTCATTGAATGTGCACATTCTTTAGTTATATTTGAGAATCTATCTGTATTTTGTTCCACTCAACTTACTTGAATACACCCATAACAGGCAAACCCAACCCCTAGGAATACCTTTCTAGATACTCTGACAGTCTTAAGAGCCACACCTATCACCTTAAGCTCCTACCCTAAAGATATAGAACATCAGATCAATTGATACAGCTAAGAATACCCAGCTAGCTAGAAAATCCAAGCATTAACATAATCCAAGATGCAAAAATATATACATTATAACACAAGAAACACTAAAAATCAAGACAATATAAATCCACCAAAAAATATTAATGCATCAAAAATGACCTCCAGTAAGAATGCGTTAGAGAAATGCCTGAGAAAGATTTCAAAAGAATGATTGTAAATATGTTCAAAGAAGTCAAAGAACAAATCAAAGGAATCAAAGAGGAAATCAAAGGAATCAAAGAAGATGTAGGACACCAATTTAATGAAATAAAGAAGTCAATACAAGAAATAAAATAAAGAAATAATAAAGAAAAAAAACAGTCAGAATTACCAGCAATGAAGAACACAGTTAATGAAATTAAAAAAAACAACAACAAAAAAACAAACAAACAAACAAAAAAAAACCTCTGTAGAAAATCTCACAAGTAGAATGGATGAGGGAGAGGACAGAATCTCTAAGGTAGAAGACCAGATGGCAGATCTAATACAGTCCAACAAAGCAAAAAACAAACTAATAGAAAAGTCTGAATGGGAATTTCAAGATATTCAGGACACTATAAAAAGATCAAACATGCAAATTCAGGGCATAGTAGAAGGGGAAGAATTTCACTCCAAAGGCATAGTAGGCGTCTTCAACAAAATCATAGAGGGGACCTTCCCCCAAATTGGGAAAGAGGTGCCAATTCAGATACAGGAAGCCTTTAGAACCCCAGCCAGACAAAACCTGGAAAAAACCTCTCCTTGCCATATTATAATCAAACTACCAGACACAATCCAAAGAAAAAATATTAAAAGCAGTTAGAAAAATCAAGTTACCTACAAAGGCAAGCCCATCAGGATTTCAGCAGATTAATCAACACAAATGTTGAAAGCCAGAAGGGCTTGGAGTGATGTATTCCAAGTTCTGAAAGATAACAACTGTCAACCAAGGTTATTTTATCCTGCAAAGTTATCCATTCAAATAGACGGAGAAATAAGGACATTCCATGACAAAAGCAGGCTAAAGGAGTATTTGAAGACAAAACCATTTCTACAGAAAATACCTGAAAGAATCCTCCATGCCGAAGAGAAGGAAAAGCACACATATAAGGAACCTGGAAAAAACAAATACTCAAATACTAGTTAACACAAGAGAGCAAAGGTAGAACCAGAACTACAAAAAATAAAATGGCAAACATAAATACACACCTTTCAATAATATCTCTTAATAGCAACAGCCTCAATGCCCCAACCAAAAGACATAGGTTTGCAGATTGGGTTAAAAAGCAGGATCCTACAATTTGTTGTCTCCAAGAATCTCACCTGTTTGCAACCTTGATTCTTTTTCATTGCAATCCCTTTTCCTCCCATCTCATAGTATAGGAGGACAGAAACTAGTATCCACATGCACTCGTACATTTTCCTTGTCTATCTAGTTGTAGCAGACAGCTTCAGGTTCACTGAGGTTAACTTCCAAGCCAGGCACAGTTATGGAGGAAGGGATATTTATTGAAACTCACAGATCCAGGGGAAGTCCTATAAATGGCAGAAGAAGCTGGCCTGCTTTCACAGGACCATCAGAAAGAGAGGAAGCACCAGCCAAAAAGCCAAAAAGCCAAATAGTGCAGTACACTTCAGGAATTCCACCTAGGCACACTTTGCATATCTTTAGGTTGAAATCTGAAACCCACCACCACAACTTAATATCCACCCAGTGACACTGCCTCCAGCCAGATGCAAACTATAAACAATAAAAAAAACTGAATATATTGGCGGGGCATCTATCCTAACTACCACATTCCACCCCTGGCCCCTAATACATTTATAACCATCACACATTGTAAACTGTACTCAGTTCAGTTTCAAAGGACCACACATTCTTGACCAATTTAAGATATTAAGACCTGTAAAATCAAACAAGTTAAACAATTCTAACATATAAAGGCACAGAGTAAACATTTTCAACTGGTATAAGGCATAGCAAGGAAAATTAAACAATGCAAAGTCAACCACCATCAAATAAACATCAAACTTCTGCAGTTCAAGTTCAACATAATCAGAGACTGACAGTGTCCAGATTTTCCAATTCTGCCCCTCTAGCTAGTAGCTGGGGAACACTTCCATCCCAGGCCAACAGTAGTCCTTGCACAGTCCTGGTATATCCAAAACATCTTTAGGTCTTCATGCAAACCATGGTCCATCTTCCAAAATCTCTTTCAGTCTATCAAGGCATCAGGCCCTACCTTGTGCAGCATCTCAGCAGCATCTCCTGGAACCATGTGCAATTCACAACCACTCCTCGCATTTTTCATGCTTCTGAAACAAGTACCAGGTGTGCAGGACACAGCCATATTCTTAATTCACAGACAAAATAAATCATAACCTTGAAAAGCAGGTTACTTCTCCAGTCAACTCTTTCCAAAACTGTTTGCATTTCTATGATAGTCTTTCCTCAGGCATTCTTTCTGTGGTAAAGCAATTGGACCATCTTCCTTTAAGATTGTTAATGTGTTTGACAATAGCAGATTCAGTAACCTAAAATCAGTCTCAGTGCCTGTAATTTTAACTAGCTTGAGGTTTTAAGGCTTAAAATCTTAAATCTTTCAAACCAATATCTTTAGCCAAGCACATCAGTCCATTACAAATTTAACCTTGATCTCTGGGCCTGGACAGCAGGATATAGCCAGCCCTTAGGCCAGTAGCCCAGTTCCAACAAAGTTGTCTGCAGTCTTCCCTTCCCCTTAGAAAGCTCATAAGCCACACCTCAAAGTTCAATGCTGTGTGCACTTAACATTGTCAGACTATCATCAGAATAGTCCATAAAACTTGGCTTACCACTCCAGAAGACATCTTCAGTTGCAAGCACAAAGCCATGCCTACTCCTACAAAACAAAGGTTCCAAAAGATCAACATCCACATAGTCAAGTTCATCTCAGTCCACTCCTCCGTACCAAGTTCTGTAGCAGACAGCTTCAGGCTCACTAAGATGAAGTTCCAGACCAGGCACAGTTATGGAGGAAGGGATTTATTGAAGCTTACAGATCCAGGGGAAATTCCATAATGGCAGAATAAGCTGGCCCTGCCTTCACGGGACCAAGCAGAGTGACAGAAGCACAAGCCAAAAGCCAAAAGACACACAGCACACTTCAGGAGCTCCAGCTAGGCACACTTTGCATATCTTTAGATTGAAATCTGAAACCCACAACAACCCTTTAAGATTGGGAGCCCTCTATTCAAACCACCACATTCTGCTTCTGGCCCCCAATATATTCAGTTTTTTATTCATTTGTAGTTTGCATCTGCAGCCACCTGGCTGGAGGCAGTGTCACTGGGTGGGTCTTAGGCTACAAGCCACACCCTTTGAAATTAAAAAAAAAATGAGTTAGTCTTGATCATCCAATAGTTATCTCTAAACTTATAATCTTAGCATAGTCTCAGTGATGGCTCATTTGTTTAAGTTGACTGGAACAAAGGATGGTCTGATACTGGTCAAATATTATTCTGGGTGTCTTTGAATAAAGTTAGCAGCTGAATTAGTTTACTGTGTGGGCAGCTTGTCTTCTCTAATGTGGGTAGCCCTCATTCAATCAATTGAAAGCCAGACAGCAGTACACACACATACCCTCCCAAGTCAGAGGGCACTCCTGCTGCCTGGCTGATTTGAGCAGAGATATTGCTTTATTCAGCCATTGGACAGGAGCTGAAACATCTGCAGCATTTGGACTGGAATTTGTGTCATTTGTTCTCTTGGCTCTCAGGCCTTCAGACTTGAAACAGATCTCACAGGAACACTCGGGTCTCTAGCTTGTCAACTGCCAATCTTCAGACCTCTCTGCTATGGTAATTGTGTAAGCCAATTTGTTATTTTTGCCATACACATGTATGTTGAAGCTCTCATGCACTTGTATATGTATATTTCGGTGACTGTTTCTAGGAAGAGAAATACTGCTCACCACACTCATCATTTTACTTCTGAAATACTTGGTGATGATGTCAACAGGAAGCAGAGGCTTGGAATACAAAACTGTCACTGTTAACTTCACCAATCATAGACTTGAATTGATCTCATTTTATCTGTTTTTATATTGCTATTTATCTTCTTGACAAATATTCAAGACCTCAATCTAACCATGGCCCAGACAATTTATAATCTCCCTGATGTGAAATCTACAAGCAATTAAACACCATGAAAGCAAAAGAAGTTATACTTTCAGATTAAAGAGAACAAAGATGGTGTGGAAATACAATTTATAATTCACTGTTGGTTTTTGAACTATAGTTCTTAGTGTTTATAACAGTCCTTGTGAAGATAACTGATAAAATATGGATAAGGACTGTAAATCTAAGTATATCAATGCCAATTTTAAAAAGAAATCTGACCATTGACAGTGGTTACATAATGATATATTTTGTTCACAGTAAATAGACATTTGAAAACTTTGAAGCCTTTAGCATTATGTCATCATGTCAGAAAATGAATCTTGGATGTTTCAAAAATGTAATTGCATATAAACATATATGCAGTTGTGTCAAAAACTTTGGGTTAAGAGTCAGTGTAGCTTCAACATGTGTTAATTTTTATTGTAAATATGGTTATCCTTCTCATAATTCACTTTATCTCAATATTCTTGCCTGTAAGTTAGGAATCTTGGCCTTGCCTCTGAGTTTTTGCTTTGACATGCACATTTCATCACTCATTTTTCCTAAAAGCATCCCTACCACATTTTACTCAAGCTAGAATTTGATATTCTTTGATTTTAAACAATGTTTTACCTGCTTCCTGTCATGGTTTTGCTTATTACTTCTGTTCTCAAATGTCCACCCTTTCACTCTAGTCACTCATTCAGTAAATGTTTATTGGGAGTCTGCTTTGAGTACATACCAATACTGGCTTTTGCTCTGAAGAAACAGAAGTGTAAAGAACAGCTTTTTTTTTTTTTTTTTTTTAAGATGAGTTATGCATTCAGGGATAGCTGATACAATTGAATTTAAATAAGCGAATAGCTATCTAGATTATACATAGAGAGGAAAGCAATGATGGGGTATGTAAGTTGGGATTTGTGGACAAAGTACAACTAAATGCTGTGGAAAAGATTCAGATAAAATAATATTTATGAAAATGTCTTGATTGGAGGAAAGCTGGGAAGACTGAACCCATGTCCAGAAGGGACAAAAGCAAAAGTCCTAACATGGGAGCTCGAGTAGCCTGGTTGGTTGGTGAGTAGATGAGGTAGAAGGATAACAGAGGAAAAATGGACATCAGACCCAATATATAGTATTTTTTTTTCAGGTAAGGTCTTGCTTTAGCTCAGGCTGACCTGGAATTCATTATGTACTCTCAGACTGGCCTCGAACTCATAGTGATCCTCCTCCATCTGCTGCCCAAGTACTGGGGTTAAAGGCGTGCACCACCTCATCCAGCTCCATAGAGCTTCATGTATTGTGGTCAGAGTTCCATGACCCATTATGCAGAAAGCTATATACCACTTGAAAGACTTCTATGATCTGAGATGCAAGTCTCTGGAAGAGCTCCGTCAGTTAGACCAGTCCCCTTCATCCCTTTACCAAGTGTTTGATTTATGAATTCCCTTCATTGCAACAAAACAAGACAACCAGAAGAAAACAAAGGCTATACTCCTAAACTACCCTCCTCTGAATGACTTCTGTGTATCATTAAGATCTCTGATTTATAAGGTAATTATTACCTGGTAATCCTCAAACCAAATATGTTTCTCATAAAACAGAGTATAGACAGTATATCAAATATAATTATGATATCTTGGTTTGATATTAAAACACAACCCAAATTTTGTGTCCTTATCAACAAAGCTAGTCTTATTTGCTTGTATTGTACCTAAAATACAAGACACTCCAAATTGACATTTACTGAGTGAACAAAATGCAAAGTTTAATAACTAGACACTGTTGTAGTTACAACAACTGACTAGTTAAACACACACACTGTAATTACTGAACCGTGGCAGGCAGTTTTTGCCAGTAGTTAATTATGTAACGAGGTTGAGACTTTCAGAGCAGCAGTTTGCTTACTAAAATAGTTTATATTCTCTGACTGATAAATTATATCTTAAATCATTTCCCAATAAGTAGTCATTGATTTTATATAAGTGTTTAGCTATTTTGATGAAAAAAAATAATAGAGTGATGAAATAAGGTAATATAGTGTTGGTAAGAGGTTAGAATGAGCATTTATTTATTGAAATAGAAAGTCTTTATTGATAAATTAGAATACATAATATAAAACATTTCTAATATTTATAATTACACAATGCATAAACATCACATAGCTAGAAGAATTACATTATTACTTGGTAACTTTAGATTTTGAAATTGATTGCAAATTGTTTATCATTTTATTTTTAGTATTTGCATGTGTGTATATGTGAGTTGTGTTCATGCCTGTGTGTATACATGTGGGTGCACATATGTGTGGATGCATGCATGTGTGGACACCAGAGGTCACCATCAAGTATCTCCCTTTCTACTTGATTATTTGAGAGAGTGTCTCTCCTTGAACCCAGAGATCACCTATTTTGCTGGACTAGGTAGTCAGCATGGCCCAGGCCTACTCTTGTCTCTGCCTTCACACTGAGGTTACAGATACAGGCAACCATGTCTGTTCTACATGGGTGCTGGGGAACTAAACTAAGTCCTCATGCTTACAGGCCAAGTGCTTTGCTGACAGTCATCTCTTTACCCTCTTGAATATAATTTTTTATTTTAAATTTTGTATCTGAGTTTTTAAAATGAGAATAATATTTGCTACATAAAAATGATGTGATTTTTTTTCCTTTTATGTTTTACATTTGGTAATGGATGGTATTGTACTCAAAGCAGGGAGATTTCAACTCATCACATTACATTCAGTGATGTCAGGCCTGTGAATCCCACTTGCACTTTCACCAGTCAGGAGACTAAGGGGAGAGGTTTACTGCAAGTTCCATGCCATGTGGCCTACATATGAAGACCTTGTCACAAAAACAAACAAGTAAAAGAACAGTGGACATTATCTGGAATCTGGCTATGCAACACTAGGATTTTATACCAATTTTGTCCCATACTCTGTAGACTACTTCATCTCTAAGGGCCAAAGTGTACATCTTTTCTTCTCCATGTATATCAACATCAAAGTTTATAAGAAGTTATAGAACAAATCTCATGGGGTAGCTTTCTAGTAGCTGATTAATCAGTGGGCCTTGTTCTTCGGTTGCTTCCATATCTATCAAAAATAACTCTGCTTTTTCTGTCATTCTAACAAGATGTCATGATGACAATTACTATTTTATGTCTGTTTGCCTAAAGTAATACCTGTTGCAGAAGAGGTCAATACACTTTTGAGTAAATTAATTAATAAACAAAAGTTGTATAGAGAAAGTAACATCCTCATTTAGTTCTTAAAAGATTGTCTAATAGAGACATCAATGTTTTAATATAATTATATTTTCAAGAGCTTCATTACAATATGAAAGAACTTGGTTCAGTGGTCACTTCTGGTTAGCAGATTAATATTAGTCTGATATATTCCTCCATTAACAAAAGCTTAAAACACAAATAAGATGAAAGAAATATGAACTAAAGTTAAGGTGAGAAATTAATGCAAACTATGAACAGTGATTAATCTTCTGACAGTCCAACTACTCTGTATTATAATTTTGAACTAAAGTTATTTTAGCTCTTTCTCAGATTAGTAGTTGCAAAATTATCTAATACCAGGAAATTTTTCTCTCGATACTTGCCAGTGTTTTCTTCTGACCCATTTTTTAAAATATGAATATCTTATCTACATATATAGACACTTCACTCTTCACTTATATTTATCATTTTATAATTGAATAACTTATCAAGTTCTGATCATCTTAAATTACCTTTAAGCCAGGTGTGGTGGCTCACACTTTTAATCCCAGCACTCAGGAGGCAGAGGTAGGAGGATCGCCGTGAGTTCAAGGCCACCCTGAGACTACATAGTGAATTCCCCAGGTTAGCCTAGACTAGTGTGAGACCCTACCTCAAAAAACCAAAAAAAAAAAAAAAAACATGTTAAAGCTATGACCCCATAGTAAAACTAAAAAAAACAAGAAAGGAGGATCTTTGCCCTAGCTCAAAAAATAGATAAAAATAGTTCAAAAACTGAAAGGTCTTTACAGTATAAATTTATAGAATCTCAGACATGCAATAACCTCAAAGTCCTTTATGCCCAAACCCTAGAATGAATTTACTCAACATAAAGAACAACATGTTCCAAACTGTCATTCAGATACTTTTTGAATATTTGTGGCAAATAAAGTATTGTTAACATTTTTTCTCAATGTTGAGTTCTCAATACCTAAAAGAGATTTTGCATTAATAGTAAATATTTATTGAGTGAATGAACTCACTACTTTTGGAAAGGCAGCTATACTCACCACTGTACCAATACACATCAGAACTCAATACCTTTTTAAACATAACCATATGTTATGTTTTAGCAATTTTGGAAGACAAAAAGTGAATTCCAACATCAACCAAAAGAAAATCATGAAGAACCCAGTGCTACATGAGATCACCTAATGGACATCTTTTCTTGTCATAAATGTACACCAATTAAACTATACCTAGTATATATTAAGTATTCATTTGAAGCAGAACATCAAAATTCATCTTGGTGATTCTCTTCTGATGGACATTTTTTTGTTCCATATTTTGTTATTAATACTGTGATAAATACCCTCATCCTTACCTTCTTTCTTGTCTGTGTTATTAAAAATAGACAAGGCACTAATTGCAAAATTGTTCTCTAAGATGCTCAAAATACTTTGTATTCCTGCTTAAAAGGTATTAGAATACCAATACTGGCATTATCAGTGTCTTTTAATGTTTACATTGCTGATAGTAAGGGCTGGCATTTCATTCCTTGCCTTTACACACACAGTGTAACACAAGAGGTCATTAAGCTGGTTTTGAAAGGCACACAGCCTGTGTATCCCCGCTTCAATCCTGGATAGATCTAGGGAAGTGTATATTCTACTTAACTCCACTACATCTTATGATTTTGCTTCCAAAATAAGGATGCTAATAATGTTGAATAGAGACCTTATGAGATTTTGGTGAGGTAATGTTTGCTAATGGCTTGGAACAATGCCCGGCACACATTAAGTGCTATTTTGAAGCTGCTTTACTGTGTTTTTCTGCTTAATTTTTTACTGAAATATAATAGATTTTCTTCTCTTAGAAATGCCACCTTTAAGTTATATTATCTGTCTTGATTTCCATTTTGTACATATTAAAGTAATGTACACAGTCTGTATCATATTGATAATATTTGTTCCTTGTTCTTTGTTCTAGTTTGGCATGAAGCATCCTCTACAAAGTTTTATATGCCTCATGTCTGGTCCACAGATGGTTGATCAGCCCAGTAATCATGAGGGCTTTGACTCAAGAAGTGAATTATTCCTCTGAAGGCTCACAATTTGAGGGCATTATTGGAAGATAATGGAAGACGCAGTTCCCTGGAGATAAGGCTGTGTTCTCAGGGGACAAATGAATTTGTCGTAGTACACCATTGATTGCTGTGTAAAAAAAAAAAAAAAGGACCAGGAGCTTAGATGACAAGCAATTTCATAGTTTTAGAGGCTTGAAGGGTTGGCAGGCATGGTTGAGAGTTGCAGATGCAGGTTCTGTCTTGGGCTGGTAAGTACCTACTTCTGACTCTTCACAAGGTCATTCTCCAGGCATGGATATCCCCAGGTGCTTTCCTTTTCTGTGATGGACACTATAGGCCCTGTGTCCAAAGTAGTCACATTAGGGGTTGGAGCTTCAATATGTACATTTTGAAGTGGCAAGATTCAGCCCATAATTGATTTCTCACTACAACATTTCTGCCTTAAGGGAGTTTCTTTGAAACATTTAGTGGAAGTTCAACATGTAAACAAGACTTCACAAATTCTGTGTGTAGTTCAAAACATAATTAGGTAAGAACTGGACCTGGACAATCAATACATAGGCCCCAAAATAGAATATAATAATATACACAACAAAAATTCCTTATATAATTTTTCCTTTTAAACACAAACCCTTCCATATTAAATAATCATGATACTATATGTTTTTCTGAACTTTGATTTTTTTTTTATTCATTCAGTTATTTATTTATTTATCATTTACTGAGACAGAATCTTACCTCAGTGTATGCCCTAAGATGGTTTGGAAGTTGCAATCCTCCAATATCTTTGTTCCCAGAGTTCTGAGATTGGACTATAGTCATGTGTTTTCATACTTACATTCTTTTGCTTATTAGTGTGTTCACGAACTATATCCCTGCTAGTGTATGAAACTGTACCTCATCCATGTTCATTCTTCCTGTGTGGAGACTTCCTCCAAATAGAAACATTCCTCCCTGCTAGAAAGCTAATAAGAATCAGGAATCTCAGAAAGTTACTAGAGTCACAAGAGCCAGGACATAAAACCAGCTAGTCAGTTCTGGGAAGGAGTCTCTTTGGTGGAGTTTTTTGCACCTTGTGCAGGCAACTCCAGTTTGAAGCTTTCCTGAATCCTTAACCTGTGCTAGAGTTGATTTTTCAGGTATTGTAATTCCATTTGAGTTACTTATGCTTTAGTAAGGAGCATGTGACACCAATAAACTCATTGGCTTGCCACGCTAAACTTGGGTGGAATCTCTTCTCTGAGCTTTTGTCAGTACATTATACAGATGAATACGTATTCATCAGATATTTGGCTTGGGCTATTTCAATGGATACACAGTGCCACCTTAATCTTATTAATTAATTAATTAATTTTTAGTGTGTGAGAGAGACAAATTTGGCATGCCAGGGTCTCAGCCATTGCAATCAAGCTCCAGACACTTATGCACTTGTCTCACTGCATCTGGCTTACCTGGGATCTGGAGAGTAAAACATGTGTCCTTAAGCTTAGCAGATAAGCACTTTAGCTGCTATGCCATTTATCCAGCCTACACCTCAGTTCTCAATTTCAATTTTCCATGATTAATATTTTCATATTTAAAAGGTCTGGACACTTGAAAATAGAAAATTCAAATTTTATTGTATTTAAATGCACCTACTTATTATTCCTTGCTTTAAAAGCCTAATTAGGGGCTGGAGAGATGGCTTGGTGGTTAAGCGCTTGCCTGTGAAGCCTAAGGACCCCAGTTCGAGGCTCGATTCTCCAGGACCCACGTTAGACAGATGCAAAGGGGGCACACGCATCTGGAGTTCGTTTGCAGTGGCTGGAGGCCCTGGTGCGCCCATTCTCCCTCTCTCTCTCTCTCTCTCTCTCTCTCTCTCTCTCTCTCTCTCTCTGTCTCTTTTTCTCTCTGTCTGTTGCTCTCAAATAAATAAATAAAAATAAAAACCAAAAAAATTTTAAAGCCTAATTAGAAAATTTTCCCATTGAAGATTTATTTTTAAATTCCACATGTGGTATTTCCTAGCATCTCTGGGATTTTGTACTTTATTTTAAAATATTTAATCCTTATATAATTCATTTTCATTTAAATTCATAAAGAGGAGTAAGATTAGTATAATTTCAAACATTTTGTTAAGATGGCTACTTTCAACTAGGTTAATGGTAATTTTCTCATCAATTGATGAGATTTTTTTTAAAATTTTTTATTTATTTATTTGAGAGCGACAGACACAGAGAGAAAGACAGATAGAGGGAGAGAGAGAGAGAATGGGCACGCCAGGGCTTCCAGCCTCTGCAAACGAACTCCAGACGCGTGCGCCCCCTTGTGCATCTGGCTAACGTGGGACCTGGGGAACCGAGCCTCGAACCGGGGTCCTTAGGCTTCACAGGCAAGCGCTTAACCGTTACGCCATCTCTCCAGCCCAATTGATGAGATTTTTGACTTGTCATTTGTATTTTTTCTTTCTGTATATTATAATTTGTAGAAAGTAGTTATATCCAATATTGCTTTATTACATTATTACATTTCTACAGTTATTTTTCAAGTTATATAGTGTTCAATTTTATGTCAGTTTGATTGGCCAAGGGGTCCTCTGATACTTTATTTAGGGTTTTCATCACAGGATATTGTGGGGAGAGAACAGGACAGGAATTTGTAGACTGAATAGGAAGAGTGCATTCATGAGTGGAAATGGCTACCACTGGGTTCACTGACAGCCTGATAGAACGCAAAGTCAGAGCAGGGTGACTTCCTTCTCCATTGTGGAGCTAGGACCTTGGTTCTCCGACCTTTGGCCTTGAACTGGGACTTCGACCATTGGCTACAATGGTTTTTATCTGCTCCTGCTTAAAAAGAAATACATCACCAGATTTCTATTTGGCTTATATCTGAAAGATTGTGGGACCTCGCAGATTCTGTAGTTCTATGATCTAATCCCTCACAATAAATCTGTGTCTACATATCACCCTGCATCATATTGCTTTGTTGCTCTAGAGAACCTTGACTAATATAAGTACAGACACCATTTCCATCATTGTAGAGTCATGAACCTTTCCAAGGTAATTTAACATTTCAGTTTATTTGATTCCTGACTTTATATTTCCAAGAGAAATACTGCATGAGAATGCCCTCAAAATGAACTTCAATAAAGCCTCCCTCTCATAGATCAGACATCCAGCTGCTGTCTCTACATCACGGAAAAGTGGTTTATTATTTATCAGCAGCACGTTTTTATTTTTCTCATTTCTAGTGTCTTACAGCTTTCTGTCTAAACTAAGTATCTTGTAATAAAAGTAAGAAATTCAGAGCAGTAGATTGCACATTCCTGTATGCAGTATATGTGGTTTGATAAATTTAATACTTTAAATCTCATACTCTTTTGTGTGTGCTTGTATGTATGCATGTCCATGTGAGAATGTGGGCATGTACATGCAGCAACATGCATGTGGAGGCCAGAGGACAATTCTGAGGTCAGTCCTGATCTTTCCACCCCATTTTGTGGCTGTCTTTCTCTCTGGGTCTCTCCCGACCATTGACATGTTACTTTACTGTTCTTTGCTGCGCTCACACCTTGAGCTTTGAAGAAAATTCTCATCTTACCATCAACATGCTGGGATTGCAGAGACCAAGCCTGGTTTCTAGCTCATTATGTGGAGTCTGAAGAGGATCAAACGAGTGCTCAGGCTTGAGTGGTATGTACTTCATGCTCTGAGCCATCTCCACAGCTCTAGATCCCAGATCTTTTTTTAAAAAATATTTTATTTTTTATGATAGAGACAGAGAGAGAGGAACAAAGTGTGGGTACACCAGGTCCTCTTGATACTGCAAGTGAGCTCCAGATAAGTTCACTACTTTGTGCATCTGGTTTTATGTGGGTATTCACAAATAGCACCTGGGTTCTTAGGCTTTGCAAGCAAATGCCTTTAACAGCTGAGACATCTCTCCATCCCCCAGATCCTAGCTCTTAATTAGAAAATGTAATTTATCTAGTATTATCACATAGCAAAAATATTTTTACTATTCCATTATATGTTTGGTGTAATGGAGGCAGCACATAGTAGGGCTTAATTTTTTTTTGAGCAAATATGTAGCGCAAATGCATAGAGGAGAACATGATCATAATCCTTAATAAGAATGCATTATTCTAGCTCATAAATATTCATATGTTTGGTGTATTGTAGGAATTTGAACTGAAGAAATAAAAATGAATTGCGCCAAAACACATAGCTAGAGCCAAAATTGCAATTAGGATTTTTTTTGGAACAATGTCAACAATTTAAATATAACCTTAGAGCAAAACAGCTATCTAGCAATATGTAGACCAACAAGAAAATCAATATTATAAAAAAAATCTTATTTATGGACTTTTTGACAAAGCCATTTTGACAGTCAGTCGCTGTGATCTAACTTGTCAAGGACAAAATTTTATTTTCAGCTATATATAATCTTATTTCTAGGAGCCCTTTCCTCACTTCTCTTCCCCACCTGTGGTGATTCATATTTTTCATCTATTTTTCGAAAACACCTTGCCTTTGTCTCTAGTAGTAAGCTTATTAGAAACAAGTAGATAATTTTCTACTCTCAGTAGCAGTCTTTGAGAGGGTGGGTGAGTATATTTACTTTTTCTAGACATTATTATGTTCTTAGAATTTTGCATAGTATTTGACATATTATATATGGAACATACATAATTGTTAAACAGGTAAAAAAAAATTAAATCTAAACTCAGACTAGATATTATGTGAGAAAAGTAATAGATACTGTCCATTCACCATGTTATAATCTTTTAAAATATCACTTCATTTATTTATCACTTATATCACATAGGAAAAAAAAATAGTCTTCCAAACATTATTACGATGATACCAGTTTTTAGTATTTTGCAGGTATTTGTTTTGCTGAGATCATTTTTTCTTTATATGGCTTTGTGTTCCTGTTCAGTGTCCTTTTATCTAATTATTTACTAAAGTGTAAAGAATTTCATGCTAGGCAAATCTAGTGTTCACAAACTATTTAGGTTCAAATTTCCTAGAAATATATTTATTTTGCCCTCACATTTAGAATATTTCTAGATATAGAATTCCTACCTGGAAGATGTTTTTTAACTTTTAGTATATATCAGACCACGTATATTGTCTTCTATAGTTAGGGAAAAGACAATCTGTATGAGTGAGAATACTTGCAATTCTCTGTAAACTTTCAAACCACAGGCCAGAGAGATTTGCTCAACCATGTTCCTAGCGGCTCAATTCATAATAGCCAGGAGCTGGAATCAATCCAGATGTCCATCACTAGAAGAATGGATAACTAAGATGTGGTATATCTATACAATGGAATTCTATACAGCAGTAAGAAAAAATGACACAAAGAAATTTGAGGAAAAATGGTTGCACCTGGAACAGATAATTTTCAGTGAACTTACCCAATCACAGAAAAAAAATCATCACATAGTCTCACTCATCTACAGCACCTAACCTGAATCTACCCAAGATACCTTACACACCCAGCAAGCATCTCATGGACTAGACACTAGGAGGGATGGGGAGGGAGGGGAGGGCATGGAAGGGGTGCGAAACACTAATCTAGACCCAAATGGCAATGGTACCATAAAATTCTACTTCTTAAAAGACAGACCAAATGGCTGAAACTTCACCAGGCCCTTACAGGAAACACCTGAACCACAAGACACTGGAGAGGGTAGGATCAAGTCTAACCTAAATCCTCTACATCTTCCCTCCCTCCCTCTTCATCTCCCTCTCCCTCTCCCCCCCCCCCTCTCTCCTCTCTAACTCCTATGTATTAGTTACCTTTTTTTCCTCATTTTCTTAAGGAGCACTGACCTGTAACTCCCAGTACCAGCATGGGGCTATCACTCACAATGAGCTTTTGATCAGAGAAACCTATAGGTTTTCTAAAAGAATGACAGATTTCTGTCAGAGTACTTGATGACCCACCAAAGGTTAGTGGTAAGACCCTATTGCTGAAGACATTATATGCAGCTGACACATAAAATGGAATGGCATGTCTGGAAGCCAGGAGAGAGTCAGTCCCCAGACAGTCAGCGTGTCTAGTGCCAGAAGGTGCTACATGGGCGACTGGGGGAAACGACCAATATCTGTCCAAGCAACTCATGGTCTAACCCATTTAGCAGCAAATAACCTGGTGTGATACCCACACAAGTGCAATAGTGGCACACAACCTTGATGGGGAACCAACTGCTCTTGATTCGGCTAACTGATCCCCTCAGTTGTATGGGACTCATAGCTGGAACTGGGAAACAAGTCAGAACCCTATCCAAACATAAGCCCACTCTCCAATATCAAGGTACCATCAATCATGGGCTACAAGAGGGCCTACACCTATTAAACTCTCTATAAAATAGTAAGGGTTATCTCATTTGTCCTGATGCTAACTTACTCTCTGTTGTAGAATCTGCTTCTCTTTTTCAGTTAGATGCAGATCTTAAGGAGAAAGCCACTCCATCATACCTCAAAAGGGCCCCAGCTGAAACTAAGGAAAATTGGCGAAACAAGCAAGGGCGCTGTTTCCCTTATGAACAGGATACCAGCACAAGGGGGAAGGAGACCAACACAAAGAAAAATCAACTCCTACCAAATCAGAGAGCCAGAGCCCCAGAGGCCCCCAACACCTCATCACTGAATCAGACCAAAAATGAACCCAACATGGCTCAGGGAAATTTTGTGGAAGAGGGGGCAGAAAGAATGTCAGCGCCACATGTTGGGTCATGATATGCAGAGACATTTATCTTACCCATAACTGTGGGCTTCCACAATGCAGGACCCATATACCTCAACAAGGAGGGGCCAATGGGGAGAGGGTAGGTCATGGATGAGCCTAATAATCGTACCAAACTGCCTGTACTTGCAGAATAGAAAACTAATTAAATTAAAATAAAATAAATCAAATTAAATTTTATACCTATACTTTGGTTTTTAAATTAAAAATTTTTTTAACAAATATCAGGGAAAGTATAAAAATTATAAAGGAAGATTAACTTTAATCAAGTAAGTTGAAATGACAGGATGTACCTGCCTTCAGAAAATGAAGAAATACTTCACAACCCTCTGACACCTACTTTTTGACCCTTAGAGAAAACATTATGCATGTAACTGGATAAATAAAAGTAATGCTACCTTTTAAAGGCTCCATATTTTCAGTTTCATAAATAACTTTAAAATTTTTTTTCTTCAATTTCTGATTCCTTTGGCTTTTCTTAAGCATCTACCTTCATATCACTGTGTAGATTTTTATTTTTTTACTTATTTATTTTTGGTATTTTTTGAGGTAGGGTCTCACTCTGGTCCAGGCTGACCTGGAATTAACTATGTAGTCTTAGGGTAGCCTTGAACTCTCAATGATCCTTCTACCTCTGCCTCCCAAGTGCTGGGATTAAAGGTGTATGCCACCACGCCCAGCTGTACTATGTAGTTTTTTAAATTAAGCTATTTACTGCACATAATCCAAGGATTTCTAAAAGGCAGCACTGTTAGAGGTGTACGTAATTCTTGCAAAACATGAAGTATTTGCTATAGAAAATGCATTGCCAACAATAGCCCTAGAATTAATTTTCACTATTTATAATGTGTCTTTTCTATAGTATTATTTTTGGGGATTATGGTTTCACGTAATCATCAGACATTTTCCAGGAAGAGTTCACAAAACATATATTTTCCGAGATTATGGACATATGAAAATGTTCTATCATTATTCTTAACCATTATGCTGACTGCCTGTAAAGAACTAGGCATATAATCATTTTTGAAAACTATACAGGAGAATGGACTTCCAAAGGGGAAAGTGAGGGGAGGGAGAGTATTACCATGGGATATTTTTTATAATCATAGATGTTATTAATAAAAAATTTGAAAATAAAAAAAATAAAACTATACAGGAAGCATGTTTCTATCATATTCTTCTATCTAGTAATGTCATTGAGAATTTACAATTGAATTTCACTTTAGTCTTTTGAAGATAGAGTCACCAGAATTAAATGATATGTAGTTAGTCTCCTGTCCAACGCACTGTTTCACAGTGACGAGGCTGGAAATGGTTTAGCTGCAAAATTATTCTTGCTTGGTAGTCATTCTTTTTGGAAATTTTCTGAATTTCCATATTCCTGAAGGTATTTGATATCCATGCAATCTCTTTTAAAGTTAGCGCCTATATTTAGCACTTAAAAGATGATATTATTTCAGGATATCTTCTGTTGTTAATAATGATTTCTATGTAGCATTAGAATTATTATTATTTTTCTTCTGTTATTTTTTAATTTTTATGTTATTGGCTATTGGATCCCTAAAACTGATTTCATTTTTGTCATTTTTTCTGTTGTGTTCAGTTTGATATTTGTGAGCTCATCATTTTTATACTGTATGTTCTAGAAAACTTGATTCTTTTATATTTAAATTCACAATATTTTAACCACTCTTTAATTCTGAGTATGTCTTTCACTTTCTATTTTCATAATAAACTAGATAAACTATAAATATAACAGTGCAGGATTTAAAACTTATTCATATCTTCTAAAAGAATACTAATTGCAAGTTTTTATTTTTTTATTCTGAATTGTGTTCTCTATCTGTCATTCTGTAATTCCTTGAGATTTCATCCTGTCAACTATCTGTTGCATTTATTTGTCATTCATATTTTGATAATGTCTAAATTTGTTCATACTGAGTTGCCTTGGGTTTCTCTGTCGTTAGGAAAATTATTTTTTCCCTCCTTTGGACCCCAATGTGTAGTAGACAGGCAGTTATGCCAGAATGTGCTGGGTAAGTTTAATGGATAATATTAGAGACCTGATTCTCCCCCAAATATAATAGTATGTCACTCTTCTGTCTTTGGCCTGGTAGTAATGACTTTACTGTGAGTTACACGCACATCCACACCATGCCAACCAGCATGGCTCTTAATTCAGTAAACATTCTGAGAATTTTATGGCAAGCTGAGCACCTGTGCAGTCTCTTTCCAAGACCAGGTTGGTTCTCTGCGGTTCTAAGAGCAAAGTTATTTCCTTGCATAGGGGCATCTTCCGTCCTAAAAGTAACTGGATGTCAACACCCTCCTATCTACTTCCTGTTGTCAACAAACCTATGCCCAACTTTGATAAACTAATCATATGCCAGTTTCTTCCCTTCAACATTGTGCATTTGAGAACTTCTCTTTTTTTAACTGATATTTTAAGAGGATTGTGGGAGCAACAAAAACAAACATTTCATCATTTCAATTTCAACTATTCAGTTCTGATAAAGGATATAACTGTTATTTGGGGGAAGTTTGTAAGAAAAAGCTTCATATTAAAAATTGTGGAATGTTGTGTTTAATATTAAGAGAATGTATTATAGTAGTATGTACGTTTTCAGAATAATTTTGTACACTAAGGTCAAAAGTGATCTGGTATGTTGGTGCATGTCTGTCTTTCAAGCACTGCCACTTTTGGATTTTAGTAACTATATACAGCTATGGAAATGCTCTATATCTGACCCTTTCTGTCTCATTAAAAAGTAGCTAAATGACAATATAGATATCCTCAGATGACTTTGAGATTGTTTTAAATAATGGTCTAAACTTTGAGATTCTATTTAAACTCTGCACTTTTGAGATACTGTGAAAGTAGTTTCTTTATGAGATTTCTGTTTAGATTGGAAATTCAATGAGAAAAACTGGTTGACAGTATTTCAACATTTCTGGCTCCCGCTTCGCTTATTATTTGAAAGCACTGAGGGATCAACCGCAAAAAAGTAGTGAAAATGGAATTTTGATTTAACATTTTTGGAGTTCCAAAGGTTTTTAACTCAAGGCAACATTTGGAGAAATGGTTAAAACATGTGTTTGAATATTTATTTAACTTTTACTTATCCATTTGCAAAAATAAATTAACAATAAATGAAAAAAAGTTGCATAAATATTATTTTCCCATTAATGTTAAATGTTTAGTGAAATGGCTCAAAATGAAAGTTAGCTTGGATAAAGCAATCCAAAAATGTATTATGATTTGAATATTTTTAATAATTCACATTTAAAGTTTGTACGTATTTATTTGAAATCAGACCTAAGGATTTAGTTCATTCAAGTTTACAGATGGCATATTTTATATACACAAAGTTACTGAAAATGGCATTATTTTTATGCTATAACTTTGTCAAAATACTTTTCTTCTTCTTTTTATTATTTTTATTTTTAATTTAATTTATTAGATTTCTTTTCAGCAAATACAGGCAGTTCGGTACCATTGTTGAGGCTCATCGATGAGCTACCCCCTCCCAGTGGCCCCTCCTTGTTGATGTAAATGGGTCATGCATCTTGAAAGTATTTGTTGGAAGGCACTAGCTTGAATACTTTGATCAATCAACCCCACACAATTCATACAAAAGTCTTGTAGGAAAAAAAAAATTAAATTGTTTTTGATCCTGAATACAAGAGCTTCTATATATTTTACAAAATGTAGATACCGTGTAGAAGCATTATTATTAGCATTCTCATGACATTTTAAATTTTACAAAATCACCACAAAGTAGTGATAAAGCCAGGTGTCACACAGATACATTTACTACTTCTTTCTTAGTATGGCTTTCACTGTTTTGAATAACTATGGACTCTAAAGTTCAGGTTTTTTAGTAAGGGTTTCACTCCAGCCCAGGTTGATAGTCCAAATGCTAAAATGGCATATAATACAAGCCAGGATAAAATAAAGCTATATCTGTCCATGTGTTAGCTTCTTTCAAAGGCAATCATTTTAATTTTTCTCTTATTAAACCTAGAGTCCTTATTTGTACATATAAATAATATCCTTTCATTACTATACTTTAGCTAGTCAAGTTTGGAGAGTAAGTTAGCATCAGGACAAATGAGATAACCCTTACTTTTTTTATAGGGAGTTTAATAGGGGTAAGCCTTCTTGTAGCCCATGACTGCTGGTATCTTGATATTGGAGAGTGGGCTTATGTTTGGATATGGTTCTGACTTGTTTCCCAGTTCCAGCTATGAGTCCCATACAACTGAGGGGATCAGTTAGCCAAATCAAGAGCAGTTGGTTCCCCATCATGGCTGTGTGCCACTATTGCACTTGTGTGGGTATCACACCAGGTTATTTGCTGCTAAGTAGATTAGACCATGAGTTGCTTGGACAGATATTGGTCGTTTTCCCCAGTCGCCCATGTAGCACCTTCTGGCACTAGACATGCTGACTGTCTGGAGACTGACTCTCTCCTGGATTCCAGCCATGCTGTTCCATTTTACTTGTCAGTTGCATATGGTGTCTTCAGCAGTAGGGTCTTACCACTAACCTTTGGTGGGTCATCAAGTACTCTGACAGAAATCTGTCATTCTTTTAGGAAACCTTGTAGGTTTCCCCTGATCAAAAGCTCATTGTGGATGATAGCCACATGCTGGTACTTGGAGTTACAGGTCAGTGCTCATTAAGAAAATGAGGAAAAATATAACTAATATACAAGAATTAGAGAGATGAGAGAGAGAGAGAGAGGGAGAGAGGGAAGATGTAGAAGATTTAGCTTAGACTTGATCCTACCCTCTCCAGTGTCTTGTGGTTCAGGTGTTTCCTGTAAGGGCCTGGTGAAGGTTCAGCCATTTGGTCTGTCTTTTAGGAAGTATAATTTTATGGTACCATTGCTATTTGGATCTAGATTAGTGTTTCCCACCACTTCGATGCCCTCCCCTCCCTCCCTATACATCCTAGTTTCTAGTCCATGAGGTGCTTACTGGGTATGTGAGGCATCTTGGGTAGATTCAGGTTAGGTGCTGTAGATGAGTGAGACTATGTGGCAATTTTTTTTCTGTGATTGGATAAGTTCACTGAGAATGATCTGTTCCAGGTGCAACCATTTTTCCTCAAATTTCACTGTGTCATTTTTTCTTACTGCTGTATAGAATTCCATTGTGTAGATATACCACATCTTAGTTATCCATTTTTCTAGTGATGGGCAACTGGATTGATTCCAGCTCTTGGCTATTACAAATTGAGCTGCTACAAACATGGTTGAGCAAATCTCTCTGGCCTGTGGTTTGAAGGTTTTACGGTTGTTGCAGTCTGGTTCGCATTGCTGGTAGAAATCACCCAACCAAGAGCAGCTTCTGGGAAAAAGAGTTTTATTTTGGCTTACAGGCTCGAGGGGAAGCTCCACGATGGCAGGGGAAAACGGTGGCATGAGCAGAGGGTGGACATTACCCCCTGGCCAACATAAGATGGACCACAGCAACAGGAAGGTGTGCCAAACACTGGGATGGGGAAACTGGCTATAAAGCCCATAAGCCCACTCCCAACAATACACTCCCTCCAGGAGGCATTAATTCCCAAATATCCATCAGCTGGGAACCTAGCATTCAGAACACCTAAGTTTATGGGGGACACCTGAATCAAACCACCACATTCCGCCCCTGGCCCCCATAAACTGATATCCATACATGATGTAAAATACAATGCTTTCAGTTTGACTTTAAAAGTCCCCATAGTTTTTATCAATCTCAATGATGTTCATACATCCCCATAGTTCAAGAACTTTTAACTGAGCCATAATACCAAAATATAACCTCAAAAAACCCAGAATGGCACAGAATAAATATTCACACTGCAATAGATGACATTGGGCATAGCAAAGAAACATTCAACCAATACAAGATTCAAAACAACCAGGGCAAACATCAAACTCTGTAGCTTCAAGTCCAGCAACTCAAACCAGTGACAAATCTTCAAGTCCGATAATTCTAACCAGCAACAAGTCTCTGGCATTCCAATTCCACCCCTCCAGCTAGGCTACTCACAGTCCTGGGAAACTTCACCGGGGCCGGCAGCTCCTCGGCAGCCATCTCATGGTCCCGGCATCTCCACTGGGTCTCCACTGCAAGCCACGGTTCGTCCTCATGGCCCCATGGTGTCTTTATGCAGGCAACCAGCAAACACGCTTCACACTGCCCATGGCCATTTCCAAAACACAAGACCGTGTTGCAAACTCAATGACCCTCTTTCCAGCATTTCTTATACTCCACGATACCAGGTAGGGTGCCAATTTGTTAATCCAGGGGGGAATAAAGCAGACTTTGAAGAACAGGACACTCCTTGAGCACTCAGACCCCTTCAAAAGAGTTGACATTCTTCTTGTTGCCCTAGCGCAGGTCAGCTAGCCCAGTCTCAAAGGTTGTAATCTCTCAGTTGCAGCTGCACGGGCAGCAGTTCGCCCAAAGATTTTCCTTTCTGTGCCATATCCTTCTGCACACACCAGTTCATTTCTACACTAAACAACCCTGCACAACTTCTCAGGACATGGGCACAAGAGCAAGCTTCTCACACAAACTGCTAGCCCAGTCCAGGCACAGCTCTTTCTCACCCTCGTAAGCCAAACCTCACAGTCCATAGTTCTTACTGCCTTCAGGTCTTTCAGCTCTGACCAGGATAGACCACCAAGCTGTACTTACAGCACTGCAAGGCATCGCTTAGGCCAAGGTTTCAACTCCTTCCACATTCCTCTTGAAAATCAGCTTCAAAAGGCCGAAGCCACACAGTCAGGTGTCTAGCAGCAACCCCACTTCTGGTACCACTTTACTGTTGCAGTCCGGTTCGCATTGCTGGTAGAAATCACCCAACCAAGAGCAGCTTCTGGGAAAAAGAGTTTTATTTTGGCTTACAGGCTCGAGGGGAAGCTCCACGATGGCAGGGGAAAACGGTGGCATGAGCAGAGGGTGGACATCACCTCCTGGCCAACATAAGATGGACCACAGCAACAGGAAGGTGTGCCAAACACTGGGATGGGGAAACTGGCTATAAAGCCCATAAGCCCACCCCCAACAATACACTCCCTCCAGGAGGCATTAATTCCCAAATATCCATCAGCTGGGAACCTAGCATTCAGAACACCTAAGTTTATGGGGGACACCTGAATCAAACCACCACAAGGGTAGATAACCAGTAAGGGAATAACTGGGTCTATTGGTATCTCTATAGTCAGCTTTTTCAGGAACATCTATATTGCTTTCCAAAGTGGTTGTACAATCATACATTCCTACTGATAAAGGCTTAATCTCTAGAATCTACAAAGAACTAAAAAAATCTAAACAGTAAGAAGTCAAACACCCCACTCACAAAATGGGGCCAAGAGCTGAACAGGCAGTTCACAGAGGAAGAACTACAAATGGCAAACACACACTTAAGAAAATGTTCATCATCCCTAATCATCAGAGTAGTGCAAATTAAAACAACCATGAGATTCTACCTTACCCCAATAAGGATAGAAAACATCAAAAAATCAAACGAGGGTGGAGAGATGGCTTAGCGGTTAAGCGCCTGCCTGTGAAGCCTAAGGACCCCGGTTCGAGGCTCGGTTCCCCAGGTCCCACGTTAGCCAGATGCACAAGGGGGCGCAGGCGTCTGGAGTTCGTTTGCAGAGGCTGGAAGCCCTGGTGCGCCCATTCTCTCTTTCCGTCTATCTGTCTTTCTCTCTGTCTGTCGCTGTCAAATAGATAAATAAATAAAATTTTAAAAATATCAAACGAAAATAAATGCTGGCAAGGATGTGGAGAAGTAGGAACACTCATCCACTGTTGGTGGGAACGTAGGATGGTACAACCACTAAGAATTTGCTTTTTGAACAAGTTTCTAGGTGGTTCTTATGTTGTAGGTTAAGGCAACTTGTTATTTAACCCCTTGGCTAGGGATTAGCAAAAATGTCCTTAACTGTCAACATTATGACTCAAATTATCACTGTACCAATTTTTACTTTATTTGCAGTGTTATTCTTTAAAGCAAAAAAATCCTTTGACCTTTAGTTTTCTGTGTTATTACCATTTATTTTATATATGTATATATATACATATATATACATAATATATCAATTTTTTTGCTTTTGATAGTCAATACTCTTATAAAGCAATTAGGAAATAGATTGGACACAATAAAGTGCCCTCTTTGTTCTTTCTAGATGTTGGAGTTATTTCCCTTGGCCTAATAAACATCTTTTATTGTTATTTATTTGCTATTTTTTAGTTTTTCAGTTGACATACAAGGATTTAGGTAGCATTCGTTTTGGCATTTTCAAGTGTTATAAGTCTCTGAGTATTGTAGTGACCTTTCCTCTTGCTGGGACAAAACCCCTGACCAAAAAAAGATGATGAGAGGAAAGTTTTTATTTTGGCTTAATGTCTGGAGAGGAAGCATCATGATGGCGGGAATAAAGGCTGGACATCGCAGCTGCCACAACAGGCTAAGTGAGCTGGACTCTGGCATGGGGACCTCTCTATACCACCCCCCAGCCCACAACAAGAAACAGACCTCCACCTCCCAAATTGCCAATAGCTGGGGACAAAGCATTCAGAATCCCTGAGTTTATGGGTGACATCTGATTCAAACCACCACACTTAGAAAGGAATTCTTTTGGCTATTGTGTATCTATAAACATACATATTTTGTTTTAATATTAGACGTCTTGGTTGACAATTTTGACTCCTTTTTATGCATTAAAACGGAAAAGTCTGAATTCCTGTTGCTAAGCTTATGCTTATCTGAGCTGAAGCACTGTAGTCCCTCCTCTCTGTCTCTGTTGAAGGAAAATGCAGTAGTGTGTTTTCTTTCCATCTGAGTTAAACTGCAGCAGCTAGCACCCTCTTCATCTTACTCAAGCTGAAACACTGTAGCATCCTCTTCTTTCCATCTTAGTTTAACTGAAGCACTGTTTCATCCTTTTCTCTCTGTGGTTCTGATTTTATTTTGACTATGATTTCTTGTTTCCCATGAGCAACCAGTTCTTCACAATCTATTTTATAAGCCACTCTTGAATCACCTGCAAATATCAATTATTTATAACCAATTCATCTTCTTTTTCAAAGCACAGTTCCAGAGGACATTATGTAACAAGCATTTGTGTAAAACTCTGAACTCTTCTGTGTTTATATATTGTGTCTGACCCTACATAGAAATCTTCACTATTACTCAGCACTTACATATGCCAACATCTTTTTTGCTTCAAACTATGTTAAATTAGTGAAAGTCATGGAGAGTTTGGTTACTCTTTTATTCATATGCTGATTGTTTAATAAAATAACATTATTTTTCATTGCATTTCACAGAAAATTCAATTCTTATAATTGTGCATATTGTTAACTATAATAATGTTGTTTATTCTGCTTAAAGACTTTTAAATCCCCAACATAATTTCCTTTAGCACTTTTTAAAAATTTAAATGGAGCCAATTGACAGGATTCAGTTATTATACATGACATGGCCATCTGTGGTAGACATGACACTACCAGACGCCATTTCAGGAAAGTTCTTAACCCTGGAGTTCTGAAGCACTACTCAGAATCAGACCTCAGAAGTTACCGCACAGAGTCTATTCCCAGCCCAGTTCCTTGGTCAATACTAGTGCATGGGCAACTATCAATTAGACCAACGGATCAAGCTCCCTACTTTCCCTTTTATATAAGCACAACTCCATGTAAGGTCCATGAATCTTCATTGAAACTATTTCTCAGCTTCACCTCATACTTTTTCTTCCCAGCCACAGGTGTTGACTCCTGGATCCTCCACATATAGCATCCTGTCCTCTCACAGTCACCTCATAGACTGGTGCCAGGTTACCCATCCTATTGCACAAGATTAGGATGGATCCAATGTAAATGTTACATACTGCTGTTCCTAGTGTTTTGTATAAATAAGTTTCAAAGTTCTTCCCTAACCTTGACATATGCTCATCAGCTAGCACATAGAATAAAAACAAGACACTCAGTGTAATAGCAACTGCAAAAAATTAATTCATGCAATTACAATCTGAGGTAGTATTTGCCTCATTTCCCTTTTATATACCTAATTTTTATTAGGTCATATTGTTATTAACAGAGTACAAAACTAAATATATAACTTATTGTACTATGTGAATACTATGGAGATGAACCCCAGAAATAGTTAATGTAAATTCATATGGGTGGATCCAGATTTTGTACTTACTAGGCATTTACCCAGCACTGTGACAGTACATTTTCAAGGAAGATAAACTATAGATATTTATAGAACTGGTCATAAAGCCATATAACACTGTTCCCTTTCTTACCTGCTGACTGAAGCAATATTTGATTATCATGGTACAGAGGAGAGATCGACCAAACCTTTTTACTAGAATACAAATAAAAACAAATTCAGGATAAATGAGGACAGGCTTTTCTGGTCCATTTAATGCCCATTTAAACTGCTTACATCCTAGGTTTTAAATTGAACTCCAGCCTTTTCAGATTTCTGTTACTTTCAGTTGTGGAAAACCCATTCCCAGATTCAATAAAGAACACAAAATCAGTCCACCAGTTTACTGTACATTGCCTTTCCAGTATATTGAAAAAGAAATTTCTCCTGATACTCATACATCTTCTTTCTTTTGTGTGATACTTTAACTGTTTTATTAAAAACATAGGTGTAAAAAAGAGAAGGTACACCACAAAACTCAGAGATTACAGAAAAAAATGCAAATGCACTAAATAATCCAACTGTAGTTAAATTAGGGATGGGTTGATGAGACTAAAAATCAGTATTTTTTATTTCACAGCTCCTTAATGTGGGACCAGAATGAGTCACAATGAAAGCATCTCCATACAATGTGGCTTGATTTCCATGTCATTATTGTAAAGCCCCTAGAGGAATAAGGGTATCACTTCTTGGGTTTCTGCATGCATATCATGTACAAGTACATAAAATTTTCATTTGACGTTTAAACTTTCTGTCTTTAAACCTTGATATGTTCCTCTGTATAAATGAAATTACTTCATGAATCACTGAATTGTACTCAAATGTCATTCTGGCCAATTAGTAAAGTGTGACAAAACATCTTATTAAAATATTTATTTGTAGGCCCAGAGAGAAGGTGGTTGACTGCAAAGCCTGGTGGCCCAAGGTTGCTTCTTCAGTACCTACATGAGGACAGCCGTACTAATTGGCACATGGATCTGGGGCTTGTTTGCCATGGCAGGCGGCTTTGGCATGCCCATTCTTTCTCCCATTCTCTCTCTCTCATAATTTTTCTTTCTTTTTAAATCAAGACTAAAATGGCTCAGGTAATTTATTTCCTTATGTACTTTTGAATCTTTTTCTGAATCCATCTTTGTTTTGGTTGATACATAATAATAGTAATAGAAATCCCGTATTTGTAGAGTACAGTGTGACATTTTGTAGCATATTTATTGTGTGTAATGATATGGCTATTTAAAAATGTCTTCTTTATTTCTTTGTGTTGGGAACATTCAGTCTTAGTTGCAGTAACTATTCTGAGATTAAAAATTGGTTAATAAACTCTCAAAAGTTATCATGTGCTCAGTACCATTATTAGTTATTCCTCCTCTTTGTCCTTGGCCATGATAATAAATAAAAACAAAGTATAGTCACATATATTCATGAAAATGTCATAGTAATATTCATTACTTTTTATGCTAACTTAAAAATTAATAACAATAAATTATTTTTTCTATCTAATTGTAACTCATTCTTGGGTTCAGTGTTTTAGTTTTTGATTTTTAGACAGTATCTCATATTTAGCCCAGTCTGGACTTGAACTTGCTGTGTAGTTAAGGATGGGCTTGCAGTTTTGATTCTCCGGGCCCCACCTCATAGTTGTAAGAATTACAGGCATATGCTATCATTCCCAGTCACATCTGTACAAGTCACTTATTCTCTAGCCATCTTTCTCTCGCTGGGAGTGGTAAGATAAATGAGGATTATATGAAAGAAAGCATTTAGGTAGAAAAGTATATTCTGAAGCATCAATTTCTTTGGGGGGGATTTAAGTAGTATTTAAAAGAAAAAGAAAGGGTAATAGATTCATTCATTCATCCTCTTATTTATTCTTGTTAAATATTTTTTGTTTATTTTTTATTTATTTATTTGAGAGCGACAGACATGGGGAACCAAGCCTCGAACCGGGGTCCTTAGGCTTCACAGGCAAGTTCCTTAGGCTTCACAGGCAAGCGCTTAACCGCTAAGCCATCTCTCCAGCCCCATTTATTTATTCTTTGGATACTATATTAGTTACTTTCCTTGTTACTGTAACAAGGTACCAGGCAAGGCAAACATAACAGCAGAAGGGTTTCTTAGGGCTCACGGTTTCAGTGTCCAGTCCATCATGGCAGGAAAGGCATGTTACCAGGACAGAAGGCATCTGGTTTTAATCCAAGTCAGTAAGTAGAGACAGATAAATACTGATTCTCCACTGGATTTCTCCTTTTTACTCAGTTCAACCAATGCAATGGTGCCAACTACATTTAGGGTGGGTCTTTTCAACTCAGCTAAATGATATACAAACTCCCCCACAGAACAGACATACTCAGAGGCTTATCTTCTAGATGATTCTAGACACTGTCATGTTAACAATAGATATTAACCCTCACAAATAATACTGTTTTGTCTTTGGGTAGGAGAGAGATGATTTATGTAACATTCTTGTCTGTTACTCAAAGATAATTTTTGGAAACATTATAGAACTAAATAATTAAATTGTTTGGATTTTTAAAACTTTTTAAAATATATTATTTGTATTTATTTATGAGAGAGAGAGAAGGAGAGAGAGAAAGACCAGGCCCTCCAGCTATTGCCAACAACCTCTAGACACATGTGTCACCTTGCGCATCAGGCTAACATGGGTTCTGGGAATTGAACTTGGGTCCTTCAGTTTTGGAGGCAAATCCTTAACCACTAAGCCACCCCTCCAGCCCTGTTTGCATTTTCTTTAAGTTTAAGGAACAAAGAGAGAGAGAGAGAGACTTAGAGGTGTGCTTAAGTTTCTCTAGAGCATCAGAGAAGCCTTAGAGAGAAGGGACATTGGAGCCTGAGTTTGGCAGTGGTGGGCTCTATGTGAAGTGCTGCAGAGGGTGATTGGGCCTGTGTCCCACATCAGGCTTCTATGTAAGCTTTGTTCTTATCTTCAAATGAGGTATAAACTCATGTGTGTATATTTTTTATTTGTATACATGTGTTCAAGTATGTTATTTTGTTAAGTAGAATTGTAAATATACCATTTTAAAAAATTATCTTTTTTTTTTTTACCTTTTTGATACTGATGGAAGCTAAGAAGATAGAAGAGTCCAATACTATCATAACTCCTGCAAGAGCTTAGCATGGCAGGTTATTCATCATACAGAAATACAAATAAACCTAATTGATGCCAATATCACTTTCCTCCCTTTCACAGACTGGAAGATGTTCTTTGTAGATCAGTTGCAATTTGTAGTAATATCTATACAGTAGTAATGAATGTACCTGATAAGTTGCTTTATTCCTACCTTCTGTCCTAATTCTGAATTTCTACTCCTATGACTTTCAATATGAAATATTGAAAAAAAAATATATATGTACATAAATACACATATATATGTATGTATATGACTCATGGGCTCAGTTTTATATGAATAAGCACTAGAATTCATTGAATAATATTTGGATAATTACTATGAGGCAAACATCCTAGAACACATGTTAAGCAATAAACAAGATAGCATAAAAGTTCTCTGCAATAGTAGACATTATAATTTAGTGTTCTTACCTGCTATTTATGTTATTTAAATTCATGCAGAAGTTAGATATTGATGTTACCTAAGTAAAATATTTTGAAAAAAGCTTGTTAAAAATAAGAAGCAATAAGAAATAGTGAATAGTATGTCTGTCAGATTGCAGAGAATAAGACTATGGAAGTGCATTTCATAATAATGTTGTTAAAAACCTTAAACAAAGAAATATTAGGACACATTTGCTTATTCAAGTCAGTTATCAAATTTATTTTTATAACTTTCCCTCCAAAAGAAAAGTAATTGTCAGTAACAGGGAAAAGTTCATATTCTAAAGCAATATTTCTATAGCTTTTCACCTTAGGAAATCTATAACTTTCTCCCAAGGTAGAGTTCTGCTTTCCCAAAGCGGAACTTAGGCAGACTGTTGGCTTAGGTATGGGAACACTAAATAGTCAAGCTGGCACTGAAGTCTCATGCTGCCCACCAACACATTTGTTTTCTCAGAGTCTATTTAGCTCAGCAGGAGATGTTATGATACCGCTGAGAGCCAAGCTGCTACCCTGCAATGCAGGATGTTTGCCACCACTTCCTTAATTACCTCAGTTGTGCATATGGCTGAGCATTTACTGAGTGTGAAGAAGCTGTGACTGTGACGAACATAGCATTTTCTGGCTGGGCTGACATTTTATACACAGGGGAGGTAGGTATAGAAATGATAAATGAGAAAAAGTCAGAAGTATACTCACTTAAAAGGGAAACTTCACTCACCAAAATGTGAAATGCAAGTGTGGACATCTATGTATAATATATAAAGACATTATCAGTGGAAGCAGGAAGAGGGAAAGGTTCAGTGGACATGAGGAAGACAAGAATTAATATGATCAACACATTATACATGTAAGAAAATTTCCAATTAATTAATTTAAAAATATAAACCAATGCTTCCATATTTATTTATTCCTTTACTTATTACTTCATCTGTTTATGCATGTAGAGAAAAATCTCTTATGTAGCCCCATCAGGCTTTGAGGCTGCTGCATAGCCCAGGCTGACTTGACCTCATAAATTCTCCTGTATTGACGTTGGCAGTCCCAGGATTTTAGGTGTGCACCATCCCCATGTGCAACATTCTTCAATTACAAGCACCAAAGTGTCCTGCCATCACCAGTCCTTGCTTCACTAGCTAGTTTTAGAAGGACACATGAAATCTAACCACAGTGGCTCTTTTTAAACTTCCCTTATGTTTCAAATGGGTCTAAGTATTTACAAGGAGATGCAAGTAGATTGGCATGTGCAACTTCCATTTCTCTTCACAGGGAAGTTGTTGGTGTTCAGTTGGGTTTTCCTTTCTCATTCTCATAGTGTGCAGTGTGGTTGCTCAAGGGGCAAGGCAGCTCTTTCCATTTGGAGTAATGAAGGACAAACTTTCACAGAAAGGCAGAACAAATGGAGGTATTTGCATATTTATACATTGGTGCTTATGTCTAAACATGTACGTGAAAAATATAATGTATCTTATTTTTAGATCATTTCATTTGTTATACCCCCTACAGAGATAAAAATATGCATGTTATTTATGTAATAAAATTTCCATGACTACATTATAAGTTTCTCTTGGTAAATATTTTATCAACTTCTTAATTTTTTAAGATAAAAATACTTTGTATATCCTGATGTATAATATTTTCAAAATACTGTCTATAATCATTTAGCAATGCCTTTTGTTTCAGATCTGTTTCCTAGGACAAATTCAATTTTCACTTTTCTGAATTCACATTCAAATTCAGAATACTAATGTTGTTACGGTCTCCTTATGTCTAGACTATGTTTTGTTTTTTATTGACCTGTTAATCTATAATGATTTGATTCTTCCTGTTATTTACTAATTAGTGAATGGTGAGAGGTTTGGTATTCTTTAAATTTTAATGACTTAAACATATCCAGGAACTTTTCTTTCACTTTAGTACTTACAAGATTATATATTTATATAAATTTCAAGTGAAAAAAATCTCATCTTCAAGAAAAATGACTACAATAATTTTACAACATATTCATTTTCCAGTTATTCATGGTTAAGGATTACATTACTGCAGACTATCTATGTAATAGATTAAATACCCCAGAGATATGTTAATTCCCTCATGGTTTCATTCACCTTCAGAAATCACTACCTACTATGGTAACAATAAATAAAATAGCAAAGTCCTTCTACTTAGGGAATGAAAATCAGTCTATTGGTTAACCTTTTAGAAAATGCTCTATACTTTATGTAAAATGTTGAGATACTCCTCGGAGGCAATCCTGATTTAGTTTTGTTAGTTAATAGTATGTATTGTAAAAACATATTTGGAAATTATCCAACAGGTGGTGTTATCATAGATCCTTTTGTTTTAAATATTAGCTCACAGGAATTAAATCAATTCTGATGGCTAAGCTAATTGCTCACAACTGTACTTATCACACCCACAGAGACAAAAAGATAATGATTATTTATACAAATGTTAGAAATGATTTAGAATGCTGTTGTTTAATTTATTCATTTATTTAACTTATTTCAGTTTTTATTGGTGAATTTCTTTGCTAGTAAATTGTATTATACTAAAACTTTTATTTAAAAAAATACTTTCTAAGTTCTTTTACTCAAATCCCTGTTCTGTCTTTATTGTCATCCTTCAAAGTAGATAGTATAGTTGATACCAAAATTTGCAAAGCCCTGATAACTCTAGAACTACATTGCCTCATACTCAGCCAATAGCTATACATGCACTATTTAAGTATAATTTGAATTAATTAAATATAAATAAAATACAAAAATCTAGTTGTTCCATTATACTGGTCACATTTTAAGTGTCCAATGTCTTCACTTGGCTACCAGCTACTATATTAGTTACCCAAGCAGAAATATTAATCATTACAAAAGTTTCTGTTAGAGCATTATTTATTAATTTCCTAGCTCTTGTTTTTTACTCTTGTTAATTATGGATTTTTCATTATAAGTTAAGTAAGAAAAGAGCATTTTAAGCCCCACAGAAGGCACCTATTTAATTAGAGAATGCTCCTAGAGAAAGCCATTATACATAAAAATAACTTTGATCTAATATCTAGGAAATCTTACCATTAAGGAAGAAGAGGAGAGGACTTCTTCAAGAGGGCCGGTTGCATTGGAAGTCCCAGAAAATTTTCTTTTACATTGGCTTTCGGCCTGCACCTTGCACTGTGGCTGCATGGAGTCCGCTGCAGATGACTCATCAGGCATATTCCCTGCTCTACAAGTCAGATTAATTTGCATATGTAGTGTTTATTTAAATAATGTCAAGACCACCATGAGAGGACATGGATCCTCATAAGTTTATTAAAAGTCCTGTAGCTGTAGAGACTGATGCTGTATTATTAAGGCACTTTTAAAAGTACTCTACAATGGAATAGTGATATTCTAGACAAAGACAAGGCCAGGTTCATCTGAAGCATAAGCATGGCAGCTTCTGACCTATAGTTCACATCAAGTAAGAAAGTAATGTACGCAGAAATGAAACCCAAGCTAAAAAAATAAGTGAACAAAAACAGAAGTTGGTAATCAAAGGTCCCAGCAAGGAAAGGAATAAAAAAAAAAAAAGAGAGAGAGAGAGAGAGAGAGAGAGAAAGAAATGATTTGGTATGAACATTAAGGATGTCGACCTATTATAAGAGATTTGTATCTGATGGAAACTGAAGCATGCTTCCCTGTATTCACCTGGCATTACATGGGTTCTGGGGAAATAAAGGCTGTCAGACTTATACAAGCGCCTTATCCCCTAAACTAGCTCTCCAGCATCCAGTTGTTTTATTTTTTCCACAGACCATAAATTGCCATGCACAAATTGCCATGCACCTAACCAGTGCTGAAGTGTCAGCCTCCATCTGATCTGACTGAACAAAACTCAACATGTTTCTTCATACAGGGATTTGTTCTTCATGTTTATGCGACCTAGATTTTCTTCCATCATTAATTTCAACTTTTTATTTTATGACAAACAAATCATGAAGCCAAACTTTGTGGCACACACTTACACTCCTATCACTTGGGAGGTGAAAATGAGGATGTCAAATGTGGGGCCAGTCTAGGATATGTGAAAAAGTACCTGCCCCCTTCTTCAAAATATCAAGAAAGCAAGAAAAAAAAATATTGACCTCATTTTAACAAAGTATTTTCACTGAGATCAGAATAAGCCTGCTTGCAAAACTCACCTGGATAAGAATAGAAATCAGTATTAAAACCATCCTTTTATGTGATACTCAGTTTGTTTCAGTTTTTTGCTTTGCAGGTTGTGTTTAACTTCCGTTAGATATGCTCTTCCTAGTTGTCACAGATTCCCTCAGTCCTACCGCCATAAATGACACATTCCTGATAAAGTATATATCATGCATAACCATTATTGCAGTGAACACCAAATGCTATAATTTTGAAAAAGTTTGACTGGATTTCACAAAAATACATGTGTTGAAATTTAATACTTTGTAAATTATTAAAAAGATGCAAACAGTGCTTAGAGGTGAGGGCATTGGGAGGTGAGAACTAGATAAAATTTGTTGGGTGAAGGTCTTAGGATCAAATCCTGATAAATTAACCACAACAGCACGTGAGACTAGAGGGTGCATAGGCCTGCTCCCTGCCTCTGCTTATGTCACTTCCTGCAATGACTGGAGACTCTGCTGCCATACAGGGCATCACCAGAAATTAGTTCTTGAACCTTCAGTTTTGTGAACTACATAAACTTCTTTATGATTTACCAACTAAGTGTAATTTTTTTATTAGAAAGAGAAAACAGACTAATGTGCCAGATTTCCCTGAAGACTCAACAAGCAAGTTCATAATTTGTATTCAATATAGACACATGGACAATACTGTTACCCCTTCATATTATTTCCATAAGCTGAGAAAGAGAATGCTTAGCTGTCATGCAATGTATACACACAGAGCTGACTGACATAGTTCCATCTAGACTACAATATGTTTTGTGTTCAGGGATTTGTCATGTAGTCCTCTGGATTCAGTGTAGTATATGAATTAATAGTCATGACAATGAGAACACATCATACCAAAACTTATGGGACACAATGAAGGCAGTCCTCAGGGGAAAATTCATAGCACTCAATGCCTTCATAAAAAGACAGATCCCAAATCAATAATCTAACCATCCACCTAAAGGCACTGGAAAAACAAGAAAAATCCAACCCAAAGAGCTCCAGAAGGAAAGAAACAATTAAAATCAGAGAAGAAATTAATGAATTAGAAACCAAGGAAACAATTAAGGCAATTGACAAAATAAAGAGCTGGTTCTTTGAAAAAATAAACAAGATTGGCAAACCTCTGACCAATTTGATGAAGCAAAAAAAGGAGAGGCTCCAAATTAACAAAATTCAAAATGAAAAAGGAGAGATCACAACAGACATAAGTGAAATTGGGAGAATCATCAGGACTTATTTCAAAAACCTCTAGTCCACAAAACTGGAAAATGTGGAGGAGATGGATAAATTTCTGGACACATACCATCTACCAAAGCTAAGCTCAGAGCAGATTAATCACCTCAATGAACCCATCACACTCATGGAGATTGAAAAAGTAATAAAAAAAAAACCTCCCCCAAAAGAAGAGTCCAGGTCCAGATGGATTCTCAGCCGAATTTTATCAAACCTTCATGGAAGAACTCAAACCAATCTTCCTAAAACTGTGCCACACAATTGAAGAACCAGGAAAGCTACCCAACTCCTTCTATGAAGTTAGTACCATTTTTTTTTTTATTGACTGATGAGTACTTTACAGTGAACTTATAGTTGGTATACAGCCATTATCCTAACTTACTCTTATCAGGGGTAAAAACTCACTAATTTTCATTCGGCTAATTTCCTACAGTTTTCTTGATTGGTCATTTCTCAAACTTGTTCTATTATCATGGTCCCAAACAAACACTAGGAAAGAAGAAAGGGTTGTGAGTGAGAGGCAATTCAAAAAAAAAAAAAAAAATTGCAGAAGAGGACTTTCTGACAGCTGTCAACTATGGCCATCTTAATACTGTTTACATATGTAATATCACCATTTGATGGTGATCATGTGTGATGTTGACTAAAAGGGATCAATCTATTGTTTCCAATTGCACAAAAGACTGCTGCTATCTTTCCAGATATCTCCAGCTCTACTCAGCTCTTCATGACTAAGAAAAAAATCCCAGGCACTTGTATTTTTTCTGTAGGTAATACAGAACACATGCTTCCTCCCTGCAACTGTTCTTTCAGATGAAATCTTATAGTCATAGACCTCATTTTACTCCCTTTAAACTTGGTGGCCTCAAAGTTACCAGGTGTGACACAGTGGGCCACTTTCTATATGACACTGAAGAAGTCTAACTTATTTCAGTGACAGGTATGCTTTTTACTGGTCCCTAATGGGCCCAGTACCAGGAACTGGAAGCTGGAAGCTGACTCACTCTTCCCACATGACATAATTAGTTTGAGAGAAATTCAAGATTTATGCAGGGATTCTGGCTCATGATTTCATACTCTGGAATAAGCAGTACTCAGTGGTGTACTGTGAGAAACCATCTCACACCCATAGGTCACTCATGCTGCTATTCCTCAAAATATGAAGCCCAATACTTTGATACATCTTACTCAAAAAAATAAAAATAAAAATTCAGAAAACAAACCCAGTAGCTTATACATACCTAGGTTCAAAAAAAGTCCAGCAGTCTCTCTCTCTCTCTCTCTCTCTCTCTCTCTCTATATATATATATATATATATATATATATATATATATATATATATATATGATTATGTATCTATATCTATATGTGATAATGTATCTTTTTTCTCAGAAGGACAACTTTTTCTATGGCCTGAGGCATAAAAAAGCTGTGAAGAATGTGAGTTTTATAATAATATGAGCATGCATTATCTTCTGATGCCTTACACTCTAATCTTCATACCAGTGTTATTTGTGGAAGTATACTTTTGTTCCATCTTAGTAATAGGAGAGAAAAAAAAAGTAGGGAAGGAAATAAGAGATTGGCAAAAGTAAATCTGACTGATGTCAGGTCAATTTGGGGGACTTATGCAGAGTTATTGTGGGCTCAGGAGAAATCTGCTAAACAACTGACAAGCAATATTTAATCTTCATTTCTCATAGGAATTTTTCACTCTGCCTTATTGCTTTCTACTTTATGAATTCTATATCCTGTAATTTCCTATGATATTAAATGATTATATCCTAGAATAAACATCTTTCATCCATGGAAAACACAAAATATATAGTGTGCAATCCTTAGGGTCTAGCAATTGATTAAAATGAAAGGTAATTACAGTTATACTCTGGAATGTATATTTGCTTCTAAGTATTTTCCTTTGAGCAAATGAGAGCACTTTTGCTATATTTTTGCCAACCCACTGGCAGAGCAATTAGCAAGCTGAACTATCAAATTTGTTTCAAGATAATGGAGCTTATCAACTTTTTGTGTTATAATTGAATTTCATAGCCCTTCCCCCCTGCCAGCCGTTTCTTTCATCACTTACCCAGTACATTTAATCCTGTTTAAATATCAACATATCAAACATGTTCGCTAATCAACTGGATAGTATCCCATGGAGATTTCTGCAGCTTTAAGCACTACATTTCACCATGTAAGGATTTTTCCCAAATATTGACTTTTGGTTTTCAAGGTTACTGATGATGTAGTTGGGCACATTAATCATTCTAACTACCTCAACAAAGGAGCTCATTAAAAAGACAAATACATTTATCAAGCAAATCATCAAGAAGATTATATACTTTCAATTTATAATTGATTATATCTAAATAAATGGCTTGGGTATTTTATAATTAAATATACAGAACCCTTAACATTTTAATACCCAGATCCTTTATTGAGGAATGAAATGGACTCGGTTTTATAACATATAATATGTATAATATAGCATAGTTTGGTTGAAATTATGTGTTTATATATGAATAGTTCTCTATGAATAAAGTGTAACTGTTTACTATGGGGTTAAAACCTCAAATACAAAGGCAGAAGAGATTGAGATGAGGAAATGTTTAACTCAAAATTTCTACAGAACATACATTTTAGTATGTAAGATTTGTATCTATCAGATACATATTTTCTGCCTTAGAAATAAAGCTTTAGGTTGGAAAGACACAACTACCAAGTCTTTTGCCCTTAGGCTACACTGAAGCTAGAGTGATTATTTCTTTTGTCAGCCAAATAATACTTTAAAAACTTCAGAAAGGCCTTAGGGGTCAGTTTTCTCTAAGGTTCCTATTTTACCTTCTGTTATATCCCTCACCAACCTACCTAACACAAATTTTAACATTTTGTTGGAAAAGTTTGCTTCCCTCTCCCTAGGTCTTGGAAATAATGGCCACAGATAACCTTGAACTACAGTCCTTAGGCAGAAAAGACCTCTTTTAGCAATTCCATAGTTCATTATTTCTGGGATTTTTTTTTTTTTTTTTTGGTGAAAAATAAGTGTTTCTTTCTAGTGACCTTGCTACAACATGTATAAAATAGCTAACACATTCTATTATCATAAAAATATTATTAAATCCCCTAGTGCTAGCCTACTGAATACAAAGGCTAATGACCTATAGTTTTATTAAAATTTGTGTCTCTTTACCAAGCTTGCTGGCTTAGGTGACTTGTGTCAAATATTGCAGCTGACTTAAGCAGCCATGAAAGACCTTATTCAATGTTGTTGCAAACAAAGAAGAGAGATTATAACTAATTTTGATCCCAGTTTGGGCAAAACAAAGAGAAGGGATGATTTTAAGAGCTGGAGGTGGAGGGTGGCATGGGGAGGGAGGGTGTCACAGATTATCAGTGTTACCTTATACCATTTTCAAGTTGTACTAGAGAGTCATATTAAAAAAAAAAACACTATAATGTTATATTCAAGTTATACTACAGAGTGATAATAACAAATCAACATGGCACAAGAAGAGACACATGGGTCAACAAAATAGATAGATGATCCAGATTTAACTTCAACTTCCTTATTTTTGACAAAAATGCCAAAAATACAGATTGGAGAAAGACATCTTTTCCAACAAATGGTGCTCAGAATACAAGAATACCTCTTACTCTAAACATAAATCAACTCCAATCACATAAAATACCTTAATGCAAGACTTGAAACTATTATAGGAAAAACACTTCATGATATAGAAACAGTCAAGATCTTTCTGAAGAGTACTCCAGTTACCTAGAAAATAAGGTAAAAAATCCATGAGTGAGATCTCATAAGATTAAAAGACTTCTATATGGCAAAGTAAAGCAGTCCAAATACTGGGAGAAAACCCTTACTCACAATCCATCCCACAGAGGAATAATTATTAGAATATACAAAGAACTTAAACATTTGTACAAGAAATCAACCTCATCAATAAGTAGTAACAAAATAAATAGGCAATTCACAAAAGATAAAATATCAACGTTCAATAAGCAAGTGAAAAATATTCAACTTCACCAGCCATAAAAGAAATGTAAATCAAAACTACACTGAGGGATGGAGAAAGGCCTTAGCAGTTAAGGAGCTCGCCTGTGAAGCCTCAAGCCTCATGTTTGACTCTCCAAGTGCCACATAAGCTAAATGCACACTCACACAAGTGCACATTGTTGCATATGTGCATGAGGGGGTGCATGTGCCTGGAGTTTGATTGCAGTAGCTGGAGGCTCTAACATGCCAATTCCCTCCCCCCACCTCATAAAAAAGTCCAGTCTGTTGGGTTTGCTGAAAAAAAAAATTACATTGAGAGTCTCTTACTGCAGGTGTGATGCTGTGATGCCAATCATTACAAAAACAGATATCAACAAATGCTCACTGGGATTTTGAGATTTGGACCCAAGGGAACTCTATGCACACAGCATATGGGCATGTGAATTAGTCCAACTTCTATAGAAATAACTATGGAGGTTTCTCAACAACTAGAAATATGTCTATCATAGGACCTAGCTTCTGGTTATTTACCCAAAGGACTCCAAATAAACATGTCATGGAGACACTTGCAATATTTATTTTAGCACTAATTGTGGCTAAGTTATGGAACCAACACTGACGTCCAACGCCAGGAATAGACAAGGAATATGTGGCATATGTACACAGTGAAATGTTTTACAGCCATAAAGAATTATTTTATGTCTTTTGGAACAATGGATGAAAGTGAAGACAATTAAGCAAATGAAGTCAGTCTGATAAAGGCCAATATTATATGTTTTCTTTCAGTTGTGGTTTCTAGGTTTTATAAAATACATAAAATTGTGTTTACATGTGCACAATGAAACCACAATTGAAACTATCTAGGGAAGTAATCAGGAACGTGGAGGGAAAAGCAAGTGGGCGTATGAACATATAGGGAAATATTCTCAGTATTCAATATATACCTGTAGGAAAACATTTTTAAAAAAAACTTTCATTCAAACAACTTTTTGTTCATCTTAATTTATTTATTTGACAGTGACACAGAGAGAGAGAATGAGGGAGAGAGAGAGAAAGAGAAAGAATGGGTACACCAGGGTTTCCATCCATTGCAAACAAACTCCAGACATGAGTGCCCCCTTATGCATATGGCTAACATGGGTCCTGGGAATAGAGCCTTGAACCAGGGTCCTTAGGCTTCACAGGTAAATGCTTAACCGCTAAGCCATCTCTCCAGCCCAGTGAATATTTTTTAAAAAGTAAAAAAAAATAATAATAATTTTGCCTGTGACACCAGCATGCCATCCAAAACTTGAACTTAATTCATCTCCCATATTAATTTCTCTTCTTAATTATGTAACTTTCCTATAGATTAAATGAAGTATGCTTTTAATCTAAATTCTATCAATTCCTAATTGTTGTTTCATTGAGATTAATGTATTACAATGTTTCTGTTCTCTTATTTTAGTTATTTATTTATATTTAGAGAGACAAGAGCTTATGAAGCCCAGGCCGGCCTGGAACTCACTATGTCAGCTCCGGATAATTTCAAGCTAGAAATTCCCCTATCTTCACCTCCCAAATGGCAGGATGACAGACATGAGGCATCTCACTGGGCATATCATTACATTCATAAAAGAAGGAATTAAAACATTTCCTTGGAAGTACCTTGAAAATTGAAGGCATAGTCATGTTAATATTCCTCACACTGTGTGATTCATGGAAGGAATTCATTTTAAAGTCATTCTTTTCCCTATTTTTCTCATTGCCTCAATGGACAAAGCTCTTAAAATTTTATTATTTTAATTAACTTTCTTTAGTAAATGAAATTTGTCCTATGTCCCACAGTATATGTCATAATTTCTTAAGCCTTTCTTTATGTGGGTGGTAGAGGCTTCTGTGTGTGAGTGTGGGTCCATGCAGTTGGAGGTCTAAGGACATATTCCAGCATTGGTGTCCCTGGACTTCCACCTCATTTATGGCAGTATTTCTTGTTCAAGACCTACTCACCAAGTGAGCTGGCCAGAGAACATTCCTTCTGGTGTGCTACATTTATAGATGCTTGCTACTACATTAAGTTATTTATGTGCATTTGTTGCCATAGTCACTGATCAAAAGCCCTGGCCTCTTAAACCTTTTCTTATTCTGTCTTTGCCTCCTTGGAAGCTCTGTCATACTCTCTCCATAAGTACACCTTAGAATCAGTAGAAGCCCTGGCTAAACTCTGAGCTGTGCCCTCAGAAGATGATGATGTTTTCCCAGATTCCTCCATCTCCTCTGAGGAAGACGTTACAGTGACCTGTGGTTCACCTAGAGCTGTCCAAACTTTAACTGAACTTGGAATGGCTCTGTCATTGATAACTTGAGTAATTTAAGTGAATTTCTACCTTTCTGAGTTTTGATTTAACATGATAGAAAGAAAATAACATCAGGACCAATCTTAGGAGCTGTAGTAAAAATTAAAAAAGGCTTGCTAGGTCTTAGTTACTAATCCATGGAATGTTTCTAATTATGAATGGTGTACAAAGAGCTCTAGAGGTAAGCTCTTTAACTACATTTTAGAGACAATCAACCAAAAAAGTTTTAAACATTTGCAGCTGTAGATTATTATTTAAAAAAAAAAAACTATCTGAAAAATTCTCTGAGATTTTGACATTGAAGAGAAATGCTATAAGATTTTGATACATAGTCTTGCAATATTTTCTTAATTTGATGTGAGTGTATTTAAAAATAAAATCTCATTTTCATCATTTTTCAGAGATGACTAAATATATTAATGCACTTAGAAGAATACATTCTGAAAGTCATTCTAGATGATCTTTTTTTTTTTTTTTTTGAAGAAACTTAACAAAATCCAATAATGTGCTTTAGGAATTAATTCTTACTGTTTACTAAGCTGGAGTCACTGTGGGCCACTTTTCAAATAACGACCTCATGCTGGTTCTGAACAATATGAGTAGTAAAAGAGCAATAAGTAGAAAAATCTATTCTACACTTTTGTTAGATTGGAGCATACAACACAGCAATAATAGTTAATTGGTCACATTTAATAAAAATATTTAAATTAAGTAGACTTCAACTCTCTCTTGGAACATTCATCACACTAGAAGAGGACAAAATTCTACTTGAAGGTGAACGCCAGACCCCATGGTGCCAAAGCACAGTCTTCATTCTCCTGATGTTATTGTGCCTTTGCAGATGTTTATCCATGCAAGAGGAAGTGGGCCTCCAACACTGGAGTCACTGAGACCATACCAATTCCCAGGTAGGAGACAAAAGCAGCACTCCCCAAGATGAGGTCACTCTGACAAGTTCCCATATAGAATGCTACCTCATACTTAAGAAACGTGTGTGCCAGAGGTTGAAGCCTTTTTAGAGAATATCTTCCTTTAGTACAAACTCACCTATAGCAAAGGGGCAATATACGTGTTTCCTTACAAGAGATCTATCCAAACACATGGCCAATATTTTACCTTTTCCAGAAGGATACCCCTATGATATTCAATTCTGAGACCTGGTAAACATATACATAATAGTTTAATTCTTGAAAAAAACAATTTCTACTTTGATTTAAATTTAAAAAAAAAAGATGGTCAAAGTAAATTGTCTTAATTTTTATTTTCTTCAATGTTTTTTTTTTTAATTTTGTTCATTTATTTATTTTGGTTGTTCTATGGTACAGTCTCACTCTAGCCCTGACTGACCTGGAATTTACATATAGTATTAGGCTGGCCTCAAACGTTGCCTACCTATGCCTCATGAGGGCTGAGATTAAAGCCATTTGCTACTACACCCAGCTCATTTTCAGCTGGATACTTCTCTTTTCATTGTGTTTATTTTACAGTTTGTTTGTTTTTAAAATTGTACCTGCTTCTTGATTGTTCCAATAATATAAAATTTCCTTTTATTTCTCCTAAAAGAATGACTTAATTTTATGACTTCATTATAGTCATAGTGTTAAGAGGCTATGCTACTCCACAGATAGGCTAATTCTTGTGAAGTCAAGATGAGAATCTCAAATGTAGGAAGTCCACATTTTAGTATTACAAGTACTATTATTAACCGAGGCCAGTGAGAGTCTTCTTTCAACACAGTCTTGTATGTAATAAGCTGATGCCAAATCAAAAAAGTATCAGATTTTGTAGGTTTGGATAATGCAGCCATGTCACCTCTGCTATTAAATGATACATTTTGCTTTATACTTTTTCTGTAAAAATATGAAATTAATGATCATTCTTGGGAAAGGTTTACAGTCAGGTTGTAGCAGATGTTAGAGCAGCTGCACTCTGGTTTTTGAGTGCATCCTCTGTGGTCCAGCCAGACACAATGGCAAACAACCTCTGTGGTGGAACAGACAGCAGCTGTGGCGACAGCAGCCTTCCAGCGATGGAGGGAGGCTGTTGAAGAGTCTAAATGGTTCCAAAAGACAATAAAGCTGGGATAATGGAATTCCATTTACCATGCTGTATCCCTTCTCTGCCAGGTAGGAAGGAAGGAGTGAGTAAGAGATTTCAGCTGCTACTTGTGGGGTAGGGATACATTTCCGTGTGTAATGAATATTCTTTGTCATACCTTTTCTCCAAAATCTCATCAGCTTACCCATACTTGCTCATTCATAGGCAAAATTGTAAAATCAATATTCATCCAGTCAACTGGTATATATTGAATTTCTGATGTGACAAGGATTGTGAAGTCCTAGGGACTCAGTAATGAATAGGAAAAAACATTTCCTCTCAAGGATCTTAATACTAATGTTAAATACAATAAATGCAGGTAAAAGACCATAGGCAATCATTATGGGCTACAATGCTGGCAAGACGTGGGAGTTCATAAGGTAGATTACTATGCTAGTTGTCTTATTGGAAAGTTGTAAAACTTTAGGTTAAACAGTAGAGAAGGATAATGATACTCTCCACTGCAGACAATGAGAAGGACAAAACAGTTTAAAGAAAGGAGAAGATCACCTCTCCTGTATGTGTGGACACATGGGAAGCAAGCTCTTCCCAGTGTGTTTCATGTTAACACACACTTCATCTAAGATCTAGAAAGGAGGGAAGTATAAGCTTAGAGAATCTTAGAAGATACTGAGAACCAGAAAAACACCCTCCACATCCACTGAAAATACCAATGAGAAAACCATTTTTTAAAGTCTAAGTTGATAGCTTTGGTCCCCAAATCTCCTTAGTGGCTTCCTACTAAAAGCCATGTTGAATTAGTTATCCTGTTTCCTTTAACCACTCATTCAGAGATAGATTCTGAATTCCTTCAACTCCATCAATGAGAATATCACAACTTACTGCTATTCTGATGAGACGAGGTGTAATGGCTACATCATCTTACCTTGAAGATCCAGCTCAAATCCAGAACAGAATTCACTTCAGGGAGAGATATTGTCCACTCCTATTTCTACTCATATCACACACATTTATGGTCAGCTTCATGAGCATTTAAAAAGCCCTGTCTTGTAGTGTTCCTGGCTTACAGTTTATACTGCCTTGAAATTTAAAATACCGTTATCTGTGAGTCAGTATCATATGGAGCAATAGAACATGACCCAGGCTTGGTGTAGTCTTGTATTCTCCTTCCATTTTGTGTCCTTAGAATCAGTTGTGAGGTACGAATTTTCCTGGTACTGATCAGTGATCATTGTCAGAAATCATCCTCTTCAGCTATATGGACACTCATTGTCAAATTTGAGGTACCAAGGATCTTAGTGGGTCCTGGACAGTGGAAAGGTATCCAAAGTCCTGTGGGTATCTCTATACCTATGAGGACGTAGGATTAAACAACTGAAGTAGATCATAATATGAGACAGGACACACAAGAAAAGGAAAAACATGTTTTGTTATATTTTTTGGACCAAGAGGCCCTCCATGTTCATTTTGTTCTTCCACAAAGGATGTAGATGCAGCTGCCTCTCCTGAGAGCTCAGTGCAGGTGTTCTTATGGAGCAGGCCGGGGGATTGTGGGTATGACAGGGTCACCCCTGCTTCCTTGTTCCCTGTACACTGTGACGGAGTATGGTAAAACTGCTTTTATTCACTTATGGAAATATCATTTTGTCTTTTGCTGCATAGTTGAACAGTGCAGGTTTGCTAGGAATACTTTTTGGAAAAACTACTCTTTAAGAGTAATGTTATATATCAATTGAAAGGCAAGTTTTGGCAGTGAAATCCATAGAGAGAAAGGATAGGGTCAGACTTCGATTCCTGATGGAGAGCTGTGCATAATGTACAATTATTATTTAACATGAAAGTTCATCATCAAATTCCTCTCCTTTTTATTTCATTTATGGTGTTATTTTGCCTGTTTTACCAGATAATTCTACACTATGACATTGTAATTAACACACTTGAATTGAGAATAACTTCTCAAAATACAATTTGCACATTTTGATTAAGGTTTTTAAAATCTTTGCTACCTTGATCCCTTTTCAAAACATAGTATCTGTTTTTAATCATTTGTAGACTAGACTCAAAGAGAGAACTCAAGGGATTGTTCATGAGATGGAGATGCAATTGGGGACACACCTATAAATAAAGATTAGCTGTAATTTTACAAGCAAGCCAGTTGCCAGAATTACAAAGAATTCTTGGAAGTGTTTAATCAGTTGGTTGATTGTGTGTGAAGGAAATCCATGCTGAGGAAAAATAGTGAGGTGTCTTCAGATGTGAAATTCAGAAATGAGAATAGTTTCTGCCCTGTAAACGTAATTCATCCAATTATTATAAGGACAAATTGTGTCTAGAGTCCATCAACACAGACACAGAGAGAAAGACAGATAGAGGCAGAAAACATGCCTTATTTCTTCAAGAATAGTTATATTAGCTTATAAAATATAATTTGAGAAAGCTCACTTCTTCAATGTTACAGAATTTGCTAGATAACTGCTATACAACTATATTTAGTGAATGAATTAATTTTATAGAGCAGATCCATACTCTTAATTTAAACAATGTCCCACATGAAAACATTTCATTGTCCCTTTTCCTTAAGCACCAACAGGTTGATATAAGCACCTAACTGGCTCTTCTAACAACCAGCAAGGTTATCAACAAGAGGTAATTTTGATTTTCATTTTCTTTTATAAGTAGAACTTATTTTATTAAAATCACCTGTAGTCCTGCCCTTACTTACAAAGAATGGACAACAGATCATAGTTTCCATTCAGAATAGTTCTTTATCCCCTAGGAAAAAATCAATACAACAAAATTATATTTCAAAATTGCATTAACAGCATCTTTGAGGTCAGGTATTCTAGTAATCGCGAGTGAAAAGCAAATTAGAGTTATTTTATGTGGATAATATAACTATTTTTACTACCTTTCACTTTATAGAAGACAATAAAAAACAGTAAAATCTGGTCCAAGGTTCTAGTTGGAAAGTCAAAGTATGTTTATCATTTTATCATAATACCACAAAAATTAATTTTCACACAAACAATACTATTAATTTATAGAATCTGCACCAAAAAAGGACTTTTAAAAGTTTTGTAAAATACCAAAATTAAGTGAAAGAAAAAAATATTCCATTTCAACAATTGGCATCTAGAAGTCATTAAAGTATAATAAACAAGATTTGAAACCTGGGGAAAATTGTAGAAAACAATGAATCCGACTACAATTATTTTAAAGAAAATCAAAGATGTAATAGTAAAATGACAGGTAAAGTACCCAACTTCATTTTTTTTTAAATTTACTTATTTATTTTGAGATAGAGAGAGAGAGAAAGAGAGAGAAACAGAGAGAAAGAAAAAGAGAGAGAGAGAAAGGACATGGCAGGGCCTTCAACTGCTGTAAACTAACTCCAGATGTGTGTACTACCTTGTACACATGTATGACATGACATTGCATGCTTGCATCACTGTGTGTTTGGCTATGTAGGACCTAGAGATTCAAATGTGAGTTCTTAGGCTTCACATGCAAGCACCTTGACCTCTAAGCAATTTCTCTAGCCCCCAGCATCATTTCTTATGAACTATTCTCACAAATCTCTTTTTGTCCATATTATATTTCCTTTATACAATATTTTCAGTATTTAGTGTTTTGTCCATTAGAAATTATTGATAACTATGCTCCCATAGTTATATGAAGCCAAGAATTGACATATGGTGTGTCTCTGGGGTTACTTTTCTTTGTTTCACTATGGAAGTTCAAAGCAGGTGAAGAGAGAAACACAGAGCAGTGGATTTGTTTTTGGGATCAAAAACTATTCTGAAATGTGTTATAAAACATATTGTTAACTAAATAATTTCTTTGAAAATTGACTTATAAGAGAGAACAGTTTTACATTTTAATAAAGCCAGGGCCTTGCTCTTAACATGGTATGACAGATTGCAAAGTGAGTTGCTAATGTCTGTTATTCTTTCTTAATTCGAGTACATTCCTTATAAATACTTAGCAAGAGATTAAAAAAATATTACAGATGCTTGTCTTCCAAGCCAGTAGTTATGCCAACATAATTAACTTTTTGCATAGTAGAATCTGAGATTGGATGGGTGAATTTGAATATCTTGTCAAGAAGCATTTGGTTCTTTACTGTTTTATTTCTCCTTATCACTGGTAGATTGTGGATACAGTGAGAGTGAACTGGCTCCACCCATACATGGAAAGACCACACTTCCAATGATGATGAACAAACAGACAAACAAATAAACAAATAAATCAAAATAGAATGAGACAGGTATAGTAGTTGTTTACAATCCCAACACTGAGAAGACTGAGGCAGAAGGACTATCACTGGTTTAAGACCAGCATGGGCTAAATTACGAGTTATAGGTCAGTCTTGGTTACAGAATGAGACCTGTTTCACAAAAGCAGTCAAAGAAAAATAAAACAAATGGAATCAGGGTGCCTGGATATTCTTAGAAAATGTTGCTTTATTCCTTGGCCTGTTTACCAGCTCTGATTTTTACATAGTTAGAATAAATCTTCAATTTTATTTAAACCCCTTCTTTACAGTTTTCTGATAAAGGCTTATAAGTTTGAAAGCCCATAATCTACAAATACATAAAACTAAATTAATATCCTATGTATAACCTTGGAAAAGAGAGATATTTCTCTGTATGTTTTTAGCTTCAAAGTCAATAATTGCAATATAATATAAACCAATACATAGAAAATCTTACAGGGTCAAACAGGGAATCATTAACCTACATTGTGGTAAAGATAGAAGGAAAATCTCAGGACTTGCCTGAAGTTTGTATAGATTCTTTGCAACTGGAATCGAGGTCTGAAATGGCATGAAATGATCATCATTTAAAACGCATTGTTTCCAGCCTGTGGTCCTTTGGATGTATTATAATTGAGTTTGAGCTAAATGCCTGGAATTTACCTGAATTACTAAGATATTTCTTAACCTAATCTGTTCTATTTCAACTTCTTCCATCACTCCTTTTCACTTTGGAGGAATTCCAGTATTTCTGTAAGCATTGTGCCTGCAGTATTAAACTATGATGATATTATTAATAAGAATTGATATATTTTCTTTATTCAAAATCTTTAAAGATACAATATTGTTTGATCTGTAAGAACAAAGCTGTCAAACTTCATGCTTTAATAAACATTTTGTGGAGTCTTACATTTGTCACTATATGAATAATTGATTTATACTTTGCAATTTTAAACTTTCTATTTAGTGAATATATAATGATGAATCTTTTCCTTACAAATACCTGAATTATTTTGGTTGCCTTTCATGCAAAACTTGTACCTCAAAATTCCTTTATCATACTCTGTTCTTGGTTGTATTCTAACCACCCCCCAAGTTTCATATTTCTATAAATTAAATTAACCCATTTCCTCAAACACAACATTACTTGCCTGTTCAACTGCTTTTCATCAGTTTTTGTTGTACTGTTAAATATAAGACTATAATACTAGCAAATGAATATCCTGATGCTATTCATAAAATATATATTTTCATATAAAATTTTAACTTAAGCAAGAGAACAATTATTATTACCATTAACTTTTAGGAAAAAAGTACAAAGTATTTCATAAGAAAATCCTAATGTTTTAATTTGAGCATCCAACTCCAACTGTCCAATAAAATTAATTTGTAATGTATATATGCTTTCTCCATAAGGTCTCAACATGTACAATATTATTAAAAGAAAGAAAGTTCTATGAGATTTTATATAGTTACCTTTTGATTTCTGGGACCAAAACCCTAACCAGAAGCAGCTGAAAGGAGGAAAGATTTTGTTTTGGCTTACAGCTTGAGAAGAAATGTCTTTCATAATAAGGAAAGCATGTCAGAACAGGCAACTGGCTCACATTTTTGTGCATCACTAACAGGGCAAGAATAGCAAGAATGAACTATCTAGTGAATACCCAGGAGATTTGAATGAAGAAACCTCAAGGACTATCCTCAGGAACATAATTCCTCCACCTTCTAAAAGTTCCAGTACTCTGACAAATTGCAACTATCTGTGGACTTAGTATTCAAATCACAGGAGTCTATAGCAGATATTTCATATTTAAACTACCACCTTCCCTCTTGCTACCCCTATACACTTATTGCCATATCATTATGTAAGATGTATCAGTCCAATTTGTAAAGTAGCATAGCCCTTACCAGTACTAACACTGTCAAAAAGAAATCCAAGTTTTACCTGAGATTCAAGGCAGACTCTGAACCTCTAAAATAATAACCAGGAAATTTACCTAGCTAACATTTATCCTATCAAAACCATTTTTGTTTCCTGTCTTTTTTAGGCTTAGTTTTCATCACTAATTAATTAGAGGAAATTTCAAAAACATATATTGTTCTGAAATACCGTGCATGATAGTGAATTGAGATGATATGGAAAGTAGATGCCAGTAACATTAGTAATATAACCTATACCTTTCATAGTCTACTGATAATTATAATAATAATACCTAACATTTATGTAAAACATTTAATGAACCATTCATGTTGCATGCCATGTCAAAATAGTATAGCTGCAGAGGATCCTTTACTCTTATTTTATAAGTGAGGAAATAGAAACTTATCAATACTATGGAATGAATTTCACCATAGAGCCAATATTATTCTTTCTATATGAATCTAGTGGTCATTGCATTAACCATGGCAACATCTGATATTTATAGCATGAAGCCAGGAAATAATCTTGAAAATCTTTATCTTTCTGAGATATGTGAACTAAAAAGATGGTAAGAGTATCAAATCACAGAAATGGCAGAGTTCATACTTTGTTTTGCTAAGAGGCAACAAGTGCGTGTTGCTTTTTTCTTCCACCTCAGAACACAAACAAGTTAAAATTTTAGAAAAGACCATGACAAATAACTGAATGTGGTCTGGATCAATAAAGCAGCTGCTGCAAAGCAGCCTTGGGCTCCAGAATTTCTGCAAAACTATCAGCATCTAATGTCACAGTGTTCTTTGAAGGATGAAAGTTAGGCTGAGATCTGGAATGTAATTTTCTTTTTTATTTAATGTCAGTGATTGAATTTTCAGTAAGCTTTCCAAATTGCTTAATAAGACAAAGCAAAATGTGAGTACTCATATCTCCTATAAACTGGTTCATATAATTCTAAGAGTTTCTTAAGGGGAAAATGCCATCAAATAACAACTGAACACATACACACATACACACACACATCATGTATACATATACATATACATATGTATATGTTTGTATGAATGCATATGTATGTGTGTGTATGTATATAATATTATATATTCTATTATTATATTATATTATATTATTATAATAGAATATATTATAATATAGTCTATTATTATATTATATTATATTATATTATAGAATATTATATATTCTATTATATAATAGAAATTTCACCTACAACAAAGATTGCTTTTAGCACATATAATATAATCATTTCATTATTTTACTATACTATTATATATGTGTGAAATTTATTTTTGTGTTTACAAGTGCATATAATAAACATACATTTCTGTATACATATGTTCTTCTGTGAAATACAACAGCCCTGGGTACAGAAAACATTGTACTTTAAATACCAAAAATTTGAAGGAAAGTCTTTTATAACAGTAGATATAATGAAATGAAAATTATCACAAGTAAGTTTACTTCCTCACCAAAAGAAACAGCACGCAATAATGTGATTTCTGAAACCTCTACACTGTTGGACCCCAATATATATATATATTTTTTACAGTGAGTCCTCATTTTGCCTCTGGATGCCTCTTATGGTCTGTCTAGGTATTTCTAAATTATATGAGATTTATTCTGGTAATGACAGTGTTTGTATTTTTTTTCCATTTGTAATAGCAAAATGAGTGTTTTACATGTTGCTTTGTCAATCAGTTAGAATAACTCTATCTTCTTTTTGTTAAATAAAGCATGATTTCAGACCAGAATCATTATGTTATTCCCACTATATCTATCAATGCTCAGGAAAATGTTAGGAACTGGGCCTTGAATGGTAACAAGTCTGTCTTCCAGAACATAGAATTTCTTACATTTTCTTTAAAATTCATTGTTATTACCTCTTTATCCATGTAATGTCTTATTTGTGATATTGATATACTGAAAACTTTTATCAATAAAGATATAAGGCAAACTTTTATTGTTGCATAAAGTGTCTTTAATGTTGTACTCTTCCTCTATATATTGTCCTTATGCACAATATTCTTACTATTGGTATCAAAAGGAATGAAATTGAGAACACATGAAATATGCATCTGGATAACCAAGAGAAGATTAAACTGAGAACAACAAATTAAACAGCACATATAGTATGCTTTTCTGTAACACTTATAATGAAGGTGTTGAAAAAGCATTACATTGATATGCAAGGTCACTGAACAAATGTGATGAGAGAGAATTTAGGTATTGTCACATTTTGCATCCAGGTTATAGTTTGTCAGCTCTTCCCTCACCTCCTAAGGGAATCTGCTGATTCTTTGATAAATGATTTATTTCCATCCTGGGGTAGGAAATTGGATGAGCTCAGGTGAAGTTTTTATCTGTGCTTTGTCAGACTCCCATTGTTCTGATAAAATATTTGATATAAAATTAAAGGGAAGAAATATTTATTTTGACTCATGATTTCACTTTCTAGTCCATAGTCACTTGAGCCCATCCTTTGTGAGCCTTGGTGAGGGATATCACAACCTCAGAAAGTTGTTATAGAGATTTTCTTATATCATGGAAACTTAGGAAAGGAGAGAGAGAGAAAGAGGGAGAGGTAGAGGAAGAAGAAGAAGAAGAAGAGGAGGAGAAGGAGGAGGAGGAGGAAGAGGAGGAAGAGGAAGAGGAGGAGGAGGAGGAGGAGGAGGGGGAAGAGGAAGAAGAGGAGAAGGGGGAGGGTGAGAAAGAGAAAAAGAGGGGAGAGTGGAGAGGGACAGGAGAGAAGAGAGGGAAGAGAAGAGAGAGAAAAGAGAGAGAGCACCCAAGGAGATTAGGAAGGATTGGGATTAAGTAATACCTTTTAGGACATATTTCCTGTAACTCATTTTCACCAACCAGGCCTCATCCTAATAATGTCATGGAATTTTGAACCCATCAGTGGATTAATCTAATGATGAAGTCAGAGACCTCATTATTCTACCACTTCACCAAAGCCTATCAACTGGAAACTCAGCCTTAACAACTGAAATTTTGGTGATATTAAATATTTAAATCAAAAGACCCTGAACAAATAAATAAATAAATAAATAAAATAAAATAAAGACTTTTGTTAAGGACAGTGTAAAAAGAGCTCACTATTGCCAAGGGTGGCATCATTTGACATCAAAGTAATATAAATGACTAAACAAACAATCATATTCCTTCATAGATTTAATATGATTCCTACATTAGTGAGAGAAGACAAGATGACCAATAAATGAAATTAAAACATCACTGGAAACAGTTGGAAATAAGTGAAGCCCTTTTCATACTAATTGTGTTTATTCCATGTACCCACACGGAACTAGCAAAAGGAGGTCGTCTTCTTCCCCCTATATGATATCTTGAGCACCAAAGTCTTAGTCAGGTAGCAGGCCTCTCCAAAACATGGAATCTGGATCTATAGCCATTTGATGGTTATAGAAAATGAGAATGTTGGGTTAAGACAAACAAGTAAAATGACAGCAAAATAAAACAAATGAAAAATTTCCCTGAAATTTTCTACAATTTAACTGACTCTGAAATGAAGAGAAAAATAAATAAACTAAAGAGCAGGGGAAGAATGGAATGGCTTTCTCTGGCTCTAAGGCCTACTGAGGCATCACAGAAATATGAAATGTGCACACTGGTTCAGACATTTATTTGAAATAATGAACAATTGTAATCTACTTTTGAAACAATTAGAACTTACATTGTGAACTAATATAATATGACAGAGAAGAATGATTTTAAAGTACTTATGAATGGTAGCTTTATTATTGATACTTTACAAACTTGTGTAAATATCCCTAAATATATGGATTTTTTAATGATAAAGATATGCAGCAGTTGAGATTTTCTTTAAAATACTTCAGCAAATATGAATAATAAATAAGTCCATGAGCAAATATAAGTGTAAAAATATGATAATCGTTGTGTACATTAGATCAATTTGGGACTCATAACTATAATTTAACAGGTTTAATGATTTTATTACTTTTGTGATATTTGAGTTTTTTTCATAATTAAATGAATCAGTAAAATGTGGAGCTGAGTTATAAATCGAATGGAAATAAATTTGTGATTGCTGATGACAGTGAATTCTTACCTCATGAGACACAATTATTTCCTTATATTTCTTTAAAAAAGCAAGTTCACAATATATCATTCCATGTCAAAAATTATTTAGAAAAGCAAAATAGTGCATCACTAAATTTCATGTCTATCTTATACTATTAGAGTAGAAACTCCAAACTTAAAGACATCTGTCTACAATAGATCATTTCTCCCATATGTAAGGTGTTTTTTCCAAGCTCTATTAATAACTGAATATTAGGAATTTATGAATATATTTCACTCAGATTTTTCCATAGTATTCAGTTATGGTTATATGTGTAAATTAAATAAGACTAGTGAGAACTAAGATTTCAGGAACTATAGTTGGAGTTGATGGAAGTTTTTTTTTTTTTAATAAATGAAGCTTAGGCAAGAAATAAAATTGCTATCCAGAACAGAAATGGTCTTTGAACACAATATTGGACCCCAGAACTCAGTCTCTGTAAATGTGAATCAGTATGTTGGAATGGGTTACCTTTGTCACATGACAAAGATACCTGAACTCTTGCAATTTTCTTGCCTTAACCACTAAGCAATCATTCATCTCTATTTGTTTTTCAGTTGTCATAAAGCAATAACCTTGTTATATGGTCTAGGTAATATTAAATAAATTTGAACTTGCCATCAGTGTTTGACTGAATGTCAGGCATTTCAACTTGGCACCTGGAATCCCATTTTTAAAGACAGCTTGGGAGCTAGAACTTGCTTGAGTACCACATTTTGATGGTGGCATTGTTTACATAGACTCACATATTACACAGTGACTTCTTTCATGACATTACCATTTACTTTGTCTTGAACCTATGTGTCCACCTCTCATGTCCAGTAATGAGATATGTTTCATGAAGTACCAAACAACTATCTTTATATACATGATAATACCACATTCCTAAAATTATCTGTGAATAGCCTCTGCCACTTTCTCTGTGACCTGTATAGAGATCATATCATATTTTTCTGGAATTTGATAATCATGTGGTACTTTCTGCTGTTTCGGCTTGTTTGACTTCCTTTATTGGGAGAAAAAATATTTCTCTCTTTGGAAAATATTCTGCTACTCAGTTCTTCTCTTTACCAACTTTGTATAGTTGTAAGAAATGTTTCTTCCATGTAACTCATCTCTGTTTTCCTTAGTCTTGAGAGAATAAGCTTCTCTTTCCAGCTCTGGTGGCTACATGAAGAATGGGAAGACACAGCACCCTTGGGACCATGTCTTATGGTTGTTTCTGTGCACCAGTCCCCAGCAGCTTCTTTCTATGCCCGATCACTGGTCAAACCCTCACAAGTCTGACTGGCAGCAGCTTAAGCAGGAATGATCAGAGATAGAGGAGGGTGCAAAGAGCACAGACCAGTGTAGATGCCTTTGAAGTTGAGTCATGTGAGTAAAATATAGACGAAGTAAAAAGGAAAGTTTCATAATCAACATGAAGAATCCAGCTTTTTGGTGAGTACAAGTATCTTACCATCCTTGGGAGAAATTTAAGCCTACCCTGTGTTGAAACTGCCTAAACTAGAGCCCATGCTGCTAGAATAAAGCAGACAGGAGACACTCCATGGAAATGGAGTCCTTTTACGGACAGATGGCTCTGGACAGAGGCAGCAGCATCTATTTTCATTAAAAAATGCCAGGCATTCTCTGTATAATGTCCTCCAGCTTATTCTGGAAGACTGGGTTCAGTTATGACCTTTATTTGCCCTTTTGAAAACCTGGACTTTCCACATTTGAGATCCTCCATACCTGGCCATTAATTATTTTACACGGCTGTCCAGGGTGGCCAGCTCAAGGCTGAATGAGTGAGCCAGTCTGAGAGTTGAGTTGGGTGAGCCTGCAGAGAAGGACCAAGGACCCCCAAGCCCCAGTGGCTTCATGGGAGACCCAAGGAGTTTGGAAGGTGGAACAGATGTGAGCAGCGTGACCAGATCTTCTCCTTCCTAGATGCTTTCTTGTTACTCTTCATGTGTCTGCCTCCTTTGGCTTTTGTCAGTGTTCCGGAGCTGGCATAGGGGATTCCACAGGGCTAAGGCCAGTTACCTTCATGTTTCTAGTGCTAGTTGTGCCCTAATGCATAAGACTTACTTTATCTCCAGTTTTACCAGGAGACTAATGAAGACATTCTAATTATGAGATGGTAAACAAATTCTTCTAAGAGTTTGAGGTACAAGTGATCAGTCAAACACAAAGCTTCTCAGATTAAACTGAGTTCACACAAACAATGACTGTGACTCAAGAATAAATTCCATTAGACATCACTTTATTCTAGATTGCCTGCACTTGATGAGACAAATATTTGATGGCTTTCCTGGTTTGACTTTGAAGATTAATCGGGTACTTTGTGTGAAAGACTAATAAACATGTAAAAAGAAAAGAAGTTACCTCTGAAAATAAAGACTCCACCATTTTAGCAGTAATAAATCCATCTTATTCAATAGTAATCACTGAGATTAATATTAATTGTAATCAATACACTGAAGACAGATTATGTCTGTCCATTTCTTTTACCCTGCCATTTATTCAGATAGCCTCATGGATCTGAGAAAATACTCCCTGATCAAAAATTCTTCATCCACGTTAGGTAAACTAACACTTCCAGGCACAAGGTTATCATTGTGTAAATCATGTCTTTTTGTGTCTGAAATGATAGCCTCATATCCTCTAAATTCTTGTTCATCTCCATGGCTCCATGGTATAAAACATGCCCAACTAGGTCTCTTTCCCCTTATGCCTGAACTGTGCTTCAGGTTTCATTTGATTTTTTTTTTTTAATGATTCTAGGTGTGTGTGTGTGTGTGTGTGTGTGTGTGTGAGAGAGAGAGAGAGAGAGAGAGAGAGAGAGAGAGAGAGAAAGAGAGAGACTCTGGCTTGAACCCACAGTCTTACAATCTAGGAAAATAAAATACACCCTCAAATCCATATAGTATATCTGTTAATATTGAAAAGTTAACAGCTAAGTATTTTTTTTGTTTATTATTTATTTATTTGAGAGCAACAGACAGAGAAAGAGGCAGATATAGAGAGACAGAGAATGGGCATGCCAGTGTCTCCAGCCACTGCAAAGGAACTACAGATGCGTGTGCCCCCTTGTGCATCTGGCTAAGGTGGGTCCTGGGGAATTTCACCTTGAACCAGGATTTTTAGGTTTCACAGGCAAGCGCTTAACAGGTAAGCCATCTCTCCAGCCCAACAGCTAACTATTTAACAGAAATAAATAAATAAATAAATAAATAAATAAATAAATAAATAAACGAAACAACTAAAAATGTAAATATGCCTGAACTTCTCCTCCTTTCAGGAAGTTAAAAAAAAAGTTCTATATTCTTATTTCCAATAGATATCAAACATTTATCTGTTGATCAGAGAGACCTATGAGATCCCCAAAACAAGACAGGCTTCTGTCAAAGCACTTGTTTACCTGTCTTAGGGGAAAGGTAAGCCCGTATTGCTGAAGAAACCATATGCTGTCAACACAGAACATTGGAAGATCTGGCTGAATCTGGAAGGAAGTCAGCTCCCAGATGGTTAGCTAAAACCTGCAACATAAGATGCTGGGCAAAAATGACCAACAACACTGTAAGCAAGTAGGGGACCCTATTGTATGCAAGCAACCATCCTGACAAGATGTACACACCTGCTCATTAGTGGCACTCAGCCTAGGTAGGTAACCAATGGCCTTCTAACTGGAAAAGAAGCCATAGTTGGAACTGAGATCCAAATCAGAATCCTATGGTGACCAAGATTATGGACTCTATCTAGAAGCTTCCACTAGTCTTTGGTCAAAAGTGAGACTGTGTCCATTAAAATTTCTGAATTAGCAATGCTTATACCCTTTAACCTGTCCTAATATCAGTCTCTATTAGAGAATCTGCTTTTCTTTTTCAGAAATCAGCAAGAACAGGGGACAATCAAAATCTACAACAGGACAAGGATCACTGACTCCATATCAGTAGGTGGACCATCCTACCTATCATAGCAGCTGGAGCCCAGGTGAAAACACAAAGTACTTGGTGAGATGAGCAAAAATGCTGCTTCCATGGTGAGCCTGACAACCAGTGCCAGGGTGATGGGTCACAGACACTGAGGATACTCAAAATGCTCCAGAGCCAATACTCAGAACCTGCTGAGTGTGTAACACCAAAGCAGACTTAAGTCACACCCACCAAAGCTCAGGGGATTTTGCAGAATAGGATGTAGAAAGAATGTAAGAGCACAGGGTGGGAGGAAATATCCAGAGGCATTGCCCTCCCCCCCCACACAATGACTGACTCCTGCTTTCACAACTCATAACCCAAAACTCCATGGTGAATACCAGCAATCCCACTAAGGCTGGTGGGGGGGGGGCAGCTCTCGATGGAGTGGGGACAGGGACAAGGGAAATGATGGTACCTTCAGTTGATGCATCCATACCAAGTTTCAAATTAATTAGAAAAAAATATAGGAAGCTCCAAGTTCAGTGAGAGACTGTCTGAATGAAATAAGGAGGAAGGGGCTGAAAGGATTGTTTAGTCATTAAGGCATTTGCTTGCAAAGCCAAAGGATCCTGACTTGATTCCCAGGACACAAATTAGCCATATGCACAAGGGGGTACACACATTTGGAGTTCATTTGCAGTGGCTGGAGACCCTGGTGCACCCATTCTCTCTCTCCCTCCCTCCCTCTCTCCCTCCTTCTCTCCTTCTCTCTCTCTCTCTCTCTCTCTCTCTCTCTCTCTCTCTCCCTTGTTTCTCTGTCAAATAAAAAATAAATAAAAATATAATATTGTTTAAAAAGAAATAGGGAGGAAATGTAACAAAGGACACCCACATGCATTCCAGTGCACAGCCATCTGCACTCACACACACTTTCATACCACACACACACACACACACACACACACACACACTCACACAAAACAATATGGGGGTTCTGGCTTTAGACTTGAAAGCAAGTGTGCCTATGAAAAAATGTGACTCTCAATCTTTGGTAGTTTAGGGGAATGTTTCAAATATATTAGAGATCTTTTCTCAGAAGATTTGCTGAAGTGGTGCCCCATGGTTCCTCTTTTAGATTGGGAAATTCAAATTATTTCCTTCAAAAGAGTGTAGGGAACACTGTGTTCTGACACCATTTTGTAGCAGTTTCTGGGCTTTCTAATTTTTGTTAAGTGCATTTTAAATTTAAAAGGAAATTTTAGGACTCCAATTGAGTTTTAGCAATGAAACTACAGTCCATTATATCTTAAGTCCTTTGACTTTTGCCTTCTTTCCTCTTTTAACATTGAGAATATGGGATATGATAAATTATAGGTATTAGATTTCTGGCAAAATACAGTTTAGGACACTGCACGTTTCAGCATAAAGTACAAAAAAATCAATCTTTTCTGCTGTCATAAAGCTTATTGAAAACTTCTATTGTGCCATTAAAATTAATGTAATCACTTTTCTCCTTCTTTCTAAGTTACCCTGTCCTTTTGCCCTACCCCTTTGGGTCATCTCCCCTTGAAGAAACTGGGCCCATTCTCGTACTTCCACCTGAATTAAATCTTGAAACGAAAGCTGCAAAATGTGGCCTTCCTAATTCATATTTTACACTAAAAAGATTTAATTTTCTCAGAAGACTGCTGAATTTCCATTTGGATATTTCCCATATACTTTGCATCATTTAAAACCTGCTACTATAAAAATATAGAGGGAATGTGCTCATATTTGAAATATGGTTGAAGAAAGCATTAAACCTAAAATAATTTACAACAACTTTTTGATTTAAGAGAATACTTTTTAGAGTTTTTATTAGGCTTCAGAATAAAGTTTGTCAGTGACTTATAGTATATTAATATTTAATTATAAGGAATTACATTTCCATTTCTGATCTTAAGTTAAAATGGAGTTACAGTGAGTTCAATATTAAACATTTGTTTTAGGAAAGGTAGTTTTATTTTTAATTTTATTTTTTTTATTTAGGTTTTTTTTTTTTTTTTTTTTTTTGGTTTTTTGAGGTAGGGTCTTACTGTAACCCAGGCTGACCTGGAATTCATTATGTAATCTCAGGGTGGCCTTGAACTAATGGTGATCCTCCTACTTCTGCCTCCCAAGTGCTGGGATTAAAGGCATGCACCACTATGCCCGGCTTTATTTTTAGTCTTTATAAAACTTATACCACATTTTACTTTATGGGTATCTAAGCATCTTGTGAGTTAACCTCACTCACTTTAACACCAAGAGCAAATGTGGGTGTCACTAGCCTTTCTGTGGAGGGCTTGTCACATGGAAGTATTTGCAGGCCAACTCTTGAAATGTATGACCCCTAGCCTCCAAGTGCTCAATGCGACTTCAAGGAGATCATATGTACTCTTTGTCTCTATGCTTTTGTATTAGCTGGGTTTCTCTAGAGGAACCAACTGATGGAATAAATGTACAGTAGAAAGGGAATCTATTAGGTTGTTTTACAGTATACGAGATGGGCAGTCTAACAGTGATTGTCTCCAGCTGGGGAGCCAGAAAGAGAACCCACTAGTTGCTAAGTCCGTAAATCTGGATGCCTCACTAGTCCCAATTGGGCACTAAATACCTGAAGGATTCCTGAAGAGAAACAGGTCATCAGTCCCTGTTGAAAGGCTGATGAAGCTGAGTTGTAACATGCACGCAGGATGGCAGACACAGAGTGGATGCACGCACCGGTGAGGAATTCCACTGTCTGGGCACTATGGACTCCAGCACTGGAAGGAGAGCCCATTCTGGGGAAAGGTTCTTCTCCCTCTGCCAATCCTTCTTGAAAGCACCATCACTGACATGCCCAGGAGGCAAGTCTCTTACTTGACTCCTGATGTAGTCAAGGTGAAAATAGAAATTACCATCATGGTCTCTTTTCTTTACCTCCAATTTAGTAAAACAGCTGTTTAACTTGAAAAACTAAGCCCCCACAGGAAAATAAGTTTCTCTCAAGTTTCTCCTTTACTAAAGCAGGATATTTGATCTTCAGTCAGGAATTCATATAAACTGCTTTTATGAGTAAGAATGCAGATAATAAAAATGAAGTCATTTTAACAGGATAGCTCAAAAAAATCACCAGTCACCTTATGTTAAATTTTTCTTGGAAACATTTTTTTCCTATAATAGGCACTTGCATACCTTCTCACATTATATTTGCTGAACAAAACCTCTACTTGATTTTACTGCTTGATTATGTGGCATGCTCCCCTTTATTGAATTCTCATATGCAAAGAGAGCCTGTCCCTGTTAGAACATATCCTTTATACTTGCCTAAAGGAGCAGAGGGAAATTAAAGAAAAGTGGTTGTTCACCATAGATTCAATGACTAGAGAGTAATAGAAAATTCTTCTAATTCATTCTTATATCCTTTTATTACTTTTGTTGCAACCAGTTTCTGTTCTGTTCTATTCTTCTGATGCTAAGGGTATACTTCTCCCATTGCCTCATGAGGAAAGAAAGAGGGGTGTGGTGAGGGTGTTGCTAATAGAAGCTTCAGAGGTGCTGATGTAGCTGTCTGCTTCTCACAGTACCATCAAACTCTCTCATCCTTCAAGAACACACACACACACACAATAAAACCTTTTTCCTGCTGCCTTATGTAATTCATAAAAAAATGTAAAAACAACTGCAATAAATGTATTTCTTCCTTAAGGCTCCATTTTAATATGAGTGGTATTTTAAAATAATAGCATAAATTGCTAAAGGAAGAAAGAACCTATTGAGAGGCTTGAATTCCAATTAACTGTCAGTGATTGCATTGTCGCTCTGGGTCAATTACATGGAGGATTTCAGGGATCAGTGTTTTTGTAGAGGGACAAAGGCCAGGGTCCTGGAGGCTTGGCAAGCTCCTGAGTAGCCTCTGAGAGCACAAGTTAAACTTTGATTTGGGGAAATTTACTTAAGGAGTACACCTCATTTCTAAAAGCCAGAAAAAAATGATGATGATATTTTACTCTGGTACATGCTCATATTTCAGTAGTCTTTGAATATTTCTCAGAGTTCTCTGCTCATCTCTTTTATTTCCCTAATCATATAACAAATGGCAGCCTTCAAAAAATAATACTTGAAAGTGTTAATCTAAGTGTTTATAAACATAAAGGAACATGGGGAAAATAAAGCATATATATCAACTGAAGAATAAAATTAAGTACTTTACCTAGTATTAACTAAAGTATATTATGTGACACTTAATGCATATGTTTTTTATATTCATTTATTTAAGCTTTTTAAAATCCTTATATGGTGATTCTTATATTATACACAAAAAAACTAAGATTTTAAGATCTGGTACTAAATTTTTGTGTGAATAATTTTCATATAATTTATATGATGAATAAAGGCACAGTATTATTATGTAACCTATAGTAATATGAAAATCATAATTCCCCTGCTTCAGTCTTGTAAGTACTGGGGTTATTGGCATGTGCTATCATCACAAATTTTCCCCAGTGCAGTTTCAGAAAACATGGTGTACTAGGCAAAAGAAACATGTTTTTCATGCTTTGTGCTTCAGTGGTGCAGTGAAATCCTTTCTTTCTGTCTGCTTTCTGTCTGTTTTCTTCTTCTTTTATATGTACTTGGGTACTTTTGGTATTGATATCTGTCTTAGTCTTCTTTTTTCCACTCCTACTTCTGGTTACCAGTTCTCAGTCTCATTGCCTTGGGAAAGCGTATAGTTTTCATGTGCTGTTTGAATCCAGTCTTCAGTAAGATATCTTCTGGCAACAGAGCTGGCATTTTGATTTCCATACAGCTGACACTTGCCTTCCTGCACTAGTGCTGACCTTTGGGATAGTTGAAGAAGGAGAACAAGGATTTATTAATCTTCTCAAATACCAACATGGTACCAAGTGATAAATGCTATTCCAGAGCAATTGAACAAACTGTCAAATATTGCAGGACCTAGTGAAGGGAATCACCACTATTGCCATTAGAGAAGAGCAGACATCACATAGGTGGTTTATTTTATGTCAGTATAGATGGAAGATTGCTATTGCTCCATAAAAATACTGAGGAAGGTAAAACTTTAAGCAGATAACAGAAATGGCATGCATTATCTCATTTCCACTTTAAAATATTTTATTTTTATGTATTTATTTGACAGAGAAAGAGGGGGAGAGAGAAAGGGTATGCCAGGGCCTCCAGCCACTACAAACAAACTCCAGACACATGTGCCCCCTTGTGCATCTGGCTAACATAGTTCCTGGGGATTCAAACCTGGGTCCTTCAGCTTTTCAGGCAAATGCCTTAATGGCTAAGCCTTTCCTCCAGCCCTCATTTACAGTTTATAAAAAGTGTATATGATTATTCTCATATTTCATGTAATAAATTGTGTTTTACACCAGGGCATATTCCACAGCCTAGCATATTCAGGGAACATTAAATTCATATTAACTAGATCACATGATGCATGAAAAAAATGGACAGCTAAAACTATAGACATGATTGTTTTGGCAGGATAATAAAGCAAAGTTATTTTATTAAGCATGCAATTGACTCAATAAAGGTCTATCTTGTAGATAACTGCTATATTTGTGAGTTGAAGTCTGATTAAAAAAGTAAAATTATGGACTTTAGTTTGGGAAGTTCAAAAGTAGCTTTTTAACTCATCAAACAGAGAGATCCTGAAGGACTAAATACAAGGATTTGGTGAAAGAAAATAGGGAGAACATAATGTATTAGATTCTTATAGAAGTATATTTCTATCATTCACGAATGGCCTTGACATGGTATTAAGGAGGCATCTTGACAGTACTAAATAAAATACTTGTTTTTAATGACGACATAGTAAATAAAAAATAGTTTATTATGTGTAATATGAGAGCCATAATATAAACTTTTTATAATGTATAAATGAGTTAATATATACCATTTCTTCCATCTTCTTTTTAAAAGTAGGACTTATAAACTTATAGTCAGAGACTAAAATACCTAACATTAGTAACTATTATGCAATTGAGGAAAATAATGCAAAATGCAATACATCTTATATTACTTTGAATTTTATGATATAAACTATAAGCTTAAGATATAGCTACAGGTCTGTAGAGATGGCTTAGCAGTTAAGGCACTTGCCTGTAAAGCCTCAGGATCCAGGTTTGACTCCTCAGAACCCATGTAAGTAAGATGCACAAAGTGGCACATGTGTCTGCAGTTGGATTGCAATGGTTAGAGGACCTGTTGTGCCCACTCTCTCCCTCTTGCCCTTTCTTCCTCGGAAATAAATAAATTAAAATAAAATATAAAAAGATATAACTACAAACTCCAGATTGAGTTATTGTTGTGTTTTAAAGTCTACTGAGCAAGGCTCATCAAGATAAGCAGAAAAACATATTTTAAAATATAAGTTTGCAGACAATAAAGGAAAATACATGAATAATCACTGTGTGAGAGGGAAAATTAAAATCAAAGGTGGAGGGTGGTAAGATAGGAGGAGGTAAGAATTAAAAAAAGAAAAATGAAAGAAAAGGATAAAGGTAGGAATTCAGATAGATGTCTGGAGCATATTGCAATTACTGAAGCTTTTCAATGATCATCTTTATCATATCTATTGTTATCAGGAGTACCAGACCTTGCTTTTAGCTCAGATGTCCTGCACATATGACCAACCATAAAGTCTGGGCAAGATATATCTTGCTATACTATTACATATGTATTAGTTATTTTGATTTATTGCTTCAAAATATCTGAAGCAAAGTACTTAGGAAGAAGACAGGTTTATTTAACAGACTCATTTTTTTCTTGACACAAACCCAACAGGTTGGCCTTTTTCATGAGAGAGATTAAGAGTTAAATAGAGAGAGAGAGAAAGAAAGAGAGAGAGAGAGAAATGGAATTGGCATTCCAAGGCCTGTAGCCACTGTACTAAAACTCCAGACTCATTGGCCACTTTTTGTGCATGTGCAACTTTGCAAATGTGTCCCCTTGTGTGTCTGGCTTATGTAGTATCTGTGAAGTCAAACATGTGTCCTTAGGCTTCACAGGCAAGTGCCTTAACTGCTAAACCATCTCCCCAGGCCTTCACTCAAACTTTTAATGCTACAAAACCTAGCATCATGAAACAAGCTATTGTAATCCCCTGTTCCACTTGACTTGCAAAAGTATGATTGATTCCAAAGGCAGTAATGCATGTAGACATGGCCAGTATATAACAAGACAGACAGAGAGTGTTGCATGCATTCAAACTTATGCTATCTTAGCAATCCCTTCTTGAAAATCTTCCAAAACTTTACACAATAAGGCAGAATCCTTAATTGCCTCAAAGACCTTCCACTAGGGTGCACTTCATGACAGTCTGGTCAGTGGGCTGTAGCACACTGAGAACCAACATCCTTACACGTGATCAATTGAGGAAAGGGGCGTTTCATAACACTCTTATCATGAATGTGCTCAGATATAAAAAATACAATGCTCATGATTAAAAAATATTTTAATTTATTGGTAATGGGACCGAGAGACAAAGAGAGGTAGAATAGGCCCACCAGGGCCTCTTGCCACTGCAAATGAATGCCAGATGCATGAGACACTTCGTGAATCTGGCTTTACATTGGTACTAGAGACTTGAAACCAGGCCATTAGGCTTTGAAAGCAAGTGCTTTCAATCACTGAACCATCTCTCCAACCCAAAGCTCATGATACTTGATGGCCATCAGAAAAAAAAAAAAAAAAAAAAAAAAAGTATCAGTACCAGAGTCCACAGAGCTTTACAAAATTAGGATTGTAGACTTCCAGTTAAGATGGCAGCTTAGGAACCACACCAAAGCAGCCTAGGGGAGAAAAATTCAAAGAATACCCAGCAAAATAGACACTTTTACTAAAAAGTGAGGTGAATAAGAAATTAAGATGGCAGCAGAGAAGTAGGAGAGATCAGAGTATCCAGAACCCAAATAGGCAGGCCTAAGAGGCTCCAGCAGTGGTGGATCTGGCTCCAAACCTGGCAGTGGTGGATTCGGTTCTGGAAGCAACTGCTCGAGCAGTGGCAGCAGCAGTAGAAGCTGCTGTGGTGGCTCCAGTTCCAACTCTGGCATTGGCAGTGCCAGCTCCAGCAGCAGCAGCAGCAGCAGCAGCAGCAGCAGCAACTCCAGCTCCAGCTCCAGCTCCACCGGTGTCAGCTCCAGCAGTAGTGGATCCATCAGAGGCAATGGTGGCTACAGCAGCAGCAGATCTAGAAGCTTCAGAGGAAGCTACAGCAGTGGCAGATCCAGCAGTGGCAGCTTCAGCATCAGCAGAGACAGGTCTGTAGGGCCACAGCTGTCAGGCTAGGCTTGCCCCACAGAAAAAGCCAGTGCCCACCTCCATAAAACAGAACAGCGGTCTAGCTATCAAACCAGCCTACTTGAAACTACAGGGCACCAAAGAGGAACACATAACTGAGATAAAAGTCGTTCATAAAGGTAACTGGGATTGCAGCAGGGAAGGGTCTCACCTGGTCACAAGCTTACTTGGAACCCTCAACAGACCAGAAATCTTAACCACTTTGTTTATAGAGGATCTTGTTGTTATAAGACCTACTAATGCATAAATACTCAGTGATTTTTTTCATTGAATGTGTACATTGTTTAGTTATATTTTAAAATCTATCAGTATTTTGTTCCACTCATCCTACTTGAATACTCCCATGGCAGGCAAACCCAATCCCTAGGAACACCCTTCTAGACACTCTGAGAGTCTTAAGAGCCACACCTAACACCTTAAGCTCCTACCCTGAAGATATATATTGATTAAAGGCACCCTCCAACAGGAGGACATTACAAACTTAAACATATATGCACCTAACATGGGGGCTCCCTAATTCATTAAACAAATGCTATTACAACTAAGGTCACAGATAACACCAAATACAGTGGTAGTGGGGGACTTCAACACGCCATTTTCATCAACTGACAGGTCATCCCAGGATAATAAAAACAGAGAGGCATCTGGACTAGATGAGATCATAGAAGGAATGGACCTAACAGATATATATAGGATATTTCATCCAAATGCTGCAGAATATACATTCTTTTCAGCAGCACATGGAACATTCTCTAAAATAGACCATATATTAGGACACAAAGCAAATCTTAACAAATTCAGAAAAATTGAAATAATTCCTTGCATTGTATCTGACCACAGTGGAACCAAACTACAAATAAATAGCAAGAAAAGCTATTGATCATACACAAAATCATGGAAACTAAACAATACACTACTAAATGATGAATGGATCATGAAGAAATCAAGAAGGAAATCAAAAACTTCATAGAATCAAACAATAATGAGAACAAAATATACCAAAATCTCTGGGACACAATGAAGGCACTTTTAAGAGGTAAATTTATAGCTTTAAGTGCCTAGATAAAGAAATTAGAAAGGTTGCAAGTAAACGACCTAATGCTTCACATTAAAGCCTTGGAAATAGAAGAACAGGGCAAACCAAAAATCAGTAGATGGGAAGAAATAATAAAGATTAGGGCAGAAATTAATGAAATAGAAACCAAAAAAAAAAAAAAATCCAAAGAATCAATGAAACAAAGTTGGTTCGTTAAAAGGATAAACAAGATTGATAAACCTTTAGCAAATCTGACCAAAAGAAAGAGAGAAGAGACACAAATTAATAATATTAGAGATGAAAAAGGTAACATCACAACAGACACCAGAGAAATTCAAAAAATCATAGGTACATACTATAAAAACATATACTCCACTAAATATGAAAATCTGAAAGAAATGGATGATTTCCTAGTTTTATATGTCCTACCTAAATTAAATCAAGATGAGATTAATCACTTAAATAAACTTATAACAAGTATGAAGATCTGAGGAGTTATCAAAAATCTCCCAAATAAAAATGTCCAGGCCCAGATGGATTCACTGCTGAATTTTACCAGACCTTCAGGAAGAACTAATGCCATTGCTTCTTAAGCTTTTCCATAAAATAGAAAAAGAAGGAATCCTAACCAAACTCCGTCTACGAAGAGAGCATCACCCTGATACCAAAACCAGGCAAAGATAGGACAAAAAAATAAAATTACAGAACAATCTCCCTCATGAACATAGATGCAAAAACTCTCAACAGAATATTGGCAAACAGAATACAAGAATATATCAGAAAGATCATTCACTTGGACCAAGTAGGCTTTATACCAGAATTGTAGGAATGGTTCAACATACACAAATCAGTTAATGTAATGCATTATATAAATGGACTGAAGGACAAAAATCATATGATCATATCATTAGACACAGAAAAAGAATTTGACAAAGTCCAACATGCCTTCATGATAAAAGTCCTACAGAGACTAGGAATAGAAGGATCATATGTCAATATAATAAAGGCTACTTATGACAAGCCTACAGCCAACATATTACTAAATGGGGAAAAACTGGAATCTGTTCCACTAAAATGAGGAAGTGACAAGGGTGTCCACTGTCCCCACTTTTATTTAATATGGTACTGAAAGATTAAGCCATAGCAATAAGGCAAGAGATGCACATAAAAGGGGTACAAATTGGAAAGGAAAAAATCCAGTTATCATTATTTTCAGATGATATTATTCCATATATAAAGGACTCTAAAGACTCTACCAGCAAACTGTTAGAGCTAATAAACACCTACAGCCATATAGCAGGATGCAAAACAAATACAGAGAAATTAGTAGCATTCCAATATGCTAATAACAAACACACAGAAAATGAAACCAGAGAATCACTCCTATTCACAATTGCATCAAAGAAAATGAAGTACCTTGGAATAAACCTAACCAAAGAAGTAAAGGATCTCTACAATGAAAACTGTAAAACACTCAAACGAGAAATTGCAGAAGACACTAGGAAGTGGAAAAACATTCCTTGTTCCTGGATCAGAAGAATCAATATTGTGAAACTGGCAATCTTACCAAAAGCAGTCTACACACTTAATGCAATCCTCATCAAAATTCCCATGTCAATCTTCATGTAAATAGAAAAAATAATGCAAAATTTCATTTGTAAAAACAGAACACCTTGAATATCTAAAATAATACTGAGTAACGAAAATGAGACTGGTGGTATCACTATAACTGATTTTAACATATACTACAGAGCCACAGTAACAAAAATAGTGTGGTACTGGCACAAAAGCAGACATGTAGATCAATGGAACAGAATACAGGACCCAGATGCAAGTCCAAGTAGCTAAAGCCACCTGATATTCAATAAAAATGCCAAAAATACTCATTGGAGAAAAGACAGCCTCTTCAGCAAATCATGCTGGGAAAACTGGGTATTTTTTCTGTACGAAGATGAAAATAAATTCTCTCTCCATGCACAAGAATTAAGTCCAAATGGATTAAAGACCTTAACATCAGACCTGAAACTCTGAAATTGCTGGAGGAAAAAGTAGGGGAAACCCTTCAACATATTGATCTTGGCAAAGACTTTCTGAATATAACCCCAATTGCTCAGGCAATAAAACCATAGAATAACTACTGGGACCTCAAGAAATTACAAAGATTTTGCACTTCAAAGAACAGTGTCAATAAAGCAAAGAGGCAACATACAGAATGGGAAAAACTCTTTGCCAGCTATATATCGGATAGAGGATTAATATCTAGGGTATACAAAGAACTCAAATCAAACAAGCCAATTAAAAAATGGCCTATGGAACTAAATAGAGTGTTCTCAAAAGAATAAATACAAATGGCACATAAGCATCTAAAAAAATGTTCTACTTCCCTAGTCATCAGGGAAATGAAGATTAAAACTCCATTGAGATTCCATCTCCTATCAGATTGGCTACCATCATAAAAACATATGATCATAAATGCTGGTAAGGATGTGAAAAAAGAGGAACCCTTCTACACTGTTGGTGGGAATGTAATCTGATCCAACTGTTGTGGAAATCAGTGTGGAGATTCCTAAAACAACTAAAGATTAATCTACCATATGACCCAGCTATAGCACTCCTAGGCATATATCCTAAGGACCCATCTCATTTCCTTAGAAGTACGTGCTCTACCATGTTTATTTCTGCTCACTTCACAATAGCTGGGAAATGGAACCAGCCTAGATGTCCCTCAACTGATGAATGGATAATGAAGATATGGCACATTTATACAATAGAGTTCTACTCAATGGTAAAGAAAAATGAAGTTATGAAATTTGCAGGAAAATGGATGGATTGGGAAAGGATTATACTTAGTGAGGTAACACAGGCCCAGAAAGCCAAGCATCAAATGTTTTCTCTCATATCTGGATCCTAGCTACAGGTGATTGGGCTTATGTGTGAGATGGAAAAAACTCAGTAGCAGATGCCAATAAGCTAGAAAAGAGATAGAAAGGGAAGAGAAAGGAAGGGAGGGAGTACTTAATAAAATGGTATTGTAAGTATAAAAATAGATTAATGGTGGTTAAAAGGCCCAAAATGGGGTCTGGGTAAGAGATTGAGTAAAGGAAAGGTGGGTCAGCTAATCAAAATGTAAGAGGATATAAATAAAACATATGCAATCCTACATTTTTGGACTATGGAACTCTCAGGAGCCATAGATTGTTGCTAGAAAATTTTCAGTTGCGAGGATTGGATATCTTCCAGTGAGTTGTTGACCAGGGAGATCCCTGATACGTCCAAAACATTATAGGACATTGCTGAGGCTCTTGGTTTCCCACCTGGAAAAGATGGTAAGACCCTATTGCTGAAGACTCCATATTCTTGGGCCACAATGCCACTGAGAAATCTTGCTGAAACTGAGCTGATAACCTCCTCCATGTACACCAGCAGACAGAAAGCTGGAAGAAGCCATTCTGCATGTAGTTCAATGGGAGAAAGAGAAATCACCAGTGAAGATAATTATCAGTGGACACTGCAAGCCTTACAATTGGCAAGGCAGGCCAAATGAGCCAAGGGGTGCAATAGTGGCATGTCTGTTATGGGGAAAACAAACTGCCCTCTAATTGGACTGGAGGCCTACTCCATGGGAAAGGAATATATCTCTGATACTGAAAACTCAAAACAGGGGTAGTCATAAGCCCTAGGGGTGTAACATCTGCTGTTGTCTGGCCAAAAGTATATACTATGCTTATCAAACTACCCAGTAAGCACTTCTGTTAATATTCAAACCCTTATATTAATGCTACTCTCACTTTTGGTTGAGAATTTTCTCTTTTCAGATAGCAGTGACCTTGGAACAACTCAGAAGGTATCATGGTGATGGAAAGAAATGGCCTCAGTGCTCAGTACTGCAATATCTGTATCACACCTTCCAAGGCTCAGGGTCTAATGCGGAAGAAGTGGATGAAAGAAAGTAAGAGCCAAAGGAAGGGAAGGACTCGATTCAACATGCTTCCTCCAGACACAAAATGGCCTGGATATCCATGGCCTCACAGTGCCTGATACTACCTGCATAAGATCATCATAAGAGGAGGAAAAGATCAAGACATAAAAGTAAAAGAGAGACTGATTGAGATGGGGGGTTATGATGGAGAGTGGAGTTTCAAAGGGGTAAGTGGGGGGAGGGAGGGTATCACCATGTGGTATTTTTTATAATCATGGAAGTTGTTAATAAAAACAAATTAAAAAGTTTTAAGAAAAGTTAGGATTGTCAAAAATCATGTCTGCTACTAATGGCAGCTGTTGGCTACTAAGATAGATGCATCAGATTCTTCAGAGGGTATAGCCACTGGTAACTTCACTTTCCATGGTGATTAACTCATGAACATTTAAGCAAGCCTTATTTTACTCAGTGAGTTATAAAAAGGTATGACCATTACATGGAAATCAATAGGGAAAAAGAAGGAATGGGGAGAGGATAATTGTGAGCAATACAATCAAAATGCATGTCTTTTAGGTAAAATGTATTAAACCAGAATTGTTTCCCATAAGTACATAAGACAATGTTTTTCTTTGAGCACTTTTTAAAAAATACATGAAAGCTGGAGAAATGGCTCAACAGTTAATGGTACTTGCTTACAAAGCCTGGAGACCTGGGTTCAATACCCATCTCCCACATAAAGGCAGATGCACTAATTGCCACATATGTCTGGAGTTTGTTTGCAGTGTCAAGAGACCCTGGTGTACCCATACTCATTCTCTCTTTCTCTGTCTACATCTTTCTTTCTATCATTCTGCTCAAATAAATAAATAAGAATATTCTTTTAAATATATAAAACAAATGCTTTGCACTAAAAATGTGCATTGAATCCTTCTTCTACCCAGACATATGAATGTAATTATGATATTCATTTAATGCCTACAAAACATAATATATTTCTAATATTTCTCTTAAAATATCTAGTGGTATTTGAGCCTGCTGGCATGAGACTATAATCTTAGCTATTCAAGGGGTTGAGACAGGAGAATCACAAATTCAAGGCCTGCTTGGGCAATTTAATGAGATCCTGTGTCAAACTAATTAGTTAGAAAAAAAATAAAAAAAAAGGTACTATAAGCAAACAATTGGGAAGGTAAGCAGACTTTTAACTTGTGTAAAGATTATTTAAGCCCAAAATACCAACACTTGGGGAGGTTGTGGCAAGAAAATCATCATTGTGAAGTCAGCCTAGGATATTTTAGGTGATCATGCTTTAATAAACAAACCTATAAATCCTTATGGTGCCCAGGAAAAAATAAAAGAGGGCTCACACTATCACTATTGTCTTTTGGAAAATTCTCTCACCTTGTCTTATGAGAAACTAGTCAGAATAGATAAAGTCTAAACATACTGAAACAAAGTAAGAAACTTGTGTAGTAGTCCACATGACATGTAAATAAGGATTCCATCTATATATTTTATTAACTGATTTCTATACCTCAGATCCATCATATTTTAAATGTCAACATTTTAGCTATCTCACTGACCACAAAATAACATTGATTCCAAAATCTTTATGCCAGTATTCATTAAAAAGACAAAAGAAAAAATAATTTGCAAGATTACAGAGATAAAAATAGAAATAAAGACTGCATGAACAAAAGTTGATTGACTACAGTATTGCTGAGTGTGAGATGACTTTTATTTAAGTTATTCATTCTATTTTTTTTTAACTAAAACCCATCTTGTCCAGAAAACAACATAATCAGCATTTTAATGCTAGTGTTTTAATAAGTCCCTAGTCAATTTTGTATTTCTCTTATATAATAGACTTTCAAACTGAGAACTGAAAATAGGATTTACTTTACAATGTAGGAAATATAATTCTTAGTGATTAAAGAAGAATGCTGGGAAGTGTTGCATTGGTCTTGGCTGTCTAGAATATCAGAAGCAGTGTGTGTGTGTGTGTGTGTGTGTGTGTGTGTGTGTGTGTGTGTACGCACGTGCACGCATGTGTAAGGAATTGAGTTACATGGTCATGGAGGGTGACAAATTCAGTATTTGTGGAGTGTATTTCCCAGTTAAAATTCAAAGATCAGAAGGTGTTGTGTAATCAGGGAGACCTGACACTTCCATTGCAAACCCTCACATAGGAGACTCGTCTGTAATCCTTGAAAGGACCTATCTGTTCTATTCAGATATTCAAATAATTATATAATCCTTATGAATGTTCCAAATGTATTCATTCCACCAGAGTAAATGTTCATCTCTTCCAAATAGGACAACAAAAATTTACATAAGGGCTTAGCGGTTAAGGCTCTTGTCAACAAAGCCAAAGGAGCCAGGTTCAATTCTCTAGGACCCACATAAGCCAGATCCACAAACTGGCACATGTGTCTGGAGTTCATTTGCAGCAGCAGAAGGTCCTGGCATGCCCATTCTCTCTTTCTTTCTCTCTCTGCCTCTTTCACTCACTCTCTTTCAGATAAATAAAATAAAATATGTTACTTTTGGGGATGGAGAGATGTATTAGGGATTAAGGCACCTGACTGTGAAGGCTAAGGAACCATGTTGGACTCTCCAGGTCCCATGTAAGCTTGACTCACAGGTGACACAAGTGTGCAAGTTCACTGATGCTCACAAGGTAGCCTATGTGTCTGAGTTCAATTACAGTGGCTGGAGGCCCTGGTACACCAATTATCTGTCTGTCTCTCACTCTCTTGTATATATAAAAAAAAAGCCAGTTGGTTGGGCTGGCCTCAAAAAATAAAAATGACCCAGTTAGAAGATGGCTTATTAATGATCAGTGAAACCCAGGCCGAGGAGCAATCTGGAAATTACACACACACACAAACCCATTGAAAAAAATAATAAATCACTGAATTTACAATGTTAACTGAGCATGCCACAGGGAAGCAAGTGGGATTGCAAAGCTATCACCATGGATATTTGGGTCTATCCAGAGCATGTGGCTCTTGCTTTCATGAATTGTCTCTCCTCAAACATAATGGCCCACTCTACTATTCCTGTTGTCCACCTTATGGTGTGGTATTGCTATTTTGTTGTTTTTAATATTTTGTCTTTTATTCTCTGTTTTAATATATTCTCTCTCTCTCTCCATAGATAGATAGATAGATAGATAGATAGATAGATAGATAGATAGATAGACAGGTATCATAATAGTTTTGGTTGCAGGACATAGAAAAATCAAATTGGCACTGTGCGGGAATGCATTTACCCTACTGGGTAGTTTCATATTGGACAATGGTACTGTACATGATATTAGGGAGAAAAATCATCAAAAGTTTTAACTGGCTATGGACCCTGTATGCAACATTACCAGACTTGACAGGCAAGATATGCCACAGATGAATAGAGTAATGACTGTTATTTGGATAACAAACTGCTTTTTTGATTACATTTGATGTCCACTCCACAGTGACAGGGAATTGATGCTATATACTCTAAACCTGGTCAAAAGCCAGTGGCTATGAAAGTTATAGAAGGTCATAAGTGAGAAACTACTGTGGTTTTTCTAAATGGCTATCTATCTATTTTGTATCTATTACACTGCCTTCTCAACATCTGTGTGCATGCCCATAGATTAGTGTTGCTATCCCGCTTCTTTTTGCAGTGTATAGCAGTAACTTCAGAGACTCATCCACGGTACAAGTGCTGAGAATAACTGGCTGCTGAAGGCTGAGCCTTCGGTGAATCATCTATATCACCTCTTCCAAGGCTCAGAGAACACTGTCGATGAGAAGGCAGGAAAAAATGAATCCAGTTCTTAGCTATTATGAATTGAACAATTATAAACATGGTTGAGCAAATATCTCTGAATGAAGGCATCGTGCTTATAGAGTAAATACCCAGTAATGGAATAACTGGGTCTGTTGGTAAATTGATAGTCAGCCTTTTAGAAATCTCTATATTGCTTTCCATAGTGGTTGTACCAGCTTACATTCCCATAAACAGTGAATAAGGGGTCTTATTTCTCCATATCCTTACCAACATGTTTTTTCATTTGATTTTTTAATGTTTGTTATCCTTACTGGGGTAAGGCGGAATCTCATAGTTGTTTAAATTTGCATTTCCCTGATGGTTAGGGATGTTGAACATTTTAAAAATATATTTGTATTTCTTTCACTGAGAAGTCCCTGTTCAGTTCTCTGCACCACTTCATGAGTTTGATATTTTTATTGTTTTGGTTTTTGAGTTCTTTGTAGTTTGTAGAAATTAGGCCTCTGTCTGTCACTCTCAAATAAATAAATTAAAAAAAATAATGTCTACATGTCTAAAATTAACTTCACCAAGGCCATACAATAATGCCTCTGTGTCTGAAGTCTGCTTCACCAAGGCTGTACAATAAGGCCTCTGTGCCTGGAGATCAAAGACCAGCTGCAATTCCTGAGGTCAAAGAGCAGGTGTAGCTCCTGACATAGGCCTATAGTTTTCCTGACGTATTTCTGTCTGGTTTTGGTATTAGAGTGGTACTACCTTCATAAACGTAGTTGAGGAGATTTACCTGTTCTTTGATTATGTGGAACAGTTTGAGAAAAATTTGTGTCAGTTCTTCTATGAAAGTTTGATACACTTTTGTTGAGAAGCCATCTGGTCCTGGACTCTTCTTAGTAGGGAGACTTCTGATTATTTTCTTTTTCAGTCTTGATGGGTGTGATAGGCTTGTTTAGGAGACTAATCTGATCTGAGTTTAGTTTTGGCAGGTGGTATGTGTCCAGGAATTTATCCATTTCTTCCAGGTTATCCAGTTTTATAAAGTAGAGGTTTTGGAAGTAAATCCTGATGATTGTCCACTTACATCTGTTGTGATCTCTCCTTTTTTCAGTTCTAATTTTGTTAATTTAAAGCAACTCCTTTTTTCTTCACTTCATCAAAGTGAGCAAGAATTTATAATTTTTGTTTATTTTTTCAAAGCACCAGGTCTTTTTTCTTCAATTTTCTTAATTGATTTCTTAGTTTCCAGTTCATTAATTTTTCTGATCTTGATTATTTCTTTCTGTCTGAGCTTTTTGGGTGAATTCTTCTTGTTTTCCCAATGCCTTTAGATGGATGGATTGCTAATTAATTTGGAATCTGTCTTTGTTATGAAGCATTTAGTGGTATGAGTTTTCCCCTAAAGATTGCCTTTATTATGTCCCAGTAAGTTTTGGTATGATGTATTCTAATTATAATTGCATTCTAGAAATTTTATAGCTTTATATTTTATTTTATCTAGTACCCATTTATTGTTTAAAAGTGTGTTGTTTAGTCTCCAGGACCTGATGGAGTTCCTGGCATATCTCTTGTTATTTGATAGCTTTATGACATTGTGGTCTGTTATCATGCAGGAAATTATGTCAATTTTCCTAAATATGGAAAGGCAGGCACTGTGGTCTAGTATATAATCTATCTGGGGAAGGCTCCATGGGATGCTGAGCAAAATGTATATTCTGAAGTTTTTGGGTAGATTGTTCTGTAGATGTCTGTTAGGTTTAGTTGATCTATGGTGTTGTTCAGCTCTTTTATATCCTGTTAGCTTTCTGTTTGGATGATCTATCTATTGATGATAATGGAGTAAATTGAAATCCTCAACTCTGATGGTGTTGGTTTTTATTTATGTTTTGTTGACAAGTAGGTTTTGTTTTATGAATTGTGGTGCACCTGTATTTGATGCATAAAGATTGATGATTGTGAACCTATGGCTTCCAGGCCAAACTACTGTACTCACCAAAAGTACCTTTCATAATAGATGGTGAAAGAAAAACTTTCCATGATAAAAGTCAGGTCTACAACTATATGAATACAAATACAAATCTACAGAGGGTATTCCATGGGATTCACACAGAAGAGCCAAACCAGCAATCTCAAGTACCTACCAGAAGCAGAGCACAATAAGCAAACCTAGAGAAGATTAAAAAAAAGCTACAAAGTCCAAGAAAATACCAAACCCCATAAAGTACCACAATATTGCAGGGATAAAATCAAACCTTGCAGTTGTTACCCTAAACATTAATGACCTTAATTCACCCATCAAGAGACACAAGTTAACAGGAACATGGACCCCTCAATCATCTGTCTTCAAGAAACCCACCCCACTACTAAAGACAGATACCTCCTCAGGGTAAAAGGGTAGAAAATTATATTCCAAATGAACAGAAATAAAGAGGTGTTACTACACAAAAATTATATAAAATAGACTTTAAACAAAGAGTAATAAAAAAAGACAAAGAAGGCCACTTCTCACTCATCAAGGAAATGATCCAGGAATAGGATGTCACAATCATCACTCTTTATGCACCAGTCTGTTCTTAATACACCTAGTAGTGCTAGACTGAAGATCCACCCTCAGTCACAAACACCCCCTAAGCAGGGATCTGCCTGGTGAAAATTGAAGTAGGAAGTTTAATGAAAAATTCTAGTCTATGGGATCATACATTCGAACCTCCACGTGGGCAAACAACTTTTCCCCTGCAGAGGGAGTCCATTTTGTGACTTCTCTTCTAGACAGCTTGCCAGCTCACACAATCAGGCCACAGGCCACTACTTTGAAACACCATTCTCTGTCTCACTCTGTCTCTTTCTGGCTCTCTTTCTTTCCACTTCCCACCCACCCAGATACCCACATTAGCCTACTGATTGTATTTCTTCTGTGAGTTTTGAATTACATAGGAAGTATGCAAATTTCAAATTGTGTATATCGATAAACTGCAAATATATATTTATTGTAGCTGTGTCATTTATCTATATATGAACATACAAACTATGCCTTATCCACATTTTTGCCCTAGAAATTGATTACCATATAAATATAGACCTTTACCATAACTTTGATGATATTTTTGCCCTTTGCTAAATAAAAAACCCATTGTTCACTCAATTGATCTACAGTGTATGCACATATATGTCATGTTCAAACACATTTTTAACTAATTGCACCAATATCAAATTATAAGAACAAATGAAGCTGAGATAAGATTGTTTGGGTTAAATGCAACATTATGTGGTTACATTATAATGCATTTATTATAAACTTTTCTGCTTATAGAAATTCTCTGTTCTTAAAGCATATGTCATTTTCTATGGTAAACTTATTTATCTACATCTTAAAAATGAATTCATATTTTGATGAGCATAGGCTATGAAATTACACTATGGCTATTTTAGAAAATCATAGATAGAAAGGTTCTGAATATTATATGATGAAATCATGAATTTCACTTCCAAAAAACTTTTTATAAAATTAATATGAACTCCATTCCTTTTTAAAGGAAATTAAATGACCCCATTTTCTCTGTTCATTCATTATTTATTCAATAATCCTCATATGATTTAATGGTTTGTTTCAAAGGACAATGTGCAACGTCCTTTGCAAGTGAAAAGATCACAAACTGAAAATATGCTAGCTGGTTTGCACTTGAAAATCTGAACAGACTTTTACCAGCACACTGCACTCCACATGTCACCCTTAACTTATTGATATTTCAGTGGGCAGGGTCATTTTATGAATTTAGGGGTGTCTTTGGTTTGATCAAGTCATCGTCTACATATTAAAGATTTCTGCAATTTGACATTTGAAAAAGGACAGACAATAAAGACAGAGAGGAGGGGTGGAAGGTTGTTCCTTGTTCCCACAGCTGTGAAGACTTTTATTTGTGAGAGACACTCCCAAGAATATATTTCTTTTTGGCCTGCTATATATGTCCAATGATGACATGTCAACGTTCAGTGATATTTTGAAAAGAATGTCAGGTGCATTCAACAAAAGACTCACTAGTTTAGTAGATTGTTAAGACAACACTTTACAACTACTTTCTGAATGCATTTGATTTCATACCACCTAAGAGTTTCATTTTTTTCTCATTCTTTTTTTTTTAATTTAATTTATTAGTTTTCATTTCAGTGAATACAGGCAGTTTGGTACCATTATTTAGGCTCATCTGTGATCTACCCCCTCCCATTAGACCCTCCTTGTTAATGAAAATGGGTCGTGCATTGTGGAGTTAGCCCCCAGTTATTAGTATGATAAATGTCTCTGCAAATCATGACCCAACATGTAACTCTGACATTCTTTCCGCCCCCTCTTCCGCAAGATTTCCCTGAGCCATGTTGGGTTCATTTTTGGTCTGCTTCAGTGCTGAGGTGTTGGGGGCCTCTGAGGCTTTGGCTCTCTGATTTGGTAGGAGTTGATTTTTCTCTGCGTTGATCTCCTTCCCCTTTGTGCTGGTATCCGGTTCACAGGAAAACATCACCCTTGCTAATTTCGCCAGTTGTCCTTAGTTTCAGTTGGGCCCCTTTTGAGGTATGTTGGGGCAGCTCTCTTCTTAGGATCTGCATCTATCTGGAAAAGAGAAGCAGATTCTCCAACGGAGAGTAAGTTAGCACCCGGAAAATTGAGATAACACTTACTTTTTTGATAGACAGTTTGATAGGTGTAGGCCCTCTTATACCCCATGATTGATGGTAGCTTGATATTGTAGAGTGGGCTTGTGTTTGGGTATGGTTCTGACTTGTTTCCCAGCTCCAGCTAAGGGTCTAGTACCACTGAGTGGATCAGTTAGCCAAATCAAGAGCAATTGATTCCTCACCATGGCTGTGTACCACTATTGCACTTGTGTGGGCATCACATCCGGTTATTTGTTGCTAATTAGGTTAAACAATGTGTTGCTTGGACAGATCTTGGTCATTTCCCCCAGTCACCTATGTAGCGCCTTCTGGCACTAGACACGCTGACTGCCTGGGGACTGACTCTCTCCTGGCTTCCAGCCATGTCATTCCATTTTACGTGAAGAGGCAATTCTGTTTTAATTTAGAACTGTGTTTTGTACACATTTATTTACTGTCACAAATGCAATTGAAATATTTTAAGCCATAATTAACTATTACTGATCCAAAACCGACACTCAGAATTGACATGTATAGGTTATTAGCTTTAGCAGTCTATCGTATGCAAAGTTCTGTATTTTGAAATTTTCCTTGTAGGTACTGTATTTTTCCTGTTATGGACAGAAAAAACGTGAATGCACAATTATAAAAAGTTGTCCCTTTGCCAGGCACAAGCAATGGAGCTCAGGACATATTACTTGTGTCATAAAGGTTTGTTTCACTGCATAATTGTAATAGTAATAGGAGCTGGCTTAGAATAAATACTCTCTGTCACACAGTGAGGGCACAACAGTCTGTTCATTAGGCATCCAGTTCCAGTGAAGTCCCAGGAAGTGTTTAATCTACAAGATGTATGTGCTCATCACTAAAACTATTTTGACGAATCTATAGTAGTGGATAAAATGAATACTATAGACATACATTCTTTAGTTCGAAAGTTCAGCTGGGATAACAGTTAATTGTTTTAAATGAAGACTTACTTCATTTTCAGTTTCTAGTACCAGTCCTGTCACCAGACTGATATGTGACTTTAGGCCAATCACTTTGATTTATAAAATGACAGACATTTGAAATTAGAATTTGAAACTCATAATTTGAAGTAATTATAATTAGAGAAATTGAAGTCAGAAATTCCATACCTAATTGGTGGCAAAAATATGAATTCTTTGTGCAGCGTGACTCAATTAGACTATAGTAAACAAACACTGAACTGCAGCCACTCTCTGCCAGTCAATTGATGTCAGCATGATAGATAAATGTCCTGAAAGTCTGAAATCTATAATCCTCCTTATAGAACATAGTAAAGACTAACTGGAATAATGAAAAGATTCCTTTACTCTTTTCAAAACTTGAATTAAACTTTGAGACAACTTGTTTATTAGCTGAGAATTCAGAAGCCCTGGTACCTATCAGGTTGGAGGTAAATAACCTGATTGTTCTAAATTCTTGATTTATAAGTTTAAGATTTCATATTTGTGTATAAGATCTGTTTCAAAGTAATTTGTGTGGATAAACTGAATTAGGCTAGAAGTTTATGCATCCCTTCATAAAAATGTTCTGTGGACTTTTTCTTTTTCTCTAGCTTCTCAAAGTAAAATTACAAATCATTGCTATAATACTTATAGTTATTCAACTTCAGGTGCATTCCTCAAATAATTTAATTTGTTTAATATTATATATTTTAATTTGCTTTGAGAAGATTTTTGATGATTCTTATATTTTTTCTGCCGTTCAACTTAGTTGTATTAATTTCTAGTGTGATACATTTGTTATAATACTATGTTTTATGATTTTTGTCTTTCTTAACATGCTGTGATTCAGATGATGTAATGTACCATGTAATCTATTTTAGTGATCATCCTTATGTTTTAGTTATATAAAGTTAGTTGTTTGTACTTTTGAATATTATCTTAAATATTGTCTTTTCCACTCCTCCCCTCCAATTTTCTCTATCCATCACTAAGAAGCATGTGGAAGTATCCAACTCTTGTTGATTCATTTATTCTTGCTTAAATTCTGTTTAATGTATTTAAAATCCTGTATTGAGATACACAAGCTATTAAAAATGTCCATTTTGGGCTGGAGAGATGGCTTAGCGGTTAAGCGCTTGCCTGTGAAGCCTAAGGACCCCGGTTCGAGGCTCGGTTCCCCAGGTCCCATGTTAGCCAGATGCACAAGAGGGCGTACGCGTCTGGAGTTTGTTTGCAGAGGCTGGAAGCCCTGGTGCGCCCATTCTCGCTCTCTCTTCCTCTATCTGTCTTTCTCTCTGTGTCTGTCGCTCTCAAATAAATAAATAAATAAAATTTTAAAAAAATTTCCATTTAGATAAATGAGTGTTTTTGTCATCATAATATATCTTTCTTTCTCTCTTTATTTTGAGTTTTATCTTAATATAACCACATCAGAAATTCATGTTATGAGTACCTGCATATTTTATAATTTAACACCTTTTTAAATTTTTCACTTGGTAAATTTAAAAGTACTTCTTATGAGCAACATTTACATTGAAATTCTACAACTTGTATACTTACAGACAACAAACCATGGTATTTCTCTCCCCTCCCCATCTTTCATCTTCATAATTCTGTTCTCCAGTATGTGCTCTCCCTCTCTCCATTAGTCTCTCTTTTAATTCGATGTCATAATCTTTTTTTGAATAATGGCACATCCAGAAGCCATAGAGTGAAATTCTTTTTAAAAGAGTTCTAGAGTTGCAATAATTCTCTCTCTCTCTCTCTCTCTCTCTCTCTCTCTCTCTCTCTCTCTCTGTGTGTGTGTGTGTGTGTGCGTGTGTGTGTGTGTGTGTGTGTGTGTGTGTGTGTGTGTGTCTGGGTGTGTGTGTGTGCGTGTTTGTGTTTGTGGGAGAGAGAGAGAGGGTATCCATTCTCCCTGTGTACATACATGCAGAGGCCTGAACAAGATATGACATGTTTTCTTCTCTTGCTTTTCTGTATGATTTTCTTATGATAGGGTCTCTCACTGAACCTGGGAACTCACTGTTTTTTGGCTGTCTGGCTGATTAAGGAGCTTCAATAATCCTTCTGTCTCTGCTTCTCTTAGTGCTGGAGTTACAAGTACACTGTGAGACCACACCCAGATTTGGAGATTTAAATCAGGTCCTCATGCTTATACAACAAACGCACTTTTATGTACGGAGTTCCTCCCAACCCATATTCTCCCCACCTTCTTCTGTTATTACAGTGCTTAACCCAGATATGGACCATTTTGGTGCCTCTAAATTAACTGTCATAATTTCAAACTTTGATTGAAGTAGACTGAAAGAAGTGTATGTATTCAGGAGACAGAGCATCTGCCAAGTCAGACTAGCTACTGTGGCAGGTGAAACCAGCAATTTCAGTCTGTCGTTTCTTTTATTTTATTTAATTTTTATTTATTTTTAATGTTTATTAATGTTATTATGATTAACAAGGTGTTTCATATGGATGCATCATGTGTTGGTACCCTCTTTTCTCTCATCCCTGCTCCAATTCCACTGGGTACCCTTCTCGGTGGGGTTGCAGTTATTCCCCATAGGGTGTTGGTTTATGCATTATTGGAGAAGTAGTCAATTATTTTGGAGGCAGGGAATGCCTCTGGGCATGATGTCTCAATCTTTGGCTCTTAGAATATTTCTACCCCTCTTCTGCAAATTTCCCTGAGCTGTGGTGAGTAAGTTTAAGTCAACTTCCATGATGAGCTCTTACAAGCCTCCAGATCTCACTTTGTAGGTGTTGAGTATCCCCAGCGCCTCTCTCCTCCACCCTATAGCTGCTTATCACGAAGAGCATGGGAGCAGTACTCATGCTCGTCTCTCTAATTCCTCTGAGGATTCATCTGTGGCTTGGCTGAAGTTCCAGGGGTAGTTTATCTCCTCCAGTCTCACTAACTTCTGCCTTAGCATATTGCCAGAGAGTGCAACTATCTCTTGTTGCTTGCACTGCTCTGCCATCCTTGACTGACATCAGAAGCCAGGTTCCTTAGCCTTCCATTTTGGTGTAGAAAGGGCTCCCCAGGAATGCTCCAGGCCTTCAGAACCATGTAGATACAGCTGAGGTATTCAACCTAATAGAAGGAGCAGCTACCAAGTTATCAGGCTGCCCAGTTTGTAGAAAGCCATTGTTGGGCTCCTCAGCCAGTATTGTGAAGCTAATCTGACAAATTCATTTCTTTCTTTTACATCATTTCATTGTATTGAAAATGTTCCTCTTTAAAATCCTGACTAATATGGTTCTTATAGCCATTATAATTTTCATGACAATCAAGTTGGCAGTCACCGGGACACGCTAAAAGCATGTTCATTATTAGCTCTTGAGGATAGTAAAATAAAGCTTATAATATCCTTAACATCCTGGAGTAGTAACATAGAAATTCTAGTCAACATGAAACTTACAGTGTACGAAAACTCTAAGACACAAATGTTTTCATTCCATGATTCCCTTTCATGTATCTAGTTCCTGAGACAACTACAGCCTCAAGTTTGTATCATTCAAGTTTAGTCAAAGAGGCAAAAAACCAATCACATTTGAATAAGAGTCATAACTCAGCATTGAGTAAATTGGCTAAGTAAGAACACCCCACTGGCACCTCCCGTAAGTTCCTAGCTCACATTGGCACTGCAGTGTACAATTTCTTATTCGTCTGCCTCCATCTGCAGCAGCACTAGTAGCTTCTTTGCCATCCAGTGTTTCTAGCTACACTGTCTTAAATGAGATCTAAATGTCAGCTATATGTAGGGGCACCCCATTCAAAACTCAGCCTTTACTGAGTAATCTGTTTCAGTCTGTCATTTTTCTGTGCAGGTAGAAGTGGCAGCTTTAGCTCAGCAAGCCACTAATTTCCCAAGTAGCATCTGCTCCTGTGCAGCTAGCCAGCAGTGCTTGCTGAGGAGATCTGACCACATAAGTGACTCAATCTGAAGATGATCCTCATGGCTTCTGCACCTACACTTTAAGAGTGCCTGGCGATGAGGACATATGAGATTGTTGTTGGAATATTTTGTTTAAAAATAACATAGATGGGGCTGGAGAGATGGCTCAGCAGTTAAAGTGCTTGCCTGCAAAGCCTAATGACCTGGCTTCTATTCCCCAGTACCCATGTAAAGCCAGAAACATAACGTGGCAAATACATCTAGAGTTCATTTACAGCAGCTAAAGGCCCTGGCATGCCTATTCATTTTCTCTCTGTTTATCCACCCCTTTCTCTCCTCTCTCATCTTTCTCTGCTTGAAAATAAATAAAAAATATTTTAAAATAATAGATGAATCAGAATATGGCTACAAAATGAGGCGCTGAATTTCTCTGTTCTCAGTAATTACTGTGAGATCCAAGTAGAATACAATTCCTGCCACACTGTTAGAAATTCTGTATATTCTCCTCTGTTGGTGTCAAGGACATCTCAAATGTCCTGTCTAACCAACTGAAACTATGTTATGTGTAAAATATTAAATAAGCTCCCCAGCCTTGCATGTTTATTAAGTTTATATTCTATTTTCCTCTATACATGAACTTAAAATAATTTTCTTTCTTAAGTAAAATGCTATGCATGAAGACTTTGAATAATTGAAGACAATTGCTCATTTAAATGGTTGCTAATTACTCCCTCTTGGCACAGTTATTGTATCATTACGATGCTTTGGAAAAAAAGTGCCTTACTATTTGGACTTGAAAGTAATTCTGACATTTTAATGAAAACACTACTTAGTCATATTTTGCAGAGTTTTTCACTGAGCCACAAAGGATTAAAAAGGTCATTCAAGGGTGATAGATAATTAAACTGACTGGATATAAGATGCTTCATATGGAAGTGAAAATGATATATGATATTTTTTTGAGCTAGAAATGTGTTTTACTAAATGACTTTAGATTTGCTACTTTTAAATACAAGATGAAGGGAATAGAGGGGATATCTTTTTCTCACCTCAATTTGTTTCATTTGCATAAGCTATTTTATCTTTCAAGAGCCATTGCAATATTTCAGTTTTCCCTTGAATAAATTAAGTGCTGTAAAATGAATAAATTCCAACATAGAAATACTGTTAAATACATTTTTTTCATAATGAGCTAGAAGAACATCAGTTCAACTATATCACTCAAAAACTCATGGACAATTTTTCCATTAAAATGTAAAAGAAATAACTTTTAGATATGGTTTTTATATAAGGTAACATATTTTTATTAGTTTCCAAATAATGGTTTTAATTGCTCATAAACATAGTTGACCTTTCCCTGAAGCACTATGGTCTTCTAAGCAACTCTAATGTAATTATATTACTGACTTCATATTTATGTAAATTTGGTTATTGTTATAGTTCCATGGATCATTAATTTTTTTATTCAAGTAACATCCCAGTAGTCATATTCCTGAAGGATCTCTTCTCTGTTTCAATAATGTGGAATTTATATTTACTATTAAGTACTTGAATGACATATTCTCCAAGTGTCAGTACGTGGTATGTGTGATTTGTGTGATTTGTGAATTTTGTGAGTTTTAACATCTGGTTGAGAACTCCTATGACAATACCTCTTTAAAGAATTTCTGAAACATTAAATTACAGATTATTTAATTTTCAAAAGACATGACAAACTACCAATACAAATCTTCATATCACCATTTTCTTTACATTCTACTTTCTATATGAGTCCCCCCACCCCCAAGGTAGGGCCTCACTATAGCTCATGCTGACCTGGTATTTGCTATGTAGTCTCATGGTAGACTCAAACTCTTGGCTATCCTACTACCTCTGACTCCCTAGTGCTGGTATTAAAGGTGTGCACCATCACACCTGGCAAGATTTTTGTTGTTGTTTTTAACAAAAAGGAGTGATTTAATAGGCCAGCTATTTATCACTTTGTTATAATAGGTGTTCTTTCATAGAAACACAATGAAAGTAATTTTTGTACTAAAACACAGCATCAAATATCTTACAATCTTTATTTGGAGAATTAAATTTCTTAGAACTTATGGCATTTCATCAGTCACTTCAAGTGAAAATATTTATTTTTAAACAGACAGTAACTATTGCTTTAAACAAGTGATTAATAGTTGAAATTCATGAAAAGAAAATAGCACCTATGGTCCTACAGTCCTCTCAGTCTGACTGAAGCATCAGCCTGCTGCAGACCCTCCATCTGTCTCCTCTCACAGTCTACTCTTCTCCCCTGCAGCAGTGCATCCTGGAGAAGAGCCCTCAGAAACACTCCTGAGGCGAGGATTGGCATGCATCATTTCTAATCTATTCCTTTGAAGAAGTAGTGACACTTGACTGACATGGCACCAGGATTGCATGATTAGGAAATTAAAATAGTTAACAATCATCAGTGCTTCTGCCACATAGAGATCTGACATCACCCGCATGCTGGTCATGGCAGTACATAACTGAGAGCACAAGACCCTGCTGCAGAAGTGGCTCAGAGCTTAAGAGCATTTAGGAAGCACTTAGGAAGGAGGTGCATTCCAGACTTGCATATAAGCCACATGCTCAGCAACAGTGCTGACTCTTTCAAAACTCAGTTCACACTTCCCTCAGGCTTAATCATTGGTTGTTTTTTTATCACACATCAGCTTTTTTTGTTGGATATGGCACAATAGCCATTTGGATAAAACATGTATGCTGCAAAGGAAATTTTACAGTAAATAGCAATAGTTCGTTATATACTAATATCAGTTTCAGGTGACAAACATCTATCTGTTGTATAAATTTCACTCCTTACAAACACTGTGAGTTGGTTTTGATATTGCCAATTTCTAGGAAAAATCATCTTTGAATGGTGATCTCATGATAGTACCTTATGTCAGATTGTCTTATCCTGAATTTTAATATTTCTTCTTGTCTTAGCAATATTCACTGACCCAACAGAACACACATCTTAACATATTTTGGTCTTTTTATATCTAAAGCTCTTAGAAAAGTTGAATCTAAGAGGCATGCAACATGCATCCATTTAATGAAAAAATTTATTTGTCACAAGGGACAGGAACCCAAGTGTAAACACTTATGCAAACTGGCAATCTAGATGAAACTAGAATATGAAGACATCCACTGTTCTAAGGACTACTACACCAGCTTCCAGAAAATGCTTAACTAAATATCAATTGACCTTTTTAAAGAATTCCTTTAGAAATGTTGCTAAAGTCTTCTGTGCCTCACTCTGCAATTACAAACTAGGATCAGAAATAGAACCTGCTAAATAGGTTACAAGCTCCGTTTATTAGAGCAACAGAAGAAAAAAACACCAAGTTTCCTTCACATGTAAATATACTTTTAAATGTGTGAGCATTCGCTCCTGTGTGTGTGTGTATGTGTGTGTGTGTGTGTGTGTGTGTGTGTGAAGAAAGTACAAAGAGGACTATGAGAAGGAGGGAAAAGGTCTAAAGAAAAGTACAGAGGAGAGCAGAAAGAAAAGAGATGCATGTGTGGTGGCTTGATTCAGGTGTCCTCCATAAACTTAAGTGTTCTGAATGCTAAGTCCCCAGTTGGTGGCAATTTGGGTGTTGGCGCCTCCTAGAGGTGAGGTGTTGTTGGAGGTGAGTTTGTGGGCATTAAAGACAGGTTCCCCTTTCCAGTGTTTGGCACATTTTACTGCTGCTGTTGTGCACCTGATGTTGGCCAGAAGGTGATGTCCAACTTGTGTTTATGCCATCAATTTTCCCTGCCATTCTGGACCTTTCCCTCAAGTCTTTAAGCCAAAATAAAGATTTTCCTTCCACAAGCTGCTCTTGGTGGGGTTCTTTGTGCTTGAAACATGAAGCTGACTGTAACATAAAATTGATACCAGGAGTGGGGTCATTGTTGATAGAAACATGACTGTGTGGCTTTTGGCCTTTTGGGACTGGCTTGAGGGAGGACTGGAGAATAATTTGCCACCTTGGCCAACGAGAGACCCTGTTGTACTGTAGGTACAGCTTTATCAATCACATTGGTCAAAGTTGAACGATCTGAATGCAATAAAAACTATGTACTGTGACATTTGGCTTATGGGGGTGAGAGATAGCTTTGCTTGGACTGGGCTAGAAGTAGTTTATGTTACAGGTTTGCTGTTACATCCATGTCCTGAGAATTTGTGCAGGGTTGCATTATGTAGAAATGAACTGTTGTGAGCAGAGGGACATGGCACAAAAAGAAATAAAATCTTTGGGCAGAAACTGCTACCTCTTCAACTGCAATTTTTTGAGAGATTGCAACTTCTGAGATTAGGCCAGATGATCTGCATTGAAACACAAGGAGGAATGCAGACTTTTTTGAAGCAATGGGCCTGAATGCTGAAAGAGTTTGCTATCTTTCAAAGTTGGCTTTATTCCCCTCAAATTAACAAGTTGGTAGCTGTTGCAGTCAGGTTCTCATTGCTGGTAGAAATTACCTTACCAAGAGCAGCTTTTGAGAAAAAAAAAAAAAAAGTTTCATTTTGGCTTATAGACTTGAGGGAAAGAAAGCTCCATTATGGTAAAAGAGCACAATGGCATGACCAGATGGTGGACATCACCCCTTGGGCAACACAAGGACAATAACAACAGGGGAGTGTGCAAAACACTAGCAAAGGGAAACTGGCTGTAATACCCATAAGCCCACCCCCCAACAATACACTGTCTCCAGGAGGTGTTAATTCCCAAGTCTCCATCAGCTGGGAAACTAGCATTCAGAACATGTAAATTTATGGGAGAAACCTGAATCAAATCACCACATTCTACCCGTGACTATTAACTATTAACCATCTATGATGTAAAATACAAGGCATTCAGTCCAACTTTCAAAGTCTCCATATTTTTTATCAATCCTAATGATGTTCAAACATCCCCACAATCCAAGGTCTTTTAACTGAGCCATAATACAAAAAAAAAAAAAAAAATCTCCTAAACCCATAATGGCACAGAACAAACATTCACACTACAAATGATGGCATTGGGCGTAGCAAAAATACACACACACACACACACACACACACACACACACACACACACACACATATATATTCAACCAATACAAGATTTAAAACAACCAGGGCAAACATCAAACTCTGTAGCTCCAAGACCAACCACTCTAGCCAGTGACAATTCTCTAAATCTGATAATCCTAACCAACAATAAGTTTCTGGAGTTCTAATTCCGCTTCTCCAGCTGGGCTACTAATAGTCCTAGAAAACTTCATCCAGGGCCGGCAGTTCTCCTTAGCAGCCATCTTGTGGTCCCAGCATCTCCACTGCAACCCAAAGTTCATCCTGATAGCTCCATCGGGTCTCCATATAGGCAATCCTGCTTCCTACTGTCCATGGCCATATCCAAAACACACGACCATGTTGCAAATTCAATAATCCTCTCTTTCCTGCATTTCTTATTCTACATAATACCAGTTAGCATGCCAATTTGTTAATCCAAGGGGGAGAATAAAGCAGATTTTGAAGAACAGGAAACTCCATCAGCATTCAGGCCCCTTCAAAAGACTGTATTTTTTCTGTTGCCCCAATGCAGGTCAACTGGCCCAATCTCAGTGGCTATAATCTCTCAATTGCAGCTGAACAGGCAGTAGTTTTGGCCTAAAGATTTCTTTCTGTGCCATATCCCTCTGCTCACACCAGCCTGTTTCTATACAATGCAATACAGCACAACTTCTCAGAATACGGTCATAACAGCAAGTCCCTCACACAACCTGCTCTAGCCCACTCGAGACAAAGTTCTTTCTCACCCTCACAAGCCAAATTTCACAGTCCATTCTTCTTATTGCATTCAGGACTTTAAACTCTGACCATAATAGTCCATCAAGCTATAACTTAAAGCACTGTGAGGCATCTCTTAGGCCAAGGTTCAAATCCTTCCACATTGCTCTTGAAAATCAGCTCCAAAAGGCCAAAGCCACATAGTCAGGTCTCTAGCAGCAATCCCACTCCTCAGTACCAACATTACTTTTGCAGTCAGGCTGACCAAGAGCAGCTTGTGAGAAAAAGAGGTTTATTTTGGTTAACAGATGCAAGGGGGAAGCTCCAAGATGGCAAGTGAAAACGATGGTATGAACAGAGGGTGGACATCACCCTCTGATCCACATAAAGTAGACAACAGGAACAGAGGGGGTGTGCCAAACACTGGCAAGGGTAAACTGTCTATAATACCCTAAGCCCACCCCCAACAAGATACCTCCTCCAGAAGGCATTAATTCTCAAATCTCCATCAGCTGGGAACCCAGCATTCAGAACATCTAAATTTATGGGGGACACCTGAATCAAGCCACCACAGTAGCCCACCTGGTACTATTGAATATAACAAATGCAGTAAAGAGGGGTCATTAAATTTTCAACATTTTTTAATGGTATGGGCAATGTGAAACAGACTTGTTGAATTACCTGTGTGTAGACATGATGCATCCATGAGGATGAACTCTGGTTTGCAGTGGAGACCCACTGAAGATGCCAAGACTATTGAATGGCTACCAAGGAGAGCGGCCAGCAATTGCTGCAGTTTCCTGGGACTGTGAGAAGCCTAGGTGGAAGGGCAGACTTGGAACTCCAGAGACTTATTACTGGTTAGAAGAGTTGGACGTGGAGACTTGTCACTGGTTAGACTTGTCAGACTTGCAGCTACAGAGTTCAATGTCTGCCCTATTCATTTTAAGTCTTGTATTGGTTATTATTATTATTTTTTTGCTGTGCCCAGTGCCATATTTTGCAGTGTGTACATTTATTCTGGGGCATTATTTATTGTTAATTAATAATAACAAATATTATTATTTTGTATTTCAGCTCAGTTAAAAGACTTTAGGTTATGGGATGTTTGAACATCACAGGATTTGGTTCAAACTATGGGAACTTTTGCAGTTGGACTAAATTCATTGCATTTTACATCATGGATGGTTTTCAGTTTATGCTAGTCAGGGATGGAATGTGGTGGTCTGATTCAGGTGTCACTGGTAAACTTAGGTGTTCCGAATTCTAGGTCTTCAGCTGGTGACAATTTAGGAAGTTGTGTCTCCTGGAGGTTATAGATTGTTGGAGAATGGCTAATGAATTTTATAGCTGGCTTCCCATTGCCATTGTTTGGCATCCTCTCCTGCTGCTGTTGTCAACTTGATGTTGACTAGAAAGTAACACCTGCCCTTTCCCCCCCTGACATTATGAAGTTTCCCCTTGAGTCTATAACCTGCTCTTGGTTGGGATCTTTGTGCCAATGACATGAAGCTGATTGCAGTCACATGAAATATTACTATCATTACTAAATCCTTAATAATGATTAGTCATCATTTCTGGTCATACTTCATGCATACAGGATGATATAGGTCCATAGAGAAAAGGTGTGGGTGACCTTTTGTGGTGGTGAGTCACGTGTCCTCCATAAACTTAGGTGGTCTGAATGCTAAGTTCCCAGCTGATGGAGATTTGGGTATTAACACCTCCAGTTGGCAGTGTATTGTTGGTGGCAGGCTCATGGGTATTATATCAAATTTCCCCTTGCCAGTGTTTGGCACACTCTCCTGTTCCTGTTGTCCACATTATGTGGACCAGAGGGTGATGTCCACCCTCTGCTCATGCCATTGTTTTCCCTTGCCATCGTGGAGCTTCTCCCTCACATCTGTAAGCCAAAATAAGCCTCTTTCTCTCACAAGCTGCTTTTGGTTGGGTGAATTCTACCATCATTATGAACCTGACTGAAACACTTCTTAAATAATGTGAGTCGAGATTCTGCTTTTAGTTGTCACCGAGCATTGAGAGAAGAAGTAAATAATGCAAATGTTACTGCAAATTTCTCAACTTAAGCATGTTAAGATATTGTGAGGTGATTATTATATATACTCAGTATTTAAACAATACTCAGACTACATGAGCATCTTCTTGACTTAAAAGAATGTACAATTTCATCACTAAGATAAAACAGATGCATCATGAGACTTGCTTAATGCAGCTTCAGATGCAGGTTTCTGAAGGTGAGTGATACTCATCCTCTGGCATATGAGTAAGAAGTGAAAAGCTGCTGAGAATTGGGGAAAGTGTAAGACGAGCCCTTAGCAGGTACATTGTAGAGCAAAATCTCAATGACCAGCATGATAATCCCCACAGGAATGTGAGTTCTGGTAAATTCCCTGTGGGTGTGCCATCAAGAATTACAAATCGTGTGGCAGGGATGTGGAACATGTATTGTCTTAAAAAAAAAACATATGGAAGCATAAGAGAAGCTCTATGCCAGAATAAAAATGTAGAGGATGCTGTGTGAACAGTGACATAAAGCCAGTTTATGAATAAGATTCTAAGGTCAGAGATTGATACAAATAAGGTAGAAGGAAAATAGACTGTTAGTTATAGGCAATTTTAGAGGTACTTGGACTCCAGGTGAGTCCAGAGTATTTGGATTGATGAAACTTTAAGGGAGAAGAGGCATGGGCAGAGGGATTCATCTTATGAGGCAAGCAAACAAACAAAAATAACCTGTTGTGTATAATAAACCCAAGCAAAATTTCTGTGTTTGAAAATTAGATAGAATAATCAATATTTCATGGAAACAATTATTAGCCCTAAGTTCTACAATGAGATAATGATGAGAAGAAAGATAATACAAACATTAAGAAAATAAAGCAGAATGTAGGTGTTTTGATCTCTTGTAGAAAAATCAGAGTTCATGATCTGCGAAAATGCATCTGTTCCTTCAGTTCCTTGTTTGAGCCTTTCATTTCTCCTGATTTTTGTTTATAATCTTTTAAGAAAGACTTACTTCTCAAAGAAAAATAAAATAAAGTAAAATAAAAATATGTCTATAAATCAACTTCCCTGTGATCATTATATCTGTACAAGGCTCATGAAAATCAAGTTATCTAATGAGTAAGTATACCACATAGTCTACAGTTCTGTTCTAAACAAAGAAGACATTGTGGGCTAGGGAGATATTACATCTTTTAGATGTACTTGACTTTCAAGTTTCTGACAGTAGTTCAAATACCTAACACTCACATAAAAAAAAGGGGTTCAACTTTTTGTCATCCCAAGCCATCTTGACAATGGGAAATGGAGACAAGAGATTCCAGATGGCATGAGCTTCCCAAAAGCACACCAGAGAAACCCTGTCTCAAACAGAGTGGAAGGATTGTCAAGGTTGTCTCCTGACCTCCAAAAGCTTGCCATGGCATGGGCGTGCACACACTCACCCCCACACATACATACACCAGAGAAAGAAAAGAAGATATTATGGCACTCTTCATTTATCAATGAAAAAAAACATGAAAATTAATTTTTAAAAGTTCTTTGTGTGTGTTGGGGAGGAGTAGTGAAGGCCAGAGGACTTCATGTGTTGTCCTCAGACACAATCCACTCTTCTGAGATGGGGTTTCACATTGGTCTGGAACTCATCAATTAAACTAGATTAGTTGGTCAGTGAACCATAGTGATCCACCCAGTGCTGGGATTACATGGCATCACCATGCCCAGTATTTTTACATGGATTCTGAAGATAAAACCTAGGTCCTCATGCTGGTAAAGTAAAACTATTTACCAACAGAACTATTGTTCCATTATATATTGTTCTATTATAAATTTCATTCATATTATTTTTTTATAAAAATATACTTCCAGTTAAAAATGTAATAAATTTAACTTCCAGTTCCCCAAATACTCTCCTAGTCAATTTATCCATATATTCACTCATCTATTGAAGGTAAAATATTTAATGAATGCATATACATATAGTAACAGAGTGCCCTCTGTATTTCATTTTTGTGACTGTCTTCATCCCTATTCAGGATACAGATACTCTACAAATAGACTGTTACTATTGGTTTTTGCAGTACTGTATATTGATCCCGTGTTCTCATTAATGCTAGGCAAGTGCTTTACCAATGAGCTATAACCTCAGCTCATCTGTCTGCATCATAGAAGAATTCTAGAAGGTAAATTTGCCCTTTAGCAAACCAGATTTACTACATGATTGATATGCTCACATCATCCAATGAAAACTTGCCAAAATTATGAATAGGGCCACACAATAGAGTCAATTTATCAAGCTGAAACAAAACTGGGAAGGGAGAAGGAACTGGGTAAAATAATTTTTAGATCTTATAAACAACTTTACAGATACTGGAGTTTGATGTTTCTAGTGGATCAAGATTAATATAGATGCCCTCTTAAAAATGATCAGAGAGAATAAATTAACTTTAATGGGTCATATTCATGTTTGAACAAAAATTATTCCTATATCTTCAATCTTATATTCATTCTATTATACATGCTAAAGGATTTTCATCTTTATTTTCTTGGCTTTTTCTATAGTTTTTGATTAAGTTTTAAAGAATTAATGAACCAGGGATACTAAGATAATAACAGAATGAGTAAAGATCTGGTCATCAAATTCACTGAGGTGTAATAGGTCACAGGCTTATTTTTGAATCATCACCACAATGATTTTTTTTTTATTCAGTGTAATGGTTTAACATTAATGTATTTTTAAACTAGACAGACTACACAGATTGGAGTTACAAGGTATTCATATAAAGTAAAATTATCTGAGAAAAGAAATTCTTTTAAAACATTTAGAGATAGTTTATACATTACACACATTAATCACGCACCATTTTATTTTTCAGATATTGCATCTCATTAAACATAGAGCCCAATAACGGAGCTATACTAGGTGGCCAGCAAGCTCAGTGAGTCTCTTGTTTCTGCTTCCCAAGTGTTGGAACAGCAGCTGAGTGAAGCTGCACTTGTGTTATAAGGTAGTGGATAATGGAACTCAAGCCCTCATGCTGGTGTGGTAAGCACTTGACCAACTGAGCCATCTCCTCAAACACTGCATCCGTATTCTTTGAGATAAGGTTTCTCATCAGCCTGAGATTCAACAATTTAGTTAAATGGGCTGGCAAGGGACTGCCGGGGTCCTTCTGCCTCCACCTCCACAGCAGTAGGATTATAAACATGTTTGACCAAACCTGACTTTTTTATGTAGTGTGGGTGATAGAAATCAACTCTATGCTTAATAGACAGTTTACCAGCTCAGTTCTATCCCAAGTCCCACATCACCATATTTTAAATGAATATGATTATATGGATTATAAAGTATATAATTAATGCTTAATTTTATTTATTTGTTTTCATTTTCTAAAAGTAGCCAGAGACAACCTAAAGTGGAAACCAGTTCCTCTTTTATATAATACACAAACATATATATGTGTATACATACCATATTGTAAAACCTTAATAAACCCATAGATGAAAAAATATGGTAATGGCAACCTATGTCCAAGGTCTAAGATCATACTGGAAGTCATGACAGTGTTGGCTTAAGCTGTGTCTGCTTCCCCTTTGTATGCTCTTCTGACTTTAGATGCCTTGGATACAATGGGTGATTGCAATGTGCTAGTCATTGGACTTAAGAAAAATACTATATGGCAAGAAAATAATTCATGAGACAAGTAGAGGAGGAAGAGTGAAGTGGCTCTCTTTTAAAAGTTTAAACTCATTTGAATTCTGCACCATCAACCATGGGCATAGTTGTTTGGTAATATGTTTCAAGGTGCACATGATTGAGCTTGTTATCTGAGATAGTAGATATTACATTTCCAATGTCAAAGTCATAGTCATCAGAGAGCAGCCTGACCTCATGGCCATGGAAGAGTGTGAGTATACACAGTGTATACACCTCCATAGGTCCATTCTAGCATTCTTGGCCTGATGGGCCTCTCATAGTCACACAATAGCCCCATAGAAAAATGTTTCTACTTCCTCCAAGATGTCATTTGAGGACATTTCCCTTCTGAGAACATGAAGAAGAACATTAAAAAACTTTGTCCCTCAGGCCCTAAGTAGATAGCAAAGGAAGGACCCACCGTATTCATGAAAATATGGTAAATAGCAGGACAGTGAAGAGAAAGAAAAACCTTGATGGTTCCAGCCTCCTGCAAACTGTATCTTCCTAGTAGTAGTTCCACAGTCAAATATTTAGAGTCTGGGAAAAGCTTTTCACTGATAACTTAAAAATGAGGTTCTTTTCTAGGGGTGGGGGAGGGAGCATTATCTAGCTGAAACATGTATGAATCCTATAGTTCAGTATTATCACCAGGGTCTTTCTTACACCTCTGTGATGTACCTATGGAGGGCACTTCTAAACAAGACCTACTTCCTATACTAACACACACTCATTGTCAGATTTCCAGGGCCATGTGTGATGAGTTCTTTGCTTCAGAGACACTAAGGATGAGAGGAAGACAGTGAGACAAGATGTAAGTTAATATTAGCACAGCTGAAGAAACAGCATGCAACAAAAAATCCAGCTAGACAAGATTCCAGCAGATTGAGAAGATGAGGAAATGGATCCTACTGAAAAGAGGAAAAGTACCAATAACAGGGATAAGACGGGGAATAGAAGCAGAAGCCCAACAGAATTCTCTCGCCTAAGGGCATAAGCAGCTGAGGAAAGTGTTTTCCATGTAAACAACTCAAGGAAATTCCCACCCCCTTCTCTTCAGAGTAAAAAATGTTAGCATAGGAATTTGGTGAACATGGACACAGCATTTGCCTCTATAGGATGAAATTTGAAGCAGGAATATCGCTCATGGCAGGCAGCAAGGAATTGTGCAATGTTTACTGCAAATTTGTGACATCTTCCACACTTTGGACTTGCTATGGCATCAAGCAGCAGTATGAAGGAAAGGGATCATCAAGAACTTGGAGGATATATTTTTTTCATCGTGATCATAGACTCCGCAATTGAACAAACTCCATGAGAAGAAGCAGTGAACTGGGAAGGCTGGGAAAATAGGAGAGAACTCAGAAACATTTGAATCACAATTACAAAGTTCAGTGATGCTCAAAGAGAGCTCTGAGGTCCTAAAAGTCTCAAACAGCATTTTTTTTCCTTCAGTTACAATATCAGGATTACTTAGATTAGTACATTGTAGAAAGAAAATAATGGAAAACATTTTTATAATATTTAATTTATTCATTTGTTATTGGAGAGAGAATGAGAAAGAGGGAGAAGGGAGAGAGGGAAGAGAGAGAGGGAATTGGCACAACAGGCCCTCTAGCTGCTGCAAACAAACTCCAGATGCATGGAGCATCTAATACATCTGGTTTTATGTGGGTACTAGAGAATCAAATCTGGATCTTTTGACTTTGTAGGCAAGTACCTTAATAGCTAAGCAATCTCTCCAGCCCAGGAATGTAGTTTTAGAATGCTCTGGTCCCACAGGAACCTCTGAGAGCTCTCAACTGAGGCAATAGTAACAGAAACTAAAAGGAGTGACAAAAGTTTTATTCAGCAGATAACCTAGACTAAGAAAAACTGAAAATCATACTAAAATGTAGAGAAAAATTTAAAATTACAGTGACTCTAGTACTATGAAAAAAGAAGCAAATACAAATGAAAACTGAGGCAGAAGAAAAGCTATTCACAGCACAAAGAATGCCCTCTCATTCTAGTGAAAATGAAAGAAAACCCTAGTTGAAAGAGATGTGGAAGAGAAGAATGAAAGTGACAGAGAAGAAAGAATTTAAGGGTGAAGAGGAGGGACGATAAATGAGGAGGTATCTCACTTTAGGAATTCTGAGACAGGAGAATCAGAGTGGGAATCAAAGTTCCCCAGAGATTTTACAAGTTCTAAAGAAATAATGAAACACAAAAATATGGCTCAGATGAAACAATTATTATCAACAAAAAATTAGCAATGTGACAAAAACAGAATGACAGAGAATTACTCCTGTTCATAAAATTTTTGATAATTATTTCCAGATGTCTGAGTTGATGGAGACTATCATAGGTGGATCCCCTGAGCACCACAGGACCCATCACATAGCAGTAATGACACTGAGTGCCAAGAATCCCACAAAACACTGTGGGTGAATTGTATGGTGTATTGGACACTTTGTATTGGAATTAATGGTTATAGAAATAGCCTAATAGAATGTCTGTCTGTATGCCTGGTCTTCACACATTGTTTTATAAATTGCCTATTTACAGCAGTCTTCAAAATTTGTCATTAATGTTTTAGAAAGTTTATGTACATACTTAAAGTCATAATGACATATTCCACATTCATCCTTCACTTCCTCCCTTCACTCCCTCCTTTTCCTTTCACTGCAGGGGATTAAACACAGTCCAAGGTCCTTGTGTATGCCAAACCTGCACTTTACCACTAAATTGTCTCCATAATCCAGGACCATGTATTTCAAGAATTATTGAAGTGATAAAATATATCATTTTGATGGGCTGGAGAGATGGGTTAGCGGTTAAGTGCTCACCTGTGAAGTCTAATGACCCCAGTTCGAGGCTCGATTCCCTAGGACTCTCTAATTGGACTGAAGGCCCACTCCATAGGAGAGAATACATCCCTGATACTGAAAACCTACAACAGGAGTAGTTATGAGCCCTAGGGGTGAAACATCTGCTGGTGTCTGGCTAAATGATATCTATGTTCACCAAACTGCTCAGTAAGCACTTCTCTTAATGTTCATATATTAATGCTACTATCACTTTTGGTTAGAGAACCTTCTCATTTCAGATGGCAGTAACCTTGGGATGAAGGCACTATGGTGTTGAGAAGAAGTGACAGAGGAGTGCTCAGCCCTGAAATATCTCTATCACACCTTCCAAGGCTTAGGGTCCATTACAGAAGAGGTGGTGCAAAGAATGTAAGAGCCAAAAGATGGTAAGACTCCTTAGAACGTGCTCTTCCAGACAAAAAATGGCCTGGATATCCATGACCTCACAGTATCTGATACTACCTACACAAGACTATTATTACTATTTTTACTTTTGAGAGAGAGAATGAGAGAATGGGCATAACAGACCTTCAGCCTGTTGTGAACACCTTCAGACATGTGTGCCCCTACATAGTGCATGCCCAATATTGCATGTTTGCATCGCTGTGTCTGGGTATGTGAGGCCTCCAGATTTGAACATAAGTTCTTAGGCCTCACAGGCAAGCTCCTTAACCAGTAAGCCATCTCTCTAGTGTGTGTGTATGATGTATGTGGGATGTTTTATGTCTGTGATACATGAACATGTGTACATAAATGTTCATCCCAAGGGCACATACGCAAACACTGGAAGAGAATATCAAATGTCCTACAATATTGCTCATCCATGTGTCTCTGGAAACTAAGTATAGAGCTGCCAGTTTTGGTCAGACTGGATGACCAATGAGCCCCAGTGAATCTCTTCCTCTACAATAGTGGGACTATAGGCATGTGTGGCCAATACTGGCTATTTATTGGGTGCTGGAAAACCAAATTCAAGGTAAATTAGGATCTCTTGGGCCCTCCTGCTTGTGCACCAAACATATTTACCTGCTGGGTTATCTCAACAGGTTATTCATAAAATTGAATAGACTGAGTCAAATGATGTAGGGCAGGGAATAGAATCTTAGTTTCAGATGGGGAAGGTAAATGATATACATATGACTGTTGACTATGAATCATCTGCATGAACCATAACTTGTTGATTGAAGAAGTAAACCACTCTTGGGCTGGAGGGATGGCTTAGCAGTTAAGGCTTTTGCCTACAAAGCCAAAGGACCCAAATCGATTCCCCAGGACCCATGTTAGCCAGATGCACAAGGGGGCGCACCCTTCTGGAGTTTGTTTGCAATGGTGCGCCCATCCTCTCACTCTCTCTCTCCTTCTTTCTCTGTCAAATAAATAAATTAATTAAATATTTAAAAAATTTAAAAAAAAAGAATTTGGCAACTCCAAAACAAATGGCCCTCAACATTAACTGAATTGGGTACCACACATACGTAGTACCTTGCTGGTCCAGAATGCCAGAGGATCAGTGCTTTAATTTGATGATCTCATCATGTTACTACAAAACACCTTTTCTTCCTATGTGATTATGTTAATATTTTTCATAGTTGATTCATAATAAGGCTAATTCTCCTTGTTACCACCAGATAGGTAACAGTATCTGATTTGCATTTTAGCTTATAAAAAAGAGGGAAAATATTTTTTTCCAGCCAGGGATTGCAAATCTTAGTATAGCCTGGCAATCTGAATTTCATTGAAGAATATCATATGTGGAAGTGGTACACAGTGACATTTTCATTAAACATATTAACAACCATATGTCTTGCTTTATATGGGTTCTCATTTTAAACTTAAAATTTATATAACCTAGTCTAATAAAGTATCAACTAATAAATTACTGTGTCTATATGATAAGAAATTAATGTTTGAGAAATAAGCAAACAAACAAAAAGAACTAGAAAGGATTTTTTGATAAAATACACAAAGAGAAAAGAGCTACTATTTGTCAACTATTGCTTATGTAGTGACGGAGAAAATGCACTAATTTATTTTTTTTAAGTTGCTTATGTGTGTTTGTTGTGTATGTATATTCTGTATTCATATATGTGTGTGCGTGTGTGTGCAGGTACATGTGGAAGCCAGAAGTTGACATCTTGTATCTTCCTTAATTGCTCTCCAGACCCAGAGCTCATTTGGCTAGTATAGTAATCTGGTAATTTGACTTGCTTCAAAAATAATCTGTCTCCACCTCCTAAATTCTAGGTCTTTGAGTTTGCAGAGTAAGTGCTTTAGCAGCATAGCCATCCAACCAGTAATGACCTCTAGTTTGATTCATTTTATGAAGATTTATATGCATAGAAATCACTATTGTTAGAAAACAAGAAAAAAATGTCTGCATCTTATTGATTATTTTTAAATTTTTTGTCTGCATTTTAAGTGTAATTTTAAATACTAAATTGAGAGAGTATAGAATTAGAAGAAAATCACTTTGACTTTGGTGCAATTACTTGTGTTTACTCAATCTGACCATTACTGTACCTAAAATGTCTTTTTCAGACTTACTAGAGGAGACATCTCAAGTATGATGGAGAAACAAGAAGATCAAAGCTTTGTAAATCATGGAACATTCTGAGAAAATGAAGAAAAGTGGCAGTTTCACAAGGAAGCTGAAAACAGGAGCCTCTTGTAAGAAGTGCACAATTCCAAAAAGGGACCTACCTGACTATGATGTAGTCACAGCTGGCATCAGTGATCCACCTCTCTTTTCCTTCGTCCATCCATATTTCCATCAGTCTTTTTTTCATTACCATTTCAGTGATTTCTTTATGCAAAGAATACTGTAAAAACATATTGCCCAGCACATTCTCAGAGTGACAGTCAGCAATGTTACTGTAGCAGAGGCAGTCAGGAAAGTGACAGTACTTTTTATAGTTCCAATTTTAGTATATGTGCTGCCAAAGTGAGCACTAGTGACAGTACTTTGAACAGAGAAAAGACATGAATAAAAATGTGGTGTGTGTGTGTGTGTGTGTGTGTGTGTGTGTGTGTGTATGTATGTATGTTAAAGACAGAGAAAGGAGTTTATATGTGGAAGGACTATGTAAGGCATGTTGGATTCAACTTTGGAATATCTGATTTTTTTCTCATATTTGTAGCTATCACCTAATTGGTGACCATATTACAAAATTCTATTGTTCCTAGTTACAATTAATTATTTATGATGGTTAGATTGAGATTTCTGAGATTTTCATTTCTACATCTGAGAAATTAACTATCCCAGTCTGTATTTGTGGGACCTATAATATAACAATACAAAATTAAACATCAAGAGTTTTTTCAGCATGTTTCTTACTATGTAAAAACAATCAGTATACAGTGGCAGGATTGAAGACTAAAAATAAGCCTAGAGACAAGACCCATGTTAGCCAGATGCACAAGGGAGCACATGCTTCTGGAGGTTGTTTGCAGTGGCTGGAAGCCCTGGTGCACCCATTCTCTCTCTCTCTGCCCCCCACCCTGTCACTCTCAAATAAATAAAAATGAATAAAAAAAGAAAAATCCCAAATAATCTGATGATTTCTTTATTATCATGTTTAGATTTAAACTTATATGTCCTTCATTTGTAGCCATATAATTTATAGTGAAGAGCCAGGGAATAAATTTTAAAAGTTTGAAAGTTATTATTCACACACACAAACAATTAGTGGTATTTGATGGCACCAAATATGAATACCAAATTCATGAACTGTAAAGCAGTTGAGAGATGAGCATATTTTTTTTTTAATATTTTTTTGTTCATTTTTTTATTTATTTATCTGAGAGTAACAGACACAGAGAGAAAGACAGGTAGAGGGAGAGAGAGAGAATGGGCGCGCCAGGGCTTCCAGCCTCTGCAAACGAACTCCAGACGCGTGCGCCCCCTTGTGCATCTGGCTAACGTGGGACCTGGGGAACCGAGCCTCGAACCGGGGTCCTTAGGCTTCACAGGCAAGCGCTTAACCGCTAAGCCATCTCTCCAGCCCGAGATGAGCATATTTTGTCCAAAGATAGGGACAGGAATTTTTCTTACTGAAAACAAACAACTAACAATATTCCTGATTGAATTAACTCCTTACCTTTGTACTGGGGAGTTATTATTTGGTCACAGGTCACACAACAACAGCAATAAAATGACACATTTTCTGACAAATCAAATCTTTAACCTGAAGCCATGGAGAAGCCAAAAACAGTAACTGTTTTCTCTTAGGAGTGTTTATGTTCTGTATACATGCTAACTGCCTCAAAACTGAAAACAAAGCTAATGAAAACTGTATCTGATCACAGGATCAGAAAAGGGAGAACTAGTCAAAGAAATGTCTACATCAAGTCATAACTGTAAGGTTTGGGAATGACCAAGACCATGAACACCAGTATTAGGCGAAGATGGAAGCTTTTATTCAGGGAAAGCACAAGCTGCCAGGACTAACACTTAAAAGTGGAACACAGGCAACTTTGAGATTACAGATAGTGGGCTATATAGAGTTCTTCATTTGGGAGAAGGTAAGAAAAAAAAAAAAAAACTCCTTTGTTCTTTGCATTACCCATTTCAAATAGCTAGGGTGTGAGACCACAACAGTGACCAGGTGTCCTGAGAGACAAAGGGGCAGGAAACCTAGACCTGAGGCATTGGTAGGCAAGGGAGGGATAATGACTGGGTTGTTCCCTGAGAAATTTGGCTGACCCACTTCCTTATGTCTCTGTAGCCATCCTGCTTACTCCATTTTGTCCCAACCTTACATTCCAGCCTTTTGTTAATGATAAGAGATGAAGATTATTAATTTTCTCATGCTGACCATAAGGGTGATGAGTTCTTATGGGAGAGGCTGAATAACATAGTCGATGGGTCTCCCTTCAGGGCAGGCGATGAGGAGACAGATTCTTCATGACTAGAGGTGGCAGAGTGGTGAGATCGATAGTGCCAGTGTAGAATGTTGCCTAAGTGAAACAGAGACTTCTCTCATACTACCCTGTATTAAGCTGGCTTTAGGCAGTCACTAGCAGACACCTGTTATAGAAAAGGTGAGGGATGTGGGCTCTGTGCACCCCATGAGAAGACAGAAGGGAGAATAAAGGGGCTTATAATCAATAGTAACATCAAAATTCCATGCTTAAAGGGAGGATGAACATTTAGAGGCAAGGGATTGAGGGCATGGGGCAAGAGGAGGCATTTTGGGATCAGGGGAAGAGTGGGAACACAAGAGATTTTAAGTTTGAGAGTGTCTGCTGGGGTGGCAGTGTACTTCTCACTAGATGAGGTAGAGTAAGGGCTAGGGAAGGAGGGTGCCTGGGGAATAGCTCTGATTCTAACTAAGGCAAGTGGGAGGAACTGAAGTCAGGGTAGATGAAGTTAATCAGGGACAGGCAGAGGCAGAAGGCAAGAGTTAATGTTAGAGTCTGATATTGTAAGTCAGCATCAGATGGGGAGCTTATTAGTCTGAATCACTGTTTATATTGTAGTTATATTTTTTCATTGGGTGATTAAGACCATGTAGGCTTCCAGAGTTAATTGTATATATTAGGAGGTCAATGATGGCACTGTAGCAGAGACTTTTAGGGACCTGTGAGGAGTTCTATGACTCTCAGCATTGTCATCTGCTAGAATAACTCAAGGCTGTACTGACCAAGTGGCCTTCCCACTTTTGGGAAGCCTGGAGGTTGGATTTTCCTCTGATATGACTCTCCTGTTGCAGATACACTGACTTGGAATTCATTTCGGGGTCTCCACATCCTCTCTGATCAAGAAGGCAGGTAGCTTACCAGAGGCTCAGAGTTCCAGTGTCTCATCATCTCTTGTGGCCTTTTGACCTGGGAGCAAGAGCCAAACTATTGGTTATTCTTTGAACTCCAATGTTTTCAATTGACTTTGGCTTCTACATATGGTTATTAATCACTTAGACAGACTTTACATATCTGATTAGCTCTGATTAGCAGGACATATCAGTTAAAAAGGGTGAAGAACATATCTGGTTAGCAAAGCAAATCTGGTTAGAGAATGACACAATAGCTTAAAATCATTCGGATTAATATTTAAGTTTAGTTGTCAGGTGACAGTGTAAGCTATATCTGGGACATAGAAAGCATATACATTTTAACTGTTTAGTATCTGTCAGTTATAAGCATAGACAGAACATTTTAGTAGTGCTGAAAATAATATTTTATCAATTATTGTATCAATAACCTTAAGGCAATAGATTTAATCTAGAAATTGTATTCCAGAAAAAGACAAGACAGCATATCACTTTAGCATCTGTGTTTGAAAACAACTTGGGCTAGTCTGTATATCAATGCAAGTACCAATTACCACCAAACTGGAAGTAGAACAGCAATTTCAGATTATTTTTCTAGGGCAGGAAACATGTTTTAAGTATCAATATCTGTGTAAGCATAGAACCTAAGATACCAGAAATGAGACAATTAATTAAATGAAACCTTGACGTAGACTGATTATACATAGCTCAAGAATAAAATTAAACTTTGTCATTATTGAGTGAAGTAAGCCTAATTTTAACAGGCATTAAAGATAATATGACAGACACAAAGCAATTTCTTAAATAAGTTCCTTTTACCATTGAACAATTTTAAGGCCTATCTAAAGAAATATTTATTACTGTTATATGAAGCTTAGAGAAGCTATATTAACATTGTTTGTATACAATGGATTTTTTTTTAAAGACGTGGGGAGCATTTTTAGTTTTTCTAAGAACAAAATAACAATAAGTCACTTTTTGAAGACTTGATTATAAGCTCAGTGATAGCAAAACCAGCATGAACAACACAAGAACCACCTTAAAGTTCAGAGTTTTAGCCAGGCATGGTGATGTATGTTTATTGATAGCCAAACATCATGGACTTTGTATAAACCAAATTACAATATTCTGATATCGGAAAGTCTGTTTTTAACAAAAAGTAGAGTTTAAATGTTTAAGGCACATGAGGCTAAAGAGAGTAAACTATGAACAAAAGATCTGCTGACATAATTTTAAATAAACAAGAAATCTACATTATGTTGTAACTGTTTTGTCTTAAATATGAAGCCATGAAACATTTTATAATTTTTAAAGTTCAAGAAGTGGGATACATATATAGATATATATATTTTTGAAAAGATTTAGAATTTTTAAAAGCTAAATAAGATGCCCATCCAATCTATAAGTCAGTTTCTGAAATTAACTTAGCTATATTTAACATACCCAAATAATAGAGGAGCTGGATTAAACTGACATGATCTAATGAAAAAAAGGAGACAAGGGCTGGAGAGATGGCTTAGTGGTTAAGCGCTTGCCTGTGAAGCCGAAGGACCCCGGTTCGAGGCTCGATTCCCCAGGTCCCACGTTAGCCAGATGCACAAGGGAGGGGGGGCACACATCTGGAGTTCGTTTGCAGTGGATGGAGGCCCTGGTGCACCCATTCTCTCTCTCTCTCTATCTGCCTCTTTCTCTGTCTGTTGCTCTCAAATAAATAAATAAAAATAAAAAAAAAAAAAAAAAAAAGGAGACAAGCCTCATGGAAAAGAAAGGGAATGGGGCATGCCAGAGCCACTTGTCTCTACAATTTCCAAATGTAAGTGCCAGTATGTGCATCTGGCTTTGTAAATAAGCACCTTTAATGGCTGAACCAAAAAGAAATATCATTAATCTCTTCAAAATCAATTTCATAGAACTATGTTGAATTCCAAACCTACACAAAATTTTATGACACAATCTATTACTATTCAAACCTTAACCAGCACTCTAATTCTGCCTATGATAATTTGGTAAACTTGTTCAGTAATGACATAAATTAAAACTGAAGTATTAAGACTGCTTGTTGAAAAAATTGAGGAATTACATCTTAAATCACAACATAACTTCATTTTCCTTTTACTGTTTACCATGAAGTAAATAGTTTTTAAGTGTGTGACAGATAAGTACTGTTTAATGTTTCATATGTGGTATATTTACCTTATAAAATAGGGGAAAAAAGTAATCTCTCTGTGAGATTTTCTTTTGAGGAAGAGTTTTAGATATAATAACCTTAGGAGAGAATTACATATTATTTTGTAATTTTAACCTTACAATTTAGCTAAACGATTGACAAATAGAGGGACCTAGTTAACTTGGTTGGGTACTCTAAATTCAGTCTTTCATTATTATTATGACCAGATTAACATCAATGAGTTAAAGTTAAGCTTACAACCTGAATTTCATAGCAACCTGCTACCAGCCCAGGCCATACTTTGTTAGTCTGATGTAAGCCCTAGGCTACTAGTCATTTTATATCTCAAGAAGTCTTTAATCTGGTTAAATACCTTGTCTTTAACCTTCTGTTTAAGCCTATTCATATCTTCATCTACATTTTGTATTGTCTTATGAATTTTAATATGATCATTTTTTTTTTCACAAGGCCTTTTGAAATAACTTTTTTAAAGAAAGAGTAGATTTGATTTGACTTATACTATTTACCCAGAATAAACATAGATTTTGGAAGCTTGTTTTTTATAACTTTTCTGAAACACATTTTTTAAAAAAAATATGAAAGCATATTTGAACATTATTAGAAATTTTTGAATTTCTTTTATACAAATTTAGTATTGAGTACTTCTAAATTTAAACATAAATTTTGAGCCTATTGTTTGTTAGTAGTTTCATTGAAGCATAGAAAGATAAACATAAGAACAATTACAAATTTCTTATGAGAAGTCTCCATCTATTTACAGTGATTTGGAATTTATCCATCATCAAGCTGGGGCCAGGATCCTGAGATTCTCTGGGCTAGCAGACTCCTGGCTCTGCAAGGCAAAGAAACTAAGAAAGACCCATTTTTATTTTTCCCCCTAAATTCCAGGGAAAGTTTTGGACTTTCCTTAGAGCTAGAAGGCAGCATTTTGCTCCTGCCACTTACAACTCTTTAAAATTCAGAGAATATTGCTTTTTTTTTTTTTTTTTTTTTTTGCCTATGATCCTTTAGTGTTCTTTATGGGGACACTCAAAAGTAAAAATTGGCTATGCCACCTAGTACAGTGGGCTTGGCATCCCCACAAGGAAATGGCACTGCTCAGAACAGATCATTCTGCAGCCTGAGGGCTGTGAGCCACGTGCACACTCGCACACACATGCATTTTAAGTGTACTTTTCAGCTAGATTCTAGACAACCATTTACCCTTCACATATTCATTCATTCCAAAGCTATGCGTTCCCATTTTAAAGTTCTGTTTTCTTTACAACTCCGGAGACTAGTCTCATCATGCCTTCTTACCAGGGGTGAGGAGAGGCTGAGGGAGCTGGAGGAGCTGCTGGGGTGAGGTGGCTAGAAAGACCTGGTGAGAAAAGCAGGTAGAGCAGAGAGAGAAGACCATAGGTACAGAGTGAAAAAAAATAGGGTATTTTGGTACATTTGCCTGCATTGGCAGAAGTTCTTTTTTAAATTAGTGAGAATTGGAAATCAAAAGTACCATTTTCAGGCCATTTGGACCCATTGTTCAGCTTATATTATGGCCAGGCAGAGTTGCAGAGGAAGATAAGATATCATCCAAGAGTCCTAGAGGCTTTAAGTTCTTAAGGAGACAGAGAAAGAATAAAACAAGGGTGAGAGAAAAATAAAACAGGGCTTAAACTGGGTTTACATAGAACACCAGTATGAGCCCCTGGCTAGTCAGGGTGAATGGGGCCTGCGCCTGCCATGCAGCAGAGGGCTGACAGAGGCGTACTGGTCACAACTGTCTGCTTTTTAAGCCTGCTAGCGGGCAAGGTGAGCAATGTGCTTCCAATGGTGAAAGCAGGTGGCTGTGTAAGATGAGAGCTCAGGAGGGAGACAGGGTCCCGAGATGGTAACTGAACCAAAAGGCCCCCATTAGGGTACGGCAAACCAGAGAGTGAGACCCTAAGTTTGGAGAGTGCATCTTTCTCGAGACCTGGGGTTGGGGCCTAATGGCTGAGGGGTGTAGCCTGGCATGCCAGCGGCTTTCACAAGGAGGGATGAAACTCGAGAGCAGGCCAACCGGAGAAGACCACTCACTGAGAAGGAGGGAGGAGACGGAGAAGGGAAGAACAGTGAGACCCAATTACTAGGCAGGGATGGTCCGAAGCCTTCAGGGGTCAAATGGCAGCTCCATAGTCCGGTCAGGGGAACTGAGGTCTGGCTGCCCAAGAGGACAACCAGAAGCCTTCCTATCTGAGTCACTAGCACCAGATGTAAGTTTCAGGAGTGACCACCACAGAGATCACTCTGAGGCAAAGATGGAAGCTTTTATTCAGGGAAAACAAGAGCTGCCAAGACTGACCCCCAAGAGCGGAGCACAGTCAACTTTGAGATTATAAATAATGGGCTATATAGAGTTCTTCAGTTGGGGGAAGGTGAGGAAGGAAAAAAAAAAAAAAAACCTCCTTTGTTCTTTGCATTAGCCATTTCCAATAGCTAGGGTGTAAGACCAAAACATTGAGCAGGTGTCCTAAGAGACAAAGGGGCAGGAAACCTAGACCTGGGCATTGTTAGGCAAGGAAGGGATGATGGCTGGGTGGTTCCTTGAGGAATGTGGATGACCCACTTCCTCTGTCTCTGTCACCCTCCTACTGACTCCCTTTTGTCCCAGCCTAACAATAACAAATGCTCCTTAGTGTCTAAAAGTAAAATGTTCTTGAAATTTTATCATAGTAGGAAGAATTTGATTTGGACAGAATTTGAGTCCCTTTTTTTTTTTTGTTTTTACATTTTCAGTTGAGTAATGTAACCTTTGTATATAATTCTATGGCATAAAATGAAGAATGGTTTCAACTATGCTAACATAAACATTGTGAAAGGTGTATGATATGAGTAAAATATTTGACCTATTTCAGACAAGTTTGTGTAGTTTGACTTTTAATGATTTTACAAAAAAAGTTAGATATACTTCATATAGGAAATAAAAGTTTATTTTTTCTTGAATTTTACTCTACTCATCAACCTCTGTCATTATTTTTACTGTGTTTGAAGTTAAATTTGCTGTCACTGGGACTACCTTACGTCCTCCAATATGCAACACGTTTCTTCTAAATCTGATTCTTTGATTCATTTTTTTGCATATCTGCCACCGAAAGGTTTTTCACATTAGTCAATACCACCTGTTGCCATTACCTTTGTGTTGCTGGGACACACATCCAGCCAGAAGCAGCTCATGGTTGGAGAGAGTTCATTTCAGGCTGACAGCTCCCCAGAGAAGTTTCACTTTGGGAAGAAGCAGGCACAGTTCTGCGCCCACAGTGGGGAGAGAAGACACAGCAGCAGGTGCACATAGCCAGAGATCAAAGGACTCTCATGCACTGGTGAGGCTGGACACCAGATCCGCTCCAGGCCTCATCCACCAGAGATGTGTCTGCTGGAGACTTACGTAGCAAGTTTAATTGGAAATACTTAAGTCTATGGGGACATACACCTGCATTCAAACCAGCATACCACCCAAGGCACTTTACAGAACTGTACCTGGGGAAAAGGGCTTCTCTTCTTCCTTAATGCCTTAGGCTGTGACCCTTCTAATCTCACATAGGCCCATGAAGGCACAAAGAAAAGCAAAATGCCAAAACAAGACTAACAGATTGCCTGCTGCTGACTTTGCATTTGGTTTGTAGCAAAATTCTTGCCATGGGGGATTTATACATGTTAGCTGAATTCTTAGAGGAGTAAACTATACGGGTAATAATTAAAACAACATCAAGACAGAATTAATAAGTCTACAAACTATTCTGAATCAGTACTATTTATTTTCTTAGACATTTAAAGCAATATGTGTACAACAGCTTTTGTGGAGTTCACTAGTTTAGTTTTGCTCCTATGTCTTCCTCAGTTAGAAATTTCTCCAAAGAAACATCATACTTTGTAAGTATTTTTACTTTGAATTGTTTTAATGTACAATATAAATATTTTGAATATATATATACACTTAAAAATGACCTTTGTTTTAGACAATAAACTACATTCTAGCTCACTATACAATACACACTATTTTTAGTGAAGTGACTTAAATTCATATGCTAACATTTTGTCATGAAATTATTTGTAAACAGTTTTATCCTCAAAATAGAGTGCAATAATTTTACAGGAAGTAGAAATAATGTATCTTCTTTTAAAATGTTGTTTTATTACTTATTTGACATGTTCTGGGAGAACAGGAACAATGTTACCCAAAAGAGAAGAGCAAAACATGAAGTCTCCTTGGATTAACGGAAGAAGCATGTTCTGTCACTACAACTTATTTATCATGTGCTTGAGAGAGTTTTGAGCTCTGCAGGGCTGGGTTAATATATGGGCAGGTACAAGATGGACAAGCAGATGTTGCGTTATCCAAAATTCACTAGATTTGTAGAGCAGCTGTGTGGTTGGGGATGGCCATTGTGACACATAGATTATGCATGCACTAAAATAAATAATATTCTACATTGAAAATATTGAGAAAAAGCTAAATTCTATTCCAAGACTTAGCTAAAATCAAACTATAGGCTCATCACAGAACAGTCAACCATAATATATGAAAATGAGGGCTTTTGCCAGGAAATAAACCCTAAAGTCTCACAGTCAACCAAAATGTAAATTACCTATCCTTCATTTAAAATCTAACATATCTTCATTAGCATAAAAGTATAGCCAGCCAATGTAAAGTTCAACGAAATCATAATTCAGAATAGTGTCATTGATACTCAAATGACTTCTAAATTGTCACCTGTCAAGAAATGAAGACCCTGATGGCACTCACATTCTGTCTGGCAGGCTGCATGTTACACAGGAGGTGATAGGACCAGAAGACTGGAGGATCACTACTCAGCAGTGATTTTTTTGTCTAAAAATACTGACTCCATAGAACCCCAAAGTTTAAAATGTGGCTATCACTACTTGATCTGAAAGCACATTTTTGTTTTTAAAATCCTGTCTGCCACCTATTTATTTTTAATTTTATTTATTGGGTCTGTATATATATATGGGTGCAACTTTAAAGTGTGTGTGCTCCACCTTCTTTGAGACAGAACATTGCCACTGCAAATGAGCTGTCAAAGTGCAAAAAGTGGTCAGACTAGGCCATGAGTTTGAGATTCTCTTGGCTGGACCTCACAGATGCACAGGCCATTTTGTACGAATGACCTCCATGGTATTATATGCAGTGGTCAGTTATCCATCTCCACTTTTCTAATTTGTCAGAAACATTGGACACAGTAAAACATGCTTGACTTGATATTGTTGTTTACCACTATCTTCTAGTGGAACTCACACTCCACCAGGAAATCTATTTTTTTTATTTGTTTATTTTTATTTATTTATTTGAGAGCAACAGACAGAGAGAGAAAGAGGGAGAGAGCAAGAGAGAGAATGGGCGCGCCAGGGCTTCCAGTCACTGCAAACGAACTCCAGATGCGTGCGCCCCCCTTGTGCATCTGGCTAACGTGGGTCCTGGGGAATCGAGCCTCGAACCGGGGTCTTGGGCTTCACAGGCAAGCACTTAACCGCTAAGCCAACTCTCCAGCCCGGGAATTCTTTTTAAGATTTTAACGATCTTGCTTTATTTACTTTCTTTTTGTATCTAACTTAAAATTTCAAAGAATCTCTAAGTTGGACAACAGGATTTATGTGTACTGTATGTTTTTTGAAGACTGCACAGGGTCTGAGATCTGACAGAGTATCTGGCATTGCTTGATTTATGTCAGAAGACAGGATCCTAACTCAGAGTCAAAAGTCAGCATGTTGTTCCTTTCAAAAGCAGCTGCTAAACAACAGCGACATTCAATCAGCCTGGTAATTATCCACTCTGGCTGGCTGGGGTAGTGTGTGTGTGTGTGTGTGTGTGTGTAGGCCACAGATTAACATCAAATATCTTTCTCAGTAGTTCTCCACATCATTTTAAAAATATTTTATTTATTTATTTAAGGGAGAGGGAAGGAAAGAAAGAGAGAGAGAGAGAAAGAGGCAGATAAAGACATATTTAGAGAGTCAGGGGTCCCAGTCTCTGAAAATGAACTCCAGACACACGTGCCACCTTATGCCTCTGACATGGGGACTGAGGAATCGAACCTTGGTCCTTAAGCTTTGCAAGCAAATGCCTTGACCTCTAAGCAATCTCTCCAGCCCTACTCATTATTTTTTGAGACAGTGTCTTTCACTGAATCCAGAATTCATTAACTCAGCTACTCAAGCTAGCTATTATTATGCAGGGACTTTCCACATACTCAATTTACCTGCACTAGGATTACAGGTACACGTTACCACCCCTAGGTTTTTCATAGATGCTGAAGATCTTTATACAGGTCCTAATACCTACTGATCCATGTCCTTAGCCCACAACCTGTCTGTTTTCTATAACACAGTGTTGTAGTTGTGCAAGGGAGAATACTGTTATAAAAAGCCTTGTTATTTATATGAAAGGCTATGTTATATTTTCCTACTCCCCCTTCAAGGAAGACATTATCATTATTCCTCTGAAATATGAACACATATGCATCAATGAGGGAAATACTAATTTAATTATCCTACAATGTAAGCATGTCTTCTCAGAGCATTGTGTTCTTTTTTTTTTCAAAATCCTAGAATATAAATAATGCATTTTTTTGTTAGGGAGATGTGCTTGGTTTTTCTTTTTTCTGACTATTTGTTTTACAAATGTCTTTGAAAATAACATTTACTGTGTATGGATTGCTAATGCATATGAAAGGAACAATAATAAACAAATCAGCTCTCAACATATAAGCTTATTTCCATCTTAAATGTTCAAACTATGATGTCTGACTTTTCTGACTTGGTTTTATTTCTTTGATAAATTAGAATTTAGGGCCATCACTGATTTTATGTCTGAATATGTCACAATAATATCCATGTTTTATCTTTACAATATTAAAGTGTTTACAATGTTTTCTAGTGTATATTGTGCATTCCAACACTTAAATCTACATTGGACTTTATTAGTTGACTTTTGAATAATGTAGCATTTTTATCTCCTAGTTTAATAAGTTTTATTATCATTAAGTCATAAAAATCTTGGTGAAATTGCCAATTTAAGGATGTTTGCTTGTCCCAAAGCATATTACTTCTGGGAACACCATGTATAAGACTTTTTCACACTGCACTACATATTTAAACTTAGCAAAATTCACTTCATCTATAAGGATAATTCATCATTATCCTCAGTGCTCCTTTCTTATGTGCTCTGACCCAAATGGTGTAAATGTTGGTCTTAACTTTCAAGGTTTGGTATAATTTTTTTTTTTCTGTTCTTTGTCTTAACTAGATGTGCTTTTAGTATCATGTATATCTTGATGTAAGTACAAATACTTGAAGACACAATGCTTTCCCCACATTTCCCTACTGAATTTTCTCTAAATTCTTGATTTTAAAGACCATATATATATGTATACATACATACATATGCATATATGTGTGTGTGTGTGTGTATAATTTTTCCCCCTCTTATGCAAAATTCCCTGAACCACAGTGGGTGTGTTTTAAGTATACTTCAGGGTTAAGCTTTCAGGAGCTTCAGGATTTCTACTTTGGTATGTGTTGCGTATTCTCAATATGTGTCTCCTTCATGTGGCACTGATTGTCAGGCTCACTGTGAAAGCAGCACCCTTGCTCAGCTCCCCAGTTCCTCTATGACTTCACTTGGGCCTTGGATAAAGCACAAGGGGTAGTTTATCTCCTCCAGTGTCAGTACATGTTGATAGAAAAACAAATTCTCCAATGGAGAATGAATTCAGCATAGTAAATGTGATAACTTTTGTTAATTTTAGTGAGGTTTTGATGGATGTAGCACCTGTTTTGTTCACAGACTAGTTGGAGCTTGTCACTGGATCCTGGTTCCAGCTATGGGTTCATTACACTGAGCAGATCCCTTAGCCAATCAGAAAGTGATTAGTTTCCCTACAAGACTGTGTGCCACCATTGCCCTGGTGTGTCATTCTTGTCAGGCTGGTTGCTTCTGAGTAGCAGTGACCCCTGCTTGCTCACACTATTGTCCTCAGCAACAGGGTTTATCATATATAATCTTTTATATTAATATATATATATATATATATATATATATATATATATATATTGTCTTTTATATTAATATATATATTTAGAGGGAGAGAGAGAGAGGAGCTGATAGAGAATAGTGGGCACAGCAGGACGTGGGCCACCTTGTGCATTTAGTGGTTGGTTACCTTGTAGGTCTCTCCAATAAACAGCTTAATGTGGAAGGCAACTGATTTCTGGGCGTGGAGGTTACAGGCCAGAGCTAAATATTTTAATGTTAGGCTTCATACCATTCTCTGAAGTGCATTTCTTACCATATGATTCCCCCATACACCTGTCGAGGGTTATATCATTTAGTCTTCTATCAAGGAAAAAGGTTTCTATGGCACCAGTTTATTTTGGGTTAAGTATTTTTTAATTTTTATTTTTTAATTTGACAAAGATTCTCCCATTGTATCCCATGTTGGTCTTAAACTCATTATGTATCTCAGTGTGGATTTCAACCTAAGATCCTATGTGAATATAATACAAATAATTTCATGCCCTCTTAATAATTAAAATAAGTCTTTAAAGCAGTTATTTTAAGACTTGGACTTTGTTTTATCCCTTAAATTATTTCAATATTCTAGAAAATTCAGATAGATATTTTAGTGTAAATTTAAGTTTATATTGTTAATTTCACATATGTACAAAAACATTTCAATTTTAATAATATTAAGTACACTTTAAAAAGCAATTTTCAATAATTGAAACCATAATACCATCAAACCTTGTAATTGGTCATGAACTATCTACATGACCAATGGTGTTTTCATTGTTCAATAAGGAGATTTTCAGAAGCCCTGGATTAATTCCTGTCTTGTGCTTTTTTTCTTACATTCATCTCTGCATGATTTGACTCACTGTTAAGTATCTTGGGAAGTGGTGATTTGGCATTATGTCAAAAGTGTACCTACCACTGTTCTGTTCATGTGTGAGGGCTGTATTATGTTGTGTTTGAGTATTTCTGCCTAGTTTAATATTTTAGGGCTGGATTTAAGGTTTCATATTTCATAATTGAATAGTCTTAAATAACAAAAGATGTTACATGTTCTTGTTTTAAATTAAATTTTCTTTTTAATAAAAATAGTTATATTCTCATATCCCCGCTCACCCACTCCTATTCCAGTAAGAACCATCCTCAGTGGGGTTATTGGTATTCACTGCGAGGTCCTGAAGGCTCAGTCATTCTGGGTGTGTGTGTAGGTGGGGGGTTCAGGCTACTTCCACCTACCTGTGGTTCTTATAATCTTTTTTTTTTTTTTGAATGTATTTTGTTTTTTATTGACAATGTCCATAATTGTAGAAAATGACCCATGGTAATTCTCTCACAACCCCCACTTTCCCCTTTGAAACTCTCCTTTCCATCATATCCCCTCCCCCTAAATCAGTTTATTTTTATTTTGGTATCATCATCTTATTCTCTTATTATGATGGTCTTGTGTAGGTAGTGTCAGGCACTATGAGGTCATGGATAACCAGGCCGTTTTATGTTTGGAAGAGCTTGTTTTAAGGAGTCTTACCATCTTTTGGCTCTTACATTCTTTCTGCCACCTCTACCACAATGGAACCTGAACCTTGGAAGGTGTGATAGAGATATTTTAATGCAGAGCAATCCTCTGTCACTTCTTCTTAGCACCATGGTGCCTTCATCCCAAGGTCATTGCTATCTAAAAAAAGAGAAGATTCTCTAACCAAAAGTGAGAATAGCATTAATATGTGGGTATGAACATTAAGAGAAGTGCTTACTGGGCATTTTGGTGAACATAGTATGTATGTTTAGCTACTCACCAGCAGATGTTACACCACTAGGGCTCAGGACTAACACTGCTGTAGTTTTTCAATGCCAGGCATGTGTTCCCTCCCATGGAGCAGGCCTCCTGTCCAATTAGAGAGTGGTTTGTTTCTCCTATAACAGACATGCCACTATTGCGCTGACTTCCTCAATTGGCCTGGCTAGCCAAATTTAAGGCTTACAGGGTCCACTGTTGAGTATTTCCACTGGTGATTTCTCTCTCCCATTAAAATGCATGCAGCATAGCTTTTTACAGTTTTCCATCAGCTGGTCTACATGGAGGAGGTTTTCAGCTCAGCTCCAACAGGATTTCTCAGTGACCTTGCAGCCCAAGTATGTGGAGTTTTCAGCAATAGGGACTTACCATCTGTTCCTGGTGGGAAACCAAGAGTCTTGGCAATAGCCTGTAATGTTTTGGGCATGAGTGACCTCCCTGGCCTACAACTCCCTGGAAAGCCTCCCACCCCTTGTACTAAAATTGTTCTAGCAACAACCTATGGCTTGTGAGTGTACCATTGTTCAAAAAAGTAGGCATCCATATGACTTATTTATATTGTCTTAGATTTTGATTAGCTCTCTCTCCACCTTTCCTTTACTCATTCTCTTTTGCCAACCTCACTTAGGCCTTTTCACCCCCATAAATCTGTTCTACTTATGTATACAAAATACCATCCTATTAAGTCCCCATCCTTGCTCCCTTTCTACTTTCTTTATATCCTCTTACTAGCTTACTGGCCTCTGCTAATGAGTTTTATTCCTATTCACATAAAAGTACAATCATTTGTAGCTAGGATTCACATATGAAAGAGAACACGTGACGTTTGGCTTTCTGGGCCTGGGTTACCTCACATAGTATAATCCTTTCCAGATAAACCATTTTCCTGCAAATTTCATAAAATCCGTTACATGTTCTTTTTCCATTGTTTTATTGTTAGAAATGTGGATCATTTCATTTTCCTGACCTTATTAAACAGTTCTAATGATTATAAATTCACAAATGATTTTTTCAGGACATGGACTTTTGTTTTTCTTTTAAGTTCTCTTAAGCAAGATATTAGTAAGAATGCCTATGTTATCCCATTAGTGTGAAAAAATTTGCAACAAGCTTTCAAACTTTTCTTATATTTATTAATTGAAACCATTAAGGATAGAGGAAAACTACCAGAAGAGAAGAAATAGTCTAAGCAAAAAAAAAAAAAAAAAGAAACACGACTTTCATGATGAAAAGTTGAAAATGCTTCATGTAAGACCAACACTAGGACAGTGTTGATTGCTCCTTCCATTTCTTTTCCACCTATTGATGCCATCACCAGACTAACTTGCTAAGTAGAACAAATAGTTGTATATAAACTTGAAAGCATCTGCAATTTTTGTGTAGAAAATGAAAGACACTACAAACAATAGATTTATCATCCTATCAATCAGTTTGGTAGTTAGTGGGCTACAAGTGCACATACAAATATTTCAATAGTTATACACCAGTAATGCACAACCCAAAGGGGAAATTATGAAATAAGTGATAAAATTCTTAGGAATTTACCAATAAAGTAGAGCGAAAAGCTTCTCTATTGAATAATAGTATTTCTGAATGAAAGGTAGAAAAATGTAGATGGGAACCCAATACATTCCCACAGACTTAAATGTTATAATTGCTAAAATGTCAATATTACCCAAAGTGATCTAAAAGATCTTATTGATGCATTTTCAGAAATAGTCAAATCCATCCTATAGACCTTGTAGAATATCATGGAATGCCAAATATCCAAGGATATAATGAAAAATAAAAATGAAATATGAGGGACTCATAATTTTTATTCCAAACTCACTATAATCTTAAAGCAATCATGAAAGAGTGAAAGTGGCATAAACACATACTGAAAGCAATGCAACTGAATAAAGAACCCAAACGTAGGCTCTTCCATACTTGAACTATTTTTGGAAAGATCCTTCTAATTATTCAAGCAAGAGGTGTTATAAATGGACATATCCATTCAAAGGAATGAAGTTGAAACTTCAGATAAAACCAACATAAAAACACACTAAAACAGATCAATGACTTAAATATAAATGCTAAAACTATAAAAGTTTTAGAACAAAAATAAGACAGTCTTCACAGCAACTAATTTGAGAATGGTTTCTTATATAGGAAATCAAAATTAAAAGCTGAGAAATTGAATTTCAACATTTAAATTTTACATATGTATTTTTGTACCACTGTCTCTTCCTGCTGCAAAAATACTCCAATCTGGATTACTTAGGTGGTTTCAGAATTTAACCAGGCCAGCAGGCTTTGTAAACAGTGACCTTTAACCATTTAGCTATCACTCTAGTTTCAACCTTATCATTTTTTGTAAAAATACATATAAAATGACTGTATAAATAGAATTAAATATTTGAAAATATCAATTGAGAATATCCAAAATACATAAAAGGGCTTCAAAGTTTTGCCAGAATTACAAATATTCCAGTACATGCTCTCAGCCCTAGGAGATGGCTCAGTGTATAAATCTCTAGCTGCACGGCTAGAGAATATGAGTTTGGATGACAGAGCCCATGCCCAGGTAGTTGCAGTAGGAAATATCTGTAATCTAAGTGCTACTATTGGAAAATAAGAGGCAGGTGAAAAGATACAAACAAAATAAATGCAGTTTCCTCATGACCCAGTGTATATAAACTGGTGGCATTGCCTATGAAATACATAGAAATTTTAGTTCAAGTTTTTAGAGGTTCTAAGCCAAGATCAAGAGGTTACATATGCTTGAACCTCTGGTATATTAAGGTGGAAATTGCTCATTTCTTGAGTCAAGGAGAAAAGAAGAGAGAGTGAGGGGGTGGTAGTGGGAAGAAGGGAGAAATAGAGTAGAAAGAATATGAGAGAATATGATGAATGTAATAGGATACCACAATCCCTTTATGAGATCATACCCTTTGTAATCTAAGACCTTCTAACTTGTCTCTATTTGCAAAATACCCTCCCATTATCCCCACCCTGAAAACCAAGCCTTTAAAATAGTTTTTTTTTTTTTTTATTTGGTTTTTCAAAGTAGAGTCTCTCTAGTCCATGCTGACCTGGAATTCACTATATAGTCTCAGGTTGCTCTTGAATTCACAGTGAACCTTCTATCATCTCTTTCTCCAGAGTGCTGAGATTAAAGGCAAGACTTTTTTTTAAGTAGAATATTCAAAATCCTCAATCCAGAATCCATTAAGTCTACTTATGTATAAAAAAGGTGAGGCATCAGTACATACTTGAGTATCTATGATATAAGAAATATTATTCACAAATGCCAAAATATGCAAGCAAATTTTCTGCAGGCAGGTTAAAATGCTGTTCATGCATTTACAAGAACACAGTTCTGATACATGCTAGAAAACTTTGAAATAAGTGTGCTAAGTATAACTGGACACAAAAACAAACATTTTATAATCTCATTTATATAAAATTTCTAGAAAATTCAAATGGCTAATCTTAGAAACAAAATGAAAAGGAAGGCTGACTGCTGCTGGACAGAAGCAGGGGAGTGTTAACGGGGTTCAGTTCACGGTTGTACAAACATTGTGGAGTGATGTCACAGAACAATCTGGATATAATTAACACCATTAAGTTAAAAATGGTTAAAGTGATCAATTGTACATCATGTGAAGTTTACCACAGATTAAAAAGTAACTTATTTTCTTATTGATTGAGTCCAGTATTTGGTCAGTAATCAATGGGCCTTACATGCTAGACACACTATTCTTTATATTCTGTTGACTTACTTGTCTGTGGGCTGCTAACGGGGTTGCTAATTGTAGAACACGATTTTAGATGTGGCAGCTCTTATCCTTTTTCAAAGTTATTTTGCCTATAAAATCCATAAAAAGTAAATGGATTTAAAGTAATATAGTTGACAAATTTATAGACTTATCTCAAAATAAGGAAATCTAAACAAGGGAGAGCACCTGTTCATGAACATGAAATTGTTGTCCAAGGTCCTAGGTTTTTAAAATTTTCACAACAAAATTTGCAGTTATCATTGCATGGTATAATATATTTTTCTTTATATTTACATATTTATTTGATATCACTTTTATATTTCTTTTTTTGCTGTGTCCCAGGAATTATCATATTGATCTTTATCTTGAAAACTTTCAAATGTACTTGTTAATTTAGATAGGATTTTACATATATACCACAGCTTTCTCTATTTACAATTATATTTATGAAAATTAAAAAATAATTCTTATAAATTTTCCTTTTTTCTGTTTTATTTACTGTTCCTGGAGATAAAATTTTGATAAAATTTAGGTAAGCTTTGAACATGAATGTTGATTCATGTATGGCATATAATCTCACAGAAAACATCATTAATATTTAGCCATTAGTTTTAATAAATCCCAATTAGCTTGGATTCTCCTACCTTTAATACTTCACAATGGAGGAAAACAACCATGACTTTATTTCTTCCTTCCAAGTAAATATTTATCCCTTGCTGAAATTAAATTATGTTAGATTATTATGCATTTTCAACTCTGATAAGTCAAATAAAAAATCATGATTATTTTACATATTCAGATCTTTGATAAAAATCGATACAACCCAACTCTATATAATTTCAGTATTTTTTCATGTCATTTACCTTAGAACAATATCTTTAGACCTTGAAAACTTCATATACTATAGTTATAAATATCAGGATTGATTCTACCTCCTGATGGAAATATTACCTCTAAACCTCTAAGCACTTAGGCAACGTACTTTCAGCACAGTGCCTAAAACAATTCATCCAAACAGACCCACCCTGTCACTCTTCTGTCCAAAACACTACTGGTGCCCATTCAATTCTCTGGAAAGGCAAATTGCTGACAATGCCCCCAAACTAAACAAAATTGTTAATCTACTCCACAGATGTCTTTGATTTTATGTCCTAGTTTTTCCATGCTTTTTTGTGTATCAACAATAATGACCTCTTACTGTATCTGAAATTCATGAAGAACCTTCCAGATTCATGGCCTTGCATTTGTTTTGGCCTTTTTATGATGGTCTTTTTCAAACTTCCTTTAGATCAGATCTCTGTTTACACATGCCCAGTGTAGTAACATCTGCCCTTATCAGTTTGTATAAAGTAGCCAATATCAAAAATCCTAATTTCAATATTTCTAACCCTGATCATTGTTTGAAATAATATTTTCATGCAGTTTATTAATGGATATCACTAAGTAGGATAGACACACAAGTTTTGTTCTGTTGTAAGTAGCTAGAAAATTGATGAGGACACAGAAAGAATTTTAATTTAAAATGTAAAGGAACATAAAAATAAACAAAGCTTGATCAGTATTAGCTCTGGTTAAAAAGATGTACTGAAATAAGATTAGCCTTTTGGAGAAAAACACAAGGACCTATATATGAAAACATAAAAACACTCAAAAAAGAAATTGAGGACAAGAGAAGAGAAAAAGATCTCCCATGCTCCTGGATTGGTAGAACTAATATTGTGAAAATGGCAGTTCTACCAAAAGCAATATACATATTTAATGCAAGACCAATAAAATCCCAGCATTATTCTTCACAGAGATAGAAAAAATGATCTCAAAGTTCATATGGAGGGGCAGTGGATGTCAGATATCCAAATATATTCTCAGCACAAGAAACACTTCTGGAGGTATCACTATTCCCAATCTAAAGCTATACTACAAAGTCATAGTAGAAAAATAGGTTGGTACTGGCATAAAAACAGACATATAGGACATTTTTCACAGAGATATTGCCTCTTCCCCATAACTGATGGCTATCCCCACAATGCATGACCCACAATCCCCAATGAAGAGGGTCCCTTCAGAGTGGGGAGGACAGAGAAGAGACTAGCAATGGTACCAAAATGTTTTGCTTACACACTGAGTATGTACATAACTAATAAAGAAAAGTAAATAAATAAATGAAAACATTAAAACAAAAAAAAATACAGACCAATGGAATAGAACTGAAGACTGAGATCTTAGGTCAAGTAATGACAGCTACTCGATCCTTGAAAAAGGTGCCAATAATGTAGACTAGAGAAAAAACAGTATTTTCAACAAATGGAACCTGAAAAATTGAATAACCACATGTACAAGAATGAAACTAGACCCACTCATGTCACTATATACAAAAATCAACTCCAAATGGATTAAAAACCCCAATATAAGACCTGAAGATATTCAAGTACTGGAAGAAAAAATAGGAGGAACTCTCCATGAGATAGGGCAGGGAAAGGACTTCCTGAGTAATACCCCATTGTCCCAGGAAATTAAACAATTCCTCAATTAATGGGATCTCATGAAGCTAAAATTCTTCTACACAAATATACCATAAGCAAAGCCAATAGATTACCCACAGAAGGGGAGAAAACATTTGCCAGCTATGCTGCTGACAGAGGACTAATATCTAAAATCTACAAAGAACTAAAAAAAAAAAATATCTGAATTATAAAAAAATCAAAGAACCCAGTCCAAAAATAAAATGGCAGAGGGAACTGAATAGAAAGTTCTCAGACAAAGAAATACAAATGGCTAATACACATTTAAGAAAATGTTCAACATCCCTAACCATCAGGAAAATGCAAATTAAAACAACTATGATATTCCACCTTACTCTAGCAAAGATGGCAATCATTACAAAATCACACAACAAAAGATGCTGGTGAGGTTGTGAGGAAAGAGGTACCCTCATTTACTGTTGGTGGGAATGCAAACTTGTAAAACCATTATTGAAATCAATATGCAGATTCCTGAAAAAGATGAATATAGAACTATCAACAGACTCAGTCATTCCCTTACTAGATATTTACCCTACCTGTTCCATACTACATTGCATAGGAATTTGCTAACTATGTTTATAGCTTCTTAATTCAAAATAGCTATTAACTGGAATCAACCCAGAAGTGCTTGTCATTTGACAAATGGATAATTCAGCAGTGGTACATATGCACAGTGTAATTCTACTCAGCAGTAAAAAAATAATGATACAATGAAATTTGTAGAATGGATGGAGATAGAACAGATCACACTCAGTGAACAAATGCAATCACAGAAAGACAAACACTGCATGTTCTCACTCATCTGCGGTTCCTAACCTGGATGAGCTTGAGTTGCTAGAATACCTGTTAAGTAACTTTGGGCCCAGATAATAGGATGGAACGGTTAAGGGGGGAAATAAATGGGAGGTTGGGGGTAAATAAATACAAAACTAAATCTAGAATTAACTGGTCCCATAGAAAACTTTCTCCTTTCATGGAAAATGTTAATAAAAATTGAGAAAAAAAAATATAAACAAACAAAAAAAGAAAACTTTATCCTTGAAGACAGTATAAAAGGGAAACACCTGAACCACAAGACACTGGAGAGGGTAGGATTAAGACTGACCTAAATCTCCTACATCTTCCTTCCCTCCCTCTCCCCCTCTCCCCTCTATCTCTCTCCTCTCTAACTCTTGTATATTAGTTATGTTTTCCTCAATTTCTTAGTGGGCACTGACCTGTAACCCCCACTTCCAGCTTGGGCCTACAATCCACAATGAGCTTTTGATCAGAGAAACCTACAAGGTTTCCCAAAACAATGACAGACTTCTGTCAGAGTAATTGATGACCCACCAAAGGCCAGTGGTAAGACCCTATTGCGGAAGACTCCATACGCAGCTGACACGCAAAATGGAATGACATGGCTGGAAGCCAGGAGAGAGTCAGTCCCCAGACAGTCAGCATGTCTAGTGCCAGAAGGCGCTACATAGGCGACTGGGGGAAGTGACCACGATCTGTCCAAGCAACACATTGTTTAACCTAAGTAGCAACAATTAACCGGATGTGATACCCACACAAGTGCAATAGTGGCACACAGCCATGGTGAGGAATCAATTGCTCATGATTTGGCTAACTGATCCACTCAGTGGTACTAGACCCTTAGCTGGAGCTGGGAAACAAGTCAGAACCATACCCAAACACAAGCCCACTCTACAATATCAAGCTACCATCAATCATGGGGTATAAGAGGGCCTACACCTATCAAACTGTCTATCAAAAAAGAAGTGTTATCTCAATTTTCTGGGTGCTAACTTACTCTCCGTTGGAGAATCTGCTTCTCTTTTCCAGATAGATGCAGATCCTAAGAAGAGAGCTGCCCCAACATACCTCAGAAGGGGCCCAACTGAAACTAAGGACAACTGGCGAAATAAGCAAGGGTGATGTTTTCCTGTGAACTGGATACCAGCACAAAGGGGAATGAGATCAATGCAGAGAAAAATCAACTCCTACCAAATCAGAGAGCCAGAGCCTCAGAGGCCCTCAACACCTCAGCACTGAAGCAGACCAAAAATGAACCCAACATGGCTCAGGGAAATCTTGCGGAAGAGGGGGCGGAAAGAATGTCAGAGTTACATGTTGGGTCATGATTTGCAGAGACATTTATCATACTAATAACTGGGGGCTAAATCCACAATGCACGACCCATTTTCAATAACAAGGAGGGTCTAATGGGAGGGGGTAGATCACAGATGAGCCTAAATAATGGTACCAAACTGCCTGTATTTACTGAAAAGAAAACTAATAAATTAAATTAAAAAAAAAATATTTAACCTGCAACAGGCATATAAGGGAAGCATGTGAAAAGAAGGGCCCTAGAGATGATGGGATGAAGCCTAACCTTAAAACTTTCAGCTCTGGCCTATAAGCCCCAGTATCAGAAATTGCTGCTACCCACATTGATCTGTTGATCAGAGAATCCTGTGAGAGTCCCATATCAAAACAGGCTTCTGTCAAAGTACTTGATTACCCTCTTGAGGTAAAATATTAGAACCTAATTTTAACAACATCATATGCTATTAACATATAACACAGAGAGACGTGGCTGGAATTGGGAAGAGAGGAAGTCCCCATAAAGTTATCTCATCCAGTGCTAGAAAGCTCTACATGAACTACTAGGGGAGAGTGGCCAACACGGTGTAAGAAAGGCAGGGGTCAAGCTACTTAGAAGCAACCAACCTGGTAAGAAGAACATGTCATTGCAATAGTGGCACACAGCATTGGTGGGTAACCAATAGCTTTATGATTGGCTACCAGATCACTCGGTGGGAAGGAACCCATATCTGGAACTGCGAATCAGGTCAGAATCCAATGGAGACAAAGATTATGCTCTCCAATGGCAAGTTCCCACTAGTTTTTAGTATCTGCATCCATACCCCCTAATTCAATTTAACCTATGCGGACATCACTCTCCATTGGAGAATCTGGCTTTTTGTTTGTTTGTTTTCTCTAGACGGTAGCAAGACCGAAGGAGATAAACCACCCATTGCATTTCAACCGATGCCAAGGAGAAACCATGGAGGAAGTGGGGTGAGGAGCAAGAGTGCTGCTTCCATAGTGAGCCTGATTATCAGGACCAGGGTGAAGGAGACAGATGTTGAAGAAACTCAACACATACCAAAGCAGAAATACAGAGGCTCCTAAGAGCTCATCACTGAAGTGGACTTAAAACACACCCACCAAAGCTCAGGGACTTTTGTGGAAGAAGGAGCGAAAAGATTGTGAGAGCCTCAGGTTGGTACATCATAGCCAGAGACATTGCCTCCTCCCAATAACTGGCTGCTGTTCCCACGAGGCATAACCCACAACCCTATGGGGAATACCAGCAACTGTACTAAGGAGTGCCCCCAGCAGGACTGGGGCAGGGAGGAGGGAAAATATCGTACCAACTCATAATGTATTCATACAAATTATATTCTTCATAAGAAAAGGAAAGAAAGGAAAAAAATAAGTATCCTCAAAGACAACATATACTTGTTAGGAAACAGAAAATACATCTTAGATATAAATGAATGAGATGTAATTAAGTTCACAATTCTCTGAATGTTATGTGACTTAATCTTTCACCTGCTTTCCCACAAGATTATATGGGATTCTGTGAATAAAGATCTAAAGTGATTTCTTCATGCCCTCCAACCAGAATAAAAGTGTTTATTGCCACCTGGAACAAGGATATCATGCCACAATGAAACTGCCTTAATTAGAGAGAGAGGTAGAGGAAGAGAGAGGAAGAGAGAGCCAGAGACACAGAGAGAAAGACAAAAATAAGGACAGGGGGAATTGCCCTAGATTTAAGATGTTCTGATCATTTGGTTCATTTAACTCTTGTGAAAAATGGAGCTGTCCCTTTTTTCTCAGTTTTTCTATTATGCATCAGGTGCAACACCTGGAACCAATCTCTGGAAACAATTTGTCACTCTGGATAATTGCTATGCAGCATATAAGAATCACACAATTCATTATGTTGGCTTTCAGAAACAGAAAACATTATAGTCAACGATTTCCTTTCATTTTCCCTCTTTGTAAGGAAACCGGTTTTACCTCTTCAGTCAAACCAGTGATGAATGATGGTTCACTGGAGACAGATGAGGACATATATAACTGTCCAAGTCCTAGTGCCTTCTGCATAACTGCTTTCAACTAAGACTAGTACATCTAACTTATATAACAATAAGAATTTGAACATTAATAACTCATCAATGTCAATTTCTTTAAAGTAAACTTTAACATGCAACATTCCTATAACATTCCAGCATTGGTGGAATAGAGGATATGGACTTAACATTCTATTTAGTTACTGATTAATAACTAAAGCAGTTCTATATTCATTGCAGAACATGCCATATATAAGTATAAGAAACCAAAGCTCACCTTTAAATCCATCATTACCATTAATGGATGAGGCAGTGGGTTGGAGTTACATCATCTGGTGATGAGTGTCTATTATCCTATGAGCTTCAGGTTCTAGCAAAGGTAGGAACCCAGTAAGCCAAATATAAGCTCATTATTACCTTTATTGTTTACTTTTAATTTCTTTTTTAGAAAGAGAAGGGGGGTATAGAGAATTTGTGCCCAGGGCTTTACCTCTTCAATCTAACTCTAGACTCTTGTGCCTTCTAGTGGGTTTCTGCCAGCTTGTGCTGCCTCACCTCTGTGCATCTGGCTAAGGTGGGATCTGGAGAGTAGAACATGGGTCCTTAGGCATCGTGAGGGAAGAATCTTAACTGCTAAGCCATCTCTCCAGCCCTCATTATTACTTTTTACAAATGGAAAAAAAAAAAAAAAGGTATTCATTATTTAAGAACAGGTCATAATAGTTGTCACAATAAGTCATAATATTGAAGATTAAAGCCCTGATCCTTATCTTAGTCCATATGCATAGTTATCTCTTTCCCATCTATCCTAACACAGGTCTGATCTTCCTGTTTCCTGTGCATTGTTACTTGCTTCTATATCCTTTAAGGTGTGAAAAGATGGGCCTTTCATTATTCGATCTAAACAAAATTGTAATTTTTATTAAATTGTCAGATTTAAATGAAGTTTAAAGTAAGAAGTGATGTGCCTGAACAGTCTACACTATAAATTGGACTATCAGTGAAATTATCTAAAATAATGAGAAATGTTGGCAAAATGGTAGAGATAAAATCAGCTTAAGTTGCATCATTTGGAGGTCGAGTCAGTCTAAGCCTTGAGGCCCTTCATCTTATACTCATGTATACAGATATTGGTGATGCTGTGCTGTAAGCCAACACATAAATATTTTAGAAGGTAGGCTCCTCAAATTAGTATCAGTCAAGCAACTGGCATGTAGCATATATACAGATGGATCACAGCAGCCTATCACCAACTGTGTGTGTCAGACACTCAAGAAAGTCTGACACTTGTGAGACAGATGGTGGAAAAGACTAATATAAATGTATATTCTGGAGTTTTAAAGCTTTCATAATCCTGTCTGTTTTGCCATTTAACAATAGTCACATCATGCTTGTCACTCATCTTGACTTTATGTATAAGAGAGTAGTATATAAATATGACACAAGTATATATTCCTACCTGAATTTCCTGGTCACACTTCAAGATAGCTTAAATTCTATCTACTTAAAAGATATCTTATTAGTTCACATCCATTTTGACAACCTCAACCTAAGCAGCCTGTGAGATACTGATTAAATGATACATTCAATTCTACCCTTGAAAAGAGAGAAAGTAATATGTTAGTATATAAAAAGAGCTTGAGTTTTGTATCAGGAAAAATTAAAATCACATCACAGTTCTTCCACTACCTAGCTATGAAAATATAAATAAAATGCCCAACTTCTCACAACAATAATAACTTTAGGTTATTGGTGGCTATGAGAATATGAATTTATTACATTAGCTAAAATTTGTTCTTAGGCTGCTTTTGCACCTTGAGGTACTATGTAACACACGCTAAGTCACGTATAAACCAACTGAAGCCTGATTTAGGAATATAATCAGCTATTCCTAGGCAGCCAACTCATTACAGGATACTGGAATAGGCCAATACATCTGAGAGAAAAATTGTGTGAGTTCTCTATTTTGTATTTCTATTTATGCCTGTAAAATCTTACTACACACATTGCTGCAGGAGCTAAGAGTCTCTACAGTGTAAATGCTGCCCACTTAATGAATTATTCTTTAATCAAATAAACTCAAATATAATTTGGCACACTTTTTTCTTCCTAAGGAATTATACTAGTGATTATGAAAATAATAAAATAATAAAAGGCACATTAATGTTGTGCAAACTGTATGTTCAATACTAGATTCTATGATATTGGAATCCTGTTGAGAAAGTTCTTGCATATAACTAACCCTGGAGAGTGTTCCCAATTTTTTCCTCTAGCACTTATTGTATTTCAGGTTTTAGACTGAGGTCTTCGATACACTTTGAATTGGTATTTGTGCAGAGAGAGATATGGATCTAATTTTAATCTTCAGGTGGATATTCAGCTTTTCCAGATCCTATTGTTGAATAAGCCATCTTTTCTCCACTGAAAACTTTGAGCAGGTTTGTCAAAGGTAAGGTGGCCAAAGCAGAATGGATTTAGTTCTGGGTAATCAACTGTGTTACACTGATCTGTATGTGTGTTTGATGCCAATACCATGCTGTCTTATTACTAAAGTATAATTTGAAATTGGGTATTGTGATAACTCCATCTGTATGGTTTCTCTTTACTGTTTGGCATCTCCCTCTCTTTGGTGTGTGGTTAGATACGAGTTTCTGGATTTTTTTTTTCTAGTGAAATAAGAAGGTTTTTTGAATTTTGATTGAAATTATGTTAAGTCTGCAGATTCCTTTTGGTAGGATAGCCATTTTTCACAATATTAATTCTGCCAATCCAGGAGCATGGAATGTGTTTCTATCATGCATTGACCTCTTTGATATTTTTGTTTTTAGTGTCTTAAAAGTTTCATTGTAGAGATATTTCACATTTTTGTTAGATTCTTTAACAATTTTTTAAAATATATTATCTCCTTTAATATTCTCAATACTTTTTGAGACAAATGTGCTTACTATCTCCATTTTAAAGACTAGAAAATTATACCTTAATCTGTCTTCGAATGTTTAACCTGGTCTGAAGATAAGCCTAAACCTTTCTGCTTTTAGAGCCCTTATCAATTTTGCCCATACTCCCAGAATGAAAACTCATTTTCTGTGGTTCAATATCTGCCACTATTCCTTATACTTTTGACAGTTTTCCTTTGTTATATGTTTAAAATTTTTTTGATCGCCAGAAACAAAGTCATTTGGAGCATTTTCAAAACACAAATAAAAACACATTTTATTTTGCAGAGAGTTTTATTATATTGCTTCATGTCCAAAATAAATTGAAATTAAATAAATAGCATAATGACTGGCTATTGTATCTTCTGAACTAATACATCATATGAGAAATACATACTCATCCTATATGCTTGCCCTTTTGTGATTCCAATGGCTATACAAGTTATCATGGAGTGAAATATATGAAAACATAAATAATATTGCTGATAGGAAATGATTATATTGATTACACATTAATTAACAGAATCATCAAAAAATACAAATTCCAAAAATATACTCACAAAAAATTGCTAATTGGAAAAATAGTTTTATGAAATTGAATGAATCATGGACTTCTCATGTAACACATTCATTTTATTGTAGTAAGTTCTTCTCTTTGTTCTGCATTATTATTTAATCATGAATGTATATTCATCCTAGAAAAATTTTCTTCTTTATTTATTGACATGATGAAGTATTTAAATTTCATTGTGTTAATGTTTTGTATCACCTTCATTTATTTCCTAATATTTAAAGATCTTTCCTTCTTTTTTTAATTTTTTTGTTCATTTTTATTTATTTATTTGAGAGAGAGAGAAAGAGTCAGATAGAGATAGATAGAGAGAGAGAGAGAGAGAGAGAGAGAGAGAGAATGGGCTCGCCAGGGCTTCCAGCCATTGCAAGCGAACTCCAGATGTGTGTGCCCCCTTGTGCATCTGGCTAACGTGGGTCCTGGAGAATCGAGCCTTGAACCAGGGTCCTTAGGCTTCACAGGCAAGCACTTAACCCCTAAGCCATCTCTCCAGCCCAATATCTTTCCTTCTTAAGGCAAAATTCAAACTTGCCATGGTTTATGGTGTCTTTAACATGCTGGTGAAGTGTTTCACTTGTTGAGAACACTATGGAGCTGTGGTTTTCAGGGATATTGACTTACTTTTTTTCCACAGTGTATTGATCTATTTAAACAGTCAATTAACACTAGTCCCATGAAATGAATCTATAACTTTTCTCTTTCTATTTTTTGGATGAATTTAAGAAGGAATGGTGTTAACCCCTCTCTAAAAGTAGGTAAAATGTACTTAGGAAATAATCTGGCTATAAATATGGTAGCTTGGGTGTAATATTTGTAGCTTAGTTTTCTACTTAGATCTCTGCTGGTGCAGCCTTTTGTAGCTCTCTCGAACTCAGTCTCTCTCTCAGATATGTGCTGAAGTGAGTCATGTTCTTCTTCCATGTTGCATCTCTCCCTTGACTGTCAAAGCCTGAAATATGTCCTTTCCTCCATAAACTATTGCTGGCTGTTTTATTTTTCTTTTCTTTTGTCCCAGCAAAGAGAAGGTAACTGCTACAATGGACTATTCTTTGCTTAGAAGCTTTTGATTACTTATTCAAGTTATACACCATATCCTCAATCATGATTAAAAAAGTATATTTTCCTGTAATATCTGGTACATGGCAGGAATACTGACTTTGACCACTTAATTTTAGCTTAATTACAATAGTAAAATATTCCATTTTCAGATGATACACTCATTTAAAAAACTGAAAAACATGTATATAATCATAAATTATACTGGCAAAGAATATGTAAAAGTCAAGAAAATCATAATAAAATGCTCATATACTAGCAAAATTAGTACTTTTTGTTTTTGTGTGTGTTGTATATTGATGTCTTTATATACACCTGTGTACCTGAAGTTAGAAGAGAATTTTAAGTTTCTATTTATATTGTTGGATTATTCTGTTTTGGGGTTACAGTTGTAAATGGGCATACCTGGACATTTTATTGCAAGTCAGACCCTCATGTTTCTGAAGCAAGCTCAACTATCACACCCATTAAATTATTATTTCATCCTCAAAAAACTGATATTCTTAATATATACAGGCTATCTACTATAATGGACACTGGAGATTTAGATATAAACCTAAAATTCACATGAAATTACAAAAGACCCCAAGTATTTAAACTAATGTTTAAAATAAAACTAATACTGGAAAAATATCACTGGATACACTTTTCTTTCATATATATATATATATATGATGCATCCATGGCCAACTGATCTTTAACAAGCTGCCAAGAACACCTAGTGATGAAATAATGGTCTGTTCAATAATGTAGGAAATATCTGAATACCGTATGTAGAAGAATAAATTGAGCCCTTCATTTGCATCATATAAAATCATTTAGGAGTTAATCAAATACTTAAACCAAAGAACAGAAACCAAACTATAATAAAAATAAGTAATTTTTGTATTAGTCTGGAAAATGGTGATTTTTGTTCTGGCACCATAAATATAGGTAAGAAAATCAAAAGTAGTCAAGTATGACTACATCACAATAAAAGATTCTTCACAGTACATGAAATAATAAACTGGAATGTAATCAGTGAAAGGTGAGAATGGATTTGTAAATCATATGTCCAATAGGGGATTCACTTCCAAGAAATAGAAGACTCATACTAGTAACTGATAAAAGCAAAGAAAAACCAGTCTTTGGACATATGACTATATAGTCAATTCTCTAATGTCTAATGGGACTATTAAATAATGTTTAACTTCACTAATTGTCCGAGAAATGAAAAATAAAAGCATACGGTGCTATTTCATATGTGATAGAATGTATCTTAGCAGAAAAAAACAAATGACTACAAATTGTACTGAGGATTGAAACCATTACAGGTCTTCAAAATTTATGACAATGAATAATAGAGCTGTATATAGACTAGCAATCATAAGACTTAGTATATTTCCAAAGAAAGTGAAATCAGAATTTTTAAGATATATAGTCATTAGGTTAGTATGTTGTGCTATATTAAATAAGCCAAATGAAATAAGAAACTACTATGTCACATCATTGTGTGTGGAATCAAAATAATTATAGTCATAGACATTTGTCATAGTTATGAGGAAATGGACAGGTATTGGTCAAGGGAAACAAAGTCTCACACAAAATCTAACAGACAGCCATGTGTCTACAGTTGACAATGTTATATTATATAGTTGATATTTGCTGAGTATTCCTACATACTTATTTTATTAACTTAATTATGATTATTGTTCATAATTTATCTGTATATAAAATCATCAAGTCATGTAATTTAAACAAATACAACTAGGAAAATATTTTGGACAACTATATGTACAGTTATTTTCTTTGATTTGTTTATGTTACTAGTTATGATAATATAAAAATATTTTTCAAAATCTGTAATATCACATTTTCAAGGTTAATGGCCTTAAAGGCTGAAAAGTAACTAAAATATAGGTTTCAAGAATACTTGCCTGAGAATAGAAGCATAAAAATATGGGTCGCTTCATAATAATTTTTATTCAAGAACAAATTTCAAATTTTTTCAGGCATACACTATGCAATACACAAAGATATGATGGAATAATTGAATCTGAGTGACTCATATTTGTTTATGTTAAAGAGAATTCTTTTAAAAATTTTAGTTGCATTGGTTTCAAATATCTGAGCCTCTAGGTTTTGACTTTAGCCTGTTTTATCAACCAAAACCTAACTGCAGAACTATAAAATTTATGATTCAATTATTCCATTCCTCATTAAAAGTCATTCCTTTTAAAGTTTCATGATTCATTTTATAGTTTTAATGTGTCAATTTACTATATATGTTTGGATAGATCTTAATTTTTTTGTACCATAACCATTAAACTCTAAATTTTGGATGTTTCACTCTTGAAACTATTGTTGCTAGTTATCCAGTATTTTTGTCTTTAAACTACTTTAGACAGTTACATTATTAAATATTTGAAAAATTCCTTTATTTGAGCTCATACTAATTCATAACTATTTTTTAACTTTTTAAAATTTTATTTATTTATTTGAGAGAGCGACAGACAGAGAGAGAAAGAGGGAGAGAGAGAGAGAGAGAATGAGCGCACCAGGGCCTCCAGCCACTGCTAAGAACTCTAGATGTGTGAGCCCCCTTGTGCATCTGGCTAACATGGGTCCTGGGGGAATTGAGTCTTGAACCGGGGTTCTTAGGCTTCACAGGCAAGCGTTTAACAGCTAAGCCATCTCTCCAACCCCCAAATCATAACTATTAAATGAGATATGATTTTTGAAACTTAATATTGGTGATTTGCTTTGTGTTATATTCTTAGCACTACAAATTATTGAGGTGACTGTCATGCTGCCAGCACGACTTAATCAGCACATCATGAAAGTGGAAAGAGTGAGTTGTTAATTTTTAAACAAGCCTTTCAAATAACCTGTGTAACTGTCATTTTTTTCTATGCCTACATTGTTAGTCTTCATATTTCTGCTTTTACTTAATACAATATCAAAATCTATTTTTTTTACCAATAATCATTACAAAGAATGAATATTATAAATGTTGATCATTTTTAACCTCTTAAAGAAGGTAGATTTTGTCTGTTCTCACTACCCTTATTTCTATTTCTTTGTAGATCATACTTAAATTATGTGGTGTTTTGATTGAAATTCCCCCCACACACCCAGTCTTTAGTGTTTTGAATATGTTGTCCTCAGCTGGTGGTAATTTGAGGAAGTTGTGAAGTGTTTGGACAGTGGAGCCTTGCTTGTGAAGGCATATCACTGGCGGCAGATCTTAATGCTTATTAATCTAGCACCATGTAGGTTCAGGGCCAGATCATTCAGAGAACTGTATGCTGCTGATTTATGATGAAGCGAGCTAGCTTCCTACCTATTTATTGTATCTAACACTATGTAAAAAAATTGTCAGGTTAAGCAGTTTTAGACAGCATGATATATTGTTTCACATCCTCAGAAAGGCAGAAAAAGAAAACAGCCTTGTTTGCCACTGGTTTAGTCTTTTATGGCAAACGTTGATTCATTTCAAGTCTTCAGTATCATAGAACACTTCATAACCTCATTCACATTTTGGGGATCAGTTCCTGCTGACGGATTTTAAACCTCAGATGCTTGTGTATGTATCTCATGGAGAGGTGGTTCAGTGGTTATGGCACTTGCCTGCAAAGCCTAAGGACTCAGATTCAATTCCCAGGTGTTCACATACACAGCACATACATCTGGCATTCATTTGCAGTGGCTAAAGGCCCTGACACACCCATTCTCTCTTTATGTCGGTCTGTTTCTCTCCCTCTATCAAACAAAATAAACAAAATATTTTAAAGATGTCTGATATGACATTGGCTTCGAGTTGACTTCCTTAGAGGAAAAGCATGAAAACTCAGTGATGAATGCTGGTTATTAGGCTAACTTCATCCTTTTTATTCAGACCATGACACCAATCCATAGAATGCTAGATTAACTATAGATCTCACAGAAATACTAACATGTTTCCTAAGTGATTTTAAATCTCAGTGCATACACATCAACTATCACAGGGGTCCAATTCTTGTCTTTTTCATACAGATACCATTTTCAGCACCAGTTACTGAAAAGGCCACTCTTTTCAAACTGTAGGTCTTGTAGAATTAAATGCTTTTCTAAAGCCATAAAATTAAAATGGTAAGAAGGGCATTAAGGGTGATGTTTTCCTGTGAATTGGATACCAGCACAAAGGGGAAGGAGATCAACGCAGAGAAAAATCAACTCCTACCAAATCAGAGAGCCAAAGCCTCAGAGGTCCCCAACACCTCAGCACTGAAGCAGACCAAAAATGAACCCAACATGGCTCAGGGAAATCTTGAGGAAGAGGGGGTGGAAAGAATGTCAGAGTTACATGTTGGGTCATGATTTGCAGAGACATTTATCATACTAATAACTGGGGGCTATCTCCACAATGCACGACCCATTTTCATTAACAAGGAGGGTCTAATGGGAGGGGGTAGATCACAGATGAGCCTAAATAATGGTACCAAACTGCCTGTATTCACTGAAATGAAAACTAATAAATTAAATTAAAAAAAAAAGAAGGGCATTATTCACCGTGTTTTGAACAACATCAAAGCATTTGAATAAACAACTATTGTAGGCAATAGAAAAACTATAAGAAATTAAAAACACAGAAAGCACTTAAAATCAAGAGGAAAATATTTTCAGGGTTGCTGATGCTATGATGAGAAGATCAAATTTCTATGAAATACTTAATTTAGTATTGGAAATTTGATCATCTCCGTACCAAAGTTTTAGGGCATAAACAAAAAAAAAATGAATGAACAAACATAGTTTGGAAATCTTTCTATTGTTCTTTATTTACATGAGTGTTCATTTCAACATTAGGAACTCATTCTTTGATCTTGGAAATACTTATTCCTCTCTGAATTGAGACATATTAAACAGATTGTCAAATTTTATATACTTATGCACTAGAATAGTCAGGAAGAAAACTTATGTGCATATAACTTAAAGCCTCTGTGGTTTCACTATGACATGTTGTCTTCAGTAAAAGGAGGCAAAAGATCCCAGTGATATGAAAGACCTATATATAATGAAAGACTTCCATTGCTCCTGGATAGGTAGAGTTAATTGTGGTAATTTGAATAGATGGCCCCCAATATATTCAGTGTTTTCTTAGCTTGTAATTTGGGTCTGCAGCCACCTGGCTGAAGGCAGTGCCACAGAATGGATCTTAGGGTTCAGCCCTAAGGTGTGGTGGTAGGTTGAAGATTCCAATATAAAGATATTCAAAGTGTACCTAGGTGGAGTTGCTGAAGTGTGCTGTGCTGTGTGGCTTTTGTCTTATGGCTTTTATCTCTGTGTTTAGTCCTATTAAATTAGACCAGCTTCTTCTGCCAGTATGGAACTTTCACTGGATCTGTAAGCTTCAATAAATATCCCTTCCCCCATAACTTTACCTGGTCTGGAAATTCATCTCAGTGAGCCTAAAGCTGTCTGCTGCATTAATATTGTGAAATGGCAATCTTATGAAAAGTATTATACATATTTAATGCAATACCAATAAAAAAAAATCCCAGCGTCATTCTTCTCAGAGATAGAAAAAAATGATCTCATATTGAAACATGCTTTCAGAAAAAGAAATATTTCTTATTTAAATACCTGATCTAAAGCAATACTACAAAGCCATAGTAACAAAAATAGCATGGTGCTGGCATAAAAACAGACATATATACCAATGGAACAGAATTGAAGAGCCTGCCCTTAGGCCAAGTAACTACAGCTACTTGATCATTGACAATGGAGCCAACAGAGCACACTGGAGAAAAAACAGCATTTTCAGCAAATGGTGCTGTACAAACCAGAAAAGCATATGTAGAAAAATGAAAGTAGAACTACTCAACTAACCATGCATGAACAACTCCAAATGACTTAAATAACTTGCTATAAGACCTGAAATTCTTACACTACAGGAAGAAAGAACAGAAGAAACTGCATGATATGAAAGTAGAGAAGACTTCTTAAGCAATAGTCTAGTAGTCCAGGAAATTGAACAATCACTCAATGAAAGGCATCTCATGAAGCTAGAAAGCTTTTGCACAGACAAACACACCATAACCAGTCAATAGACTACCCACAGAGTGAGAGAACATCTTCAAAAATATACCACTGACAAAGGCCTAATATGTAGAATCTACAGAGAACTCAAGAAACTAAGCATAAAAACACAATCCATTCAGAAAATGGGGCAGAGAACTGAATAGGAAGTTCTCAGAGGAAGAAATACCAATGGCTAATTTACACCGAAGGAAATGTTCAACATCCTTAACCATCAGGCAAATAGAAATTAAAGCAACTATGAGATTCCACCTTACTCCAGTCAGGATGACAAGTATTGCAAAAATCAAATGAAACAAAAATGTTGGTGAGGCTGTGGGGAAGAGGAGCCCACATTCACTGTTGGTAGGAATGCAAACTTGCACAACCACTATGGAAATTACTATGGAGACTCCTAAAAAAGGTGAAAATAGAGCTACCAACAGACCTAGTTATTCCTCTACTCAGAATTTACCCAACTGTACCCTACTTCACTGCAGAGATATTTGCTCAACCATGTTTAGAGCTGTTCAATTCATAATAGCTAAGAACTAGAATCAACCTAGGTGCCCAAAATTGGACAAATGGATAATGAAGATGTGGTATATTTGCAAAATGGAATTCTAATCAGGACTAAGAAAAGAATGACATAAAGAAATTTGCAGGAAAATGAATGGACTGGAACGGATCATACTCAGTGAACTCACACAATCACAGAAAGACAAATGCACATGCTCAATGTTATCTGTGGTTCCTAACCTGAAACAACTTGAGTTGTTGGCTTACTAAACAGGCAACTCAAGAGATAGGCAGTAGGAATGGAATGGTCAGTGGGGAAAGGAATGGGAGGTTGGGGGGGGGGGAGTAACACAAAATTAAACCTCAAATGAACTAGCACCATAGAAACCTTTCTCCTTCACAGAATATTAAAAGATAAAACCCTCAGAGTATGGGGAGATCATCTGGCAAGAAGGGCCCTGGAGAGGGTGGTATGAAGCCTAACCTTAAAATATTTGACTCTTGTCTGTAACCCCCAATACCAGAAATCAGTTGCTACCCACATTAAGCTTTTTTTTTTTTTAATTTTTATTTATTTATTTATTTATTTGAGAGTGACAGACACAGAGAGAAAGACCGATAGAAGGAGAGAGAGAGAATGGGCGCGCCAGGGCCTCCAGCCTCTGCAAACGAACTCCAGACGCGTGCACCCCCTTGTGCATCTGGCTAACGTGGGACCTGGGGAACCGAGCCTCGAACCGGGGTCCTTAGGCTTCACAGGCAAGCGCTTAACCGCTAAACCATCTCTCCAGTCCCACATTAAGCTTTTGATCTGAGAGATCAGGCTGGTTGACAGGCATGCTGTGTTTTTTAGTTGATATTTATATTTATACTTTGATTAGGATATAGTAAGTTAAGGTATCACCATATTTATTTTAATTTTTTGTTTATTTATTTATTTATTTGAAATGGACAAAGAGAGAAAGAGGCACATAGATAGAGAAAGAATGGGTGTGCCATGGCCTGTAGCCACTGAAAATAAACTCCAGATGCATGAGCTACCTTGTGCATCTGGCTTATGTGGGTCCTGAGGAATTTAGCTTCAAACTGGGGTCCTTAGGCTTCACAGGCAAGTGCTTAACCACTAAACCATCTCTCCAGCCCAATCTATTTTGTTCTAAGACAGTTGTTCCATGATTCTAATCAATCCCTACTTAAAGGTAGTCCATGAACATGTGCCTTCCTCTTTGATCTCCTGTTGCTCACAGTTTTTCTTTTACCATTTCTCCCCAAATAGGTCTCAAATGTTCATGGTTGTCAACTTTTTTTTCAAGGAAGAGAAAAATAATCAGTATTTAAAAATCTTTTTTTTTTTTTTTAATTATGTATGAAGCTGTATGGACACATTGTATATTTGTACCATCATTACCCTTCTCCCTATTACAATTCTGTTGAGTGTCCTCCTCAGTGGGATTTCTGGCATTCCCCTTAGATTTTCAGGTTAGATGTGAGAACATCAGTCAGTCATTGGAAGGGGGAGGGCAGTGTCTCTGGACACCCCCTTCTAACCTGTGGCTCTGACGTTCTTTCCACCCAATCTTCTACAAAATTCTCTGAGCCATGGTGGGTATATTTCAAGTCTTCCATGGTGTGATGTTTTCAGCCGCTTCTGTTTTTCTGCTTTGGTGTCTTTTGAGTATCCTTAATGTCTGTCTCCATTATCCTGGTACTGGTTGACAGGCTCACTATTGAAGCAGCATTCTTGCACATCTGGCCAACTCATTTTTATTAACTGTCTGTAGAGGAGAACATCAACCAACCTAGAGATAAGTTATCACTTCCTCCTTCCTTATATTAGTCCATATTAATTCTATAATAAACTGGATTGCTTACAATATTCTCATGTTTACTGCAAACATTCTTTTCTTTTTATTCCCTTCTTGCCTCCTCTACTCTCTCTCTTCTCCCCAAACCCTCTCTCTTTTCCTTCCTTCCATTCTTTCTTTTTGCTGTGTTGGGTTATTGAACCTGGGACTCCTATACAATTAAGCTACTTCCATCTTTATCCTCCCTCCTTTCTCCTTTCTAATAGTCCCTGTTCTACTCTTATGTCATCTTTTTATATTTTTCTCAGGTTTGAAAGATGAGAAAAATACATGGGAAATTTATTTCTCTTTTATATGTCTGAATTACTTCAATTAATACCATGACCTTAAGTTCCCTTCATTTTCCTTCAGGTGATATGATTCAATTCTTCTTTGGGGCTAGATAATACCTAATGGGGGTGTGTGTTTGCATGTGTGAGTGTGTGGGTATATTTAGTCATGCATCCATTCCTCTTTTGGCAAGTATCTATGTTGATTGCATAAACTATATTGAGAATAGTGCTCCAAAAAGCATCTGCATACAGATTTCTCTGTGATATGCTGATGTTGTTCTTTCAGATATACTGAGTGAGATAATGATAGCTAGTCATATGATGATTTTGTTCTATTTTTGGTCTTTTGAGGACCCTTCATACTGATGTCCATAGTAGCTGGACTACTTGAAACTTCCACCAATGTCTGTAAGTCATCATTTATCCTACATGCCACCGACATGTACTATTATTAATATTTTTTGCAGTCTTGATGATGGTCATTCTTACACACTTTACATGGAATTTTAATGCAGTTTTGATTGGCATTTTTCTAAGAGATAACAATTTTGAATTTATTCATATGATAAATGCCCATTTACATTTTTTTAAAGAAGTTACCTGGTTCATTTGCCTATTTATGGATTGGATTCCATGTACTTTTGTTATTCAGTCTTTGCAGTTCTTTGCATATTCTGAATGTTAAGCCTCTATCTGAACAATGTCTGGCAAAGATTCCTTCCCATTCTGTATGCTGCATCTTTATTGTTTGAATCATTCTATTGTTATGCAGAAACAGGTAATATGACGTAAACGTATCTTTTATTTTTCCTGTTATTTCATGTGCTATTGCAGCCATACTGAGAAAAGTGTTGCATATGCAGATGTTCTAAAGCATTTCCAGTTTTTTTTTTTTTCTCTCTCTTATAGTTCAGATTTCAGGATTTACACTGAGTTGATTGATCCATTCTGAATTAGTATTTGTGCAGGTTGAGAGATATATGTCCACTTTTAATCTTATATAAGTAGATTTCCAGTTTTACAATTCTAAAGTTTATTATTTTTCTTAGCATACATAATGATGGATTTGACTATGGCATTTACACACACACACACACACACATACACACACACACATACACACAACTGTAGTTTGCTCATTTTTACCTCCAGAAACCTTTTCCTGTCCTTTTTCTCCCTGGTTCCCTCCTTATTCCTAATAGTTCCTTGCTGCTTCCATGCCATAAACACACATCACACACACACACACATACTCACTCATGAACAAAATGTCTATATATATATACATGTAGTTAAATCTACATTTCACATAAGAAAAACCATTTAAAGAGACTGTCTTTTCACCAACAAATGTTTTTGTCAAGAATGAAATACATACAGTTTTACTGGTTTATTTCTGCATTTTCTACTATACTCTATGGCCTACATGCATTCTTGTTTTTACATATGTATGTGCTTGCATGTGCTTATGCATTTTCACATGTGTGGTGGTTTGAATGTGAATAAATGACCCCCATAGCCTCAGGTACTTTTAACTAAAGTTGAGCTTCCTGCTTGAATCTCTAGCAGCTTGCTTCAGGGGGCATTACTGGGGGTGAATCTTGATTCCACCCCAAAGTTATGTACAGGGCAGTTTAGTTCTGCCAGTTCATGCTTGCTGGTGGTGCTTGCTGTTTGGTAGCATCACTCTGCTGTGATATACAGATGTAACCAGCTATTTCCTCCATTGATGGGGTTTCCCCTGGATTTGAAGCTGAAATGAACCCCTTTTGCCCATAAGCTGTGTCTGGTTAGATGTTCACCTCAAAAACAAGGAGCTGACTTTAACAATATGTATGTGAGAACACAAATGTGTCCAAATGCAAATGTGCATACATACATGTGACAATCAGAAAACCTCAGTTCTTGTATCTCTTTTTGAGTCAGAGGCTCTATGATGTGGACCTCACCAATAAATAATACAAGAGTGCTGGCCAGTGAGCTCAGTGGTTCACTTGTCTCTACCTTCTCCATTATGGGATTGCAGGCATGTATCACCATGTCCCGCATGTATGTGGGAGCTTGGAACAAAAGTAGGGTCAGTATTGTATGGTTTTTGTTACTATAGCTCTGTGAATTAACATTTGGTATTTCAATACCTCCTGAATTGATATCATTCCTGAAGATTGATTTACAAATACTGTGAGTCTTCTGTGCTTTCATTCCAAATTTTAGATGTTTTTTTTTTAGTCCTCTGAAGCATGCCATTGGAATTTTGATATGGATTACACAGATATATAGATCACTGTAAATTCTGATGATCCATGAATATTGGGAGTCTTTCCATATTCTACTCTCTTCTTCAATTTGTTCAATCAATGTCTTATAGTTTTCATTGTAGAGTTTATTGACTTCATTGGTAAGATTTATTCCTGAATATTCTGTTTGAGGCCATTGTGTAGGGGTTTTTTATCTGATTACTTTTTCACTGACTTTGTTCTTAGTTTAGTTTATGAAATTTTTGCATGTATATATATATATATATATATATATATATATATTATATATATATATATAATGAGAGAGAGGAAGAATTGGTGCTCCAGGGTCTCTAGCCACTGCCATTGATCTCCAGATGTGTGTGCAAACTTATGCATATGTGCAAACTTGCATGCATCACCTCCTGTGTCTGGCTTACTTGGGACCTGAAGAGTCAAACATGGGTCCTTAGGCTTCACAGGGATTTTCTTAACTGCTAAGTCATCTCTCTGGCCAAGTATTTCTTCTTTGTATGTTAATTTTCTAACTAGATACATTGTTGAATTTGTTAGTCACATTTTAGACTCTTTTCTAGGGTCTGCTCAGTATGTAATTATATCATCATCAAGTAGGGATGTTTTGATGTAGGTTTATGACTTATGACCATTTCATGACATGGTTTACTATGGAAATAGTCTTTATTTTAGTAGAGTAACACAGACCTCTAAAGACAACATATGCATAAGAGGAGTAAAAGAGACTGACCTAGAAATAAGTGTGTCAGGAATGAGGATGTGGGGATTCCATCTCAAGCATGGGCTTGAGTGTATTTAAAATCCCAGACACTAAGGGAAAGAACACCTAGAATTTCTTATAATCTTGTTAACATAAATTAAGGGAATGGGAAAGATAATATTTGAAAATTCTGTGGTAAAACACTAAAAAATGAAATCAGACTTTACTGACATTAATTCTTGACTTTTCTCTAATAAATACAATTCTCTGTTTGGATATTTACTTTAAAAGTGTGTCATCTTAAGAGCCTAAATCCTGAGGCAAAAAAAAAAAAAAAGAAGGTTAAAGTTTTGTTAATTGTTGTCTTAGTTAAGAGCACTGTACTGGTATGTCATGGGAAGCAAAATAAAGACCTTGTTGTTACCATTAATGTCTGGAATGCTAAAAAGAGTAAAGAGTGTCATGAGTACTTGTGACTTTAATATATGTAATATTGACTTATCATTTCAGTAATAGAATGGAACCCACGGTTGTCACCTCTTGAACAAGAACAGTTGCTGTTGGTATTAGCCATAATAGACAGCAAGATCATCTACAATAGCCCAGGAGCTTGTAAGGGATTAATTGATTCTCAGGGCAAGGTACAAAAGATGATTGTCTAAAATTTGGTCAACTGTGCTTACACTTGTTTCTATCGAAATCTATTTGGAACAAGAAACATCAGCCATCTTGTAAGTATGGCAGTGACACCATCAATAAACCGTCCTTGCTGCCCATCTAGCTTAACCATAGGATTCTGTATGTTGTTGGAGGTTTATAGAGAGTTGTGACCTCATTTTGTATCATCAAATCTGACCAGGGTTTGAGCCTTCTGTAACAGTGCTGATGGATCCAAGCTGATGGTTCACATTGTAATAGATGGGTGGTGTAGGTTTAGGAAACACAAGGGACTGAATTATCAAGGAAAACCCAATACTTCTCCAGAATCACTGCCTTAATTAATGCTGTGTGTTGTAGGAAAAATGGGGAAATTTTTATATATCATATCAGAGGCAACCTATAGTGGCTGAGTCTCCAGAAAGCATAACCAGAATCTGTAAAATCCCTAAAATGGAGACATCAAAGGAATACTAGGAAGACTTGCTTGAGGTGGCCAGAGAAGAGTATTCAGTGCCTAAGCTCCACTGATCTTTCACTCATTTGTATTTGAGCCAGACGCTCTTACTGATACTAAAAGACTAGGCAATTCTGGTGCTCTGCACTCCTTTGTGATACTAGGATCTTAGGTGTGTGTGGCCATGCCTAGCTGTTTTACATCGGTTCTGGAGCTTAAACTCAGGCAGTTACAGACCCATCAGTGCCTCATGTTTGAACAAAAAGATCATTTAATTGCTGAGCCATCTCTTTAGCCCTCAAATGATCATTTTAATTTAAATATTATGCTTATGAATTCTACTATATCTACTATGTAGTATTATACACACACACACATACACACACACACACACATATATGTGTGTGTGTATATATATATTCACTAAAAACAAGTACCATATGTGTGTGTGTATACTACTAAAATGGGTTACTTACTTGTCTTTAGTGAAATCCCAGGTATAATGGTAATTTATGGCTCAGTAATCATTAAGTACACAAATATTAGCTAACTAGTGCAGATGTTAAAGTAAATTAAGAATCTGTGAATTATAAATATTAATAAGACAAATATTTTATCTTTCACATATAAATTCTTTCAGTAAACTTATACTTCTGATTCTATAAAATTTTCAATTTTAAAATTTTAGGTTTCTGTTTTTCTTTTGTGATTTAGATCTCTTCCCTTTCTCTCTTTTTTGTTCAATCTCTCTTTTTAAACTTTCTTTCTGTCTCTTTTTCTTCCCTCTCATAATAGATGTACTTTGAAAAGGTTTATTTTGTTTTGTTGTTTATAAATTTCATCCTTCAGAGCTCTCTAAATCAGAATCATATTCGCTAATAGTCCCAAAGCCAAATGTAACCACACAGTTATGTTATGATTAACCAACATGATTTTTTTTTTTTGGTGTCCCTGAGGATTCAAATGTTTTCTAGACACAGGAAAATGAGCAGTAGCAAACAGCAAGGGTTTTTTCTAGAGTCTCAGTGAGGAATCTACCATTAGAAGTATGAACCCATGTAAATTTTTAAGCAATAGAGAAAAATGTGTTGCGGCTAATCATTTGGGCAATGCAACTGGAAACCATTATGTAAGGTCACCTCATTCAGTAAGAATGGCTGTTATCATAAAAATGAAGAAGCAAGTGATGATGAAGCTTTGGGGAAAAGGGAAACTGCCTCACTGTTGCTTGAATGGGAAAAGTCTTCCACAGGCCTTGCATGCTTGAATACTTTGTCCCCAGCTGCTGGTAGTGTTTCTGGAGGTTCTGGAACCTTGACGAGGAGAAGCCTCACTGGAGGAAGAAGGTAGCTGGGAGTGCTCTTTGAGGCGTCAGGTCTTGGCCCCACTTTCTATCTTCTGTGCTGCCTGATGGGGATGAAATGTAATGAGCTCGACCACGGCTTCCTAACCATGCCTTTTCCATCATGATGGACTGTAAGCCGTACTAAACTATTCCCCCCTTAGTTTCTTAGGTTACTTTTCATCAGGTATGTGGTCAAAGAAATGAGAATAGTAACTAATACATGTATTGTTAATGGGAATGTAAATCATTACAGACATTATGACATATATGGAGATTACTCAAAAAATAGAAATACAAGTAGCAAATTATTCAGTGATCCCACTACTATGAAACCAAATTGTCCTATAGCATCTGCATTCCCATTTTTATTGAAGGGCTTTCCAGAATAGCCAATGCGTGCAATCAAGTTAACTGTGGACAGATAGAATAATTTATAAAGAAAATTTGCTATTGATGCACAGTGGATCATTATTCAGCCATAATAGGAAAAAAAATATATAATTTCAGGCAATGGCTGGAAACAGATGCCAGTATGTTCGGGGAAATGTTGGGCACATAAATGCTACATTTTCTAAAGTATATGTTGAAGCTAAAAATGTTATTCTCACAGTATAGAAGATAAGATAGTGATTTCAAGAGCCTAGAAAGAGAAGGGTATAGAGGGGACAGACTGTGGTTTTCAGGTATAGAATTACAATTGGCTAGAAAAAAAGTGTCATATATTCAATAGTAGGGTAATTATAGCCTTCAACAATTAATTCTACATTTCAAAATAGCTGGTGTAATTTTGAATGTTTCTAATTTAAAGTTATGATAAATACTTAAGGTGATTATACTCATTTAAACCTAAATGCTACTACATCATTTTGAAGATAACCTAGAAGAAATCTCTTATTTGTAAGATTATTCAAAAGGGTACTGAATTACATGGAGAAAAAAAAAGGGTTTGTGGACAATGAGGGCACTTGTGAATTCTGAAAGATCGAAAGCCTGGGCCTTGCAGGGCTGAAAGAGCAAGAGAATTAGAGTGAATGAGAGAGACAGAGAGTCATAGGAAATGGAGCATTTAAAAGAATGGTTCTTTAGAGATATTCCTAAGAAATCATTTGCTGATGCCACAAAGAATTACTTTAAAGAAAACTCTAGCAAGGTCTGGAGAGATGTCTCTTGGTTAAAGGCAGTTGCTTACAGTGCCTGATGGCCTGGTACCCATGTAAAATCAGATATACAGTGTTTCATGTATCTGGAGTTCATTTGTAGTGTCAAGAAGCCCTGGTGTGCCCATTATCATTCATATTCTCTCTCTCTTTGCATAAACATACATTAAACTATTACAAAATAAAATCCCAGCTATGTTTTCTATTATTTTTCAAGCAGAATTGAATAATTGAATTCTCAGATGGGAAAGCATGTTGAATTATCAATCCAGCTGAGTCGAATTTAGCTGAAGGAGTTATAGTTAAGTGTAGGTTTACAACAAAGTACACATAATGAACTTATCAGAAAAATAAAATCTATGCAAGTAGATGTATAAGAGAAGAAAATAATGAGAATAATTTGAATTATAGTTTGAATGGTAGATTTTCAAGAACATATAAATGTAGAGACTGCATAATTCCTTCTCTCTCACTTGCTCTGTGTGAGTTATCTTTCTAGTCAAAGAAATTAAACATCTCTTTAGGCATCTAGGGAGTGGCTGCTGTCTCTATGGAATGGCACTGAGACTCTGGGCTTTAGAGCTAAAAGAGACAGAGTCTAGTCAATTACATAAAATATCCTGAACATTGGGTATAACATGAGTATTAGTTGTCAAACTTAACCTTCTAAACAAAAGTAGCTACAATGATCATCTCCTTGTTACCAATAAGGAACAACTTACCCTGGCTTTCAAAGCCTGTAAATGTCTAAGATAGAACTTGAACCTTATATTGGATCTGTTCTGAACCTGACATTTAACATATTCACTTCACTGCTTCCTCAAGAAATTTGTGGCCACTTAATGGATGGATATGTGTATATTATAAAAGATCAATTAATGACTGTATGAAAATTTCAATTGGAGAGATCAGTGAAAATGAATAAATACACATACTATAAAACTCAATATATTGGGTTAATTTCATGTTACTCATTGTAACTAAACCTTCCTACAATAAAAATATGTATCACCATTTTACATATGTATTTTTGACCCCTTGTTTACCTTTTCCAAAAATTAACTAATGAAGTGATTGAGCATATTGAGTCTATTGAATATATATTGAGTAATGAGTATATCATATTTCATTTAAAGTGAAGTTTGAAGGTGAACATGTTGATAAGAGTATTAGAATTACTGCATCGAGATATTGTGGAATACTCTTATCAACATGTTCACCTTCAAACTTCATTTTTTCCATAAATCAACATAGGGTTGCATGCAATTCAGTCCCTTTACATGTAGATGGCAGCAGAGGTGCAACTATAAATCTTATTAGAACATTCATTAATTGTTAATGAGCAATGCATAACTTTTAAAATCTGGATATCTAGTGAGGAAATTTTATAAAGTTTAATTTTAAGTGTTTTAGCATAGTGAATGTTTCCAGCAACTCATATCATATCACTCATGATATCTTGTGTTTTCTCAAGTACTTTGATATATACATTTTCTTTAAATTTAATAAACATAATTTATATTGAGCAAAAAGTTTACTGTTTTCAAGTTCTGAAGTTGTGAACACCTTTAAATGCCTTGTAAGAAGAAGAGAGATAAGTGGAGTGAGACTGAATGAAAAAACATTTTGAGACTGAATGCTAACATTAATTCTGCCTCTCTGATTCCTTAGAGCAACCTACAATTACGTTCAGGAGATTAAAGCATCAATTCAGGTAGATGAACATCTTTAAAAGGTATTGAGAGATAGCTACTCACTAATTACTCATTGATTGTACCATCTATTTAAGGCTCTGTCAGATTTAACATAAAGTAACAGGATAAAAAGACAATGCTAATATAGAGTACATATTCCAGTCAGGGAGCATTTACCCTTTGATTTTGTCTTCCAAATAGTAGAATGTTTTCTTCACATATACTAAACTGCTGTTTTAGTGTCATAAAATGAGAAGGTGGGAAACTCAAGTGTGGTCACCAAGGACAGCTAGTTAGAGGGGCTGTGCACAAATACGAGGTCAAGGTACAGAGAAGTGCCTCAGAGGACAGTCATCACAGAGCAGTCTTGAAGCCTTAGACTGAAGGAGAAAGTGCTCAGAGTATTCTGAGATGGAGAGACTATCTGAGACTACACTTGAAGGCTACTGGATATAAAATGTGACTTTAGCACTTGAGGGATGGCTTAGCGGTTAAGCCCTTGCCTGCGAAGCCTAAGGACTACGGTTAGAGGCTCGATTCCCCAGGACCCACGTTAGCCATATGCACAGGGGGGCACACACGTCTGGCGTTCCTTTGCAGTGGCTGAAAGCCCTGGCGTGCCCATTCTTTCTCTCTCTGTCTGTAACTCTCAAATAAGTAAAAATAAACAAAAAAAGAATTTAAAAAAAAGAAAGCGTGGCGTTAAGGGGACCCATGTAACTGAAGACACCTAGCCTAAAGCAGCCAGAGACTTAATTACCATATCTCATTCTCTGTTTGGCTGCAGGAACATCTTTTGCTGATGTTCCACTTGCAGTACCCTTCTCCCAAGATCAGAGAGTAAGGAAAGCTTTGTGTTCTGGAACCCTTGGCATGGTGGAAGCCAAAAGGAAAATACTGAATCAGGAAGGCCAAATGGGAAATAACCTATTAAGTTACAAGACACAAGTGCATTGGTATGCTATAGCTGCTACAACAAACAACAGAAATTGATTTTCTCATAATTCTGGCATTTATAAAGAAGATCAAAGGTTGGCAAGTTTTGCTTGTTTTGAGGGTCAATGCATTCTCATAGAGCTATCTCTGTTTCTACCATAGCCTTTTAATAATAACAAATATATTGAATTTTGGTCATTTCTAATTACCTCTACTAAGTATAATTCACTTCTTAATGACCTTATTTTAAGTACAGTCCATATTCTTAGGTGGTGCAAGGGTTTAGGCTTCAACACCTGAATGTAGTTGAGGGTGGGGCAGAATTCAACAGACAGGAAATACCAGCTATGAGATCACAGGGACTCCAACAGAAAATTTTTATGGTGTTTGCAACATTGTCTGAAGAAACAATACTGGTAGCAGTAATAATAACGGAGAATTCAAGATTACATAAATCATTCTTTAAAATTTTTAAAGTCCTGGAATTTTACTTTGGAATTTTACTTTATGTCATAAGTAAATACGTATCTATTAAATCAGTGTCATATAAACTTTCTAGTGCATAGAAAATTATCAAAAGAAATAGAACAAAATGCATCTGAGAAAGACACTGCACTTCTTACCTTTAATAAACCAATGTCCTACTCCAATGTACTTACTAATATACACAGTCCCATGTCTAATCAAAAAGTTCTCAAGACAGCCCTCAGACAAAGCTATCCACTATTCCAAGATTTTACTCTCATTTTCCCCATGTTCTCTCCATTGAAATCACTTAAAATTATGGAATCAATCAACCATAAACCTAGTAAAATACAGCTTAATAATTCAGCATACTTGCATTTCAACACAGGTCAGACCTCTATACAATGACTTAATAGGTTACTCTCCAATACTATCCTCAAAACCCTACCTCCTCTCTTCTAGGCCCCTTTTATGGAAGGGTGCATTAGTTTTTCCACAGACTAAGAAGATTTTACACATGGACTTCTAGGAGGAGTTCTAACTATAGCAGATATAAGCATACACTTCCTTTAACAATGAGAGGCATTATGTGTAAATAAATGTAGAAAATTGAATCAAGCAATTTCATTTAGATATTTTCAAATACAAAAATACTCTTAATCTTACCTTAAGGCAAATTATCAAATCTAATGGAGGAGAATCACCTGTTAGTAGTTTAGGGTTGTTGTAAAAGTAGGACATCTTCTCCCTTGGAAATTTTACCAGAACCTTATTTCATGTTCCAGTAATCTTAGGCAATGCTCTAAAGAGTAGCATACATAGACCTACTCAGCTGAGCAAAAGCTACTGGGCATACCAAAGACAGCAAGGAAAGAAGATTCTAAACATCAGAAGTCTCCACCTATACTGGAAATTCACTCCAAACATGAAAGCCCGAATTTTACATTGTTTTACATTTCAAGAGTATTTTAATAGCCAGACATGGTGGTGCATGCCTTTAATCCCAGCACTCTGGAGACAGAGGTAAGAGAACAGTGAGTTCAAGGCCATCCTAAGACTGCATCATGAATTCCAGGTCAGCCTGGGTTACAGTGAGACCCTACCTCAGAAACAAAGAAACAACAAAAAAGAGAGTATTTTATTCTGTTTAGTTCAGGAACATGACCTGTGGTTTGGCAAACTGTCCATCTGGGAGGTCACATCAAATTTCTCGAGCTGGAACATTTCTTAGGTTCCTTTTCAATCACTTTTCAACCTAGCACTATAGCCCATAACACTGCATAACTTAAGATTGTGAATTAGTATATTTATTTTAATAAGAGATTAGCCTAGTATATGTAGACTAACTGGAAAACTTAGATATGAAAAATAGTGGCTATAGTTTTTTCATTAATTCAGACTTATGATGGGATCATTATTCTAACGGAGGATTTGGAGGAAGGAATAGTAGTATAGGATCTCTCATAATGAAATGAGCTTTATCCCAAAGCCAGCATCTGATAACACATGCATTGAGACTAACACCTATCACACTCAAACAAGAAGACACATGTACTGCAATCTGTGTGCAAGTATTTTACATAGCTCGCTCTTTCCAGGTAGAGTTAAGGCAACTCAAGGAAAATTCTACAGCATTTTAAACACTTAATTATATTTTGGATGATGAATAAAACAAGTGTTATTTTGTTCCTTTAATTAGCTTTGGTTTGGCTTATTTATTTTTAATAATTAAATAGTACTAGTGCTTTTAGAACATTAAAAATCCACAATAGGTTTATGTATTTTTATTTTATATTTTATTTATTTTTTGGTTTTTCAAAGTAGGGTCTCGCTCTAGCCCAGGCTGATCTGGAATTCATGCTGTAGTCTCAGGCTGATTTTGAACTCACAGTGATTCTATTATCTCAGCTTCCTGAGTGCTGGGATGAAAGACATGTGCCACCATGCCCAGCTTGACCTAATAGTTTTTAATTCATTTATAATTCAGCTATAATTTCAGTGGCTTCAGATAGTTCTCCATTGGAGCTGAAGGTTTTTGGATTCATTCGCAGACACCACTCTTAACTCTGTGTGGGAGAGGATCCTGAATCTTCCTACAGGCCCTCCAGGGACACAGTTAACAGGCAGAACAGAGGTCCAGTCATGATTGATTCAGCTGTTTGGAGATAGTCCCATGGGCAGGTTTCTCTTAGATGTGTACTACGACTGTTAACAAACAATGCACACAGAAACATGTCTCTGAGGAGCTCAACAAACGTGGTATGTTCTTTTGGTGCAAAAGTGAATTTCTCCTGAGAAAATGTCATAGAAATTATGTGGTGATACACTGAAAATTGTACTTCATATTCACATTTGTTATTTTTTTTTTCATTTTATTTTATAAGATATTGACATAATAGGAACTTGGGGGAGAATAAGACTTACAAACACAAAATTGTCCTAACAACTAGTAAAATAAATTCTGTTATGAAGTTATAATATCCATAACACTATTAATCAGAGTTTATAACCTGACAAAATTATCTACAGAGAGATGCTCTTGATAGACCTGACAGGACAGCTAGAGAGTTGGAATTATAAGGAAAGAAAAGATGACAAAGTTTAAAATCTTTTTTTATTATTATTAAGTAGACCCTTTGTACAGACACATCATGTGTTGATACCATCATTTCCCTCCCCCTGTCCCCACTCCATTGAGGTCCCTCTTCAATGGTATTCACCATGGGGTTGTAGGTTATGACTTAGGAAAGCAGCAGTCGGAATTTGTGGGGGCGGGGCAATGTCTGTCAATATTCCCTTCCACCCTGTGTCTCTTACAATTGTTCCATTCCCTTTTCCACAAAATTCCCTGAGCCTTAGTGTGTTTAAGTTTACTTTAGATTTGAGTTCTTAGCAGCTTCTGGATTTCTGTTTTGGTATGTTTTGAGCCTCCTCAGTGTCTCTCTCCATCACCCCCTAATGCTCATGTTTCAGGTAGCCATGAAGCACAAATTTGTATGTAACAGCTCTATGTCCTATGCTTTTTTTTTTTTTCAGGGAGAGAGAGAGAGAAATAATAAGAGAATACAATCCCATGGGACTCCTAAAATAAAAAATAATACATTGGCCTATTGAGAGATATGTGGGAAGCTGCCATAAACCAAGCAACTTCATTCTGAGACATTTATAAGAGAACAAATAAGCCTGAATTACATAAAGCTGACAAAAATACATATAGAATGCATCCAATTGTTCCACATATGCAGTCATCATAAAGGTATAATCTATTGTCCAATTTAAATTTAGGCTAATATTTTCCTTATTATTACCATCCCGTGCTAAAGTTTGTTTTTTTCTTCAGAAAATTGACTTTCTTAAGAAGATAACTTCTTTTAAAAAATATTTATTTATTCATTTGAGAGAAAGAAAGGAGAGAGAGAGAGAGAGGGGGAGAGAAAGAGAGAGACAGGGAGAGAGAAAGGACTCCAGGGCCTCCAGCTACTGTAAATGAACTTCAGATGCATGTGCCACCTTGTGCATCTGGCTTTATGTGGGTCCTGGGGAATGGAACCTAGGTCCTTAGTTTTTGCAGACAAGAGCCTGAGTTGCTAGGCTATCTCTCAAGCCCCAACTTCTTTTCTAAAATATTGTTTATTTGCAGGGAGAGAGAGGAGAGAGACACAGAGAGAGAAAGAGAGAGAAAGAGAAGAGAATGAGAGAATGGGCATGACAGAGCCTCTTGTCACTGCAAAATATCTCTTGACACATGTGCCACTGTGTTCATCCAGCTTTACATGGGTCTAGAGAAATCAGATTTTGGTTAGCAGGCTCTGCAAGCAAGCACCTTTAACCACTAAGCCATTTTCCAGTCCCAGGATAACTTCTTGATATATCCTTTTTTTTTTTTTAACTGTATATATTTCTAAATGGAAACTTTCTCATTTATCCTCAATACCTTCTAAACTACAGGCTTTGTTACTTTTATAAGATCCAATCCATCAGATGCCAGCTTACATCAGGTTATTCCTATTGAGAAACTACTGAAAATGATACCTTCTTCCACAGAGATAGTTTGTATTACTGTGTTACTACTCTCATGAATGTTGATCTTGCACAATCTAGATACCATGAGGGCCTTGCATTAAGCCACGGGCACTTAAAGGGCTTTTAACTTCTATATATCCAATGTAAAGTAGAGTACTTAACACGGGGAGTGCACTTCCAGAGAATTGAGAGAGATCTACTGTTAATCTCATTAGCTAGCAGCAAAGAGTTCTAGACTACTGGAGGTGCCTAATTAATACACCACTGAGAAAGTAATTACAATGTAGCAAGCACAACTACACAATAATACTTTTCATTCTGACAGGGGGATCTGCAAATTTATCTGTTCTCTGTAAAATTGGATTTATTAGTTTTGCTCTCTTGTTACATGTGAAAGATAATTATGCATTTCAACAATGATTAATATGCATGCTCAAACAAGAACTGGACCCCATTTTTGTCACATTTTAAAATCTTTTTAGAATGGGGAAATTCAAATATTTTAAATGTGTGTGGGGGGGGCATGCATGCATGTGTATAGATGCCCCACAGTATCTTGCTGCTGCAAACAAATTGCTGTCTGACTTTACATGAGTGGCTAGGAAATTGAAATTAGGCTGGCTGGCTTTGCCTTTAACTCATGAACCATCTCCCCAGTGCCAGAATGAGAGAATTTGAAGAAGGAGAACATAAGGAAAAGAAAAAAAATGTTAATGGAAAGGAAAGGATATTTGCTCCAGGTTCCTCCTCTGTCCATCCAAAATCTCCTCCTTCAGCCAAAACATCTCCAAGCAACATATACTATGTATTGCTTTTCCTTGAGCTATTATTTTGGGTAGCATTTTCATTCTTGTATATGTCTGGAGGGATAAGTTACCTGATGGCAATTCCTCTGTAATATAATGGTTGTCTTATCATTGTCTCTTTTTCCATTCCTTTCCAAAAATGTTACAAGAAATAATCATAGTGGTCATTTCTCTGTCTTTTTTTTTTTTAAATTTTATTTATTTATTTATTTGAGAGTGACAGACACAGAGAGAAAGATAGAGGGAGAGAGAGAATGGGCGTGCCAGGGCTTCCAGCCTCTGCAAACGAACTCCAGATGCGTGCACCCCCTTGTGCATCTGGCTAACGTGGGACCTGGGGAACTGAGCCTCGAACCGGGGTCCTTAGGCTTCACAGGCAAGCGCTTAACCGCTAAGCCATCTCTCCAGCCCCATTTCTCTGGCTTTTAAGGGGATGGATTATTTTACTACATTTAAAGTACCAAGCACAGTGCCTGGCATATGGTAAGTGCTATGTTAACTTTCATCTAGACTTCAGAACAGAGTATAAGTTGAACTAGCCACAGTACTGGAAGAGAATTTGCTGATCAGCTTTTGAGACATATGAACACTAAGGATGAGGTTTATCTGTGTGTAGAATTTCAGTGTAAATGGACAACTGATGTTACAGTCATTTACACGAATGAATTGTCCCTAGCTACCAGGAAAAGATTCTAGTCTAAATGTGTGTCAGGTTATACTCTAAGTTATCACCACCACATTTATAATATGTCAATTTTAATTCTTTAAGAAATAAGATTTAGTGCTCGCTTCGGCAGCACATATACTAAAATTGGAACGATACAGAGAAGATTAGCATGGCCCCTGTGCAAGGATGACACACAAATTCATGAAGCGTTCCATATATTTTTTAGGAAAAAAAAAAAAAAGAAATAAGATTTAAACTTTTGTAGTTTTTGACCTAGTGATCAGTCTATATGATTTGCTGATAATTGTAGGCATATGACATGTTGGTCTTCTCTAAGCTAAACAATTTCAAATCATTCCCCAGTTTTGGCTTGTGAGGAACCCTTCTTCGTGACCTTGAATTGGTTTTCCCTATGAATAATGTCTGATTACAGCCAAGCCCAGGACAGGACTGAGTGTTCAGTTCTTAAATAAACATATAAAAGAGAAATGCTACCTTCCATCCATCAATTCCATTTCTAGACCACTGGGTCTGAGGCAATTTGTGGCCAGTGGGACATTTGATAGATACTATGCCATGAATCAGGACAGGTGTCAAACCACTCCAGAGATGAGTCCATCTAGGTACAAAGGCTTTTGTGATTTCTTTGAATACAAGCTCCTCAGACATAATTTTCATAGGTTGTGTGCTGAGAGAAGGTTCCTTTTCTCTGTGCTCTACCACAGATTCTTTGCCTCACAGAGCTTTTCTGCTGGTGATCAGCTCAGGGCTGCCTCTGTACCAGTGTGGACCTGTCTTGGTTATGTCCAGTTTCTAGATATGGATAACGACTTCTTGCCAGTGTTTATTTAGGATAGTATTTTTTTGTCAGTACAAATAGCAACCTTGGTCCATGTTATTTCTGCTAGTTTCCTGCACTCTGTGCTTTGGCCTGGCCTCACCCCTTGTGGTCCATTAACCAAAGAACAAGGCACCTGAACTTATTGCCATCCTTTACAGTCTACACCTCTTTCCTTCTACCTGATCAAAAAGCCTAATGTGCTGCTTAATTATCCCAGCACTCTGGAGACAAAGGTGGAAGGATCCCCTTGAGTTTGAGGCCACCCTGAGACTACATAGTGAATTCCAAGTCAGCTTGGGCTAGAGTGATACTGTACCTCAAAAACCCAAAAGGAAAAAATTTTAAAAAAGAAGCATATCACCATCAATGTCAGCTTGGAGGAGGTCCTGGAGTTCTCAATGAAAACTCTCAAAGGGATGGACAGGCAGTTCACAGAGGAAGAAATACAAGTGGCAAATACACACTTAAGAAAATGTTCATCATCCCTAATCATCAGGGAAATGCAAATTAAAACAACTATGAGATTCCACCTTACCCAAGGAAGGATAGCAAACATCAAAATATCAAATGAAAATAAATGCTGGCGAGGATGTGGAGAAGTAGGAACCATCATCCACTGTTGGTGGGAATGTAGAATGGTACAACCACTTTGGAAAGCAATATGGAGACTCCTGAAAAAGCTTACTATAGAATTACCAACAGACCCACTTATTCCATTACATGTACCCTAAAACCTTTAAAATACAGTCCAGAGAGATTTGCTCAACCATGCTTATAGCAGCTCAATTCATAATAGCTAAGAGCTGGAATCAACCAGATGTCCAACACTAGATGAGGGATAACTAAGATGTGGTATATCTACACAATATAATTCTACACAGCAATAAGACAAAATGACACAATGAAATTTGAAGAAAAATGTTTGAACCTGGAACAGATCATTCTCAGTGAACTTACCTAATCACAGAAAGATAATTACCACATAGTCTCACTCATCAACAGTACCTAACCTGAATCTACCCAAGATGTCGACATACCTAGCAAGTATCTTAAGGACCTAACAGCAAGGTGGGTGGGGAGGGAGGGGAGGACGAGGGAGAGAGTGGGGAACACAAATCTGTACCCAAATGGTGATGGTACCATACAATTCTACGTCCTAAAAGGCAGACCAAATGGTTGAACCTTCACCAGACCCTTAGAGGGAACACTTGCATCACAAGGCACTGGAGAAGATATGATGAAGCCTGGCCTTAATTTTCTACAGCTTCTCTCTCTCTTGCTCTCTTCTCTAACTCTTTTATATTAGTTTCCTTTTTCTTCCTTCTCTTCATGGGCACTGACCTGTAACTCCCAGTACCAGCACATGGCTATCATCCACAATGAGCTTTTGATCAGAGAGACCTACAAAGTTTCCTAAAAGAATGACAGATTTCTGTCAGAGTACTTGATGACCCACCAAAGGTTAGTGGTAAGACCCTACTGCTGAAGACACCATATGGGTTGACATGTAGCATGGAGTGACATGGCTGGAAGCTGGAAGAGAGTCAGTCCCCACACAGTCAACGTGTCTAATGCCAGAAGGTGCTACAGGGGCAACTGGGAGAAAATAACCAATATCTATCCAAGCAAATCATAGTCTAACCTACTTAGCAGCAAATAACTTGATGTGATGCTCACACAAGTGCAATAGTAGCACACAGCCATGGTGGTAAACCAAATAATCTTGATTTAGCTAACTGGTCAGCTCAGTGGAACAGAACCCATAGCTTGAGCTCTTAAACAAGTCAGAACCATATCCAAAAATGAGCTCACTCTCCATTATCAAGCTACCAGCAATCATGGGCTACAAGAAAGCCTACACCTATTAAATTCTCTATAAAAAAAATAATAAGGGTTATCCCATTTGTCTGGTGCTAACTTTACTCTCCATTGGAGAATCTGCATCTCTTTTTTTAGTAGATGCAGATTTTAAGTAGAGTACCACCCCATCATACCACAAAAGGGCTCCAGCTGAAACTAAGAATAATTGGCAAAATAAGCAAGTGTGCTTGCTGTTTTCTTGATGAACCTGGTACCAGCACAAGGGGGAAGGAAATCGACACAAAGAACAATCAACTCCTACTAAATCAGATATCCAGACACAGAGGCTCCCAAGACCTCATCACTGAAGCAGACCTAAAATGAACCCAATATGGCTCAGGGAAATTTGTGGAAGAGGGGGGTGGAAAGAGTGTCGGAGCCACACATTGGGTTATGATACACAGAGACATTTCCTCCTACCCATAACTGAGGGCTTACTGCACAATGCATGACCCATATACCTCAACAAAGAGGGGCCCTGGGGAGGAGGGAGGACAGACAAGAGGCTAACAATGGTACCAACTTGACTATATTCACTGAGTAAAAAAAAACTAATTCAAAAAAATAGAAGAAAAGGAGGGTGGGAAGAGCCTAACTTCCTGGGTTTGATTCCCCAGTACCCATGTAAAGTCAGATGTACAAAGTGCTGCATGCATATGGAGCTTGTTTGCAGTAGCAAGAGGATCTGATGTACAGATTCTTTCTCTGTCCTCTCTCTCTCTCTCTCTCTCTCTCTCTCTCTCTGTCTGCAAATATACAAAATAAAAAAATAAAAATAATTTAAAAAAACTAACCAAGTGCTCCTGAATTGGCTAATGGATCCACTCAGCGGAACAGAACCCATAGCTAGAACTGGGAAACAAATCAGAATAATACCCCAAAAATGAGTTTGCTCTCGAATAACAAGGTCTCACCAATCTTGGTCTACATGAGGGCCTACACCTATTAAATTCCCTCTAAACTAATACTGGTTACACCATTTTAAGAGATTTTAAGTAGCATAATTACATTGTGCTCTTCTTAACCCATGTGGACATGAATCACAGCTTTTGGCTGCTAAGCACTATTCCGAGTCTGTATGACATGAAGGAAATGTTGCTCTAAAATGCTCAACAATTATTGGTTATTTCTTTGACACTATCCGTTTTCATGAGGTTTGAAAATTCAAAAGAATCCAGGTGTAGTACAAACATTATACTTATTATATTTTGTGAATTTTCTTATCAGATCAAGTTGATCACCATGAATCTTAAGTCACAGATTTAAGTGCTCTGCAAAAGAAAAAATAAAATCTTATACAAATCAGCTTTTGGGGGCTATGTTTTTAAAGAAAAATTCAGTTTGATTCATTCTAACTCTTTATTCAGTTTTAACTTTTGTTGAGCAGTGTATTCTTCATTGAAGAATCATAATTAAAGAAAACAATTTTAAAAAGTTCATATGCTCTTTCAAGTTTGGAGCAATTAGGCTTGATAATTAGAAACACGATAAAAGAGAAGCTTGGGAAAAGGATTTAAACCCCTATTGAGCATTTATATGAATAAGGAATAAAGAAAATTAAAAGCATAGTTTATATCTGGTGGGCAAAGGATGAAACCAATTATTCTGCTACATGTTTGTTTATCTAGATCATGTTACTCAGAATATGTAGAAAAATCAGATGCACTTCAAGGGAAAAAAAAAAAAAAAAAAGGTGTTCCTTTGCATCTTACAGACCCACACAGGGAAAGGAAGTTTCTATCTCACAACATAGTGTTTTTTCTCTCTTTTACTCCATCAAGTTATAAATTAAAGGCATATCAAATATATTTCTAAAATCAACTTGGTAAAATTATCATCTTACAAAAATTGTAGGTAATTTTTTAATAAAAGAGCAAGAACTCCACTTATAGATGTGTATCTGAGAGAAGATATTTCATAGCAGGATAGACAACTTGCATCCTCAACGAGGAGGGTTCTCTTGGGGGTACAGGGATGAGAGCAAGGATGGTACCAACATGTGCTGTTTATAGATTGAGTATGTCCATAACTAAAAAACACAATTTAAAAATAAAATAGGAAGCCGGAGCCGGGCGTGGTGTGGTGGCGCATGCCTTTAATCCCAGCACTCTGGAGGCAGAGGTAGGAGGATCGCCATGAGTTGAAGGCCAGCCTGAGACTCCTTAGTGAATTCCAGCTCAGCCTGGGCTACAGTGAGACCCTACCTCAAAAAACAAAACAAAACAAAAATATAGACATTGATTGTTTTCTTTTATCTTTTATTTTTTTTATTTTTTTCTACTCTTGGGGATTGAACCCAGTTCCTTGAACATACTATCAGAATGCTCTGCCTATGAGCTGTATGACAAGCTCTCTTTTCAGTTTCTTCGTAATAGGATATCCCTAAGTCATCTAAGCTGGTCTTAAACTCTCTGTGTCCCAGGCAGGTCTTAAACTTGAAATTCTCCCAGCTCAGTCTCCTGAGTAATTGGAATAATTGTTCAGCACCACCAGGAGCAGCTTACATATATTTCCATGAAGGATAGTTGTTGGCTGTTGGTCACTTAACTGTGTGCAGAACAGGATGGCCATAGAGCTAGGGAAAGGAGAGGATATTTGCTCTGAGCTTCCCAGGAACAAAGTGTCTATTATCTCAAAGGGACAAAATACACTAAGAAAAAAAAATCGAATAAACTCTTCCTGTTAGATTATGAAAATTTTTTCTACCTCATATTTAACAAAAGGAAGTAGATTTGTTTGGTAATACATTTGTTGTGTGTGTAATGTGTGTCTAATTATCACCTACCAAAAACTTTACCTTCTTAGATTTCTTTTTTTAAATTTTGAGATTGGAATAAGAATAATCACCATATTTTGCAATTTTTACCCCATTCATTTCCACAACTACAACATCCATCCCATCATCGTCTTTTAAGTTTCTGTAATAATCATATTCCATTTTTCTTTTATTGTGTTCACTCACTTTCTGGAAAATTCTATTCCATTGTCTGTATTTTTAATATTTATTTATTTGAGGGAAAGAGAGAAAGGCAGATAGAGAGAAAATGGGTGGCCCAGGGCATATAAGCCACTGTGAATAAACGCTAGATGCATGTGACTCATTGTGCATCTATACGCACACCTATCAGCGCTGGAAGCTAGGAGAGAGTCAGTCCGCAAACAGTCAGCATGTCTGGTGCCAGAAGGTGCTACATGGACAACTGGGGGAAATGACCAATATCTGTCCAAGCAACTCATGGTCTATCCTACTTAGCAGCAAATAACCTGTTGTGATGCCCACACAAGTGCAATAGTGGCACACAGCCATGGCGAGGAACCAACTGCTCTTGATTTGGCTAACTGATCCACTCAGTGGTAGAAGACCCATAGCTGGAGCTGGGAAACAAGTCAGAACCATACCCAAACATAAGCCCACTCTCCAATATCAAGCTACCATCAATCATGGGCTACAAGAGGGCCTACACCTATCAAATTCTCTACAAAAAAAAGTAAGGGCTATCTCATTTGTCCTGGTGCTAACTTACTCTCTGTTGGAGAATCTGCTTCTCTTTTTCAGATAGATGTAGATCCTAAGGAGAGAGCCACCCCATCATACCTCAAAAAGGCCCCAACTGAAACTAAGGAAAATTGGTGAAATAAGCAAGGATGGTGTTTTCCTCATGAACAAGGTACCATCACAAGGGGGAAGGAGACCAACACAGAGAAAAATCTACCTACCAAATCAGAGAGCCCGGGGCCTCAGAGGCCCCCAACACCTCATCACTGAAGCAGAGCAAAAAATGAACCCAACATAGCTCAGGGAAGTTTTGGGGAAGAGGGGGCAGAAAGAATGTCAGAGCCACATGTTGGGTCATGATATGCAGAGACATTTATCATACCAAAAACCATGGGCTAACTCCACAATGCACAACCCATATACCTCAACAAGGAGGGGCCAATGGGAAGGGGGTAGGTCACAGATGACCCTAAAAATGGTACAAAACTGCCTGGATTTGCTGAATACAAAACTAAAAAAAAATAAAATTAAAAAAAAATAAAAAGAGGATTGGGGTATAAGAGAAGGTAATAAGAGGAGAATATGATGAAAAATACATTTTGTACATGTATGGATGTTGTCAATAAAAAATCTTTTTTAAAGGATAAAAATAGATATACAAATATCTATTTTAGTACCTGTTACAGTTTTAATGATTTAGATGTAATTAGAATCATGTAATTGTTACCGTGACCACTGAATTTTATGCTTAAAATAGTTAAAGTTGTAATTTGTCATTCATGTATATTTTGGTGAATGTTAGCTATGTTACCTCTGATATTTTCTAATGGAGATACATCATGATGTATTTCTTCCAGCCAGTGTCCAATTGTTATAGTTAGGCATATTTGCCTGCACTTTTAATTTCTTTGTTCAATTTTGTAGTAGCTGTGGTAAGGGTGTAAAGTGTGTTTGTCATAGTGGTTATTGTTCTCCATTGATTAGTGTCTGAAACCAGCAGCAACTAACTTATTAAGCAAGACTGGAACAAAACCATATTTAGACATTTTCACCAATCCTTTCCATCGTATATTTTGTGTTTTTACATATTTACTTCTATAGTTTTAATTCCAGAAATGCAAAAATATGTGTGTGTGGGTGTGTGTTTTATGATTCTGTTCTATAGTATACAAAGCAAACCCTGTTATGTGGTTTAAATATTGTCAACACTGTGCAGATTTCACTTTAATATGCATTTTGAATGCTGCCACCATGAAGATTACAAAAGTTTGAATAGATATACACATTATGACTTAAGTATTATATAATATATCCATGAAATATGAAATAGTACATAGCAATACATAATTAGTAAAATGTTCATGCCACAATTAACCATATTTTATACCAAGGGTTTGGGGAAATTGTTATTGAAAACACTCAAAAGTCTAATGCAACATAAGATTATTCTTCAGTAGACATATTCACAATTTACAAAATATTACAATTTTGTAAGCTAATATAAAACAGAAATAGTTAGATTAAAATGGCTTTGAACATAAGAAAAGCACTTGCTATATTTTTATATGAAACGAGTTCTTTATGAGTCCATCTATGTTATGAGAAAAATTAATCAAAAGATGAATATCTTGCTTTTATTTCTTCCATGCCTTAGACTCACTATAAGCCTCTCAGTTTGTCCCATACAAGAAAGAATTAATATGTCTTTAAATAGAGTTTTATGTGATTGTTTACCAGGTGCATTGCTATTGACATATAATTTAAAGATACACACCAAGAATTACCTCTCTTTCAGTCAAGGATCATGTTTACCTGTTTTGTTTCTCTCCTAATTCAATTCATAGTACTCTTCATTTTATAACTGCAGGTTAGATTGATGAATGTGTTAGCAAATACCACATTCCCTCATTGGTCAATTTTTATTTGTCATCTTAGTAGCCACTACCTTCAAGTATATGTTTGGTCAAAACATTTTACCCACATGAACATATTTTTGACAATTGAGTCTTCTTATTTTTTCTCCATGAAATTATATAATTTTTTTAATTTTTTTTGTTTATTTTCATTTATTTATTTGAGAGCAACAGACAGAGAGAAGGAAAGAGAGAGAGACAGAGAGAATGAGAGAGAATGGGCATGCCAGGGCCTCCAGCCACTGCAAACGAACTCCAGATGCGTGCGCCCCTTGTGCATCTGGCTAACGTGGATCCTGGGGAATCGAGCCTCGAACCGGGGTCCTTAGGCTTCACAGGCAAGTGCTTAACAGCTAAGCCATCTCTCCAGCCCTGAAATTATATAATTTTAAATTTATACCCCCCAAAGCTAAAAGTTAACTAATAATTTAGATAATAATTTTGAAGAAAACAGAATTACTCACTATGAAAGTATATTTATGAAATCTACAGAAAGTTATTTGGTTACATATGAATGAGGTTATTTTCTAATTGGTCAGAGGCTTCTAGTCAGTTACTTTCTGATTAGAAATTGCCAGGCCCTGTATCACATACAAGGGAGAGCCTATCAGATAGACAACCAAATAATGATTTTCAGATTTAACTGTTTAATAATATTTAGCATTCTTGCTATTTCAAAAACATATGTAATGGTCTTGCACTTTTTATTGTATACGTATCAAATAAACCTCATAGTAACATTTACTCTAAGTGATGTGCCTCTATAATGTCCTCCAACATTATGGCCTTTTAGAATGATATTGAAGGTGTGGTGGTGTGAGGTCCCTGGTTCCTCAGGAGGCTGTTGTGCAATGGATTCCTGGAGGCTTTCAGACAACTCTGGAGCAGGGTCTTGAATGCCCATGAGTGTGATGGGAAGAAACACCTGGCAGACAGCTTCAGAGAACAGCTCATTTATTTGTCAGGGAACTGAGTTTTTTTAAAACAGTTGAGAAAGAGAGTGGGAAGAGGGTCCTAAGGGGATTGGTGGGATTGAAGGTTGCTTGCCAATGCCTAGGTGGGGAGGAGAGGTATAGCATGTGGATTGCAGGAGGATAAGATATAAAGTTTCCTAGGCAACTGGCCAAAGGTCACAGGACTGAGGAAAGCCTAAGTCTTATCAGGACATCCAGGCACCCTGGGGCGTAGTGGCACTACTTCCTGCTGTTCTGGGGGCCTGAGATTTGTCCATTGGTTCAGGCTCACTGACACCCCTGAGAATAGGGGGGAGGAGCGTCCCTGCACTTCCTGGACTAAGATGTTCAGGTGCAGGTGGTTCAAGCTGCTGTGACCTATCCATAGCCTGGGGCCCTGGCTGTGTCTTGATAGTTTAGGCTTGCACAGGGCCCTGCCTGTGCCAAACAGCTCCCCCTTTGTTTTTGTAATGGAGAGATTTGAGGCTATTGGTAGTAGATATCATGGCATGGTCAAGCTTATTTTGGAAGTCCCCTGCAAGGTGGTTGGTCTGGTTAACAGCGGCTGCTGCACAGCACCAGAGATGCCCAGGAACAGTGTTGCTCCAAGGCCTACCAGCAGAGTGATGAAAATTTCTCTCAGCACAGATAGAGCTAATAGCTTCTTCTTCCTTCTCATAGAGATACACCTGTGGAACAATCAAGACTGGGGAACAGTCAGTGGGAGAGGAAACATTTATACATGGGGTGGTTACCATTTTGCACCAAAGGAGAGTATGTGTCTTGACACAAGTGATCCTGGTTAAGGAAATATTGAGGAGGCATTCAGGTCTGGCCAGCTTGGAGCTGGACAAGCAAAACAGGCACACCCTGACCAGAATCAAAGAGGGGAATATCAATAAGATGTTGTTGATAATAGTTTGCTATAGATGTAGGGTATCTAAAGGTGGTATTAATAGGGATTGCAGTTATCCGGGGATGGGTTAGTGATGCAAAAAAGAAGCATTTATAAGCATTAGGACAGTTAGAAAAGGGCAGAATGTCATCCACATATTAGATATATTGTGCCCATGTTATAGTGGCATGTATTTTTTTTTTCAAGGCAGGGTCTCACTTAAGTCCAGGCTGACCTGAAATTCACTATGTAGACTCAGGATAGCCTTGAACTCATAGCAATCCTCCTACCTTTGTGTCCTGAGTTCTGGATTAAAGGCATGCACCACCACACCAAGAGTGGCTTTTATTTTTTCTGTGACTTGTTTTTCCTGTGAGAGAATATGATGGTTAGTTTGTACCAGGTGGGAAGCAGGGATATATTGTTTAGAAACATGAAGAGTACCAGAGGAAGACGAGTGGTAGATATTAGCATAGAGTTTTCCTAGTACCTCTATCCTCCAACGTTCATTCCAGGGGTCTCATATGGAAAGTGTACATTCTCTAGTTTTCCAGAAGGTTTTAAAGACAGCATCTGGATGCCTAAAGCTGTCAATGACACAGCAATCATATCGGCATCCTCCATAAATAGTCTTGATCTTTAAGGCACTCTTTGTTAGTTTGGTGATAGGCGAAGCATGCCATGCTGTCCACACAAACCATAGACTTAGGATAGATACAGCAGGTGACAATGTCTTGGCAGCCCTTAGTAGGGCAATATTCTGTACCAATGATTTTATTGACCCTTTGATAGGTCTCTCTGGTTTCAAAGTGCCATTGTCCATGGGGGGGGGGGGGTGGAGGGCCAAGAGAGAGGCAGTGAGAGAGACATTTGCATTGGAATGCAAGATTGTTAAACCTGACAACAAAATAGCCAGATGAAGGCAGGCATATGGCTTTGGCTGCATCCATGAGGTCATGGACTTCCCCTGGGGGCTCCCTTTTTCTGACTCAGATGGTACTGGCAGGGGCAATGCTTCCTCCATTTCTTCTGTCTGTCATCTGTCAACATCAGGTAGGCCATCTCTTTGGTAGCATGGAATTGGATATTTCAAGCCAGTACCCAAATGGTCCTGGACAGGTCCTGTGGGAGGACACAAGCAAATCCTCTTCCTGTGGTGAGGAGCGGTCTGGTCCCTTCCATGTGCCATCTAAGGGGTCTTGCCATCACACCAGAATGGGAGGGACAGTCTCTGCTTCATGCCAGTGGAGGGTAATGGTGGCGAGGGGGTGGTTTTTGTATATATCGAAAATGTTTAAAGTAGTCAGGGCCATAGCTAACTGAAGGTTGGGTGGGTAGGTATTGGGCTTTTTTTTTTTTTTTTTTTTAAGTTTAGTGTGTTCTTTCTACTATACCTTGGTCTTGTGGATTGTGTGGGATTCCCATATGATGAATAGTCTTCCATTGCATGCAAAAGGCTTTGAATGAAGAGCTGATCAAAACTGGGCCATTATTAGTCTTTATTTGATGGGGGACATCCATGATGGCAAAGGTAGAGAGCATATGATGCATGAGTTTTTTTGAGTTCTCTCCTGTTTGGGCTGTGGCCCAGATATAATGGGAGTAAGTATCCACTGTTACAAAGACATATTTCTGATGACCAAATTGGGGAATATGTGTAATGTCAATCTGCCATTGGGCATTGGCCTTGAGGCCTCAGGGGCTAGTGCCCATCGTCTGAAGGGCAGGTGTTGGTATTAGTGAGGCACAGGACTGGCAGGCTTTTAGTATATATTGGAGTTGATTTTTGTGATTGTCCTTAAGGATTATGTAGGTGTTAGCTCAAAAGTGTTTGCTTACTCAAGGGTGGCCAAGAAGATGTCTGTTGGTCTCCATAGGAGGCCCCCTGGTCTGCTAATGCATTTCCCTCAGTGAAGTAACCAGGTAAGGAACTGTGAGACCTTATGTGTTGCACAAAATGTACTTTGGGGGGATAGAGAGATTGCTTAGTGGTTAAGGCATTTACCTGTGAACATATAGACCCAGGTTTGATTCCCTATTTTCCACTTATGTCAGATGCGTAAGTAGCACATGCATATGGAGTTTGTTTGTAGTAGCCAGATGCTCTGGTGTGCCCATTCTCTCTCCCTCCTTCTCTCTCTTTCTCTTTCTCTCTCTCCCTCTTTCTGCTGCCCCCTTTCATAAATAAATCAATAAATAAATTGATTTAAAAAAAATAAAAAGAAGCATAGTTTTCCTCTACTCTGTATTTCCTTAATCTAAAGTAAAGTTTGATGGCATATATTATTGGGCAGAGAAATTTTTCCCTTGCAGTTTGTAAATGAGATCCAAGAAACCCAATTGTAAAGAAACTTTACCTTTAAATAAGTAAGTTATTTTTGAAGTGATAATGGAGACAAATTATGACTAGTTTTTTTCAACATTAATTATATATAAGTATTTAGATATTTTGAATGTGAAATGTCCCACAATGATTTGGCCTCAAAATCGATCCCCAGTTGGTGAAACCTTTGGAAGATGGAGCCTTGCTGAAGGAAGTGTTTAAATGTTGGTGGTCTTTGAAACTTTATAGTATAGCCCTCTTTCCAACAATGCAAAGATAACTTCTGCAAATGTTTACTCACAAGTCATAGTCAGAATCTTATTAAAGTGATAATATAATTACCTTCCAATTACTGGTCAAAACACCTCACCAAAAGTTGCTGATGGGAGTGTAGAGTTTATTTAGGCTTATAGTTAATAGAGGGGACCAAGAATGCAAAGCGTTGTCAGGCTCAGAGGTGCAGGGGGATAGAAAAGAAACAATCTTTAATATCAATAGCAAGGAGGGGGGTGTTGGTTGGAATTGCTGACTCAAGGGGCAGTCTTTGCTGAAGGGTGCCCCAAATGAACATAACTTTATTAATAGCTCTAAGATCTTGTAGTAACATCCATCCTCCTATGCCTTTGTATATATATACATCTATATTTAAATACTACACTATATATAAATGTAAATACATATTATAGCACATATATATATAATATATATAGTATTAATTTAACTATATAAGTAATTGCACAGAATATTGATAAATATATGTAGTTATATATACTTTCTCTTCAAGCATCTATCATGATAAAATACATAGAGAAACATTCTTCTGGCCAGAATTTTACAGAGTTCTCCATTCAAAAATGGTTAAAACATATCAACTAATTCACATATTTATTAATACAATATTGATTCCCAAAGTCCATTCTCATGTGCTTATGATATTGCATATAAATTAAGAATCCACATTATAAATTTAGTCACTGAATTACTAGCTCATAATAAATATGGATATGTAGGCTATGATATTTTAACATTTTATATAATTACCTTTGGTTTCAATTTTTTTCAGTTAAAATTGTAGACACTTAAAGTGAAATCTAACACATTTTTCCCAATCACTAGCTGTTTATGTGTATTAATCATTTGTTGCATACTTATCCAATACTAGGTGATGTTTAAATCAATTCTAACAGTGGGAATATGATAATAATAGTTGTTTTCCAATAAAATTAGTTAATGGTAGTTGTATGATCCAGACAATAATAAAAAACAAACACAATGATAACCAATCACAGGGTAATAATAAGAAGAAATGTGAGAAATAAATATGAGGAAAATGCAGCAGAGAATGAACAAGAGTTATAAACTAGAATCCACAATGACATGGAAAAATTTTGAGGAAAGGAAAGATTACATTATGTGGTTGTGTACTAGGATATTCCAAGAAGAGATCCAGCAAGTCCAAAGGTCCAAAAGTGCTCAACTTAAATTGGCCAAGAAATGGAAAGGAATTCAGAGTTGTTACCTTCTTTATATTTTTTTGCAGTTTCAATCCTGGTGTAATTTAGAAGGCAGAGCTGATTTGTAAGGAAATTAATATTCCATAAGAATAAAAACTTCAGCACAATCAGAATATAAGTTATACAAAGTGAATGAGATTTAAAAAGCTTAGTCGTAATAAGTTCCCAACTCATCATCAGCTCTTTCCCTACAACCTTTTTTTTAAAATTTATTTATTTATTTATTTATTTGAGAGCGACAGACACAGAGAGAAAGACAGATAGAGGGACAGAGAGAGAATGGGCGTGCCAGGGCTTCCAGCCTCTGCAAACGAACTCCAGACGCGTGCGCCCCCTTGTGCATCTGGCTAATGTAGGACCTGGGGAACCGAGCCTCGAACCGGGGTCCTTAGGCTTCACAGGCAAGCACTTAACAGCTAGGCCATCTCTCCAGCCCTCCCTACAACCTTTTAATAGAGACATTCATATATCACCCTCTCTGGTCTCTGTCCTCTCAGTCACTGATGATCCTTGAAAGAATTCCAGTGCTTGATGTCTCCTACCCAATTCTTCCTCATTGATTTCCCCTATGAAAGTCATCACTGACTTCTATGTAGCTAGATCTGACTCCCCAGCATAAACCATAGAGAAGCTTTCTTATTGAAACAGTATGCTGAGGACTGGATTGTATTCCATCAAACTTCATAAATTCAGGTGCTAATCCCAGATGGCATTTAGAGAGGTTTCCTTTAAACCTTCAGGAACTACACAGGGCAAGATGAGGTCATAAATTTTGGGTCTGCATGATAGTATTAGTGGCTTCCTAATAAAGGGAGGAGGGAACATTCAATTATTATCTCCCATTTTAGGGTACTATGAGAAGAATTGTCACAGGAAGCCTGAAAGTTCACCAGTCCTCATACTCTGATATAGTGCATTTACCTCAGGCTTCTGGTCTCTGAAACTGTGTTACAGATAATAAAGTTCTTTGGCTGAATTCCCTAGCCTATGGTGTTAGCCCAGGCTGATCTAACAAGGCTAATCTTGTGTGTGCTCTTCCTGAATCTTTTACTGACTTTCCAAAATTATCTTGGCTGTTTAAATCTGGTTGCTATTGCTTTGCCTAGTTTTTAGACCATTTGCCTTTTCTCATCATCATTGAGATGAATTTCCTCAAAACTCATTCTCAAGCCCTCATTTCTTCTTATTGTCCTGTACAAGTGTGATCTGCACTTCTGGCTTAGGTTGCCATCTTACTGATAGTTCATGTGTATGTACAATCAATAATTTTTTATATGATATGCAAAGCCATATTTCTAAACAATTATCTTGAATTTTACTTGCATTCTTTAAAGATATTGGCAAATTAGCCTGACTGAATTCCTGATCTTTGTAAAAGACATAAATAGATATTTTGGATAGAAAGTCAATTATCCATCACTCTTCACTAGCCAATGACCTTTAATTCTACGACTAAATCTTCCACATTTTATGTTGTATACCTTTAAAATATTTGCTTATTTATTTATTTGAGAGAGAAAGGAGAAGAAGAAGAAAGAAGAAGAAGGAGGAGGAGGAGGAAGAGGAGAAAGAGAGAGAGAGAATGGACAAGCCAGGGCCTCCAACTACTGCAAAAAAACAAAAAACAACAACAAAAAAACCTCTAACTGCATGCACCACCATGTGCATCTAGCTTATGTGGGTTCAGGGTAGTTGAACCTAGGTCCCGAGGCTTCACAGGTAAACACCTTAACTGCTAAGGTATCTCTCTAGACCTGTCTACATTTTTCTAATTCACTAATTCATTATTTCTTATTCACTCTATTCTGTAATATAATTATTATACCCAACCTAGCAACTCACAAACTATCTTGTCTTTCTCCTCAGCTATTCTTAGCATTGCATTCAACATAATATGTTAATCTTAGGGGTAGAAGCAGGATCATCTGTCTCAGAAGAACTTCTTCTGTAAGACTTACAATGTTCTCAAACACTGAACCTTCTCATACCTTTCTTTGCTTTCCAAATTCTAGACACACTGTTATTATTTGACCTCTTAGAAAATGTCTTGCATTATTATGCCCCAGTGGGCGTCTCCTAAATTTTACTCTCTCTCCTCAGAGTTTTCTTTCCTTCCTCCTTCACCAAATTATCCTTGTTAAATATCAACTCATTCATCATCGTCATGCTCAGTCTTCCTAATGGACTCAGGTCCTGCTATAATTCATTCTGCTTGGTCTCATTCACTTCTTCATGTATCTTAATGGAACTGCTTTTCTATTTACTATTTACTATTTATTCATGTAGCCATCTGATCAATATTTCCCTTCTTCAGAGGACTGTAAAAATCATGAGTGTAGCCTATGCAACTGGGTTGTGTTTTGTTTAGCTCATTACTGTATGTTTAGAACTGAAGCTAGGTTCTATCAGATTATTAAAAGAAAACAAATATGGATTAAATGAAAAAATATGTATTAAATGAAAGCATTAAAGAAAAGTACAGTGCTGGTAGGGAATGTGATAGGTAGACCTGTATCAAGCTCTAAACTATAAAAGCTTTGAACAGCCTCAGCCTTTTAAGAATTAACAGGAGTATTTGACCTTGAATATCCCAAATTGCCTTATTTATGTGCCTGCTGGTTGGTCTAATGTTCCTTAAGAAGAAATAGATATAAAATATAAAGATATAGGGCTGGAAATTTAATTCACTTGGTAAAGTACTTGCATAGCATGCTCACAAGCCCTGGGTTTGATCTTCAGAATCACATACAGAAGACATTGTGATATACACCTGTACTCTTAGCACTCAGGAGATTCAAGATCATCTTCAGCTACATAGCAGGTTCAAGGCCAGTCTGGGATACATGGGACACTGTCTCCCCATATTCAAACAACAGAAGGTAAACAAATGAAATAGGGAAGTTTTAAAACTAACCAGAAAATAACAGATATTATTTGTATATTTATACATTTTTGCCTTTATACTAATTCAGCTACACATGTCATCTTGCACTCATACCCATAACATATGCTAGACAATTGGTTTATATTTTATTTTGATCTTACTACCACTGTGTGGGTTAGATTGTATTTGAAGCTAAGCTTGGTGTTGTCATTCTGTTTACAAATGCAAGCACACATAAGATGCATGTGTGTTTCCAAGTGAAGTACAACCTTAGAAATGGATGCATTCCTTCTTCTGGTATAAGTGCTCTTAAGAACCATAATACCTTAACCTCTAAAAAGTTTCTTGAACCTTTTCAGGCAACTGAGTTTGGAGAAAATTGCTCTGTGTGATTTTTTTTGTCATCTAGCATTTCTGACACAATCTGAAAGAACTCTGGGAATTAAGTTAAATGAAAATATTTAATTAGCATAAAAATGAAATGACATATACATATATACATATATATATGTGTGTATACACATATATACACACACACATATATATATAAAATACATAGTTAAATATACATAAACTGCATGTAGATATCAATGCTTTCTTGGGTAACTTGAGTCTAAAGGTTCACACAGCTTACACATAGGTTATTGTTTTAATTCTTCTTCTTCTGGAAGATAGGAAATACTTGGAAGTGATTTTCCTATGAATGTTGCCACACCACAATTTACAGACCTTCATTGGTCAGTTTTCCTTTTTTTCTTCTCTCCCAAATGTACCAATAAGTACACTGTGAGCCAAGTTATGACAATTGGAAGCTGACAGAAAATGATCCCTGACTAACCCACCTTTGGAGAACCTATGAGATCTCTTCTGATGGCTGACTGGCTTTCTTTTCTTCTCTATCTTAACTGAAGCCCTATATGAAATATTATTGCAATATGTAGCATTCAATAACTTGAAAGGAATACTTGAATAATTTTTTTAGGTAGGGTTGAACTCTAGCACAGGCTGATCTGAAATTCACTATGTAGTGTCAGGCTGGCCTCCAACTCATAGCAATCCTCCTACCTCTGCCTCCTGAGTGCTGGGATTAAAGGTGTGCACCACCCCACTTGGACAACTTTTTTATGTATCTAGAATCTATCTATCATTTATCTATTGACCATTTATAGTTACCTTGCCTGAAATTAATTTTCTGTTGTAAGGATTGTATTTGATAACAGTTGTATTTTGTGAAAAAGGAAATATTCCTATTAGAAATATGTAAGATGAAACTGTTATAACCTTAATAAGAAAATTTAATTTCCATACTAAAATATCCCACATTTTTCTTGTTAAATTGTAATTATTTTTAATTTAATCTTATTTAATTTGATTGCTTTACTATAACAAAAAACATCTCAGATTGAAGGCCATCAAATAATGTGTAGTATGCTCTATGCTACCTCCTGCAGATTCACCTTCTGAGAAGGATCTGGGAGATGATTTGAGTTGGATAACTCATTACAACCAGTCTCTTTGTCAAATTATTAAGCTATGCAATGAACTGGCTACGAGTCACATTTAGTCTGAGAAAACACACACACTAACACACATACACACATGCAAGACACACATATACTTATGGAAGATGATAAATAAAAATTAATATTAAGACTAATATATATGACTGATAAAAATTCCAGGCAATACTTTTTCATAAACTTATGCATTTGACAAATGTTCAGTGAGTCCCATAATTTCCCAACATCTGACTATTCTATATTTTGGGAATACTTTTATGAAAAGAATAATGATTTCTGACCTGCTGAAGTCAACCTTGTACGTGGGGAGTTTGGAAAGCTTCAAGCATATATTTAATAGGATTTGAGAAATGTGTAGGTTCTAGGAGATAGGATGAGAGGGAAGGAAATAAAGTGAGGTGTTGCAGGGATAGCAACCGGTATCTTTTAAGGGCAGTCATATACCTATAAAGCACTTCCATAAAACATGAAAGTGATATGTGAAGACAGTCTGAGAAAAGGGACTTCCTGTCAAAGAGAGTACCAGATGAAAATTCTCACAAACTCAGTTTACAATTTCATTTTGCAGTAAGAATAGCTGTGACTAGGAAGCAATGCACTAGAGCTGGCATGGTACCAGAATCTATGTGAGCGTGGACTTGACCAGATGAGGCATTATAAACAATGAAGAGAATATGTGAAGTCACTGGAGTGCTGTATCCAATTTAAGACACATCCCATAAGCTATACATTAAAAGCACTTGTGAGAGGCTGACTCCTGCCAATGGATGAATAAGAAAATATACTATAAATATATTTAATTATATATTAGTGTATATTTATTTTAAAATAGAAAAGATAAATATTAAAGCATAGTTTTAATTAACAGTTTAAGAAAATGATGCTGAGCATAGGCTTAAGTGGGTATTTTGAAATGTCCATAATTAGATTACTAATTACAGTCATTTAATGTATACTATTCAAATTAGTTAAGAAAGATTATTATTAAAGTATGACTTCATGCCATTTACATTCTGTCAACCTTAATCAAAATATGTAAATTCAGCAATCAGTTTATCATTTTGTAATATATGCATGTAAATTTTCAATTATAATATAATGAAGGCAAATGGCAATTAGGAGGCTGTCACTTAAGCCCTTTGGCTAGAAAGACTCAGTTTGACTTGGCTGCTCTAATGGCTTTAAGAATTATTAAAATTTAGACTTTTAGAGTGGAGCTTACAAATGTATTACATATGGCATAAAAGGGAAATTAGAAGTTAAGAAGGTTTCAAGTACTGAAGGTTTGGGCACTGACTTAGTCTATGGTGTCATTTACTGAGATGAGGAAGATGAGGGACCATTAATTTTTATAGACATTCTGAAACCATACTTTAGATGTGTTAAGTTGAAACATCTACTAGTGTGTATATTAGACAACAATTTCTATCTTATCGTAGAGATGAGTTTTAGAGAACAGAACTGAAGTCATTAGGGTATTGATGAGATTTCACATTTTATTGTCAGAATTGAGCTTGATAGAATAACCTGTGATCCCACCTACTGGGGAGGTCAAGGAACTATGACCACAATTTATAGTTCAGCTTAAGTCAAAGACTGTAGCCAACTTAGTGAGAATCATTCTAAAATAATAGTAAGAATTAATAATAGTAATAATAACTCAGGATATAGCATCCTAGCATGTGTTGAGGCTCTAGGTTCAATTCCCAGTCTCAGGAAGGCATGCAGAGAGGGAAGGAGGAAGAGAAAGAAGGAGGGGAGGAGGCAGGGTAACACAGTAGCACTTCTTCCTCTGCAGTGTGACAACCAAAGGAAAAATAAAAAAAAAATGTCTGGGAAACTTCCACATAGTCTCTTACAAGAAAAAGAAAATGCTCTATTTAAGAACAAAACAAACAGAAGCTAGAAGAAGAGCCACTGAAGGGACATCATACTTCAGGGAGCCCCCAAGAAGCCCCCATGAACAGATGTTAACTGACCGAAACGCAAAGGTGCTATAGGTAATAGACTACCTTCTGAAGAGAAGCAGTGGACTTCATTTCTTAGAACAAAATAATGGCTATCCCAACACAGCCAATGTTCTTACTAATATAAATATGAGTAATAGCCTATTTCTAGCCAGTAGGCACAGGGATTCTCTAAAAGTGAGGGGCTTGCTCCTCTGCATCAATGTTCCCCATCTGTTCAAACATAAGCTACTCAGATTTGCATTTCTTTAACAAAATACCTAGATAATCAACTCAAATTAGGAGAGGTTTTTTCTGGCTCACAGTTCTAGAAGTTTTAATGCATGGCCAAGTTTGTCTTATGACTTTTGGGCCTTGAGGGACAGAATTGCATAACAGCCAGCACAAAGTAGAACACACCACTTGTTTTTTGACAGAATGAAAGTGTGTGTGAGAGACAGAAAGAGAGAGAGAGATGAGGGGAGGGAGGAAGGAGAGGGGTTGCAGTTTCCACTATTTGAATGGCACAGGTTCAATGAGCTAAATATTCCCAGTAGACTACATATCTTCAAATTTCCCATACTCTTTTGAAAGCACCAAGCTGAGGACCATGCACAACATTCCAGGGTCAAATTATAGTACAAAGTAACAGCAAAAAAATCACACAAATATCCCTATACAATTTCACTATCTTCTTCCTTATTCTTTCCTATGGCTTTAGCACCACCTACATGCTGTCTTCAGTTAGTGCTAATTTTAGTGGATTAAGAAAAAAAAAACTTATTTTTGCTGTGATTTTACCGAAAGGTAACAGCATCCACTAAGAATCCAGGATTTATGTATCAACTATGAAATGGTAATATTGAGGTACAATTAATTCAATAAAATGTAATTCAATAATAATCATAATCCATAGAAATACATTTTTATTTGTTTTTTATTTGTTTTGTCATTATAGAATAATTTAGATTTAGGATTTGTGCAAAAGTACATTAACGGTAGAGTAAACTGACAGAGTTATTATCTTTAAACAAGATCCCTCTAGCTCTTATTTAATAAAAGTGTTTCTGTTGGTTCATCTGAATGCTGCCCTTTGATGCACTCATACTTCCTCAGCTGAAGAAGCACAGACTGATTGTGAACCAGATGTCAGGGCTGAAAACCCAATTAAAATGAAGGCCATGGAGGTGATGGGGAGAAAAATGGTCAAGTGAAGCCTTTTGAAACAGGCTGGTACAATCAGAAAATTTCTGTCACATTGGTAGATTTGTGAAGGGAGTTAATCCACAGATCCTTTTATCAACTGCTTAAACTCCCAAACTATATGGGAGATATTCTCCACACAAAAGTCAGGAATTGTTTGTCCTGAATATTGATCTCAAAAGCAGAATATAATTATAAAAACACAAAACTTATATATTAGAAAGCTATCAAAAGTTCTGAGCAACACATTTTAAAGCACTTTTATGCCTTTCAATATATTAATATATAGATATGCTAATTATTTTTGTCTCAGGCCAACAAATTCATACAACACTTTCTGTTTCTTGTTTTTTCATTCTCTCTGACTCTGGCTGTGAGGTGCTCACTTCTGATTAATCCATTTTCTTTTTTTTTTTTTTTTAATTTTTTGAGGTGTAGTCTCACTCTAGCTCAGGCTGACCTGGAATTCACTCAGTAGTCTCAGGGTGGCCTTGTACTTATGGCAATCCTCTTACCTCTGCCTCCCAAGTGGTGGCATTAAAGGGATGCACCAGCTTTAAAAGTATTTTTATCATACCCTCTCCAAAGCCTTGTGGCTCAGCTGATGAAGACTGACATTAATCTTCTACAGATTCTCTCTCTCTCTCTCTCTCTCTCTCTCTCTCTCTCTCTCTCTCTTCTCTCTAACTATTTTATATTAGTTATCTTTTTCTTCCTTCTCTTAGTGGGCACAGACCTGTAACTCCCAGTACCAGCATGTGACTGTCATCCACAGTGAGATTTTGATCAGAGAGACCTACAAGGTTTCCCAAAAGAAAGACAGATTTCTGTTAAGAGTACTTGATGACTCACCAAAGGTTACTGGTAAGACCCTACTGCTGAAGGCATCATATGTGGTTGACAGGTAAAATTGAATGACATGGCTAGAAGCTGGAAGAGAGCAGTCCCCAGACAGTCAGTGCATCTAGTGCCAGAAGGTGCTACATGGGCAACTGGGGAAAAATAACCAATATCTGTCAATGCAACTCATGGTCTAACCTACTTAGCAGCAAATAACCTATTGTGGTGCTCACACAAGTGCAATAGTGGTGCACAACCATGGTGGGAAACCAACTGCTCTTGGTTTGCTAACTGATCTGCTCAGTGGAACGTGACCCATAGCTGGAGCTGGGAAACAAGTCAGAACCATATCCAAACATGAGCCCATTCTCCATTATCAAGCTACCACCAATTGTGGGCTACAAGAGGGCCTACCTATTAAATTCTCTATTTAAAAAATAAGGATTATCCCATTTGTCTGGTGCTAACTTTAGTCTCCGTTGGAGAATCTGTTTCTCTTTTTCAGATAGACACAGATGCTATGGAGAAAGCCTCCCCATCATACCTCAAAAGAGCCCCAGCTGAAACTAAGAATAATTGACGAAACAAGCAACGGTGCTGTTTTCTTGGAGATCCTGGTACCAGCACAAGGGTGAAGGAGATTGACACAGAGAACAATCAACTCCTACCAAATCAGATATCCAGAGACACAGAGGCTCCCAACACCTCATCACTGAAGCAGACCAAAAATGAACCCAACATAGCTCAGGGAAATTTTTTGGAAGAGGGTCAGACAGAATTTCAGAGCCACATGTTGGGTCATGATATGCAGAGACATTTATCCTACCCATAACTGTGGGCTAACTCCACAGTGCATGACCCATATACCTCAACAAGGAAGGGACGGGGGGAGGAGGTAGGACATGGAAGAGCCTAACAATGGCATTCACTGAGTAAAAAACTAATTAATAATAAAAAATAAAAAAAGAATTCCTTCACCAAAAAAATGTATTTTTAATTAATTTGTTTATTTGAGAGAGAGAAAGAAGCAGATATGTAGAGAGAATGGGCATGCCATGGCTTCTAGGCACTACAACAGATTGCAGATGCATGCACCACCTTGTGCATCTGGCTTTATGTTGTTACTGGGGAATTTAACCAGGCTCCTTAGGTTTTGCAAGAAAGCACCTTAACTGCTGAACCATCTTTCTAGGATAGATTAACTAATGTACCGTGGATATTTTCTTCTTGAGATAATTTTTAATCTTTTATAGGAATAATAACAGACATTTTAGTCTGAGAATGCATAAGAAATGTAAGCTTTGGGGCTGGAGGGATGGTTTAGTAGTTACACTTGCCTGCAAATCCTAAGGACCCATGTTTGACTCTCCAGATCCCAGTAAGCCAGACACACAAAGGTGAGGCAAGCACAAGGTTAGCAATACCTGAGGGGCCCTGACATGCAAATCCTCTCTCCCTCTGTCTCTGTCTCTTTCTCTTTCTCTCACTCTCTCTAAAAAACTTTTTTAAAAAAATTAAAAAAACAAATTGTAAGGTTTGAATAAAGAGAAAATGTGAGAGTAATCTAAGAAAGTGGTAGGTGTATGGGCCATGCAAAGAAAGAACATAGAAAATATATGGAAATGAGTTTACTGAAGGACACATTAATTATTGCTAGTAAACATTGGCCTATCACAGTGAGTGTAAATGGTTGAAATACCAAAGATGACCAGGACACTGTTTAACTGCAAGTCAAAGTATTGAAAATATACTTGAAAAATGTGTCTAGATAGTTACTAAAAACTTATCAGAAGTTATGATGAAATAATTGTGGGTAGTGATTTGGGGAAATAATAATATTCAAACAGTATAACAAAATCAAGAAGAAATCTACAAGGATTAAATAGGAGTAAGTGGTATCATTGAATAGCCTGATCTTCCAATATGAGACTTTTAAGAAGAGATGATGGCAGTGGAAAGACTGAAGCATATCATATCATTGTACGTATGTCCTGCTCAAGCCTAGCAGGTAAAGCACAAGAAGAGACAGTATATTTAAATATGCATGCGTGTTTGGTCACCAGCAAGGACCCAGTATTGACAGGAGCATTGAGAATTCCAAGAGATTTGTCTAAAAAGGAGCTGTAAGTATCCAAGGGCATGTTGAAAACTAGAGAGGTTCTGAGGCAGGTCATCTAAAGAGGATACATGTGACAGAATAATATTCTTATTACTGATGAAGACTGGCATAATCTGGAATCATTTCAAGACATGATGCAAATAGCAGTGGGATATTTAGGCAGGTGGCAGTGGGGAGGCAGTGGGCACTGCAGTGGCCAGGGTGGAGTGAAAGGCAAAAGTCCACATAGAGGCATGTACAAGAGTGTGCAGGACCAAGACATAGCTCAGCAACTGCTACTTGTGGTAAAAAACCATAATCCATGTGTTCTTTCAAACCCAGGACTTTCCAGTGACTTGTGCTGAATTATAGAACACATAGAATCTTAGAGATTCTTCTTCTGTGGCATTGCTGAGGAAATGGAAGTTGAGAAAGAATACTTAGAGGTGGCATATGACTTTTAGAGTTTCTTCTTCACTCTTGCAGGTGAAGTTTGTGGGTATGGGAACATGCAAGTGAAACTTCTGGATCCCCCTTTTTTGTTATTTTAGTAACTGTTCTCTATTACATGCATCATCTTTATTTTATCTTTATCTCTCATGTTTGATTCTTTTGATTTTTAAATTTTGCTCATATTGTAAACCCATTACTGTAAAACAGTGTTATTCTCCAAAGATGACTGAGAAAAAGGTTTGAGATGAGTAAAAACATGCAGGGAGAGAGAGGAAAGACTTCTTTTAAGAGATTCACTTTTCTTATCCTACTGGTAATTAATTAGAGTTTTGATAAACATCTTAACAATCGTGCCACACTTAGGGCAAGCATGTGCCTGGTACCTATTGTCTAATGAATATCTTTCATTCTGACAAAGGCACTTTCAGTTTTCAATATGCAGTTGTTATCATGTGCAGATGCATACCTCCACCATGAAGGAGCTGCTTGTCTTCAAGGAGTGGTCTGAGGAAGCATCCACAGGTGGCATGACACTGAATCTTGTATTTTTGTCTACATAATGTGTATGAATGATACAGATTTTGAATGAATTATGAATGTTGATTATTAAGGTGTTGGCAAATATTCCAGGTATTAATTCAACAACAAAGTAGGTAACAAATATAAACTACAAATTTCCCACATCAAATATAATTTTTAAAACTCTAAAATATTAAGTTACAAAATCAAGCAACAACAACAACAAAAAAAAAAAACCAGAAAATTTAGGAGGCAGAATAAATAAAAGATAGGTATTCTAGAAAGTGAAACATGGAAATGGATCAGAAGAATATTAAGACAAAAGTATGGAATTTGAAATGACTAGTGCAATACTGAGTGGGAACCTTGATACCATAAAAGATGTCTATTTAAATTTTGATAAAATTTCTGAACTTTAAAGATGGAAATTCTATATGAGTACAGAAAGGGAAACAATGATAACTTGTCCAAAAAACTCTTTAAAATGCATACGCACTTTAAAGATTGAGGGTGTTTATAGGAATGTAAGGTGTAAGCTTATTGATGGTGATATATGTTCACAAAGTGAATCGTCCTGAAAAACCGACATGGGGAGGGGGGTAGAGGAAAGTCAATTGTCTATAATACAGAATCTTCTTTTTATCTAACCTTCTTGAATTCACTCTGGTCCAGGCTGACCTGCAATTAACTCTGTCATCTCAAGGTGGCCTTGAACTCATGGCAATCCTCCTACCTCTGCTTCCCGAGTGCTGGGATTAAAGGCGTGTGCCACCACGCCCGGGCTGAGTTAACATATTCTGACATTCACCTTCATCTATACAGTATTGTTTCTGTCAATCTTTCACATGAATCTATTAATTGTTTCTTTTATTGTTCGGTGGTGCAGGGATTGAACTTTCAGGCCTTATGCATGTTGCAAACTCACCCTAAATTTGAGCAACATTACGGGCTCTACTCGGATATATTATATGGTATAGTCTCTATGACAGTTCAGAAAAAAAGCAAAAACAAACAACAACAAAAAAAACCTTAATAAGTGACAACACAAGTAAGCAGTCTAAAAAATTTGACACAGTTGCATTAGGGAAATGCCCATCCCAGTACAAGTAAGTGTGGAGGAGGCCTCTCACGAATGCTCTGCACAGTCTGCAGGCAGCTCGCTGGGCACTCTCTTCTCAAACAGTTGCTCCTATTTTCTGCAGCTTTAGGGAGGGGTCTTGCAACCTTTTCCCACTGTTGCTGGCTTCTTGAGTCTCCTGAGTCTCCCTTCTCCCTTGAAAGGGTCATGCTTCAATACGAGGAAATTCCTATCCAACATTACTCTAAGTTTTTTCTCTCCTTTTAAGTGTATTTAAAACTTATTCAAGGGGGCTGGAGAGATGGCTGAGTGATGAAGGCACTTACCTGTGAAGCCAAAGGCCCTGGGTTTAACTTCCAAGTACCCACATAAGCCAGATGCACAAGGGGGCACATATGTCTGGAGTTTGTTTGTAGTGGCTAGCATAATTTTAAAAATCTAGACAAAGACAACACTGGTTTACCACATATATCTATAGATCAAGTCTATCACACAATGACATCACATAATTGAAGTGCTTACTACACTTATCTTCATTACACATTTAGTATGCTTTAACCTCATTGTTTTCTTAACTAAAATTTACACTATTTTGTGTCAATTTTATTGATGCTGTTGTTAACAATCTAAACCTTTAAATAATTCAATCCAGATTCTCTTAGAAAGATTTCAAGGTAATAGATATATCATAACTAGTTGCAATTTCAGTATTACTGGAACCTATTTAAAAGACTTTTTCTTCAAAATTCTATTTTCTTTTACACTGTAGAAAATCAATATGAAGTTAAAAGGTTACTGTTCACTAGGACTACAAGAGGTTAACTCTTCCACATCAGTAGATAAATCCATTCCAAACTGACATTAAGTAGACTTATTTAACATCAAGTGGAAGGTATTAAAAAGAGTATACCTAAACTTTATACTGCATAATCTTTTAACTCTTTAAAATAGTTGGATAAATAGCTAATAGTAGTTGGATAAATAATTGGATAAATAAATAAGTAAACTTCCCTTAACAGGAATAGCTACCAAACAGAGGATTTGATATAAAATATAAGTATACAAAGCAAGAAAACACTTTTAAACGTCCAGGAAAACTCCGAATAATTTATGGTAGGCTTTCAGAGGCCCAAATGATGTTCCTGAACTAGATATGAGGTGTATGCTATGTTGCAGGTGACTTGAGAGCATATCATTTATGGCTTGTAAATGGCATCAATACTAATTATTTAGTTGCTATCTTAAAATACAAACGCCCTTGGAGATCTATTGTTTGTAACTATTGTCTGTGGACCTTAGAATCTGCAGAATTTCAATGTATATGATGATATTCTTGAAAGTTCAATAGTAAATATAAAACATACTGTTTTCTGCTATAAAAACACAATAAAGCTTTTATGTAGATGTGTAGCTCAGTTTTAAACAAAAACACAATGGTTTTAAACTACTGTTAAGGTATCTGATATCTTAGATCATTTCAGCTCAGTCAGAACCAATTCAAACTCAGTGAATAAGTGCCATTGATTGATTTGTTTATTTAAAGGTACACACAATTCTGTGAAGTTCCAATGATTTTAATTGCACCCACTGAGTTTTACTTGGTCACCTGTTAGAGGTCTTATGGACATGCAGCTGTTTCTTTTCAGCCAGTGCTGAAACTCAATTAACTATTCCTTGGAAAAAAAAAAATATTACAAAATTGGTTTCTTCACTTGTGTGCCTGAAACCAAAAAACAAAAAGTTCTGACCTTTTTCAAAGTTATACTTTGATTTTATTTTGATCTTTCATTTAGAATCTATGCTTGCTGCTTTATTTAAGTGTAAGAATCAAATTTATGAGGCTGGGGAGATAGCTTAGGGTGTAAGAGTGTTTGATGCACAAACGTACAGACCTGAGTTCTGTCCCACCCAAGCACATGTGTGTGAAATGTCCACAATTCTTGTAACCCCAGTATTGAGGTGTTGGGGAGTATCTGAATGACCTGCTGGTCAGCCAGTCTAAATGACAAACAGTGAGCTCCAGGTCCAGAAACACTCTTTCTCAGGAAAATAACACCAAAGAGAAGTAGAGAGATAAACCTGCCTTCCTCTGGCCTCTGCATCAATGTTCATGGGGTACATGCATTCACACACACAGTGCATGAACCATGCTTACACATACATACATCAAACAAACACTACACACCTTGAGGAACTTATATGTGAGCTATTTCAGAATTTTACTTAATACTGCTGCTTAAAAATAAAATTTATGGGCTGGAGAGATGGCTTAGCGGTTAGGCGCTTGCCTGTGAAGCCTAAGGACCCCAGTTCGAGGCTCGGTTCCCCAGGTCCCACGTTAGCCAGATGCACAAGGGGGCGCACCCGTCTGGAGTTCGTTTGCAGAGGCTGGAAGCCCTGGCGCGCCCATTCTCTCTCTCTCCCTCTATCTGTCTTTCTCTCTGTGTCTGTCGCTCTCAAATAAATAAAAATAAATATTTTTTTTAAAAAATAATAAAATAAAATAAAATTTATAAAGTAAGTTATATCAGAAAAAAATGTCTTGATAGTCATGGAATTTTATGACAATTCAAGAATAGTTTTAACTCCATTTTGTCCTGACCTAACATTCCAGCCTTCTGTTAATGCTAATAGATGAAGGTTCACTTTCATTCTGACCTTAAGGGTGATGAATTCTTATGGGAGAGGCTGGATAATGCAGTCAATGGGTCTCTCTTCAGGGCAGGTGATAAGGAGGCAGTTTCATGGTGGGTAGAGGTGGCAGTGCTGAAATAAATAGCACCAGTGTGACTTGTTGTTATGACTTGGTCCTGAGTGAAGCAGAGATTTCTCTTATACCATGCCCATATTGAGCTGGCTTCAGGGCAGTTGCTGGCAGACATCTGTTTTAGAAAAGGTGAGAGAGTTGGACTCCGTGTACACTGTAAGAAGATGGAAGGGAGAATAAAGGAGATTCTTGCTCTTGTCAAAATGCCAGTTGTAAAGGGAGGATGAGCATTCAGAGAGAGAGAGAGAGAGAGAGAGAGAGAGAGGGCTTGGGGCAAGAGGAGATAGAGGGGCATTTAGGGATCAGGGTAAGAGTAAGAACACAAGAAAGTTTAAGTTTGAGAACAAACATCTGTTGTGGTATCTCCGGATGAGAGAGGGTAAGGGCTAAGGAAGGAGGGGACCTGAGGAATAGCTCTGATTCTGGCTAAGGCAAGTTGGAGGAGCTGGAATCAGGGTAGGTGAAGTTAATCAGGAACAGATAGAGGCAGAAGACTTGTGATAATACTAGCATCTAATGTTGTAAATCAGCATCAGACAGGGGAGCCTATTAGTCCAAATTATTGTTTATATTGTAGTTATATTTTTCTTACTGATTGGTTAAGACCATGTAGGCTGCCAGAAGTAATTGTATATTTTGGAGATCAATAATGGCTCTGTAGGAGAGACTTTCAGGTACCTATGAGGAGTTCTATGACACTCAGAATTGTCATCTTCTAGGATAAGTCAAGGCCATGCTGACCAACTGGCCCTCCCAATTTTGGGATGCCTGAAGGACTGATTTTCTTCTGATGTGACTCTCTTGTTGCAGATACACTGACTTGGAATTCATTTCTGGGTCTCCATATCCTCTCTGATCAAGAAGACAGGTAACTAACCAAAGGCTAGAAGTTCAAGTGTCCCATCATCTCTTGTGGCCTTCTGACCCAGGAGAAGGAACCAGAATATTGGTTAATCTTTTAACGCCAATGTTTCCAAATGACTTTGGCTTCTACAAATAGTTGTTAATCTATCAGAAAGACTTTACATATCTGATTAGCAAAACAGATTAGTTAAAAGGGTGTAAAACTTATCTCTAACAAAGCAGATCTTATCTGGTTAGAGAATGACACAATAATTTAAAATCATTCTGATTAATGTTTTAGTGGTCAGGTGATAGTGTAAGCAGTCTGGGACATAGAAAGCATACATATTCTATCTTTTAAGTATATGTCAGTTATAAGTAGAGGCAGAACATTTTAGTAGCCCTGAAAACAATATTTTTAATCAATTATTTTATCAATAACTTTCAGGCAAATTATTTAATCTAGACATTGTATGTTAAGAAAAGACAAGATAGTATTAAAACTTAGCATCTGTGTTTGGAAATTTGGCTAGTCTATACCAATGCAATTGCCAATTACCCCCCAAACTGGAAGTAGAAAACAATTTAAGGTTATTTTTTAGAGCCAGAAACATGTCTTAATATCAATATTTCTATAAGCAATGAACTTAAGATGTCAGAAATGAGACAATTAATTAAGTGAAACCTTGACTGAGATTGATTACATGTAGCTTATGAATAAAATAAAGTTTGTTCATTATTGAGTTAAGACTAATTTTAAAATGAATTAGAGGTAATATGACAGACCCAAAACAATTTCTTAAATAAGTGCCTTTACCAATGAACAATTTTAAGGTTTAGCTAAAGAAATATTTATGACTGTTACATGAAGCTTAGACAAACTATATTAACATTGTTTGTATACAGTGGATTTTTTTAAAGACATGGGGAGCTTTTTTAGTTTTTCTAAGAACAAAATCACAACAAGTCACTTTTTATAAGACTTAGATTATAACCTGAGTGATAATCATCTAGCAAAACCAGCATGAACAAGACAAGAGCCATCTTAAAATTATAGAGTTTTAGCCAGGCATGGTGATGCATACTAATCAATAGCTAAACATCATGGACTTTGCATGAACCCAATTAAAAATATTTTATATTCTGACATCTGGAGAAGTCGGATATTAACAAAATGTAGGTTACATATTTAAGTCACTATGAACAAAAGATCTACTGACAGAATTTAAAATAAACAAGAAATCTATATTATGTGGTTACATTTTCAACAAAATGAAGACATGAAAAAAAATGTATAATGTTTAAAGTTCATCAGAGGTTGGATACCTTTATATAATATATTTTTAGTGAGGAGATTTAGCACTTTTAAAAGCAAAGTAAGATGTTCTATAAGTCAGTTTTTGAGGTTACTTTACCTATATTTAACATACACAAAGAATAGAGGAACTGGATTAAACTGTCATGATCTAATTAAAAAAGGAAACAAGTCTCTGGGAAAAGAGGGAATGACCATACCAGGGTCACTTGCCACTGCAAACAGTTTCCTAATATATGCTCTACGATGTGCATCTGGCTTTGCAAATAACCACTTTTAACTGATGAGCCTTAAAGAAATATTTTTAATCTCTTCCAAATCAATTTTATAGAAGTACTTTGAATTCCAACCATAGACAAAATTTTATTACACAGTCTATAAGTATTTGAACATTAATCAAGTCTATAATTCTATCTGTGTGCTTTGGTAAATTTGCTCAGTAATGCCATAAGTAAAATCTAAAGTATTAAGACTGATTGTTGGAGGAATTGAGGAATTACATATTAATTCACAACAAAACTTTGTTTAGAATTTTTTTAACTATTTGCCATAAAGAAAACAATTTTCAATTGTGTGACAGATAAATATTGTTTAATTTTTCAAATGTGGTCTATTCATCTTATAAAATAGGGGGAAAAAGAGTAAATAATTCCTCTGTGAGTTTAATTTTTTTTTTTTTTGAAGCAGGATTTTACATATAGTAACCTTAGGAAAGAATATTAGTGAATCAATTTTAACCTTAAGATTTAGTTAAAGTTTGACAAATAGAGGAACCTAGTTAACTTGGTTGTGTTATGCCCAGTTCTTGGCACCCCCAGTGGCCACCAAGGAGAACCAAACACGTATGCAAGGGCAAGGAGCTTTATTTTAGGGCTTAAGCTCGGTCTCTTGGCTTCACCAACTCAGTGGGTCCATACAAGAGCCCCCAGGGCATGTTTTTTTTATAGGGATTTGAACAAAGAAGTAGAGAATGGGTACATGATTGGTTGATTTCTTAGGCAAGGTTGGTGGGCGGGAGCTAGGTAACTAAGCAACAAGCAGTAAATAACATTTGTATGTACTTTGAATGGCCTAGATAGGGAGGTAGGAGAGTCAAGTGTTTGGCCAGTCTCAGGTGTCCTGGGCAGGGTCAGGGCAGCTGCCCCTGTTTTTCTCTGTTTAAGCTGAAACTTGTAATTTAGGCCTAACCAGGGGTTCTACTGAAGCTGAAAAGCCCAAGAATTCAGAAGCTCAGAAATACTATCACGCTCCAAAGGGAGCTTAAGCGGGCCCCCTGCATATCTCAAACTCCAGGCTTTACTCTCTGTTAGAAGCAAGTAAAGAATCCCTCTTCTCATTATATCAGAGCCCACTCCTAATATAAAACTAGGTAAAAAGGGCATGAGATAGCCCTCAAGGATGGGAAATAAGTAATAAAGTAAACCACTTTTTTAGTTTCTGTAAATAGCCTGCACCATAAGCCTTAATAGCCCACACTGTAAGCCTTAGTAGCCTTAATAGCCCACACTGTAAGCCTTAGTAACTTGCACCATAAGCTGTAGCAGCCTGCCTCAGACCACCAAGGCCATAGGAGGCTGATACCATACTCTGTTACCCCCACCTAAGGAATTGCACAAGTGCTGACCTCCAAGGTCACAGGAGACTGGTACCACACTCTGCTACTCCCACCTAAGGACCTGCGCAAACGCTGACCACCAAGGTCATAAGAGAGTGATTGGTCCATGAGGGGCTTGAGCAAAGTAAACTAATTGGCTTAGAAACTGTGGGGTGGCACAAACTGACTGGCTAACACCCTGCAGGGGCTCCTGATATTAAATAATGATTGGTCTAATACACAGACTTTATTAGAAACCCTATAAAAACTGCCCTGTTCCTGCATTCGGGGCTCTGCAGTCCTCTACCCCTGTGAGGTGTACGACTGTGGGCCCCAGCGCGCTTGGAATAAAATCCTCTTGCAGTTTGCATCAAGACCGCTTCTCGTGAGTGATTTGGGGTGTCGCCTTATCCGGGCAGAGCGTGGGGGACCCCCTGCATGGGTTTTTTCCTACAAAGCCTGTCATGGCATCATTTAGTTTCTGGGTCCTTCAGTTGGGTACTCTAAATTTAGTCTTTCATAACTATTATTATGACTAGATTGACATCAATGATTTAAAGGTAAGTTTACAACCTGAATACCATAGCAACCTGCTACCAGCCAGGGCCCTCCTTTGTTAGTCTGTTGTAAACCCTAGGCTAATAGTCATTTTATATCTCAAGAAGTCTGTAATCTGATTAAGCACTTTGTCTTTAACCTTTTGATTAAGCTTACTCATACCTTCATCTACATACTTTACTCATACTTTCATCAACATACTTTTACTTTACAATCTATATAACCACTTTATAACAATCTTTTTCATTAAACATTTAGTATCCAACATATAAAGTTTTCTCTCCAGTTTATCTTCTTTAGTAAGTTCTTATAACTACCAACAAAAACTTCTATTGTTTTTACCATAACACTTGTGAGTGGTTTGTCTGACTTTTTATTGTTTAGGTGTTTGCATTCTTTGTATATTCTAGAAATTAGGCCTCTGTCAGTTGGATAGTGTAGCAGAAAGCTTCAGGTTCACTGAGATGAACTTCCAGACCAGGCACAGTTATGGAGGAAGGGATATTTATTGAAGCTTACAGATCCAGGGGAAGTTCCATAATGGAAGAAGAAACTGGCCTGCCTTCACAAGACTAAGAAAAGAGAGAGAAGTACAAGCCAAAAGTCAAAAGCCACAGCACACTTCAGGAATTCCAGCTAGGCACACTTTGCATATCTTTAGATTGAAATCTGAAATCCACCACCACACCTAAAGATCCACCCAGTGACATTGCCTCCAGCCAATAGCCAGCAGATGCAAACTACAAACAAATAAACAACTGAGTATAGTAAGGGCCATGTATTCTATTCAAACCACCACAGATAGCCAGCAAATATTTTCTCCCCTTCTGTTGGTAATCTATTGGCTCTGCTTATTGTATATTTGTCTGTGAAGAAACTTTTCAGCTTCATGAGATCCCAATGGTTAAGTGATTGTTTAAGATCCTGAGCTACTGGGGTTTTGTTCAGGAAGTTTTTTTCCCATTCCTATGTCATGAAAGGTTTCTCCTATGTTTGCTTCTAGTAGTAGCTGTTATTCCATTTTATATTGAGGTCTTTGATCCATTTAGACTCATTTGGCAAGATGTGTGGATCAAGTTTCAATTTCTTGCATATGTTTATCCAGTTTGTCCAGCACCATTTGTTGAAGATGCTGTCTTTTTTTCCCAGCCTACATTTTTAGGACTTTTGTCAAATATCAAGCAACTATAGCTACTTGACCCAAAGTCTGGGTCCTTGATTCTGTTCCACTGGTCTGTACTCCTGTTTTCATGCCAGTGCCATACTGTTTTTAATACTATGGCTTTGTAATATAGCTTTAGATCAGGTATGTTGATGCCTCCAGAGGTGTTTCTTTGGCTGAGAATATACTTAGATATCTGAGGCCTTCTACCTCCCATATGAATTTTGAGATCATTTTTTCTATCTCTGTGAAGATTTTTTTTTTTTAATTTTAGTATTATAGCATTAAATCTGTATATTGTCTTTGGTAAGATTGCCATTTTCACAATGTTAATTCTGCCTATCCATGAGCATGGGAGGTCTTTCTATTTACTTACATCCTCCTCAATTTCTTTTTTTTTTTTTGTTTTTTTTTTTTTTTTGTTTTTTTTTTTTTACTTTTTTATTAACATTTTTCATGATTATAAAATATATCCCATGGTAATTCCCTCCCTCCCCACCCCCACACTTTCCCGTTTGAAATTCCATTCTCCATCATATTACCTCCCCATTACACTCATTGTAATTACATATATACAATATCAACCTATTAAGTATCCTCCTCCCTTCCTTTCTCCACCCTTTATGTCTCCTTTTCAACTTACTGGCCTCTGCTACTAAGTATTTTCATTCTCACGCAGAAGCCCAGTCATCTGTAGCTAGGATCCACATATGAGAGAGAACATGTGGCGCTTGGCTTTCTGGGCCTGGGTTACCTGACTTAGTATAATACTTTCCAGGTCCATCCATTTTTCTGCAAATTTCATAACTTCATTTTTCTTTACCGCTGAGTAGAACTCCATTGTATAAATGTACCACATCTTCATTATCCACTCATCTGTTGAGGGACATCTAGGCTGGTTCCATTTCCCAGCTATTATAAATTGAGCAGCAATAAACATGGTTGAGCATGTACTTCTAAGGAAATGAGATGAGTCCTTTGGATATATGCCTAGGAGCGCTATAGCTGGGTCATATGGTAAATCAATCTCTAGCTGTTTTAGGAACCTCCACACTGTTTTCCACAATGGCTGGACCAGATTGCATTCCCACCAGCAGTGAAGAAGGGTTCCTTTTTTTTCCACATCCCCGCCAACATTTATGATCATTTGTTTTCATGATGGTGGCCAATCTGACAGGAGTGAGATGGAATCTCAATGTAGTTTTAATCTGCATTTCCCTGATGACTAGTGACGTAGAACATTTTTTTAGATGCTTATATGCCATTTGTATTTCTTCCTTTGAGAACTCTCTATTTAGCTCCATAGCCCATTTTTTGATTGGCTAGTTTGATTCCTTATTATTTAACTTTTTGAGTTCTTTGTATATCCTAGATATTAATCCTCTATCAGATATATAGCTGGGGAAGATTTTTTCCCATTCTGTAGGTTGCCTCTTTGCTTTTATCACTGTGTCCTTTGCGGTGCAAAATCTTTGTAATTTCATTAGGTCCCAGTGGTTAATCTGTGGTTTTATTGCCTGAGCAATTGGGGTTGTATTCAGAAAGTCTTTGCCAAGACCAATATGTTGAAGGGTTTCCCCTACTTTTTCCTCTAGCAGTTTCAAAGTTTCCGGTCTGATGTTAAGGTCTTTAATCCATTTGGACTTAATTCTTGTGCATGGTGAGAGAGAAGAATCTATTTTCATCCTTCTGCAGATATTTATCCAGTTTTCAAAACACCATTTGCTGAAGAGGCTGTCTCTTCTCCAATGAGTATTTTTGGCATTTTTATCGAATATCAGGTGGCTATAGCTACTTGGGCTTACATCTGGGTCCTCTATTCTGTTCCACTGATCTACATGTCTGTTTTTGTGCCAGTACCATGCTGCTTTTGTTACTATGGCTCTGTAGTATAGGTTAAAATCAGGTATGGTGATACCACCAGCCTCTTTTTTGTTGCTCAGTATTATTTTAGATATTCGAGGTTTTTTGTGATTCCAAATGAATTTTTGGATTGTTTTTTCTATTTCCATGAAGAAAGACTTTGGAATTTTGATAGGGATTGCATTAAATGTGTAGATTGCTTTAGGTAAGATTGCCATTTTCACAATATTGATTCCTCCAATCCAGGAACATGGGATGTTTCTCCACTTTCTAGTGTCTTCTGCAATTTCTCGCTTGAGTGTTTTAAAGTTCTCATTGTATAGATTCTTTACTTCCTTGGTTAGGTTTATTCCAAGGTATTTTATTTTTTGATGCAATTTTGAATGGGAGTGATTCTCTGATTTCATCCTCTGTGTGTTTGTTGTTAGCATATATGAAGGCTACTGATTTCTGTGTATTTATTTTGTATCCTGCTACATTGCTGTAGGTTTTGATAAGCTCTAACAGCTTGCTAGTAGAGTCTCTAGGGTCCTTTATGTATAGAATCATGTCATCTGCAAATAATGATAACTTGATTTCTTCCTTTCTAATTTGTATCCCTTTTATGTGTGTCTCTTGCCTTATTGCTATGGCTAAGACTTCCAAAACTATATTAAATAAAAGTGGGGACAGTGGACACCCTTGTCTTGTTCCTGATTTTAGTGGAAAAGCTTCCAGTTTTTCCCCATTTAGTAATATGTTGGCTGTAGGCTTGTCATAAATAGCCTTTATTATATTGAGATATGTTCCTTCTATTCCCAGTCTCTGTAGGACTTTTATCATGAAGGGATGTTGGATTTTGTCAAATGCTTTCTCTGCATCTAATGAGATGATCATGTGATTTTTGTCCTCCAACCCGTTTATGTAATGTATTACATTTATAGATTTGCGTATGTTGAACCATCCCTGCATCTCTGGGATAAAGCCTACTTGGTCAGGGTGAGTGATCTTTTTGATATACTCTTGTATTCTGTTTGCCAATATTTTGTTGAGAATTTTTGCATCTATGTTCATGAGGGAGATTGGTCTGTAATTTTCTTTTTTTGTTCTATCTTTGCCTGGTTTTGGTATCAGGGTGATGCTGGCCTCATAGAAGGAGTTTGGTAGAATTCCTTCTTTTTCTATTTCCTGGAAAAGCTTAAGAAGCAATGGTGTTAGCTCTTCCTTAAAAGTCTGGTAAAATTCAGCAGTGAATCCATCCGGGCCTGGGCTTTTTTTAGTTGGGAGATTATTGATAACTGTTCAGATCTCCATGTTTGTTATAGGTCTATTTAAGTGATTAATCTCATTTTGATTTAATTTAGGTAGGTCATATAGATCAAGGAAATCATCCATTTCTTTCAGATTTTCATACTTTGTGGAGTATATGCTTTTATAGTATGTCCCTATGATTTTTTGAATTTCTCTGGAATCTGTTGTGATGTTACCTTGTTCATCTCTGATTTTATTAATTTGTGTCTCTTCTCTCTTTCTTTTGGTCAGATTTGCTAAGGGTTTATCAATCTTGTTTATCCTTTCAAAGAACCAACTCTTTGTTTCATTAATTCTTTGGATTGTTCTTTTTGTTTCTATTTCATTATTTTCAGCCCTAATCTTTATTATTTCTTCCCGTCTACTGATTTTTGGTTTGCCTTGTTCTTCTTTTTCCAAGGCTTTAAGGCGAAGCATTAGGTCGTTTACTTGCGACCTTTCTAATTTCTTAATATAGGCACTTAAGGCTATAAATTTACCTCTTAGAACTGCCTACTTGTGTCCCAGAGATTTTGGTATGTTGTGTTCTCATTATCATGTGACTCTATAAATTTTTTGATTTCCTTTTTGATTTCTTCATTGACCCATTCATCATTTAGTAGTGTATTGTTTAGTTCCCATGATTTTGTGTATGCTCTATAGCCTTTCTTGCTACTGATTTGTAGTTTAATTCCATTGTGGTCAGATAGAATGCAAGGAATTATTTCAATTTTCCTGAATTTGTTAAGATTTGCTTTGTGTCCTAATATATGGTCTATTTTAGAGAATGTTCCATGTGCTGCTGAAAAGAATGTATATTCTGCAGCCTTTGGATGAAATGTCCTGTTAAGTCCATTCCTTCTATGACCTCATTTAGTCCAGATGCCTCTCTGTTTATTCCTTCCCGGGATGACCTGTCAATTGATGGGAGTGGGGTGTTAAAGTCTCCCACCACCACTTAGTTCTAATAGTGTTTGTTTGACGAATTTGGGAGCCCCCATGTTAGGTGCATATGTTTAGGATTGTAATGTCCTCCTGTTGGAGTGTGCCCTTAATCAATATAAAGTGACCTTCCTTATCTTTCTTGACTAACGTCGGACTAAAGTCTACCCTGTCTGATATTAGGATAGCAACCCCTGCTTGTTTTCTAGGCCCATTTGCTTGAAACACCGTCTTCCAAACTTTCACCCTAAGATAATGTCTATCCTTTGTAGAAAGGTGAGTTTCTTGGAGACAACAAATTGTAGGATCCTGCTTTTTAACCCAGTCTGCAAATCTATGTCTTTTCGTTGGGGCATTGAGACCGTTGATATTAAGAGATATTATTGAAAGGTGTGTATTTATGTTTGCCATTTTTGTGTGTGTGTGTGTGTGTGTGTGTGTGTGTGTGTGTTACTGGTTCTACCTGTGCTCTCTTCTGTTAACTGGTATTTGAGTATAGCTTGTTTTTTCTAGGTTCCTTATATGTGTGCTTTTCCTTATGTTCAGCATGGAGGATTCTATCAAGTATTTTCTGTAGAGCTGGTTTTGTCTTCAAATACTCCTTTAACCTGCTTTTGTCATGAAATGTCTTTATTTCTCCATCTATTTGAATGGATAACTTTGCAGGATAAAGTAACCTTGGTTGACAGTTGTTATCTTTCAGAACTTGGAATATATCACTCCAAGCCCTTCTGGCTTTAAAAGTTTGTGTTGAATAATCTGCTGTAATCCTGATGGGCTTGCTTTTGTAGGTAACTTGATTTTTCTCTCTAACTGCTTTCAATAATTTTTCTTTGGTTTGTGTGTTTGGGAGTTTGATTATAATATGGCGAGGGGAGGTTCTTTCTGGGTTTTGTCTGGCTGGGGTTCTAAAGGCTTCCTGTATCTGTATTGGCACCTCTGTCCCAATTTGGGGGAAATTTTCCTCTATGATTTTGTTGAAGATGCCTACTATGCCTCTGGAGTGGAGTTCTTCTCCTTCTACTATGCCCTGAATTCTTATATTGGATCTTTTCATAGTGTCCCGAATATCTTGAAATTCCCACTCATACTTTTCTATAAGTTTGTCTTTCTCTTTGTTGGACTGCATTAGGTCTGCCACTTGGTCTTCTACCTCTCCTCCATCCTACTGGTGAGATTTTCTACAGAGTTTTTTATTTCATTAACTGTGTTCTTCATTGCTAGTAATTCTGACTGGTTTTTCTTTATTATTTCTATTTCCCTATTTATGTCTTGTATTGCCTTCTTTATTTCATTAAATTGGTGTCCTGCCTCTTCTTTGATTCCTTTGATTTCCTCTTTGATTTCTTCCTTGATTGTTTTCATGTGTTCTTTGACCTCTTTGAACATATTTATAATTATTCTTTTGAACTCTTTCTCAGGCATTTCCTCTAACTCTTTCTCACTGGAGGACATTTCTGATGCATTAATACTTTTAGGTGGATTTATATCATCTTGCTTTTTAGTGTTTCTTGTGTTATAATGTATATATTTTTGCATCTTGGATTAAGTTTATGCTTGGATTTTCTAGCTAGCTGTGTATTCTTAGCTGTATCAATTGATTTGATGTAATATATTTTCAGGGTAGGACCTTAAGGTATTAGGTGTGGCTCTTAAGACTCTCAGAGTATCTACAAAGATGTTCTTAGGGGTTGAGTTTCCCTGCTATAGGAGTATTCAAGCAGGCTGAGTGGAATAAAATACAGGTAGATTCTAAAATTTAACTAAACACTGTACACATTCAATCAAAAACAGCCCCGAGTATGTATGCAAGAGTAGTTATTATAATGACCAGATCTTCTATCAACAAAGAGTTTTAGATTTCTGGTCTGTTGAGGGATCCAAGTCAGCTTGCGACCAAGTGAGACCCTTCCCTGGTGCAATCCCAGTTACCTTGGGTGAATTTGGTCTCAGTCAAGTTGCTGCCTGGTTCGTCAGGCTGCTGTTATGATTTCTGGAGCTGGGCACTTGCTTTTCCTACGGGGCAAACAGAGCCGCTGCTGCTGCCTCTGCTGCTCCTATAGCTGCCACCACCGGAGCCACCACCGCTGCTGAAGCTGCCGCTGCCGTGACCACCGCCACTGCTCCCCCCGAAGCCGCTGCTGCGGGATCTGCCGCTGCTGCCACTCCTGGGTCCGCTGCTGCTGGGGCCGCTGGTACCGGTGCTGGAGCCGCTGAAGTTGCTGCCGAACTCTGCTCCTGCTTAGGTCCCGCTGTCAGCCCAAGTTGGCGTGGCCGGGTCCCGGGCCGCTGCTGTGTTCGCTGGAGCTGGGCTCAGGCAGTGGGGGAGGGGAGGGAGCCGCGGCTGCTCTGGTTGTCTCGCTGCTCCACGTGTTCTACCTCGCGATCTTCTCCTCCCCTGCTCGCTGCCGCTCTCCCCTCACGTTTCCCGAGTTGCGGAGAGCGCAGTGTGAGGGGTAAATCCCGCACCTGGCTTTTCCTGCGGCTCGAGCTGGTCTGGCGGTTTTCTGTTGCGCCGCGGCTGCGTCGTTTGGCGGAGCTGCCTGAGCCGCTGGAGCCGCTTTTCCTGCCTGTGCGGGCTCTGGATGCTCTATAACTTTTCTACTTCTCCGCTGCCGCCTCAATTTCCTATACACCTCACTTTTTAGTAAAAGCGTGTATTTTGCTGAGTTTTTTTGGTCTTTTTCCCCCCTAGGCTGCTTTGGCGTGGTACCTACGCCGCCATCTTAACCGGAAGTCCTCCTCAATGTCTTTCTTCAATGTTTTCATTGTATGGGTCTTTCACATCATTGGTTTATTCCAAGATTTTATTTGTTTGTTTGTTTTTGTTGTTGTTGTTACTATTGAAAATGGGACAATGCCACTTATATCTTTCTCTATATCTTTTTCTTTTGCATATAGATTCTCCCAATTTCACTTATGTCTGTTGTGATCTTTCCTTGTTCATTTTTAATTTTGTTAATTTGAAGCATCTCTTTTTTCCACTTGATCAAATTTGCCAGGGCTTTGTCAATCTTGTTTATTTTTTCAAAGAACCACCTCATTCTTTCATAGATTTTCTTGAGGTTTTTCTTTGTTCCCCATGCATTAATTTCTGCTCTGATCTTAATTATTTCTTTCCATCTGGAGCTTTTTGGGTTGGGTTCTTCTTGCTTTTCCTGTGCCATTAGATGGATGGTTAGGTTATTGATTTGGGATCTCTCTATCTTTGTTATGAAGGTATTTAGTGCTATGAATTTTCCCCTGAGGACCACCTTCATTGTGTCCCATAAATTTTGGTATGGTGTGTTCACATTGTCATTCATGTCTAGAAATTTTTCAATTTCATTTTTTTAATTTCTTCCACTACCCATTTATTATTTAAACTTGGGTTGTCCAGTTACCAGGAGCTGATTGGATTCCTGGTGCATCTTTCCTTGTTAATTTCTAGAAACACATCATTATGATCTGATATATTGCAGGAAATTATGTCAGTCTTCCTAAATATATGGAGGCAGGCTTTGTGACCCAGTGTATGATCTATCTTAGAGAAGGTTGCATGGGCTGCTGAGAAGAAGTGTAGCCTGTGGATTTGGGGTAGAATGTTCTGTAGATGTCACTTCCCTGTTGCTTTACTGTTTGGATGATCTACCTATTGCTGATAAGGGAGTATTGAAATCCCCAACTGTGAAGGTATTGGTGGATATTTCTGTTTTGTTGTCAAACAGGTTTTGTTTGATGAATCATGGTGCCCTGTGTTTAGTGCATAAAGATTTATGATTATGAGATCCTCTTGTGGATCACTTCCTTGATAAGCAGGAAGGGACCTTCATTGTCTTTTTTGATTACTTTTGGTTTGAAGTCTATTTTATCTGATATTAGTATAGCTACACCTTCTTATTTCTTATTCCCATTTGCTTGGAATATTATTTTCTACCCTTTCACCCTGAGGAGGTGTCTTTCTTTAGCGTTGAGGTGGGTTTATTGAAGACAACACCTTCAGGGATCTAATTTTCTCATCTGCTATGTTAACTTATGTCTCTTGAGGGGTGAATTAAGGCCATTAATATTTAGGGTAATGACTTCAAGTTTTGATTTTGTCCCTGCCATATCATGGTGGTTTATGTGGTTTGGTGTTTTCTTGGACTTTGTAGATTTTATGTGCCTTTTCTAAGTTTGGTTATTGTGATCTGCTTCTTGTAGGCACTTGAGGTTGATTATTTGATTCTCCTCTGTACTCTCTGCAGGTTTGGCTTTGTGTTCATATAGTTGTAAAGCTGAGTTATATCATGGAAAGTTTTTCTTTCACCATCTGTTATGAGGGATACTTTTCCTGGGTAGAGTAGTTTGGGTTGGGAGCCATAGGTTCTTAGACTTTGCAGTGTTCCATTCCAGGCCCTTTTGACTTTCAGTGTTTCTCTTGAGAAGTCTGAAGTAGTTCTGATGGGGTGACCTTTAAATGTAATGTGTTATTTTTCCCTAGCTGCTTTTTAGGATTTTGTGTTTGTTATAGATGTTTAGAGTCCTAATAACAACAAGTCTTGGAGAATATCTCTTTTGGTCTAGTCTGTTTTGAGTTTGGTTATTTTCTTGTAACTTGATGGGTCCTTCTTTTGAGAGAGTGGGGAGCTTTCTTCGATACTTTTTGGTAACTTCTCCATGCCTTTGGTCTGAATTTCTTCCCCTTCTGGTATTCTCATGATCTGAATGTTGGGATGTTTAAGAGTATCCTGTCATTCCTTCATGTTCTGTTCATAAAAATTTTTGAACTTATTGAAACTTTTGGACTCATGAACTGTTTCTTCTGTTTTGTCTTCCAGTTCTGAGTTTCTGTCCTCCACATTGCTGACTGTACTCCTGAGAGCTTCTGTAGCCTTTTGGGCTTGTTCAATTTGGTTTGCATTTTCCACTACTTTTTTTTATGTATAGTTTGCATCCTTCTGCCATGTTCCCTTTTCAAGTCATTTTCTGATTTTGTTGATGCTTCTTGTTATTCATCCTTGCATTTCTTTCTGTCTTCATTGAGCTTCATTGAGCTTAGCCAGCAGGTTATTAAGGTCTCCTATCTCTCTTTCTCTCTCTCTCTCTCTCTCTCTCTCTCTCTCTTATCAGTTAATTGTCTTTGGAGCCTTTCCAGGTTCTTATCTATTAGGTCTATTTTAGCGAGAACAGCATTCACACAATTATCAGCCCTTTGTCCCTTTGTGCTTTTCTACCAGTTCTACTATTTGCTTGGTCAGGGCTGAATAGCTTATATCTTCATTTTGGGGTTCTGATCCTAGTGTCACTTCTATGTTTTTATTAGAGGCATCCATTGTGGGACTGGGCGATTTACTTGCATTTCATTTTTCATATTATTCCTTTTGCACTGTGGTCTGCCCAGCACAGTGTAGGAGCCTTATTTAATTTTAGAGGAAGCTGTCATCTACCCTTGACATGTGTTCAGTGGTTATTCCCTTTTATGTTTACTACCATTAGGCTTCTGGTGGCAATTGGGCTTGTCTGCTCAGAGGGAAGGAGCCAGTGAGACTCTAGTGGGGGACCAAGCACCTGTTGTAGAGGCTTGGTGTTCCGTGATTTGGGTATGGGAGTGTGTGGTTAGGTGGCCTAAAGTGGACAGGGAGATGGGGGGCAGTAGCCAGTGGAATGGTGTTCCCCAATCTGGAAGCTCTTGTGCAGCTACTCTTGCTTGCCTGGGCCTGCGCCCAGGGATGGTGGACAGTGGTGAGTGGGATAGCGTTCCCAAGCATGGAGGCTGAGTGGAGCTAATCTGGCCTGCCTGTGTCCAAGCAAGGGGGTGGGGAGCAGCAGTGAGTTTATCTCAAACCTGGGGTCATGGGTGGAGTTATACTGGTTTGGGACCACACGCATGTATGGGGGGGCAGTGGGGAGTCAGATGTTGTTTCTGAGCCTGGATACACAGGTAGAGTTATGCTAGCCTGCTGGCTTGGGTCTTGGCATGGGATGGGGGGAGGTAGCCAATGGGAAGGTGTTGGCACAAGCATCTAGTGGGACGTTGTTATCTCCCTTTGAAGAGGTAAATGAGAAGGTGTTGGTGTATGGTGGCAATAGCAATCACTTGGGGTGGGGCATAGTGGCCTTCAATTGTGTGGGGGTGGAGAGGGCTTTTGCCTGCAGAGGTGGAGCAGGTGGAGCTAAGCTGGCCTGGGTCCCCTGGCCTGCAGTTACTGCAGGAGGAACCTGCGGCTGGCACTATGGCTAGGATGGTTTCTTGGGGGGGGGGGTTGGGGGACTACTTAAAAGCATTGAAATCAGCCAGTTCCCCCCTTTTTTGCCCCTCTACTTCCTCCCACTGGAGGTCTATTAGAGTCTACCCCCCCAGAAGACCCAAGGAACCCTTAATGTCTTGCCTTTCCTTCCTCTGCAGGTGAGGTGTGGTGGCTGTACATTGGTAGTTTATTTTATTTATTTTTTTAATCAGTGAGAATTTGGAAACCGAAAGTATTATTCTCATCCCATTTGGACCCATTGTCCAGCTAATGTAGGTGGCCAAGCAGAATTGCAGAGAAAGATGTCATCCAAGAGTCACAGAGTCTTTAAGTTCTTGTGGAGGCAGGGAAAGAGCAAAACAAGGGTGAGAGAAAAATAATCCAGGGCTTAAGCTAGGTTTACACAGAACACCAATATGTTTCCCTGGCTTGTTAGGGTGAACCCATGTGGGCAGAGTCCGTACAGGTCACAACTGTCAGCTTTTTAGCCTGTTAGTGGGCAAGGAGGGCAACTGTGCCCCCGATGGCAAAAGCAGCTGGCTGTGGAAGATTAAAGCACCTGGCAGTGGAAGATGAGAACTCAGAAAAGAGAGGAAGAGGAGTGAGGAAGATGGAGTGTCCTGAGATGGTAATTGAGCCAAAAGACATTCCATATGTTAGACCAGACAGTGAGACCTGAAGTGTTCAGAGTTCTTCCTTCTCTAGAGCTGGGGTTGGGCCCTGTTATCTGAGGAGTTTAGTCTGACATGCTGCCATGGCTTCCACGAGGAGGGATGCAAACCAAGAGCAGGCCAACCTGAGAGGGAAACTTACCCAGAAAGATGGAGGAGACAGAGAAGGGAAGAACAGTGAAGATGAATCATAGTGGGTATGGGAGCCTGTGTGAGGCAGAGATTGTCTGAATCCTTCAGAGGTTCAAATGGCAGCTCAGTGGTCTGGTCAGGGGAAAAGGAGGTCTGGGTGCCCAAGTGGACCACTAGGAGCCTCCTTATCCAAGTCATCAGCACCAGAGGTAATGTTTAGGGGTAACCAAGACCATGGAGAGCACTCTGAGGCAAAGATGAAAGCTTTTATTCAGTAAAATCATTAGCTTCCAGGACTGACTCTCAAGAGTGGAGTATAGACAATTTTGAGATTACAGATAGTGGACTGTAAGATTTCTTCAGTTGGGGGAAGGTGAGGAAGGGAAAAGAACTCCTTTGTTCTTTACATTTCAAATAGCCAGGGTGTAAGACCAGAACAGTGAGCAGGTGTCCAGAGAGATAAGGAGGCAGGAAACCTAGACCCAGGGCATTATTAGGCAAAGAAGGGATAATGGCTGGATGGTTTCTTAAGGAATGTGAATGACCCACTTCCTTATGTCTCTTTCACCATCCTGCTGTAACTCCATATTGTCCTGACCTAACAATACTTACACTAAATGTGTGTCTTTCTGTGATGTTCAAAATGAAGCATGCATATATGTGATACTATGACATCAGGCCCTTTCTCCTCAGTCTTGCATGAAGATATTTCTTCATACTTGGCATGGAGGTTTTGCTTTAGTATTATTTATATTTGAGCCAAGATTTGCTACTTGAATTATTTACTAAAAGTGAAATATATTGATGGTAGAGAAGTTCATCCTTAGAGATACAAAGTGAATTTATGCACTCAGTCACTCATTCATATTTTATTCTTTTTCATATTTTCATTAACATTTACAGATTGCTTCATTCATTTCAGGCACTATCCTAGTTGTTTTGCTTATAATGCTATGAATTTAAATCATCTCATGTATGATGGCCTTAAAAACTTTAAGTAATAATATTTATTGAATTAGTAAATTAAATAAATTTATTACTGCAAAACTAAAGAGATTTACTAGAACCAATTTGATCAATGTTTGAGAATTTAACGTATTTCAATTTGAAACAAAACTAGTTGCTAAATATGAAAAGGGAAGACCAAACATAATGGATCTTTTTGTTACTTAACAGAGTTTTGATGGACTAACCGGATGAGTTTCTAGAGAACTGATAGTTTCAAGAATAGATTTTCCAGCTGCCAATAGTCTGTCAAGAATCCAGATGGCATTTTTGGAAGAAAGCATTTTCAGCAACTTGGCACTATTTAATGTGAACTTTTCTGAAGATAACTTCAGAAATTTGTTGGATTGTACCATTCAAACAAATTGGTTTATATTTCCTCTTTAAACAATACACACTAGGTATATGAAGGTTTAAGGTGAAATAACATTCTTAGAAAACTTCATAATAGTTAAGCAGTGAGAAATGGAATCACTTCTTTCCTTGAAACCCATGAATGTCTTAAGGGAATTATTATTTTTTTCACATTGATTATTATGTCACCAAAGTGAAGCTTCTTTTTTAGGTGTTTACGATTGAGAAATAGAGCCAGGAGTGATGGCGCACACCTTTTCCCCAGCACTCTCAATGCAGAGGTAGGAGGATTGCCAGCCTGAAAGTGCATAGTGAATTCTAGGACAGCATGGGCTAGATTGAGACCTAACCTCATAAAAACAAAACCAAAACAAACAAACAAAAAAGATTGGTGAGTATATTTTAAAGCAGAGATCCTAATTCTAGAAATGTAGAATAGGAAAAGGGAAAGAAACAGGAGTGGCAAGAACAAGGGCCAACTCTTTTATGCAGTCTCCATGCAGGCTTAGCCCAGCCCATTCAGAACATGCAAGGTGGGTGAGATGTTTTACAGAGTCATCCTACATCTTTGCACAGGCCCAGAAATGTATAACTGCGTGCTGCCAGGCCTTCTATATGATTTACTTTCAAATGTTCATACCAGAGGCTTTTATGAAAGCAACACAAATCCTTAAATCTGAAGAAAAGTGAGTTCAGTAGCAAATGTTTCTGGCTCTGGGTCATTGAATAAAGATGTACTACAGTGAATGGTACCACTGGTAGGTAGAAAACATAGAATAGTAGTAGCTCAGAGTATGAGGAAAAAAAATTCAGTGATGTTTTATACACACACACACACATTCTGAATTAGTGTTTAATGATTGCTTCTACTTGTAATTGGTACATAAAATCACAGAAATATTGCAGATATTGCACTGTATGGAGCATTTCTATATTCCTGGAAGACATTTATGAGAAGAAAAATCAACAGCCAAACTAGGGGTGACCTTGGCATGATTAGAATTTCTTGTGAAATGCTGACTGATTGAATGACCGAAAACACTACAGCTCCTCAGTTATGTTGCTCCTAGTCACCATTTACAAAGGCTTAAGTGAGAGAGATTCTGGATTTCTCATCATGATCTCAATAACTTGTATTTTGGATCTTGTATTAAAACACCCTATAACTTCATATGCCAGAGTGAATATCACAGCTTTGCCATGCGTCAAACACTGTAGGATTTATTGTTTGAATCTTTAGAATAGTTTAGGTATCTCTGTTATGAATATTTTAGTTCTCAGAATAATATATTTATTTTCTAAAATGATGCTGACCTTGCCAAGCACAAATTCTGTGATTCTTTTCATAGCATCCAGTTTTATAATTGACATGCAAAATGCAATGTTCACTTTACAAAACAGCCCAGTAATCTTTCAACCTAATACTCAAACTAGCATGAATCTCAGTTACCTTCAATTTGATCAAAAGAAGTTTTAATATGACTGGGTTAGTGAGAAGCTCAAGTTTGGCTGACAAACTGTAAGCAGATGGTAACAATTTTAACCTAATTTATATCTGAGACAGAAATCCAATGGTGTCATTAAGACAGAAATACCTGTGCCTTAATGCTTAATGCCTGCTAGGTGTATGTTCAAGATACAATTCTTTCTTTTTTAAATTTTATTTATTTATTTGAGAGACAGAGAAAGAGAGAATGGGCATTCCAGGGCTGCTAGCTACTGCAAACAAACTTCAGACACATGCACCCCTTTGTGCATCTGGCTTACCTTAGTCCTGGGTAATTGAACTGGGGTCCTTAGGCTTCACAGGCAAATGCCTTAACCACTAAGCCATTTCTCCAGCCCAAGATACAATTCTTAATTAATGGAAGATTATCAATGGAGTTTTTCTTTATTAAAATGACTGTGTATGTGTGTGTGTGTGTGTGTGTGTGTATAGCTAAAATATTTATTTTCACTGTAGATGATAACAAACTAAATATAATTTTTAGAATAGGAAAAATTTATATATATATTTCAAATATTTTATTTCTTTGAACTGGAAACTGTATGTAATTCTGGTATTGATAGAATTATTAATGGTAGCCTATTTTGCCCCAGCATTCAATGTGGATTATATTCAACAGAGAACATGAAATATTGTGTCCACATTGGCAGAGCATTATCTTCCTATTTATTCCCTCAGCACTAAGTATAGTGCTTATATAATGGTGGCATCAATAAGCATTTACAAATAAGTTAAAGAGTATGTAATATGAATGAAATTTACTGCAACTATCAGAACAAAAAAATCACTTTATACTGTTTTCATAAATTCAAAATACACTACACATGATTTGTGTGTATGGGTATAAGATTATATGTTTTCTCCAAAACACCATTTATTTCTGACCAAAACACATTACTAATACATGTATAGGAAACATATTTATGTGAATTATGACTCAAATAAGACTTACTTCCTATATTTAAATAAATGTTGAAAATATCCCTTAGTAGCATGATATTTCTTTTGTATTAGCAATGTTCTGTTGTATATTAAAGGACATTGTATAATGTCATTGGCAGCGATCTTCATAATTCTTTTAAAATGCACTAAATGATATTCTATCTGCATCATTAGGTTACCACACAACAATGTCCTTTGAGAATATGGTTTTGCTATCATTTCTAGTAGTAATTACTTCTCACACAAACTGTATGAGCTTATGGGAATGACGTGATGTGTGAAGGTTGAGAAGACAATGCCTATGGTTGTTGTAAATAACCACAGCTTGACAGCAGGGTATGTTTATTTCCCAGAAGTTCACCCTTATAGTGTTCTAGACTTTTTTGTATGGCCTTTTTACACCTCTCAGAATTTATGGTTTCTCTTTACAAGTTTGAAGTTGGAGATGTTATACAACTAAAAATTTTTCCATCTTGGCACTTTGGGAATTTTGAAGCTGACAACTCTCTGCTTTGAGACCTGTGACTTTTGTCTATTGTCAATTGTAGATTATTTAAAAATGTCTCTTATATATGACTCTGTTAGAAAAAAATATAACATTCTGCAGACATTGTCATATATCCTGTGCAGGAAGAATCACCCTTGATTGTAAAATATGGCATAGCTCTTTCTCTTCTTGCAGGAGTGTGTTTGAGAGAGCTTTCCGGGAAGTGTTAGTGTTACCAAATGAAGCCAGACTCAAAGCACAATGATGTGTTAGGAGAGTCATCAAGGAAATGGCAACTGTTGTCCAAACACTTTAGTGGAGGTGAAAATGTTTCTCCTGTGCTAAATATTGTCCAAAGCAACCCCACAGAGTTCTATGGGAAAAGAAAATAATTAGAAAGGTGATTGCTCCATATTTTTTAAAAAATATATTATTTATATTTTTATTAAGTAGAGAGTTTATATGGACACAAGAAGTGGTGGTACTATCATTTCCTTCCTCCCAGTCCCCACTTCACTGAGTTGTGAGAGCAGCAGTCTGTCATTATAGGAAGGGATATATTTTTGTATATTTCTTCCTACTCATGGATTTTACATTCTTTCTGCCCCTGTGTCCACAAACTTCCTTGAACCTTAGTGATTACTCTATTATTTGAGAGCATAGCTCAAAATTGTAAACTACTGAAGGGAAGTCTATGACAACCTTCTGAAGCACCAATACGCATACTGTGGAGGAGTCCCACAGTTTAGATTGATGTATAAATAGATAATTGGCTTAATCACTTACCTCTCATTGAACATTTTAGTTATTTCTTGTGTCTGATGGTTAAGAATAAAAGACTTTATCTAGGTGTGTGTGTGTGTGTGTGTGTGTGTATGTGTGTGTGTGTGTCTGAGAGAGAGAGAGAGATTCTGTACCTGTATACTTTTTAGTGAAACTAGAAACAAGCAAAAGGATAATACTTTGTGGGCATGCTATTGAAAAATAATAATATAAAATCCCTTATTTACAGCCTTTTCAAAAATCCACAATTTCTAGGTAAATATTTCTAGATAAGGACCAGTCAAACCTTCTTCCAGAAAGCATCAGAGTAAATGTTTTGTCATAAGAAGATCAAAGCTCATATAGAAGTGATTTAAAATAATTAATCTTTTCTCTGTTTCTTCTTTGTCTCAAAAACAAACCCAGAGAAAATAAGGTCTTGATGAGGGTATAAAACTGATTGAGACAAGTTAAATCATAAAAAAATAACTGGAAGTTAATGGAGACTGCCACAAAATGTTGGAAAATAGAAAGTAAGAGTAAAATAAATCATGGTTGAAAATAATACCTATCTATATTTATGTCTTGAACTATTGAATAAACATGTTTTGAAAGACAGTGAGATCTTTGTTAGGTAGCTTAGGGTGACTGGGCCCCTGAACGTCCTTGGGCCTATCCTTGCAGTCTCCACTTTGCTAGAGATCGAAGTATGATCTGACTTATGTTCCACAAACAACCTGAGCCCCTCCTGGGAGGGAATTTTCCCTTCCCTATAATTTAAATCTAATCCTGAAGTTGTGGTTGGTCAAGCTCAGCCCCAGAACTTGATTTCATGGTTTGCCTCTTCCTGAGGTAGCCTTTAGTCCAGGCCAATCAGCTGTCTCTCTAGCTCACCTTAGCCAAAAGGTAGCGCCCAACACCATAAGGTTATAACTACATTTACCAGTGGAGGGCAAGCTCTCTGCTCTGACTCCTGAACTTCAAGTTTCTGATAAGCTATTCTCATCTAATCTTGACCAGGCTGGGCCAAGAGAAGGGGATATCCACCTTGATTTCCACATAGGCCCTCTGCCCCTCTGGTCCTCCACATGGCAGGAGCACTCTGTACTTTCTCGTCTTTTCTCTGTAAATCACTTTGCATGTTTCTTTCAGACCATGTGGGTATATGCATTTTCCTTTCCTCAGTTTTATATTCTCTTTTTTAAAATTTTTTTTGTTCATTTATTTATTTATTTATTTGAGAGCAACAGAGAGAGAAAGAGGCAGGCAGAGAAAGAGAGAGAGAGAATGGGCTAGGCAGGGCCTCCAGCCATGGCAAATGAACTCCAGATGTGTGCATCTGGCTATGGGTCCTGGGGAATCGAGCCTCGAACCGGGGTCCTTAGTCTTCACAGGCAAGCGCTTAACTACTAAGCCATCTCTCCAGCCCTGTTTTATACTTTTCTAAATAAATATAATAGTTTAGTTATTACCCATCTCAATTTGTTTTATCCAATTCTTTGTTTAAAAGTAGACATGAGCTAATGGTTTGAGTTTCAAGGACTCTGTGGCTGAACCACTAACACTCCATTTCAATATCACATAGACACAAAAAAAAGGAAATTGTAGTATACATGGGAAAATTTCCTACTTTGTAGTAAAAATTAGGAAATGTAGAAATAAAATGTGTATTTAATTATATGCATATATATGAACATATGGATGAATGTGTATGGTGTGTGTGTGTGTGTTGCATGGCACATATGTGGAGGTCTGAGGGCAAATTTGGGGTGAATGTCCTCTCCCTGTACCCTTTTTGAGACAGGGTCTCCTTTGCTAATTTTCATCACTTTGCTTCATGTGCACCAGTGTAGCTGGGATCTCCTGGAATGGGCTCCCATTCCCAGTCCTGTACACATGCTGGGATCACAGACACATGCTTCACTTTGTGTCTGGCTTTATGTAAGTACTACAGAGGAGCTAAGGCTTACAAGCTTATAAGCAAATGCCTTTAACTGGCAAGTCATCTTCCTAGCCCTTAAAACATATTTTTAACACATCTCAGATCAATTTATGAGCTGCTACTAATATAGGATTTTGTTGTTCAGGGACTTCTCCAGTTTATAAATCCCAACTTTGTGTCCTGCTTTATTTTTAAACAGAAATTGGTAAAGATGGAGTCAAGGAAAATAAATTATGAATTATTGAGTTCATTTATGAAGAAATCACATATTGTGGGTTTTATTTAAGGGGAATTGGGATCTAGGAAGAAGGCTAGTGCAGAGTCACAAGCATGTAGAGAGTAGTAAGCACACACTTGTGTGGAGGAAAGCACAGCGAAGTCTGTGAGATTCATTTAAAAAAATTGAGACTTTTTAAGGAAACTACTGGAGTGGAATCACAAGTATGAGGAAGATGGAATCTAGGAGCTTGTATAGGGCAATTTAGAAGACATATACCACCCTGTGTTTTCCCATGGAAGACAGCCAAGAGGGAAAATGGTAGTGGTGTAAGGCATAGTAGCAGAGGGAAAATATCAAAGCAGAGACCAATAAGTTCAGATAAGAAATAAAATAGTATGTCAGTAATCCAGGTTAGGAACTGCAGATGAATGAGACCATGTGAAGATTGTCTTTTTGTGTGTGATTATGTGAGTTCACTTAGTACGATTTGTTCTAAGTTTTACCATATTTTTCTACAAATTTCATTGTGTCATTGTTTCTTACTGCTGAGTACAATTCTGTCTTGTAGATATACCACATTTTTGGTCATCCATTCATCCAATGATGGTAACCTGGGTTGATTCCAGTTGTTGACATACCCGAATGGCATCTCTATGCTTGGACAATAGGGAGGGTAGGGATTGGGGGAAGGGGACACATGGAGACAGGGACACATTTGAACTGGTACCATTGAATCCTATATCCTGGAAGTTAGACTAAAATATTGAACCCTCAACAGGGCCTTAGGGGGAGTGTCTGAATTGAAGGCTGTGGAGATGGCTAGATGAAGCCTAACATTAAATTTATTCTGCTTCTCTATTTTTTTTTTCTGTTGCTTTTTTCTTTTTTCTTTTCCCTTGGTGTTGGCCCGTAATTCCTTGTACCAGGGTGTCATTAACATCCACAATGACCTGTTGATCTACAAGACCTACAAGCTATCCCAAAATAAGATAGACTTCCATCAGAGCACTTGATTACCCATCAGAGGTTAAGCTAAGACCATACTGCTGAAGACATGACAAGCTGTTGGTAGGGACCATAGAAAGATGTGGTTGGAATCCAGGGGAAAGCAAGTCCCAAGACAGCCCATCTAGTATTCAAAGCTGCTACATGAGCTACAAGGGGAAAGTGGCCAACATCTGTTGAAGCAACTCAAACTCTAAGCTACTTAGAAATAAACAAACATGATGCTCACACAAGTGCAACAATGGCACACAGCCATGGTGGGTAACCACCTGCTCTTGGACTGGCTAACAGATCTGCTCAGTGGAAAGGAACATCTTTTTTGGAACTAGGAAACAAGTCAGAATCATATCCAGATAACAATTTTGTTTTCTAATGTCAATCTCCCACTAATCTTGAGCTATAAGAGGGTCTACATCCTTTAAATTCTGTCTAAATTTATAATGATCATCCCATTTAAATGGTGCTGACTTCACTGTCTGTTGGAGATTCTGCTTCCCTTTTTCAGATCAAAGTGGGACCACAGGCAATAAATAATCCAGTGCACTTCACTACTGCCCAAGCTAAAACCATAAATGAATTGGGGAAATGAGCAAGAGTGTTGTTTTTTCTGTGAACTTGGTATCAGCACAGAGGTGAAGGAGATAAACACTGGTGACACTCAATAGCTACTAAAACATACCCAACAGCTTCTAAGAGCTCATCATTGAAGTAGACTTAAAATGTATACAACATGGCTCAGGGAATTTTGATGAAGAGGGGGCATAAAAATTGTTAGAGCCACAAGTTGGGACATTATATAGAGTCATTTCATCTACCCTATAACTGACTGCCGCCACCACAATGCATGACCCACAATCCCCATGGGGTTGACCTGCATCCTCAATGAGCATGGCCTCTTTGGAATAGTGGCAGGGAGGAGGGAAGCAATAGTACCAACATGTGCTGTTTACATACTAAGTATGTACATATCTAATAAAAATGAATTTAAAAAGTTATTATGTTAAGGACAGAATTTTCAACAATTCCTGAAAGGTCCTGAGCCTACTCCTGTCAGCTTGTACTTTCCGACATGAAATAGCCTTCTCATTATTTATGAGTGTAAAGTCAACATATTGATCAATTATGAAAAGTACTGAAGATAATATATATCCTGCAGTATAAAACATTTATCTGATATTTAATCCTTTATATAAAAATAAATAAGTCCAGGTGTGGTGGTGCACGCCTTTTCAGCACTCAGGAGGCAGAGATAGCAGTGTCACTGTGAGTTCGAGACCACCCTGAGACTACATAGAGAACTCCAGGTCACTCTGAGCTAAAGTGAAACCTTACCTTGAAAAACCAAAAAATAAAATAAAATAAAAATAAAAATAATAAGTATGACCAACTCATCATATACAAGCCTGCTTTCATCTTTAATAGATGGTAAGATTATATGTACACCAAAAAAAAAGACAAGAAAAGAAACATTAAAGAGAGTTACACCTATGGTTAGTCCAAGTTTTGAGAAAATACACAGGTATCAGGCCCAGAGTTCAGAGAAAACACCCACATGATAGGGCTAGAGTGTAAGGCAAATACACATGTGGTAGATTCAGAGACCAAAGGAAAACCATACCTGTAATTAAAGTGAGAAGTTACCCTGAAGTATAAAGCAGAGGCATACAAAAATCAACTAAGAACAAGAAACAGTGGGAATTTTATATCATCATCTTTGCTATATTGTGCAAATTACATACAAGTCATAGGTTATAAACTAAATGTGGGGAAATTATAAAAAGGCATGTTGTTTAGAAAATGGCAACAATTAAAAGTTAGCACATAGCCTTTCTTCTAAAACAATGTTGTGATTTTCATTGATTTTAGAGAATGGACTTTCCTTATAGTTTTGAAATAATTTTATAAAATTTTGATATTTGTGTTACATGTGACTTTACCTTACAAAATCCATGCATTTTACAGTTCTTAAATATTCACACAAAAGCAGAAGACATGCTCTGGAAATTTTTTCACTATATAAATATTATCATTTCACCTAATGTAATTTCTTATTCGTTTCTGAAGGATAAAAGATGACACAATGAATTAAAACTATATGACATCTCTTGATATAAATATCTTCCTTAGGTTTTGTTGAATTAGCATAGGTACAAAATATTATTTTCTAACATTTGCACCATATATTATATTACTGAGTAACTTTTCTTTACAATAAGTACTTGTTGGAGGACATGATGAGATCAGGATTATAGATTAGAAGCAATCATACATACAAAGCTGCATGCATTGAAAAAAATGGTATAGCATTTAGGAAATGGAGTATTAAGATGAAACACAGAAGAATTCCAAAGAAGTTACTAAAACTGGTTGAAAGCAACAATAAAATGAAAAAGTTTGTGGAGTAAACTTGTAACCTCATATCTCTTTGATAACATTTTATATAAACAAACATTTTAGATAACTTTCAGGAATAATCTAGAGCATATTAAATTAATCGTTAAATATATTGAATGTACTTACAAATTGTGTTTGTGAAAAATGAAGGAGTTTGAACCCAAATCTGTCAAGATAGGTAGGCATCATTAGTATAAGATGAGACTCCAGGGGTTTTAAGTGAAGTAGAGAAAATAAAAACCTTAAAATTTCATACTGGTTACATGAAAGGAGATATGAAGCTATTTGTGATCAAAGGGGACTAAAGGTAATAGGGGAGGATGGTATGATAGATCAGGGGTCATGCTCAAAGTACATTATGCACCTGCAAGTAAAGGGCTTTAAGTAGTCATGTATAATAAACAGAATTGTGGGGAAATCATAAGAAACCATTGAGTATCTCAAAGGACTTTAAGTGAACCAAGATGGGGCTAGTCAATGTTCTGCTATACATTAAGGAAGCATAGTAGACAGCTTCAGGTTGCTGGGATGAATTTTAAAATCAGGCACAGTTTATGGGAGGAAAAGGATTTATTGAAGCTTACAGATGCAAGGGAAGTTCCATAATGGCAGAAGCAGCTGGCCCCCTTTGAGAAACCCAGGCAGAGATAAAGAAAAAAGCCACCATCAGCACCACAAGCAAGCATACTTCAGGATCCCCAGAATGGCAGAACTCCAGCACTCTTTATGCCTTTTGTCTGGAAACAGGTCCACCCCCAAACGCACCTAGGGACTTTAGGACCTGTCTACAGTGAGACCTCCTCCAGCCAGGCAGCTGGAGATCTAAAGCTTTACTAATACTGAATCTATTGGGGAACATGTATTCAAATCACCACAGGAGGAGTTTGAAAGTCCACTACCCTTTTTAATGAGCTAATGGCAGTTAAAGATTAACAGGGACAGGGTGACAGTCTTTTTTGTGGCATGGTCACTGGTAAGTGATGAGAAAAAGGGGTAGAGTATGACTGGGGGACAAGAAAGGATAATGCTAGTATATCTGATCTAAATGTAATGTAAGTATGAAAGTTCATTGTTTTGGGATGAAATGGAAGCAGCTGTAATGGCCTGAGGAAAGTTTATACTTTATTTGTGTGAATATGCTGTGTGAATATCTTGTGAAACTATAGATGGGAGTCGACAGTCAAGCAGTAAGTGTTTCTCATGACATGTTTATACAGTCAACTGCATGTCAATGGTCTTGGCATGACCATAGTTATTTTAGCTACAGATACAACCAAAGTATAAAAGAAAAAAGAAACTTAAACATTCCAAATACAGGCTGTCTTTAACAGGTTATGTATGGTTGTAATATTAAGAGAGATAGTTTAACAAATATTATTAAATATTTTATTAGAATAACATTAAATATAGGACTAAAGGCCATATTTCTTGCACATAATTAAATACCTCATGAATTTATTATATTTTATGCTCAAGAAAATAATAAAACTTTTTATATAATACATGCATCATACCTTTTAATAAGCAAGAATATTATAGATACCTTTTCCTCCAAAGAAACCAAGAAAAGTGTTCTTTGTAAAAATCAAAACTTTGAACAGTATTTGAGCAATTAAATGAAAGATTTATTAATTCAGAAGAAAAGCTTGCATAAATGTGAACTGGCATGTGGAGAGTAATTAAATTGTAATTCCAAAAGGTTAACGTAGCAATTTACTTGTCTTAATTTTTTCAGTTCTGATAATAATGCATATTTTTGCAATATGGCAAACAAATCTGACTTATTTTCCAATATACACAGGAATTGTACATCTGTGTTAAGACTTTGAATGTTAACTTATGATAATATATTTTACATCACCTTTTATATATGCATGCCAAATTGCCTAATATTAATGTTAAATATTTCAATAGTTTTGATCTACTATGAGTACAATAGTAATGTAGCAACTTTGCCTGTGAAATGGTGAATGAATGGTCTTTCAAAAGAGTACGAACTGATTTTATGCTTCAGTCAATGCAACTATATTTTATTACCTTATTTATCATTTTAGTGTTCAACCTTATTCTAATGCTCAGTATTTCAGATAGGCCCTGTACATTTCTCATACATTTTCTTCTTTTTTATTATAAAATAGCTGGTTTTCTGAACTAGAAAGATGAACAATATGTATTTTCAAATGATAAATTATGTGTAGAAATTCATTACTAAATTGAATAATCCACAAATCCTATCTTTTTTTTGGTTGTTTTTTTTTTTTTTTTTTCAAAGTAAGGTCAAACTCTAGCTCAAGCTGACCTGGAATTCACTACATAGTCTCAGGGTGGCATCAAACTCAGAGTGATCCTTCTACCTCTGCCACCCAAGTGCTAGGACTAAAGGTGTGGCTAATCTATAAATTTTTTATAACCCAAATTAAAGACTATCATGTTGTGCTAAATTTTAATTGATAAATATATTTTAATTATTTTATTGCTATTTCCCTAAAAGTCAAAATTTTGCTTATTTAGTATATTTTAACAGCAAATTTACAAATTTTAAATGTAATTTATTTTATGTGTAATATTTATATTTCATATTGTAATATATCATCCATATATAATAAGCCATGAAAACCAGTTTGCATTTGAAGACATCTTGCTACATATAGGAGTTTTCTAAGTTATTTATTTGCTAGCAGAGAGGAACAGAGAAGAGAGAGGAAGAAAAAGAAAGAATGAGAGAGAGAGAGAGAGAGAGAGAGAGAGAGAGAGAGGAGAATGGGCACACCAGAACCTTCAGCTGCTACAAATGAACTCTAGATACATGTACCACTTTGGACATTTGGCTTTATGTAGGCACTGAGAATTTAGCTCCAGTTGTTAGGCTTTGTAGGCAAGTGTTTCAACTGATGAGTCATTTCTGCAGCTCTAAATAAGAATTTTTAAGAATAAGTTTTTATTATTTTTATAAGAATATATATATATATAATGTATAAGCAATATATGTATATATATATACATATATATATATATATATACATATAATGTTATGATTACAACATTTATTTGAGAAAATATGTTCCATAATAAAATATTCTTTAGAAGTATAGGAAATGATTTGAAAACATTTTAAGACATTCATGATCAGTACACTGGTTACTATATCTAATAGTTCAATAACTACAATCTTTAATATGTCTAATGATCATTTCAGTGAGTGAGATTTCCTATGGATTCACAAAGAAGCAGTTATTTTAATGTACATGTTTATGAGAGTCACTTCTGCCTTATTTATTTTTAGTGTATTAAGCCGTAAAAATGCTACATAATTCTGCTAATGTGCTTCTCAAAACACAAAAGCTAAAGGGAAATGTGAAAGTTGAGTATTTATTTCATCACATCTTCTTTCACCTCACCTTCCTTAAAAATTGAAAAAGAAAATTCAAATTAAAACACTGACAGGGAGACAGAAGAAATCACACTCCAAATCCCGCAAACCATGAGAAATTGATTCAGACACCAAGTGGGTTTTAACCTGAACATGGGTGAAGGATTGGCATTTCTCTGAAATAACACTACTCCTTTTGAGGCCTTTTATGTTTCTTTATTTATATTTACTCTTTATGTCTGCTCTGCAAACAAAGAATCTTTTGAGATCCTATGGTTTCTTTTCCTTCACACATATGAAATACAATTCCTGTCATTCATATTCCATACATATTTATTTTTGTATAATTTGCTTCTTTAAGATTGTCATAGAAAACTTGTTCTTGGATATTTATACTTTTTTATGAACTTTCATCTATCCATGAGGACTCAATAGTGTTTGATTTTCTTATACTCTTTCAAAAGCCACAAAAATGAAGTTATTTATCTGATTTTAAAGTGGTTTTGCCTGCAGTACAAAGACAACTAATGTTATGTATGTTAAAGTGATTATATAAACCTGGTTATATTATATAAATTTTCATTTGGAATCAAATGAGATTATTATATATAGATGAATTATAGATTTTAGCTTATTTCAGATTTTGTTCTTGAAAAACAGAATGCACATTTTTTATTTTGTTTTGAGATTTAAATTATGCTGTAATTTTGATATTGGCTGAACAACTGACTTTTAGTATATAATCAGTAACACTCCATTTCTGTAATTCTGATAATACTCTTTATGGCACAAGGGCTTGAAGTTTTGAATATGTCTGAGATAAACTCTAAGGAGCAGTTGAAGTAGTAGTGTTTGTGTTAATAGTTAATAAATTCTGTAAACCTGTTAAAATTCTGTGGACTAAGTCCAAATTTCTTAGTGTATCACATTCTTTCAAACTATGTGGAATACTGAAATCTACTAATAAACATGAAATAGATTGATGGCAGGACCTGAATATGTTTTATCTTCATATATATGGTTTTTAGATTTACCCAACTTGCTTTGATTTAAACTAAATACCTTTAAATATTTGTTGTTAAATTTACTACTTTAATATAAAATGTCTATTTTCCTTGTTTTTAATGTTTGTGACATATAAGAAGTGTGACATTATTTACAGTCTAAAGGAAAAACTTTTATTGAAGGGAAACCTTATATATGCAGAGTGGGAATGCAGGTGTGCCAAGAAGTTTATGAGACAAGATGCTCAGGTATGCCAGTGAATGATATCATGAACAACTTTGCCCCCAGTGGTTCCAAACATCAATCCCAGAGTATAACTGCAGAACCAAATAAGCTTGAGGCTGATAGAGGTGGAAGATCCAACTCTCTGCAGCTGTGAGGTTCACTGCCAGGGGGGCTGAAAACTGTGACACTCCAGTGGGGCAGTCAACTTCCAGAGCCTAGTCCCTGCAGAACTGTGTTTAACACTGAATTAGCTCTAAAAGTGCTCAAGTTGACCCTTATGCAATGATGAGTGTCTTGTGTGTGCTTCTCCCATTCCCAGTGTACTTGGAAGACATCTCCTGGTGTTAACATAAGCAAAAACTAGTATGAACAAAGGCTTATGGATCATATAGGACATGTCTGAAGCTACAATGCACAAAGTTAATATGTTCAGCTTGGATTCCTGGTAGCCAAGTGGGAATCTAGTAATGTGACAACAGTTCTGTCAGACATCTGACATTTTTCTCTTCTAGGCTCCAAAACAGTATATGTTCAGAAAGTTTCCAAGTGCATCTGATCCCATACCCTTGTTTACATCTGAACGGCTCTCATTTTAGAGGCCCTGAAATAGTTCATACCAATTATTTCTTTCTCCTTCCCTCCCTGCCGTGCTGTACATGTACGCATGTGTGCATGTGTGTATCACATTTGTTCCCTTGTGCTGTCTCTAGTTTCCTTTTGCTATTCTTTTAGTAGTATTTTACATGTTTTTATTTTTAAAAAAGCTTACTTTTTATTCCTCATATATTTTTTTCACAAATATTTTTTTTAAATATATATATTTTTTAATTTTTATTTATTTATTTGAGAGCGACAGACACAGAGAGAAATACAGATAGAGGGAGAGAGAGAGAATGGGCACGCCAGGGCTTCCAGCCTCTGCTAACGAACTCCAGATGCCTGCGCCCCCTTGTGCATCTGGCTAACGTGGGACCTGGGGAACCGAGCCTCGAACCGGGGTCCTTAGGCTTCACAGGCAAGCGCTTAACCGCTAAGCCATCTCTCCAGCCCACAAATATTTTTTATAAAGCCATAAAACAAAAATATTGTACTCCATTCTTTTCATCTTTATAGCATTCTACCTAATTCTTTCTGTCTTTCTCTAATTTAACCTTGTACTTTACCTGTTCCCTGTAAAAATAATAGAGGCCAATTATTTAATTCCTATGTTCCTTTTCCTCTTTAAGTTCAATGACCATTGACAATTTTATAATTGTTAACTTCAGAGCACACTCTGTCAGTTTTAATAATTTTTGGTGCTATACATACTGGTTTTCTATTTGTTAGTTTTAATGAACTTCAAGTGCATTTATCCATCTTGTTGTGTGTGGTGAAATTATATTACAAGTAGTTTCTAGTAGTTTTAGATTTTCAGATTTTATATTAAGGTGTTTAATCCATTTTGAACTGGTTTTTGTGTAAGGTGAGAAATAAGGATCTAATATCATAGATTAGCATATAAATACACAATATTTCTAAGTATCAAGTGTTAAAAATGCTTTCTTTACTGTATATATTTCTTAGTGAACATATTATAAGACATAAAAAAGATTTTAGAAGCACAGTTTATGATGCCAAGAATTGACTAATGACATTTTTTGACATTAAAAAGACACAAAGCAAAAGGCAGCAATCACCAGAGTTAAAAAAAAAAAAAAAAAAAAAAAAAAAAAAAACAGCCTAAAGAATGGAAGATAATCTTTGGTAATTCTATAGTTAATAAGGGATTATTGTCTATAAGCCACAAAGAACTGAAAGTAACTCAAAAAATCCACAAATAAGTCAAGAATTAATAAAGTAAGAATTAATGCAAATGTCCAAAAGCTATATGAGACATGTTTAATACCTTAGCCAGAGGGGAAAAGCAAATTGATAGTACATTAAAATTCCATCTTACCCCATTCAGAATTGCTTTCATGGAGAAAATAAACAACACCAATTCTGGCAATGGTATGAAGATAAACAAACTCTTATTCACTACTGTTTGTAATATAAACAGACATAACAGCTAGTATGGAAATTTGTATAGATGTTTCTCAAGGAAAAAAATAGAATTATCATAGATCCAGCTATACTTCTCTTCTGTATGTGAATAAAGGCAAGCAATTCTATACAACACAGAGACGCCATGCACGTTGCTGTTTGTTACATCACTATTCACAATAGCCACAATACCATGCAAGATAGATGACTGTCATCAGATGAATGGACAGAAGAATATGCTGCACATACATAATGACACTTTTTCAGCTATAAGAGAAAATGAAGTTATGCTATTTTCAGGAAAGTCAATGGAACCAGAGACTATCACATTAAGTAAAATAATTCAGATTAAGAAAGACAAATACTTTTTTTCTCATAAGAAAAACAAGATAATACATATATAAATTCATACATATGACCTAAAGGCAGAAAGTAGAGTATTTTGGGGTAAGAATAGGACTAGCATGAAGGAGTGGCAAATGTCAAGGTAAGTTAGGGAGGTGTTTTTGTTTCAAGTTAAGTGCTTCTCCGAGGCTCAAATGTTACAGCTTTAATTTTTTGATGGTGAGGCTATTTGGGAAGGTTGTAGAATCTTTAAGAGGTGGAGCCTTCATGAAAGCAGTTTGTCATTAGGCGTAGGCTCGAGGTTTTAATTTTTTGTTTTGTTTTGTTTTATATTTATTTATCTATTTGAGAGTGAGAGCTAGAGAGAGAGAGAAAGGAAGAGAGAAAGAATGAGCGAGCCATGGCAAATGAACTCCAGACACGTGCGCCCCCTTGTGCATCTGGCTGACGTGGGTCCTGGGGAATGGAGCCTCGAACTAGGGGCCTTAGGATTCACAGGCAAGTGCTCAAGTGCTAAGCCATCTCTCCAGCCCCCTTTTAAATTTCATTTTGTTTTATCTTTATTTATTTATTGGCTTGAAGTTTTATACTGATCCCTTATTGCTGTTTTTTTTTTCCTCTCTCTCTATCCATCCCCCTCTCTCTGGCCTCCTCTTTTCTTCCCTCCTTCCTGCTTCCTCTCAGCCACTGTGATAGTGTGCCACAAGCTTCCTAGTCCTGTCATGTTTTCTATCATGACTGACTCCTCTCAAAACTGTTAGCTAAAACCAAACCCTTTCCTGCTTTAAGCTGCTTCTGATTGGGTATTTTTTTTCCCCAGCAGTGAAAAAGTAACTGATACATTAGGGCAAAGATAGGAAAAAAGTACAATATATACATGTAAATAAATCTTTATGAATGCATTATTTGACATGATAAATCTAAAACAATAAAGCAGTTATTAATGATAGAGTTCTTCTATCTATTCCCCATGTTCTTTCTAATTTTCTAGTCATAATACTAAATAATTAGAAGGAGCAAGTGAAATCTACAAAGAAAATGTTATAGTCAGGAGATTGTAGCAATAGGATAACTCCGAGAAAGTGTTGCTTTTTCAAACAATTTTCAAATTAATACCTTAGTCATATAGATAACTACTAGAAGAAAGAAGAAAGCTCAGCCACAGGGAGAACTCACATAGAACTGACATTGATGTTATCATTTAATAACATGGAAAAAGTAGGAAAAATGACTTTGCTATTCATACTTTGATTGGTTTCATTATTCACATTTGCATGGGTATAGTCTAGATAACAAAATAATCCATGTTTTAATTTATTAAAAATTGTCTCCCATCATGCTCTCTGAAACTTATGGGCCATTACCTGACATCACAGGTATGGTTTAATTAATAAATGCTCTTGAATAAGTAGGCTAATAAAGAAACTTAAATTTATTTATAGTAGTGTTTCTCAAACTTCAGTATTCTTAAAAATCATACAAAGAGCTGTTATTCATGTCCACAAATCAAGTTCTCACTTTTTAGGGCAGTGATTAAGTCCATTTTTGATGGAGCCCAATGGGTGAGCTTCTCACAAACTTCCATATGACCTCCATAATTCAGGGATACTAATTTTAGTCAACTGTTAAAATACCCCCTTTGTCAGGTTCTTTTTTAACTATTCTCAATGTCATTTTGCAATGTAGATCAAGAACCATGAGAAGAATGGTGTTTTTCAGCTCAGGTCACCCCCATTTAAGCAGACATCCAATACAAAGACAGCAATTATTGGTGGATTCCCATGCACTTAGTCAGTGTTAAATATCAAAAAGCGTTTTGCATTGTAAAGCACATACTGTAGTGAACTCTATGACTTTAGGCTAACTTTATACTTTTACTTTATATCTGTGAGAATTTATATGTCTGACAAGAAGGTACACAGGAAATCAGCATATACTTGCACATTTTGGTAAAGAACAAAAAGAGTGCTACAAAAAAAAAAAAGCATAATCCTGTGGGATTCTTGATATATTAGAAGGTGGTGAGATACACTTGACTCATCTCTACACTTAAACTCAAATGTGAATGGTTAGCAAAAGTTTGCAAAATGCAAATGTAAAGGAGACAACACTGATAGAACATTGGTTTTCAATATCACCTTGTTATCTCTAAATAAAGCCATAGTGCTGAAGCAAAGGAACGAAACCAGAGCAAGGGTAAGTAGAGCAGTGACAGGGAGAGTTCTAACAGGAAGTGTCATGGCAACAAGTAGGGTTTAAGACTGCGAGTGCTGGTTTTACATTCTCGGCCCCTAAGAAAGTCATTGATGAGCTGTCTTTCACTAGTGCTAGTGTGTGCTCATACACTGTTTAGTGTAGCCTCTGTCTGCCAATCCTATTTAGCATTTACCCTGTATTACATGTTGAATGAGGACAGCGATGGTAACACAATTATAAGCACTTATTTATTCACCTATATCTAAGCAGAAAAGGTATGGTAAAATACAATATGAAAGATGTAGAAGAGGTACATCTGAATAGGGCATTACAATGAAAATTATAAGGGCTGGGAATAACTCCGTATATCATTTTGAGGGGTAAGTGACTGTCCTCAGTAGCATTGGGCTCGTTGACCACACTAATCTATGAAAGTAACACTCGTGTTCTTTTTTTCAATAATTGACTAATCGTAGATTACTGCAGTCTTTTGTGACACTTTGACTTGATATTTGGCTAAAAATTTAAATGTTGTATATAGCTATAAACAAATATCTATGCTCTTATTCTATATTTTTATTTTTCTTCTTAATTTTAGTAGTTTATCTGTTTATATTTATATTTTTAATTTAAAATTAATCAAGACACAAAAAAATAAATACATTCTAGGCCTTCATAGGGAACTATTGTCAATATTATTTCCACTACTTGTCACACTGGAAGGTCTTCAGTTGCATTAACACATGAAATTCTTGTTTCCCTATTTCTGGATTGTTTTTAGAAGATATGGATTCTGATATACTTTGTTATTATAAAACCTGCAACATAGTGTTTCATCATCATTATTTATTAGACACCACACACAAGTGTATGAGAAATATTTAATACTTCCACATGGATGTGAACACTGCCATTTTTTTTGTGGAGGAGGAGTTTTCAGGTATGGTCTTGCTCTCACTCTAGCCCAGGCTGACCTGGAATTTACTATGTAGTCTCAGGCTGGCCTTGAACTCACAGTGATCCTCCTACCTCAGCCTCTTGAGTGCTGGGATTAAAGTTGTACACCACCATGCCCAGCAATCCATTTGTTTTCTAACTAATCTCCACAAGTATATAGATAATGTTTATATGCTATTACCAAGGATACAATGTTACTAGGTAATGGGAACTTTTCAGCTAAATTATCAATTTATGAGACCATTTGTGGTAGTTTGGATGAGATATCTTCCACAGACTCATGTTTTCAAAACTTTGACCCCAGCTAGTGTCAGTTTGAGTGGTGTGGTCTTGCTGTCAGAGGGTGTGTTACCTGAGACAGGCCTCATGTGATTTAACATTAGAACTCCTTGCCAGAAACAGCTCATGCTCTTGCTATTTCCTGCCATACTTTTCCCCCAAGTGGGAATCTTCCCCTTAAAAAGTATGACTGAAATAAGTTCTCTTCTCCCATAAGCTGGTTTTAGTAGGGTGTTTTGTCCCAGCAATGAAAAAGCAACTGTTACACAATCATTGTGTATGCAGCATGTCATTTATTGAAATAACAATTTTAAAGTGCATGATTGTAACTAAATGTTTAAGGTAATGAAAAGTAGTGTAAACGAGAAAAATTAAAGTGACCATGGCACCTAAGTTGCTTCTGTGGTACCACAGGGTTTGAAGGAAGAGCTCTTAGAAAGTGAAGCAGAATCTGAATGAAGTATTTTGAGAAAGACATCTATAGCACTTCAGTTTCAGTGGCCTATTAAAAAGCTCCTTATCATCAGACAATTTAGACATCTTTATTTTTGAGGTGGTTCTACAGACACTTTTTATGTATATTTAATAGCTTTAATGGTGCTTTGCTATTTTCATTTTTTATCCAAAATCAGAAAACATAAAGCTATCATACTATGTATTATTAAACCAACATATTTTAGAAAAAAAATACATCACAAAGAATAAAATTACTAAATATTCTAAAATTTTTTTTGACAAATTCATTATGTTTGGTATTCTTAGAAAATCTTTCTTAATTTATAGAAGAATTAATCTATAGAATTCCTACACATTAGTTTAATATGTGAGAATCATTTCTCATGAAAGATGAAAAAATAAATTGGTGAGTGGAATCTATAAACATTTTTCACAGTGGTTAGCAAAACACATGAGAGAAATAGCTTAAGGGAGGAAGGGTTTTCTGTGGCTCATGGTTTCCAGCAGATTATGCCCATCATGTTTGACAGAACAAGTGTGAGTATCTCTGATAATGGTGGATGGAGCTTGCTGCAGGGACTGTTCATAGTAGAGCAGCTTGGAAAACACAGAGACAGGTGTGGCAACTAGGAACAGCCATTACCTTCAAAGGCAGGCTCCTGGTGAACCCTTTCTACAAATCAGACTCCACTTCCTAAAGCTGGGGACTGAGAGTTTAAAACACGGTTCTGCAGAAGACATTACAAATTCAAATCCTAGTATAGAGGAAATGGCTTCACATGATTACCATTATTGTGTACTAGAAATTGTTGTAGATATACTAATAGTTCCTAAGTATTAATGTCTTGAAACTACTGAGAATAAATGTTTTGTAATAGAATTGCTTATCATAAATATGGTTGATAGGAAATGATCCTTCTGTGTGAGTAGGAAGGAAACTCAGTAGCAGAGGCCAGTAAACTAGAAAGGAGATATAAAAGGAATAGAAAGGAAGGGATGGGGACTTAACAGGATGGTATTATATATATGTAAGAAGAAAAACAGATTAATGGGGAAGAAAAGGCCAAAACTGGGCCAGGGGAAGAGATTGAGTAAAGAAAAAGTCGAGGGAAGGCTAATCAAAATCTAAGACAATATAAAATAAATCATATGGAAATCTACTTTTGTAGACAATGGAGCACCCAGAAGCCATATATTGTTACTAGAAAATCTTCAGTGCCAGGAAAGGGATACCTTTCAGTGATATGTTGGCCAGGGAGGTCCTTGATGCCCCCAGAACATTACAGACCATTGCTGAGGGCCTTGGTTTCCCAGAATTAGATGATAAGACCCTATCAGTTGAAGACTGCACATACTTAGGCTGCAAGGTCAGTGACAAATCCTGCTGGAACTGAGCTAAAAACCTCCTCCATATAGACACTGACAGAAAGCTTGAAAAAGCCATACTGCATGCAGTTCAATGGGAGAGAGAATCACCAGTGAAGATACTCAACAGTGGACATTGCAAGCTTTGTATCTATATCTATATCTATATCTATATCTATATCTATATCTATATCTATATCTATATCTATATCTATATCATCTATATCTATATCATCTATATCTATATCTATATCTATATCTATATCTATATCTATATCTATATCTATATCTATATCTATATCTATCTATATCTATATCATCTATATCTATATCTATCTATATTTATATTTATATATTTGGCCAGCCAGGCCAAATGAACCAACTGGTACAACAGTGGCATGTCTGTTATGGGGGAAACCAACTGCCCTCTAATTTGTCTGGAGGCCCACTTCATGGGAGGGAATACGTCCCTGATACTGAAACCTACAACAGGGGTAGTCATGAGCCCTAGGTGTGTAATGTCTGCTGCTCTCTGGCTAAATGTGTATGCTATGTTCATCAAACTTCCCAGTAAGCACTCTTGTTCATACCCATATATTAATGCTACTCTCTCACTTTTAGTTAGAGAACCTTTTCTTTTCAGATGGCAGTGACATTGGGATGACTCAGAAGGCACCATGGTGCTGGGAAGAAGTGACAGAGGAGTGCTCAGCACTGCAATATCTCTATCACACCTTCCAAGGCTCAGGGTCCAAGAGGTAGCAGAAAGAATGTAAGAGCCAAAGGAAAGGTGTTTCTCCAGACACAGGATGGCCTGGATATCCATGACCTCACAAGTTCTGGTACTACCTATGCAAGACCATCATGATAGGATGAAAAGACCATGACATCAAAATAAAAGAAAGACTGATTGAGAGGAGCAGGGGATATGAAGGAGAAACTAGGGGGATGGAGGGAATTACCATGGGATATTGTTTACAATCATGGAAGTTGTCGATAAAAAATAAATATAAAGAAAAGAGCTATCTTCTCAAATAAATTAAGCTGCATTAAAATACTTTACTGATAAGTTGAATCCTAAGAAACCTTTATTCCTTAAGTATAAATTAAGGATAAACCTTTATTTCTGTAGAATAAATTCCCATATTCATGATACTTCAATATGCAAAGCCTTCAATGAGATTGGAGTTTGTTTCTTTGTCATTTTCATACTTAATGCATCTGTTTTCTGATTAGGATCATTGTTTTGGTTCTGCCATCATTCTTGCATTGCACACAGTAAGATAGAAGGGACAGTAGGAAAATGCACTTTTAGATCTACATGGGCATAATTGGAACTAATATGTTTAAGTTAGTTCTCATGCTTACATAAAAAATTCAAATTGGGCAGGAATCTGGAGATTGCATTCTTTACATAAATGACAATGCTTCTAGGAAACAAAAAGAAGATAAAAACACATAAAAGCACTTAGCTATAATTACTCTTAGTATACAAATTGAATAAGACTTGGAAATATTAACTTTAATTTATCATATTGTTGTGCATGTATGTATGTCTAGCATGTAAGCATGACTATACACATGGTCATATGTGTATGGGTACATATATGTGATAGATACATATCTGTGCATAAGTGTGTGTGAATGTGGAGGGCAGAGGTTGGCACAAGATTTATTTCTCAATCAATCTTCACCTTATTCTTTGAGATTGCATCTCTCACTGGGAAGAACAAAAAAAGAAAACCTCAATAATTTGGCTCTTAGCTAGCAAGAAAATTCCAGGGATCCTCCTGTTTCCACATTCTCTGTGCTGAGATTACAGAAGTGTGTCATCATGCTGTACTTTTCTGTGGGTGCTAGGCATTAAAAATCAGGGTGTCATGCTTGTGTGGCACTTTACTGACTGAACCATTTCCCCAGCACTTTTTTTTTTTTACTAGTTATGTAAGTAGTGTGTAAACAGAACGTGTTGGTTCCATTGGTAGGCTCCTCCCTGTCCCCTTCCCTCCAAAGGGACCCTCCCCTTTGGGTATTGTGGGTTTTGCATTGTGGGTATAGCCATTAGTTATGGGGAAGAGACATCTCTGCATAATGTCCCAACTTGTGGTTCTAATAATCTTTCTGCCCCCACTTCTGTGAATTTCCCTGAGCCATGTTGCATTTGTTTTAGGTCTACCTCAGAGGTGTGGTCTTGGGAGCCTGTGTGACTCTGGATATCTGTTTAGATAAGAGTTGATTGTCCTCTGTGTTGATCTCCTTCACCCCTGTGCTGGCACCAGGTTCACCAAGAAAGTAGCACTCTTGCTTATTTCCCCAATTACAATATGGTTTCACCTAGGGCCCTGGTCAAGTGTGATGGGCTGATTCTCTCCTAAGGTTCTGCATCCATCTGAAAAAGAGAAGTAGAATCTCCAAAGGAGAGTGAAGTCAGCACCAGATAAATGGGACAACCATCATTATCTTAGAGAGAATTTAATAGGTGTAGGCCCTCTTATAGCCCAAAATTGGCAAGAGCTTGATTTTGGAGACCAAATTTATTTTTTGAATATGATTCTGACTTGTTTCCCACTTTTAGGCATTGGTTTCATTCCACTGAGGGGACCCATTAGCCAATTCAAGAGCAGTTGGTTACCCACCATGGGTGTGCACTACTATTGAACTTGTGTGAGCATCACAACAGGTTGATTGCTGCTGAGTAGCTTAGACCATGAGTTTTTTTGGACAGATGTTAGTCATTTTTTCCCCAGCAGCTCATGTAGCACCTTCTGGCACTGGACAAGCTAACTATCTGGGGACTGACTTCCAGATTCCAGCCAGGTCTCTCCATGTTCTATACCAACAACATATGGAGTCTTTGGCAGTAGGGTCTTATGGTCTTATCATTAACTTTTGGTGGGTAATCAAGTGCTCTAACAGAAGTCTGTCTTCTTTTGGGAAACCTTGTAGGTCTCTCTGATCAATAGCTCATTGTGGATGTTAACTGCATCCTGGTACTGGGAGTAATAGGACCCCAGCACACTTGATCAGATATCTTTTGTTACTAAAATTATGTTTCCTACATTTGGCTATGTGGTAAATGTATTCACCTCCAAACCAGTTGCTGATTTTATGGAATGCTTCATTTGGGTCTTAGAGTTGTGAGTAGCTACTAAATTTAATAGGAAAATAGTTTGGGGATAAGATTGTCAGTTTTCTTTAGTGCAAACCATAGCAAATAAATCTTTACTCCTGAAAATCAAGGCACACAGAAGTTTATATCATAGGCTGGGCGGTTGGGCTAAGTGATAGACAGGTGTCATGGCTTATCTGAAAACCTTAGAACCACAGTACAGGTGCCATCACTACAGAAGAGTCAGATTTGATTTATAGATGGGCCAGGTATCATTTGTATAGTATTTCTTTGAGGGTAAACATTGGAACTCTAAATCAAGCCTGTTGACCTCTGGAAGAAGCAGGAAATGTCTCATATATTTAGTCCTTTTGAAAGATATTAATTGAAGTTCAAAGATTGATAGTATAATGATTACAAGAAGGTAGTTAAAGGCTGACTAGTCAAGTATTTGCAATATTAATGTGCTTTATGCTAAACTCAAATACAATATTTTAATTTCCCTGTTTTCCTTTGAAATGTGGGCTTAATTCCATGAGACTTCCCAGAACCACAAAGTGCACCAGTGCTTAAAGCTTCCTGCCATACTTAACTAGAGAGCAATATCTACATTCTAGTCATTCCTCGTTGGTCTGAGACACTTCAGTATCTAATTCATGAAGCAATGAGAGAGCACTCCATGGAATGTCTTCTCCCCCAAAGAGAGTTTTTAAATCCCATTGTCATGGGACATATGTTGTCTTATTGGCAACAAGTTGTTATATGGTCGAGGTCATTTTACCATTTGAACTGTACATATTCATGTAGATAAACATCCAGTAAGGTCTCTTTGACCCTGCAAACACATACTTTCTAAGTTACAATGACATATGTAGTGAATGAAGGACAACCACTAGACCATATTTCTGTAAGGCACAAGCTCTGAAGTCCTTCAAACATTTTTTTCAGAAAATAATCTTAATCTCTACTATCAATAATTTGGAAGCATCCCTTATTTTTCTACTGTGGCTTGGCTTTTTATCCATATAGGTTGATGCTTCACAAATAAATTGGAATATATTTCCACCTATAATAAACTATTTCACTTCACATATTCTGTGTTTTAGAAATGTAGTGATCTACCAAAGGGAAATACCTTTTTATACCCACTTATGATTTTGCTATATATTATTTTGATACACTAGGGTTATAGAGCATGGTATGAGTTAAAGGACAACTCATTTCATGGACTAAACTAACCCTTATACAAACAATAAGCAAATTCTAGAGTGATAACTTCCTGGAAGCTCAATTTTAGCTATATAACAGATCATCATGGTATATAGTCTTATATGCAATGTTCTAGACCTTCTAGATTTTTCCAGCTTGTAGCTCTACCATGTGATAACTGTCAATGCTCTTGAGTGAACCTTCCATATCTTGGAAGGAAAGGGGTATCACTGAAAAATTGTCATGGAGCAAGGCTTGACATGGAAACATTCTTGCTATACTCATTCTGCAAAGTACAATTTAGCCACATAGTCATAGTGTGGGGCTACAGTCTGGATGTGAAGCAGCATTTCAATGAAGGAAAAACAAAGAAAAAGACTTTGATAAATATCTAGTCAAAATCTACTACATGTATTTAGACAGACTAGCTCTTTGGGGACTTTCTGTTAATGTTCCTGGAAAGTTTAATCAAAACTATTATGCTACCACAAGAACAAGGACCTCCAGATAATTAATTTTTAAAACTAAGCTTCTAAATACCACTGTGAATTATCAAGTAGTCTTAATTTCAAGCAGATAAAGTACTTCGTCATACATACACACTGTCTTTTCCTTGACCTTTTGCCACTGGGGCACTAAAATATTCAGTCCTAAGTAGCAACTCAGAAAGTCCTGATTGTCTTGACTACAATTTAGGGAGATGTTAACATAGTTTTGTTTTAATAGATTTTCCCAAAATGTGATACTTCACCTAAAGTAACTAGGGTCTATTTTATTCTTTTATATCACTACAGAGAAAGAATTTGCTTAAAAGGTTACAACATTATGCATGTCCATCATTATTTTGTTAATAACAGTTACTTATTTATTCAAGACACTAGGTACCCCATGTCTGCCCTATGAGTTCTACAGGCTATTTTATGGTATCCAATATTTACATCTTTTTTAACAGTCAAGGAGAAATATTCTCGGACTTCAGCCTCATATGTAATGATACAAAAAGGAAAACAGTAAATATGGTATAATTTGAAGAAAACTTTTGGGACAATATCTATGTGTTGAAGAGCGTAATCTTTTTCTATTATTTTGTATAACAAAATGGGGATGAGCTTCTTTCTTTCGCATAGTGATTATTTGACTAAGGGAATTATTAAAAGAAATTATAGAGTGCATTATGAATCCATTGACCCTTATATATCTTCTTATTCTAGTCATATCTTCATAGAAACTGTAATATAGTGCAAGGTAATTTATTTATAACACGCTAGCCACTTAGAGTCATACCATTTGTATGTAAACGTCTTTATAAAAAATAAAAGGTGAGATCCTTTGTGATTATTCTCTCATTTTCTACACTAATTTTTGAGCTCCTCATTTTTCATTTCTGCCTACTTCTCATCAATCTCCTCATAGTGGGGATTCAACTTGAAGCTGATATAATTCTAGGACTGTGAGGTCCAGAGACAAGTGGCATATTAATGCAACATCTGGACTAGGTTTCTTCAAGTAGTAACAACCTCTGGAAGTTTCACTTCTTTTTTTCTTATTTTTCAAGATAGGGTCTTACTCTAGTCCAGGCTGACCTGGAACTCACTATGCAGTCTCACGGTGGCCTTGAACTTACGACGATCCACCTTCTTCTGCCTCCTTCCACGTGCTCAGATTAAAGGCATGCGCCACCACACCCTGCTACTGGAAATTTCACTTCTTAATGCATGTGTATACTTTCTCCAACATGATAAAAGCTAACGAATGATACTTGATGCTTCTTTTCATTTATATTTTTACAGCTTAATATTTTAGGTCCAGAGTTATTTTGTTTCCTAGCTTCTTAAGGAGTACACAGAGACCTTTTATGTAGGCTTCCCCACAATGTGGTCTCTGCTGTAGCAATCTTAACCATTATTATTCCTCATTATTTTTCTTCTCATTATTTACCTTGGAGAGATTTCTTTTATACATTTTCACTCTTTTATGTAACAGTTTCTATAGCTGAATGAATAAGATGAAGGTCCTTGTTCTGCTCATGACTGCTAAATTATCCTACTGATCGAGGACCCAGGAGCTTTGTACACTCTCAGTTTTTCTCATTTTATAATCTTGGTTAGAAATAAAACAGTAATTTTAAATCATAAAAGAAAAAAATGCTTCCTTTTTCCAATCCATGATTATAACTTGAAGAGATCAAGTTTTGCTTCTGGAGTCACAACTTTGGACCAACAAATATTAACATTTACAATTAGCAAATAGGTATTGTCAGATTTGGTAAATATTTATTAAGCCCCAAATAAGAAACATAAATTTACAGTATTAAAAGATAATGATTAAAATGTACAAAATTATTATTTCTCAGAGCTTTTATTCTAAAGGGAGAAGAAAACAATAACCACACTAGACAGAGAAATTTATTGTGTGACAATTAGACAATCTGTGCCTCACCTCCCTAGACTCCCTTACCCTTCATTTTTATGTCATATAGCACTTTTATTTTCTAAATAGTCTGATTCAAAGATGAACAATTCACTTGTGCTTGTGTATATGAGTGTATTTTAAGGAATAATTTTATCATAGGTCAAACCTTCTTGTCTAGTACTTCTAGCTCTTGTCACAACTTATGAATTCAATGAAATCTATACTAATAAGTGAGGTAAATAAATTCACATTAATGCAGCATTATTCATCGATTCAACAAATCCTTTTTGAACAATTAATTCTGTCTAGACATTAGGTATTCAAAGCACCAAATTCTCTGGTCTCATGGAGCGAAAGAACCAACAATAATTATTTTAGAAGGTAATAAGTAAAAGTGCAAAAAAGACAAAAAAAACTAAATAGGATAAATGGGAGATATAGTTAATTTAAATTACATAACTATACAATATCAGGGGTCCTAAGTCAACTTGGCAACCATTACTTTGGATGTGCCAGTGAAGGTGTTTTCAGAGGACACACCATCAAATGGCTGGTTTCTTATTTAGCTCAAAGAAGGAAAGAAGTTCCTCTCTCTCCTGGTACTGGAATAACTGTTTCTACTTGTCTTGGATATCATAACTCCAGAATCATGGTAGTATAACATATAAACCAATGACCTTAGATTCTTCAACTTTTAATCCTAGACTGAGAATACAGAATGTTTCCTCTTGGACTCTCTCTTTCCAAGGCTTTCTGACTTGATCTGAATCTCTTCAGCCAGAATCTGTAGGACTTCTCAGCCTCCATTATTGCAGGAGCCAATTCCCCTTCTCATACCTGACTTTACACATCCAGCTGTTTCTGCCAATCTAAAGAACCTTGACTAGAACAGGAAGAATATGAAAGCTGAGCATAGAGTACCTTGATTTTAGAGGACATCTAGGGTGTTACTCAAAGGTAGCCATTTGATAAAATACATGCATGGCTATCTACAGGCAAATATTTTTGCTATTGTTTTTCTATCTGTGGAATAAACATTACCACAATGGCACATTTTCACAGCATACACTTTCATACTATGAGTAGTATCATGCTTTGAGATTAGTTGGTCCTGTAAATATACTTACCCCAACCAACTATTTTCCATTTTTCTATTGATATATTTCTATTTAACATATTTACTTTCCTCCCCTACAATCTAGCATCTTTTGATATTCTCAGAATACTACATGTAAATGAATCCATCCAGGGATACATTTCATATGCATTCCAATATGCATTTTAGCAAAGATGAAAACATGGACAATGGATAAAAATGCTCAGGTTATGAATATTTAATGTAATAGCTGACATACCTGGATTATACAACCAATGCATATGATATAATAACAACATTATGTTGAATAACGGAACAAATCACCTTCAATTGAGTGAACTCTTACTAGATGTACTGAGGCAGATAGTGTATCTCTATGATTTGTGTTGTGAAGAAAACTCTGTCTATGTTGGTCATATCTACTCAATTTATGGAATGCCAAAGCTCTCATGATCAAGGAAATCTGCAACATGGAAGTCAGGGTACAGAGCAAGCACTCACAGAGTAGAACAGAGATAGTTCAAACTTGCAATTATCTCACCTGTAATTAATATCTAGAGATGTCTATAGTGGGAGCAGGTCTCAGTCAGGAAGTCAGGCTCTCAATGACCTACAAGAAAGTAAGTGGCAGAAAGGAATCTCAATGAGAAATCAACCAGCCATATGTTTCCAGAGTCAGGCTGTCATAACAATACAGTCTTCTACCTTAGAATTTACTGGACTCTGTCTTTGAGGAAGGGCTTCACTATCCTGCTTACTAAAATGGAAATAGCCATAGGGATGCATGAAGACAAATAGGCTAAATTGAGGGCCTCACCATGGAGAGTACTGCTTGCTGCTAGCTCAGGGCCCTCAGATTCTTCAATCTGTTCTCTCCTTCTTTCTGTGCAGCTCTTTTCCACCCTTCCACATTAATAAGAGAACTACGTAGTACAATTCTTTAAGGTAGAAAATGTTTTGGATTGGAAAGTATTTTGCCTACTTTTGAATTATTTTGGAAGCTCCAAAGAACTTTGTCCACATTGACATATGCATATGTTAGAATCATGAAACCATTTGAAAATATACCAAAAGTTGTCATTATTTAAAAGCATCAAAAATTTGTCTGAACTTAATGCAACATGATACAGTGTTTAATCCTGAAGCAGAATTCAAAGACATTGGAAGCAAGAGTTTATTGGAAATTTTGCATTCTGTTTATAGGATAGCTATTATTTTAACTTCTTTTCATGATGATAAAAGGACACATAAACTTATCTGCAGGAAACAGACTGCTCATTTCAGAATTCCTTCTCACATCTCACAGTGTAATCATCTAAAACCAAGATGCAGTTATGCAGAACGCAGATGAAGCTTCACTCCGTATTACAATGCCGTGAGTGAAGGGTGTTGGGCAGGAGACCGTTAGAAGATAAAGCTATTATCCTTTCTACTAAGAACATTGAAATTTTATTTTTTAAATTTAACTCTCGATAGGATAATATAAAATTCAATCATAGCAGAGATTCCTATTAAAATTTTAACCATTTTTTGATGTACCATGAATCTATAGTAGACAAATCTTGAAAAGTTAGCTCAAGGTCAAAATACTTGTTATAAGGAAATAAAGAGGAAAAATGAGTGGTCCAATGTAATGTCTGATAGGATAAACTTAGTTAAAGTGTATATAAAGAAATCTAGTAGACTCACTCTTTGAGAGATATTTCATGCAGATTTTATACAAAGTGCATGGAATATTGAAAAATAAGAAGTCTGAGTGAACAAAGAAAGTACCCTGTGGGGAAAAGAAGTTTATCTTACCTAAGTTATTTCTCTCCTGATGACTCCATGTTAAAACATTGCCTTGAAAACATATTGATTTGTTTAACTTTTAGAATTCAACATCTGGGCACAAGACCAAGACTGAAATGAAAATGGTTGTTCTTCAACTTCCCAGGTAAAACAAAGCTTGACTTGGTATAGCTACTATTTCTAAAAGAAAGAAAGAAAGAAAGAAAGAAAGAAAGAAAGAAAGAAAGAAAGAAAGAAAGAAAGAAAGAAAGAAAACATAAGAAGAAAGAAAAATAGAAGAAACACAGACATAAATATTCTCTGAATGTAATATTTTAGGATTCACAGAGATTTAATCTCTTAAGGAGTGTCACTATCTATTTTTTTTTTTTCAATGTGACATTGGCCAGACTGAAGGAAGCACCTTATAGTGAATGTAGGGCTTACAAAGAATAAGAATTCAAATAACATTTGTTGTCCCAAGAATTCACATTTGATTGTCTGAAAAATAGTGAGCCAATTAGACAAGTTTTAAAGAAATGATTAAAAATGGGAAGAATTCTAAATGTTACATTTCTGTGAATGTTGTATAAATAAATATAATTATGAAGTATACCTGCAACCCCACTGAGAAGGGTTCCCAGTGGAATGGGGGTAGGGATGAGGGAAAAGTGGGTAGCCACCATGATGTATCCATACAAAATATGTTATAAATAATAATAATAATAATAATAATAAATTTAAAATACAAAGAATAAATACAGTCAATCCCCATGACACATATCCATGTGTATGTTCTCTTTTCAAATGTACATTTCTCTATAATACCTTTAAAAGTAGTCAATAGCTTTATTGATTATTTGTAAGCAGAAAGGAGAAAGAGTATTGGGCATGCCAGGGCCTCCTGCCATTGCAACCAAACTCCATATGCATGCTTCTCTCTGGGCATCTGGCTCAGTGTGTGTACTGGAGAATTTAATCTAAACCATCAGGTTTTGCAAGAAAGCTCCTTTAGCTACTGAACCCTTTTTATATGTATGTTTCTATGTAAACACTTTATTCACATTATGCCAAAGTATGTATCAATGTGGTGGATGAGGCTGTCCTTGGAAAGTTCATAGCAATGGTTCTGTATTTACAAGGTAATACTTGAACTATGCATACATATTTACTCCCTTACATTTCCTTTTGTATTCAAATAAACTTTCCAAATCAAGAGATCAAACCAGGGTATGTCTCTATTGACTCATGAAAGTCTTCTGTCCCCACTGTCCTGTTTTAATAATCCAACAGTGGACAGCTACAGCCTCCTAAACATGCTCAGCTGGTAACCTTGTGCCTTATTTTTCTTGAATTCTTTTTAATCTTGGACAATGACTGCTTCCAGGTTTGGAGGTAGGCTTTTCCCATGATGTCACTGAACTCTCATTTTGAAGGGTCCTCTATTACATGAATATGTTCTAGTTTCTGAATTTTCTTGCTGACAGCTAATTCGGTAAGTTTATATAGTTATCTTTTAAAAATATATTTTATTTATTTAAGAGAGAGAAAGAGGCAGAGAGAGGGAGGGAGGGAGAGCATGGGCACACCAGGGCCTCCAGCCACTGCAAATGAACTCCAGATGCATGTGCCCCTTGTGCATCTGGCTTACGTGGGTCCTGGAGAAATGAACCGGGATCCTTTGGCTTTGCAGGCAAACGACGTAACTGCTAAGCCATCTTTCCAGCACTATAGTCAACTTTTAAACTAGCCACCAAAACAGAGTATCTTGAAACTGGGTTTATATCAGATTTATATTTAATTATCAAATTGTTCCTTTTATATATTATCCAAGTGTCATTTAATATTTAAAGTTAAAATTGAATCTACCATTTTCATCATCATTCAGTCATTCTTCAAAGCACACAGATCATCATAGTATCTTAAGCACTTCTTAATCATCCACCTATTTTAGTTAAAGTCAAAACCATCCTCTTCTTTGGCCTTCAGTGCACTGTTTTACTGGAAAGCAGCTTCCTCTCACCTGGATTAGTGCCACAGTCTCCTTCCTAAGCTGGCTCTTCCATACATCTCAAATTGACCTTGAGCATGTATGCCAAGATCTTAGAGCTAATCATAATTCAAACTAAATCATACTTAGGTTTTAATACTTTAATGTCTCTAAGTTCATTTTAATTATAAGATAAAATTCAAGCTTCTCCACAAAGTATATAAAACTCTCAGTTAAGTTGCACTGTATGATATAATTTCCACTAAATGCTTTCTCTTAAATGTTATGCTCCAACAGTCTGGAGTCAGATATAGTTCCCGTATAGCATTCTTTGCCATACCTCTGTGATCTCATGTGTGTGTGTGAGAGAGAGAGATATGCATGTTTGTCAATGTGTGTGGGCCCATTTGTGTGCACCTGCAGAAATAAGACATTGAGTATCATGCTTGATCTCTCACCACCTTATTTACAAAGACAGGGCCTCTCACTTGAACCCCAGTCTTTTTGATTCAGCTAATCTATCTAACCAGCTTGCCCTGAGGTCCCCTAACTCAGTCTCTTGAGTGCTGGGATTAAGGCTCACTGCCACGTACAACACAATTGCTTTATTCAGGGAGCATCACTCCAGCCCCACCTCTGTGGTCTTTAAGTGAATACTGTTTCTACTTGTAAAATCATGCTATGTTTTCATAGCATGGATACTTCGTATTTACTTCTAAATTTAAATCATATAAAACAATCTGAAACTTTTACCAACTTCAGCCCCATCTCTGTCATCATCCCATCCTTGAAGTTAGTCATTTACCTACAATGTATGCCAGTACAATCTGTGCCTCATTTTGATATTTAGTGTACTTTCTATATTTTATCACCTCATGTTATTCTTTGCCTGACAAGAATGTCTCACCCTACAGAATAAGTACCTGAGAAGTTTAAGTTTTACATCCTGAACTCATTGCTCTTTTAATCCCATTGCACTAAGACAGACATTCAACAATTATTGTAACATGGAATTATACTAGACAATACCAGATAACCCGAGGGAGTAGAATGAAAACTGAATGAGACTTGCTGTCACTGGTTCATAAGTAATTTGATCATGACTATATAACAGTATGTTAAGACAGACCTTGGGCTTCCTCCTAGTTCTACCATTTATATATGGAGTGGGGTTAGGGGTCTGGAATGTAAGGGAGTAAATATGTAGGGATCTGGAATCACAATAGGTAATGTTAAGTCATAGCCCCACAATGAATAGTTGAAGCAGTAGATAATAAAAAAAAAAAACATAAACACACACACACACACACACACACACACACGCACACACACACACACGGACACACACAAACCCAGACACACACAGAAAAACACAGACACATATAGACATAAACATACACATGTGTAACAAATGGACTGCTTTTCCCAAGCAAAGCATTTAGAACACACTGTTTATGTAGGTTTCACTTTTTGAGATACAGCATCATAATGAGCAGATTTCTTTGTCCTTCACAATTTCATGTATAGAGGACCTGCTAAGACTGTTAACATTTACAACCACGGCATACCATATTTTAGTAGTAAAAATCAATTATCTTTGCACTTAAAGATGTGACGATTTCACTCTTTCATATAAGCTAGATTTTGAGGTGTTTAAGGTAGTTTTTAAGTGAATAAAAAAAACAAAAGCATTGCAGTAGTTTAGGGCATTAGCTTCCAGAGTCTGCCAGCCTAGGTTCAATTTATAGAGCACCCATATATGAGCCAGATGCAAAGGGTTGCACAAGCATCTGGCAGCAAGAGCCCCTCACGCACGCGAGCGTGCACACACACACACACACACACTTGCAAATGAATACATAAAGTATTTTTAACATTTTATTTTATTTATTTACTATTATTATTATTTTTAGTTTTCTATTCTGAAAGTACAGGTAGTTTGGCACCATTATTAGGCTCATCCATGACCTACTCCCTCACCATTAGCCCCTCCTTGTTGAGGTATATGGGTCGTGCATTGTGGAGTTAGCCCACAGTTATTGGACCAATAAATGTCTCTGTATATCATGAAAAAACCATGTGGCTCTGACATTCTATCCCCCCCCACCCCCTTCTGAAAAATTTCCCTGAGACAGGTTGGGTTCATTTTTGGTCTGCTTCAGTGATGAGGTGTTGGGGGTCTCTAGGGCTCTGGCTCTCTGATTTGGTAGGAGTTGATTTTTCTCTGTGTTGATCTCCTTCCTCCTGGTGCTGGTATCCAGTTCATCAGGAAAACAGCACCCTTGCTTGTTTCGCCAATTTTCCTTAGTTTCAGCTGGGGCCCTTTTGAGGTATGATGGGGTGGCTCTTTCCTTAGGATCTGCATCTATCTGAAAAAGAGAAGCAGATTCTCCAAAGGAGAGTAAGTTAGCACCAGGACAAATGAGATAACCCTTACTTTTTTCATAGAGCGTTTAATAGGTGTAGGCCCTCTTGTAGACCATGATTGATGGTAGCTTGATATTGGAGAGTGGGCTTATGTTTGGATATGGTTCTGACTTGTTTCCCTGCTCCAGCTATGGGTCCTGTACAACTGAGGGGATCAGTTAGCTGAATCAAGAGCAGTTGGTTCCCCACCATGGCTGTGTGCCACTATTGCACTTGTGTGGGCATCACACCAGGTTATTTGCTGCTAAGTAGGTTGGACCATGAGTTGCTTGGACAGATATTGGTCATTTCCCCCAGTTGCCATGTAGCACCTTCTGGCCCTAGACACGCTTACTGTCTGGGGACTGACTCTCTCCTGGCTTCCAGACATGCCATTCCATTTTACGTGTCAGCTGCATATGGTGTCTTCAACAATAGGGTCTTACCACTAACCTTTGGTGGGTCATCAAGTACTCTGACAGAAATCTGTCATTCTTTTAGGAAACCTTGTAGGTTTCTCTGATCAAAAGCTCATTGTGGGTGATAGCCCCATTCTGGTACTGGGCGTTACAGGTCAGTGTTCCCTAAGAAAAAGGAAAAAAAGTAACTAATATATAGGAGTTAGACAGGAGAGAGAGAAGGGGAGAGGGAGAGGGAGGGAGGGAAGATGTAGAGGATTTAGGTTAGACTTGATCCTACCTTCTCCAGTGTCTTGTGGTTCAAGTGTTTCCTGTAAGGGCCTGGTGAAGGTTCAGCCATTTGGTCTGCATTTTAGGATGTATCATTTTATGATGCCATTGCTGTTTGGGTCTAGATTAGTGTTTCCTACCCTTTGATGCTCTCCCCTCCCTCCCCATCCCTCCTAGTGTCTGGTGCATGAGATGATTTCTGGGTATGTAATGTATCTTGGGTAGATTCAGGTTAGGTGCTGTAGATGAGTTCTTTGTAGATTCTAGAGATCAGGCCTCTATCAGTTGGATAACCCACAAATATTTTCTCCCATTCTGTGGGTAATATATTGGCTTTGCTTATTGTATGTTTGTCTGTAAAGAAACTCTTCAGCTTCATATGATCCCATTGGTTTAGTGACTGCTTAAGTTCGTGAGCTACTGAGGTTTTGTTCAGGATGTCTTTTTCCATTCCTATATCATGAAAAGTACTTCATAAATTTTCTTCCAGTAGTATTCAAGTTTCTGGTCTTATATTGAGGTCTTTGATCCATTTGGATTTGAGTGTAGTGCATGGTGAAATGTGTGGATCTAGTTTCAGTTCCGTGCATGTGGTTAATCACCTTCCGGTGTTTTGGGATGGAGTCTCTCAGGTCTCTTACATATATAATCATGTCATCAGTGAATAGAGCTAACTTAACTTCTTCCTTTCCTAATTATTTCCCTTTCATTTCCTTCTGTCTTATTGCTTGAGCTAGGACTTCTAGTAATATATTGAAAAGCAGAGGAAAAGAAAGGACAACCCTGTCTTGTTCCTGATGTTAATGGGAATTCCTCCAGTCTCTCCCCATTAAGTATTATTTGGGCCTTCAGAGCTTTGTATATTGCCTTTATTATGTTATGATATGTACCAACTATGCCAATTCTCTCCAATGTTTCAATCATGAAGTGATGTTTTATCTTGTCAAAGGCCTTTTCTGCATCTATTGAAATGATCATGTGGTTTTTATGTTTAACCTTGTTTATGTGGTGTATTACATTGACAGATTTCCGTATGTTGAACCACCCTTGTGTTCCTGGGATGAATCCCACTTGGTAAAGTTCGATGATGCTTTTTTTTTTTTTAAAAATTTTTATTTATTTATTTATTTGAGAGCAACAGACACAGAGAGAAGGACAGAGAGAGGGAGAGAGAGAGAATGGGCGGGCCAGGGCTTCCAGCCTCTGCAAACGAACTCCAGACGGGTGCGCCCCCTTGTGCATCTGGCTAACATGGGACCTGGGGAACCGAGCCTCGAACCGGGGTCCTTAGGCTTCACAGGCAAGCGCTTAACCACTAAGCCATCTCTCCAGCCCGCGATGATGCTTTTGATGTGCTGTTGGATTCGGTTTGCAAGGATTTTGTTTAGGATTTTTGCATCTAAGTTCATTAGGGAAATAGGCCAGTAGTTTTCTTTTCTTGTGTCATCTCTGCCTGGTTTTGGAATTAGGGTGATACTAGCTTCATAAAAGGAGTCGGGTAGCTTTCCTTGTTCTTCAATTGTGTGGCACATTTTAAGGAACATTTATTTGAGTTCTTCCATGAAGGTTTGATAGAATTCAGCTGAGAAGTCATCTGGTTCTGGACTCTTCTTTTGGGGGAGGTTTTTTATTACTTTTTCAATCTCCATGAATGTGATGGGTTCATTGAGGTGATTAATCTGCTCTGAATTCAGCTTTGATAGATGGTATGTGTCCAGGACTTCATCCATTTCCTCCACATTATCCAGTTTTGTGGAGTAGAGGTTTTTGAAATAAGTCCTGATGTTTCTCCCAATATCACTTATATCTGTTGTGATCTCTCCTTTTTCATTTTGAATTTTGTTAATTTGAAGCCTCTCCTTTTTTTGCTTGATCAAATTGGCCAGGGGTTTGTCAATCTTGTTTATTTTTTCAAAGAACCAGCTCTTTGTTTTGTCAATTGTCTTAATTGTTTTCTTGGTTTCCAATTCATTAATTTCTGCTCTGATTTTAATTATTTCCTTCCTCTGGAGCTCTTTAGGTTTGATTTTTCTTGTTTTTCCAGTGCCTTTAGGTGGATGGTTAGATTATTGATTTTGGATCTTTCTGTCTTTTTTATGAAGGCATTGAGTGCTATGAATTTTCTCCTGAGGACTGCCTTCATTGTGTCCCATAAGTTTTGGTATGATGTGTTCTCATTGTCATTCAATTCCAGGAATTTTGCAATTTCAGTTTTTATTTCATCCACTATCCATTTATTGTTTAAACATGTGCTGTTCAGTTTCCAGGTGCCGTTGGGATTCTTGGGGGTCTTTTGTTGTTGATTTCTAGCATATATTGCATTGTGATCTGATATCATGCAGGGAATTATGTCGATTTTCCTAAATATGTGGAGGCAGTCTTTGTGACCTAGTGTATGGTCTATTTTAGAAAATGTTCCACTGGCTGCTGAAAAGAATGTGTAGTCTGTGGATTTGGGATGGAAAGTTCTGTAGATGTCTGTTAGGTCTAAGTGCTCTATGGTTTTGTTGAGCTCTCTTACTTCCCTGTTGAGTTTCTGTTTGAATGATCTGTCTATTACTGATAATGGTGTATTAAACTCCCCATCTATAATGGTGTTGGTGGTTATTTCTGTTTTATTGTCAAGTAGGTTTTGTTTTATGAACTGTGGTGCCCCTGTGTTTGGTGCATACAAATTTATGATTGTAATATCCTCTTGATGGATCATTCCCTTGATGAGTAGGAAATAGCCTTCTTTGTCTTTTTTGATTATATTTGGTTTGAAGTCAATTTTATCAGATATTAATTTAGCTACACCTGCTTGTTTCTTATTCCCATTTGCTTGGAATATTGTCTTCCACTCCTTTATCCTGAGGAGGTGTCTGTCTTTAGTGGTGAGGTGGGTTTCTTGAAGGCAACAGATTGAGGGGTCTAATTTATTTATTTATTTATTTATTTGAGAGCGACAGACACAAACAGAAAGACAGATAGAGGGAGAGAGAGAGAATGGGCACACCAGGGCTTCCAGCCTCTGCAAACGAACTCCAGACGTGTGCATCTCCTTGTGCATCTGGCTAAAGTTGGACCTGGGGAACCAAGCCTCGAACCGGGGTCCTTAGGCTTCACAGGCAAGCACTTAACCGCTAAGCCATCTCTCCAGCCCGGGGTCTAATTTTAGCTTGTGTCTCTTGATGGGTGAATTAGGTCCATTAATATTTAGGGTAATGACTGTGAGGTTTGATTTGATCCCCACCATATTGTGGTAGTAGATGTGTGTTGGTGTTTTCATGGGCTTTGAAATTTTTTGTGCCTACTCTGGGTTTGGTTGTTGTGATCTGCTTCTTGTAGGCATTTGAGTTTGGTTATTTGTTTCTTTTTTGTAGAGAATTTCCTGAAATACTCTCTGTGGGTTTGGTTTTGTGTTCATATAATTGTAAAGCTGAGTTTTGTCATGGAAAGCTTTTCTTTCACCATCTATTATGAGGGATACTTTGGCCGGGTAGAGTAGTTTGGGTTGGAATCCATAGGTTCTTAGACTTTGGAGAGTTTCACTCCAGGACCTTCTAGCTTTCAGGGTTTCCATTGAGAAGTCTGAAGTAATTCTGATGGGGTTTCCTTTGAAAGTGGTGCACTGTTTTTCCCTAGCTACTTTTAGGGTTTTCTCTTTGGTGTCAATGTTTCAAGTCTAATGACAATATGTCTTGGAGTGTTTCGCCTTTGGTCCAGTCTGTTTGGAGTTCTGTTGGCTTCTTGTATCTTGATGGGCCTTTCTTTTAAGAGACGGGGAAAGTTTTCTTCAATTATTTTGTTAAATAAGATCTCCATGCCTTTGGTCTGAAATTCTTCTCCTTCTGGTATTCCAGTGATTCTGATATTAGGACGTTTAAGTGTATCCCACAATTCCCTCGTGTTCTGTTTGCAGGAACTTTTGAACTTACTGAAGTTTTTGAACTCTTGAACTGTTTCTTCCATCCTGTCTTCCAGATCAAAGTTTCTATCTTCCACTTCACTGACTCTGTTCTTGAGGGCCTCTAGAGAGTTTTGGCTTGTTTAATTAAGTTTGCATTTTCTACTACTCCTCTATGTATCACTTCCATTGCTTTGTCAAACTCCCTTTTCATATCATTTTCTGATTTTCTTGATGATTCTTGGAATTTATCACTGCATTTCTTTATGTCTTCATTTAGTATGGCCAACTGATTTTTAAGGTCCTCTTTTTTTTTTTTTTTTCACTCTCCCTCAAACTCAAACCTCTCTTTTAACTCCTTCCAATCTCTTATCAATTTGTTCTAGCTTAGTGATAGTAGCATCCACACTATTATCAGTCCTTTGCTGGTTTCCTACAAGTTCTATCACTAGGTCAGTCAGGGTTGCATTGCTCATAACTTCAATTTGATGTTCTGATCCTAATAACTCTTCTATGTTTTGTTTAGATGCATTGATTGTAGGACAGGGTGGTCTAACTAGGTTTTCTTGCATTTGATTTTTCATGTTTTTTCTTTTGTGCTGTGGTCTGCCCATGACATTGTATGGGCAGGTAGGTGGGTGGATCAGCCTGGGCTCTAGCGCAATGGGAATCTGAGGTAGTCTGGGGCAGTTGTCAGGCAGCCTGGGCTTTGGCTCCCACTTGCCAAAGCCGCTTATCTACTGCCTGACAGGGGCGCCAAAGTTGCCTGAATTCTGAAGCGGTAAATGTGCCAAAGCTGCCTGCCTTCAAGCTTGGAGGAGGACTGAGTTACAAAGCCCTGAAGCAGCCCAAACTCTGGCTGGGAACCATGGGTCACGGAAACAGTCTGCCTCCCCCACCACAGGAGAATGCGGGATGCAGGGCAGATAGGTAGGAGAGGGCACATGAGCTGGTGCAAGCGAGAGACACTCTGGGCTAGTGTGGCAATTGCTGTGGGACTGGGCTCGCTGAACAGTAGTGTGGGCAAGTGTGCAGAGCGGTTTAAGCTTCTGCACGCAGGGATCTATCTGTGTGCATGATCTGGGCATGGAAGCAGGTGCGGAGGTGGCAGAGGGGTGCCGGACCAGTGGGTCATGGTCCCGGTGGAGCGGCAGAGGGGCTTCCAGGACACAGTGGCAGGGTGTGAAGGCTATTTAGTGTTAGGGGTGGTCTACTGGCCCAGGAGGGGATCCATGATTCACTGTTCCCTCCCCTCTGTGACCTCCCAGTGATAAGAAGTCCCAGAAAACCCTTAATGTCTTGCCTTTCCCTGGTGTTTGTAGGGCAGCTGGGCAGTCGCCATCTTGCCCAGAAGTCCATTTTTAACGTTTTAATTTACTTATTTTCAAACAGAGAGAAAGATAGATAATGGATGTACCAGGATCTCCAACTGCTGAAAATCTACTCCAGATACATACACCATTTTTTGCATCTGGCTTTATGTGGGTACTAAGGAACTAAATCTGGGTCATTAGGCTTTGCATGCGAATGTCTTAACTGTTGAGGCATTTCTCCAATTCCCATAAATCTATTTTTTAAGACTTATGATTAATTCATTAAATATAATCTTTCAAAAAGGAAGGGAAGGGAGAGGGGGAGGGACAAGCTTATTCCCTAAGTAAATTTATATAAGATGGAAAGGGAAAACCAAAATTGAAAATAGCTAGGAAACTATATAAAGCCAGGTTTTTCTTGTGCAGCTAGCTTTCACAGAACTCAGGGCTTTAGGTTGATTCATTTCCTGTGTTCTTTCTGAGTCCAATAAGCCAGTTAATTTACTACAAGGTAATTCTCAATTCTCAGCTTGAGAAAAATGGTAAGGCTCCTAAGAGACAATTCCCTCTTCAATGGGCAAAGCCAGTTGTCCTCAAAGGGTGAGTTTGCTGGGTCAAACACAGTGACAGATCATGGAACTCACAGAGCGTAGTCTGTTGTTTGATATTCCCTGTAAATGCGGGTAGTCATACAGTGTCCTTGAGGCTTTAACCATCTCTGAGCATTGTCCACAGGCAGCTTAGTCCATCAGAGGTCCAGGAGAAACTTCCTAACCTGAGCCGGGTACCGTGGTTTCAGGTAATGGCCCAATTCCTCCTTACTGACCCACACATGCTGGCTCTTCTTCCCAGCCTGGGAAAAGTCTCCAGTTAGCAGCAATGCTTTGAAGAAGAACACTTTAGCTCCAAGGTTACTCTCTGTCCTCATTGCCTAGGGAAACTTGAACTTGTAGTAGCCACAAGGTGTATTTCCTAGGAACTTGGCTTTCATGTTGTTCTCTGAGAGAGTGGCCAGGGTTCGCTCAGCTGTCCCTTGGAGGGTCTCCCCAGGCTGCCATTCCACTTGAGGCAGAAGCCAAACATCATGGTCTCCAAGCTTCTCTTTGACTAGCAGGACAAGGTTCGTATCTAATTTCCAGTGCAGTGAGGTTTGGTCATTCTTTTTATCAGCCTCTGTTACATGAGCACCCAGTTTGAACTGTTGGAATGTCTGATCCCACATATCTTCCAAATCTTGAACACGCATAATATCTTTTTCATCTTGTTCATCATCAAAGAGGTCAGTTTTCTTCTTTGCCAGTCTCTGGGCTTCATCCAGAGCACGAAGCTCATGGTCTGAATACAGGCTTTTCTGTTTCAATCTGCTGTAGTAGGTTGGCCATCTCCTCCTGCAGTGGGGTGAGAGGCTTGGGGATGAGCGGTGGGCACTGCAGACACAAGGCGCCCAACAAGCGCCATGGGGACCGGCTGCCGGAGGGTTCGGCCTAAAGAGCCAGGCAGTGGGAACCCAGGCCACCTCCCTGCAGCCTGTCCCAACGCCGCCAGCCGCCAGCACGCACCCTTAACAAAGTGGCCCTCACGGCCATAAATCTATTTTTGATAACACTGCAGTTTGCCCAAAGTAGAGATGATAATGGAGACTGCATTCCCACTAGGAGAATACACAGATATAGGTATGTGAGGAATAAAACAACTGCATTTTAGGAATTAATTGTTTGTGGCCACAGACATTGCTCAGCAGTTAAGGATGCTAACTTGGAAAGTCTCCAGTCCCAGGACTGATTGCCCAGTGTCCATGTCAATCCAGGTTTACAGAATGAAATATGAGGGACTGAAGAGATGGCTTAGTTGTTAAATGCTTGCCTATAAAGCCTAAGGATCCTGGTTTGAGGCTTGATTCCCTAGGACCCACATTAGCCAGATGCACGAAGGGGAGCACACATCTGGAGTTTGTTTGCAGTGGCTGGAGGCCCTGGTGCATCCATTCCCTCTCTCTTTATATATATATATATTATATATATTATATATATGCCTCTTTCTCTTGTCTGTTGCTCTCAAATAAATAAATAAATATAAATGAAAAAATTAAAAAATAATGAAGTATGGGAATGAGTTTGATTGCACCAGCAAGAGTTTCTGGAAGATATTTTGAGATATCTATAAAACATTATCTTGCATACATAATGAGACAACTGACAGTTCAATGTTCCCCAACTCAGCAATTCCTTTCCTGGATGTCAGTGTGTACAGAACATTATCGTCACAGGTTCCATTTCACAGATTCATTTAGAAAAATGGGCAATCTTATCAATTGGCCATGAAAATATCTTGGTTTTGTAAAATTAACCAGAATGCCTACTTATCATATGCAAGTGAGATGCCTAGAATGTAACAATTTTAGTGAATGTACTGGAAAACTTTTAGCTAATAAAGTGCTGAAATTATGATGAATCCATTGTTTGTGACCTATAAATACCCATGTTATATAAGCTGTCAAAAAACCATAAGCATAGTTTTCTGTAGGCTTATTTAGCAGACTAAGAGAAAGTATTTAAAATCATGCCATTATGTGTTGATACTCCCATGGCGATAATAGTGAATATGAAGTCACAGAGCCAAAAATTCAAAATATCATCTCAACTGGATGTGGTGGTGCATGCCTTTAATCCCAGCACTCAGAAGGCAGAGATAGGAGTATCATTATGAGTTGGAGGCCACCCTGAGTCTACAATAGTGATTTCCATGTCAGCTTGGGCTGGAGAAAATCCCTACACCAACCCCCCCGCCCTCACACACTAAAGGTCTGAAGAAAGTTGAGATACAAATTGAAAAAATAAAATAAAATTGAAAAATAGCATTAATGACTCATGAAAGTTTGATTTTATTTATAAATAAAATTTCTAAACAATGGTTTGGCTTATTAACTTATAATAAGAGTATTGTCACAAAGAGACTGCAGTAGAAATTCTTTTACAAGGCCATGGAGGAAATGATATCTTTTATCTGAGGACTCCTTGATGTCATAAGGTACTCAGATCATCTTAGTGACTTCTCAAATAAATCCCATATATGTGTGGTGCCTCCACACTGACTCTTCAGTACACAGAGATCTATCGAACCCTCATCTAAGGGGTAAGGATCCTGATGATTATAGATGAGGGCACTGCTTTACTGAACAATCTTGAAGACCTAATTAATTGCTCTGAACTTTGGGTCTATGAAGCAAGATACTTTCTCACACATGTCAAAGCTGGATGAGAAATTAAATACTGACCATAGAAAGTAAAGGAACACAAGGAAACCTTTCCATAGAGCACCTAGTGTTGTTACCAGAGTTCAGTGTTAGTGTAGAGTGAAGTGACATTCTGCAGTGGTTGCCACCGAGATGAACCCACAAGGAAACACCTTGTTTTAGCCTTTCCATGTCATCATGGCTTCACGCCACACAACATATCTCATTGTAGAATTCCAGGCTGAAAATGTAACTTTCTTGAAAAAAAAGAAAAGAAAAAAGACTAACAAGTTCTGGCACTTAGTATTGTAAACAAAGAGATTACTATTGCTTGATATGCATGTCTACTGCCTATTATCTACCATCTGCCTAGTACTATTATCTGTCATCATAGGTCTGTATAACGTCTCCCCCTCCTGGCCATCTCCTACTATGTCCTCAGTAATACGGTTTTGAATGTTAAATTTGATAAGTGCTCTTTCAAGAGTTCATTTTCCTTGGCACTTCATATCTGGAACACTTCATTATTCTGGAACAGTCCTACATTTTGCATTATTTCAAACATATCCCCTGTCACTATCTGAAGTTGCTACCAGAGGTAAATCAAATTCTCTACATAGTTCTCTTTTAATAATTCCAATTTCCTTCAAATTTTTCTATATTTTGTGTTGTATTTCATACCCATTTTAGTGTATAATTTTGAAAAAAAAAATGTCATGTTCTTTTTTAAAATTTCAAGGGTGTATTTTTTTCTCCAACATTTTACCCCTATGTCTTAGTGGGTCTAATTCTCCTTGTATTGGTATACAGAGGATGTGAATTACAGTATTTTTAGAATTTTCTTATATTTGTTACATTGTGTTTGTTGTCACAGTTATTGCTTTAAAAACTCATTTATTGAGGTAAATAGTATGCCTGGAAAACTCTTTAAGGATAGGGGTTCTACATTTGAAGGGTGAGACAAAAGACCTCTTTGCAGGCCAATTTCCTTGGATCGTATATTATAAACTTACACACTGACATCTGTCTGTGGAGCTGGAAGCTCACTATACCATGTACTCCAAACACGGCTGTTTTCTGAGGATGGTTTGTATTTTCCTCACCCGTTCTAGGAATGATGGATGTACTAGATTTCTGAAGGGTGAATCATCTCTCCTCTCAGTACAATCTCTTCTTTGTGTGTTCTTCTTTCAAATCCCTTTCTCCTTTGACATTACTGATCACTCCTCTTGAATACCCTTACCTTTAACATTGTACTGAAATCCATCCTCAATTACTCTTTCTTATATATTAGCAGGTTTTTTAAAATTTTTATTATAATATCATTGGGTTTGGGTAAGAGAAGGTAAATGCATTTATTTTTTTTTTCTGTTTTATTTTATATAACTTATTGTTTTGAGACAGGATCTTCTTAAGGCTGAGTAGTCTAGGCCAACTAGGAACTAGCTTTCCTTCCTCAGTCTTTCAAAGGCTGGGATCAGAGGGCAAGTGCCACTGCTTGTGGCTGTTTACTTTTTTTCTAAAGAATGTACAGAATAAATCATTTTTCTCAGATGCATATTATTGAGCTTGGGGGATCTTATGAAAATATTTTCACAGAAATTACATAATATTTTTCTCATATTTTGGCAAAATTAATGTATTGGATGAGGCAGATAGTGATAGTACAAATTCTTAGAGGAATCGGTTCTCTGAGTGTCTCTAGGAATATGCAATCAATTGCATTCCTCCCCTTCCATATGCTTTCAGTTATATATAGAAGCACAAATTCTATACATCTGAAATGGCCAGATGGCAACTTCTTTCTTCATTATTGAAATGAGATGGGGAATACAAGAGTTCCCTGATGAAAACAGGCGGCAGTATTTTGTTTTAAAATGTATAGATTTAAAGTGAACACACGCTTGCTTTCATTTCATTTTTACATACCTGTTCCCATTTTCAGAGCTGCACTGACAACAAAAAGAAACAAACAGAAATCAGTAAGCTGGATTTTTAAGTTAAAAGTGAAGAGTTAAATAATATTAGCATAAATATTTGCAACTGCTACCTAAGAGAATTCTGATGTCTGCCTTCACTCTCTGTGTGAATTATTCTTGCATGGCATTTGTAATTGTTTCTGTCAGGAAAATGGAAACCTTGCAGATATTTACTAATGTGCCTTGGAAAGCATGTAACCTTGGAGATTTGTGTAATGTACCTTTGGAAATGGAAATTCTACTGATAGTTCATGAGCTAGCTCCATAGCTCATGATGGCTAAATTCTTCTTGAGGCAATATTTGTCCTTGAAAAAAACCTGTACTATTATTATTTTATTTATAAACAATAGAAGAACGTGGATAGTTAAAGATTACAAGATATGTTTATTAGAAAACTTCATGTGGATAGTGAAGTTAATATCTTTATACTCACAACTGTTCTTTCTTTTTACTGTATAAATAATGTCAAAATAGAGCCAGAAATGAACTGTGACTCAGCTCATCATTCTGCATAAGCTAGACTGCAACTATAGTATATGAAAATTAAGAGGTAGTATTGGTAGGAATTTGCTTTGGCAATATAAATAAAACCTACATTAAAGCCTTCTAACTAGCAGGATTTTTGAATAAATCCTGAAATAAATATATGCTCTAGACACTCGTAACAGATTTGATTTTTAATTTAATTAATTCATAGGAAGTAAAAAATGCTAAAAATAACTATTAGGCTTTTCAACATTTGAACCATAAGAAATTTGACAGTAAGAAAATATGGGTAATGAGAAAGGCAAGTTCTATGAATAAAAACATTATTCACATTATAATGCATACATGTATACATACATATATACATATATGTTAGCTATAAGACTCTAAAGCTCTGTTTATTATATTTTCTAAAATAACTCTCCTAAGGAGTTATTCAATCCTGACTTTCTTACCCTCAGAAGTTGAAAGACTAAATAAGCATGATTCCAAAGTTACTGATAGTATTGACAGGGCTGAAACCAGACAAAGACTACTCAGCCTTTCCAAGTGGGAAGACTGAGAAGGAGAGCGAAGGCCGTGGTCTTGTGGACAGGCGGCACTGGCACAGAGGCCCTGGGCTCCTCATGGCTTCCTCTTCTTACTGAGCTAGATATTGCTGCTCAATTGAAAAGATAAATAAAAATTAATTTCAAGTTGGTAAGAATGAAACTTGGTGCAAGCTTTTATTTTGGGAAGTTTCTTTAGAACTTGTCCATTTAAATCTATATTTTGTGATTTTGGGCACCCTGGATAGAAAAATGTAGTTTCCAAAGGGATGCCTCTGAGAGGGAGTCAGGGAGCTCTTTTAGACAGTCAGGATGACGGCCCCTGAAAGTAAGAAAGAGGAATGTCTTTGGGTCTCACCTTGCAGTCTGCATTTACTAGAAATCAAAGAATGATCTGGACCTAAAGGAGATCTGTTTTCCACAAACAACCAGGGGCCTTCCTGGGCGGTTGATCCCCTTTTATAATCTTGACATTGTTTGTGGTTGGTCAAGTTCAGCCCCTAGAACTTGGAGTCATGGCTAGCTTCTTCCAGAGATAGCCCTAGCCTAGACCAATCACCCCTCACTCTGGCTCACCTGAACCAGAAGGCTGGGCAGACCATCATAAGGTCATAAATACGTTTTCAAGTAGAGGCCAGGTCTCTGAGCCACCTGGCCATCTGGGACCCTCTAGGTTCTAGTGAGTTGCTCCTTGATTTGTCCCAGCTGGAGTGAGCCAAAGGGAAAAACCCCTAGCTCCTACTTTCTACATGGGCTCTTCTTCCATATGGCAACAGCATTTTTAACTTTCTTTTCTGTCCTTTTTATGGTTTTTGCAGGCCTACCACATGGGCTCTCATGCCATATGGGTGTATTCATTCTTTTCTTCATTCTGTCTTTCCCTAAATAAATATAATAATTTAATAATTATACTTCTTGCTCTTATTTTATTCAGCGCATTGATTAAAATTATACACAGACCTAGGGTTTAGGGTTCAAGGATTTCCTGAATCCCTAACACCACATTAAAACATGATATTTCTCTAGTTGGAGACTAGTTTGCATTTCAAGGCTCTTGAACATAGCCAGGCTTTCAAAGAACCAAGGAAGGATCTGGCAGGAATATCCAACACTCTCCATGCTTAGAAAGAAAAAAAAAAAAAAAAAAAAAAAAAAAAAAAGCACATTCCTGTAGGAATACTTGTCTCTTCAGATATCTGCTTCTTATCTCCAAATGCTAATGTGTCTTCTTGTGAACTGAAAGATGCAAGTAAACACTGATTTGACCAGATAAATCCTGTTCAGTTTTTCTATTTCCTTTTTTTCCTCTTTAAGACAATAAACAGCTTTAATCTCAGCGATTAAGAACTAACCCCATGCCAACATTAATGACTGACTGGCTTGACACAGATATTGGAATAGCTCATATGAAATATAGGATGATCTCAACTAACAGGGGCTTCTTAACAATTAAGCCTTTTTTTAACCTTACAGAGTAAGTTTAAACAGGAAAAAAAAATAATCACTTGGCAAGATTGCAACTTTGAATTATTTTTAGTCAAGTCACTTTGACATTGTCCTACTCCTTCTGAAACTTACATTTATGTTGGCTCTGTGTTACTCTGTTCACACCTACCTCACTTTTTTCCTCTGGCTAAGATGATGGAACACAATGCAAGTACTAGAAGAGTGGCAACACACACACCCACCCACACACATTGCTGCTTGACAAATAATGAGAATAAAATGACTTTAGAAGCCATTGAGGCCTCTCATATCTGTGGCTAAAAGTAAACATATGGGATAAGGGTGTTGTTCAGTGGTGTGCATGTGTTTAGTACACACACAAGGAAATCCCCATCAACACAAGTAGAAAAGTAGCAGAAAGAAGTACAGATTTTAGACATAAAGCGTGTCATTAATGTCACCATCTTTTAGTCTTACAGGCTATGTGTTCTAATATATGTGCTATTGAATTTAAGGCATGATATTAAGGGTTACAGAGAAGTAATAAAATTCTGGGGCTGGAGAGAGGGCTTAGCAGTTAAGCGCTTGCCTGTGAAGCATAAGGACCCTGTTTCGAGGCTCGACTCCCCAGGACCCACGTTAGCCAGATGCACAAGGGGGCGCACGCGTCTGGAGTTCCTTTGCAGTAGCTGGAAGCCCTGGCGCGCCCATTCTCTCTCTCTCTCTGCGTATTTCTCCCTCTCTCACTGTCGCTCTCAAATAAATGAAAATAAACAAGCAAACAAAAAATTTAAAAACAACAAAAAAATGTTCTGTTGGATGAATATTGTCCATACTGTCCCCGAGCCTTGGTCTATACACCTTATTGTCCCACAAAGTCCTTCCTAAACAGCCGCATGTTCTTCAGCGTCATTACAGCCTCCCTTTCTGCACTGAAAATTTCTTCAGTTCTTCCCAAATCTTCCATCCAGGAACAGGATTTCAGGAGAACTTATAGTGAATGGATAACTACGCATACAATTGAACAAATGACCTTCTGTAATTTCCCCATCGCTTGCAGACTGCTGATAAAGTGTAATTTAAACAAAATTCATGTTGCTTTCCTGAAAAGGTGTTTTTTTTTTTTGTTGTTTGTTTTTTGTTTTTCCCCACTGCCAGGAAATTTGAGAGATAAAGGGAAAATCTCATTGTGATTGCAAATAAATACTGTACTCTTTGCAATTACAAAAAAATCTTGACTATAAGTATTGGATTGCAAATAACTCTAGAGCATTTATTTTCTAACATACTTTCTTAATTTCTCTGATACTATATTAATTTTGAAAATAAAACATGAAAAATGTTGACTTCATATCTTTCAAATTTACTTCTAAGCATTGCGTGATCCAAATTAACAAAATAATCAAGTAGTTTTGATATAGGAAGAAACTACTTTCATTATTTATGAATTATCTATGGTAATTGTGACATTTTCCTCTTTTTGAGGAATAATGCTCATATCATTAAGACCGCCTTTCAAAATCAATCACTTTTATGGGTAAAAAGAATTTATGTTTACTTATTTATTGGAAACGAATATTTCTATTATTATTATTTAGTTTTGTACTCAGCGAATACAGTCAATTTGGTACCATCGTTAGGCTCATCCATGTCCTATCTCCTTCCCCTGGCCCCGGAAATGAATATCTTTATTCAAATGGAATCTGTGAAGTACAGTGAGGTTTCTCAAGGACAACCTGTTGACATTTTGTTGCTATTTAAACAGACTATGTAATAATGAGTTTCATTATATTTTCCTGCATGATAATGTATTTAGAAAATATTCACTTTCCCATTTAGAACTTTTTTCCCACTCCCTTTCCTACAGATCATCTTCCTGTTCCCAACTAGTCCCTATTGTAACCCAGTGAGTTTCATTAGTGTTTTATACAGAAATGGCAGGGGTGAGGGGCTATTTATAGGAACATGTGCACTTTACCAATGGCTACATTGCTGAAGAAAATGTCTTTCTCTTCCTAGTGGTCTTATCATTTTATAATTCATTGAGATTTGGATTTGGATATTAGGTCTCCCACATTATTTGTTTGTGACATTTGATGAGGTTAACGTTCTGTTTGCTTATTCTATTTTTCATTTATAAAATTTGTGTATAATTATTGTCCAATACAATTGAGTTTAGCCGCAGAGAAGTTAAAATATATGAAACTTACTTAAGATGCTCAGCAAGAGTGCTCATAATATATGCTTTTGCCCATAATTTTAACTCATATATCAAATGGCAATTGATATTAAAAGAAATGTTTTAAAATTAAAATGCATACTTGTAATTTGTTTTGAATTTAGACTTATAGACACAATTTATTTTCGAAATTACTTAGCATTCAACTTCTTGTTCCTTCAGAGATTATTTAATACACATGTATACAATTAATGTTAGTCTGCATTCTGTTTCAATTACTTACTTATTCATTTGTTTAAGTGTGGGCATGTATATGTACATGCCAAGGTTTCTTGCTATTGCAAGCCAGTGTCTATCTGACTGCATATGGATGGCTGGGGAATTTACCAGGGCCATCAGGCTTTACATGTAAAGGCCTTTAAACACTGAGCTATATCCACAGGCCCTATAGTCTTCATTAGGGTTTCCTTGAAATCTTAAATGATCCATTTAATTTGCATATGCTAACTGTTGCTTTTTATGCCATGAACTTTCTTTCCTTTGGCAACGCATTATGTCAGTTTACCATAACATGCTGGAGAGTACAGATATGTGGCCCTTAAAACACCATAATCTGCCTGTTTGTATTTATTATTATCCCCCAAAGCACAGGTAGCCATGGATATTTTATTATCTCTCTAGGCTTGACATTGAGAGGAAATAATATAATTAAAGTCATACATAAAACACAACATTTAGGACAAGCTCTTTTACCTATATATATATAAAATAAATTTCATTCTTATCTTGGCTTAATGGTTCACTTTTCTCTTTTCTAAAATTAAAAACTTTTTTTTTTTTACATTGAGGCAAGGTTTCATTGTAGCTCAGTCTGACATGGAATACATGATAAACCTCCTACTTCAGCCTCCCCTAACTGCAAGGATTATAGACATGGGCCACCAGTCATAGGTCTAAATGAAACCCTACTTTTAAAGCACTTTTAGGTGTATAGAAGGACATGGAAGTAGAATGAAGCTAGGAGAAAGAGAAAATAGGGAGAAAGGGGAGGAGTGGCTACTCAATCAGCATGTTAAGCAATAAAAAAAAGAAAGAAAGAATAAGGAAAGGGAGAAAAAGAAAATAAATAGATGAACAAAAGCAAAGAAAAGAATGAAGGAAGGAAGGAAAGAAAGACAAATCAATAATACAGGGGTTGGAAGTGTCTTTAGGGGTCGAGAGAAGGGACAGTGATGGGAGTTATACAAGACTAATGACAACATAAATCAGCACCATAGAAGATAAAATCCTCAAAATGGGGGAAGAAGTGCAACCTGACAAAAGGGTCCTGTAGAAAATGGAGAAAGCTTTACCTTAAAAACATGGGCTTTAGCTGAAAAATTCCAGGGTAAGAATTGAGTTACCCCCCACCCCCACAGGGTGCAGACCCATGAGTTCCCCAAACAATTCAGGCAACTGCCAAAACACCTGGTTAGGTGCTAGAGCTTAAAGGTAAGACCCTACTGCTGAATATATGACAAGCTGTGGTCACAGGACATTGAGGGAACTGAGAAGAAAGCCATCTCCCTGATGGAAAGTGCCATGCAAGCTCTGGGCCATAATGGTCACCAAAAGCATGAACAAGCAGGGGAATCCTTCAAGCTACATGATCAACCCGCTGGACAAGAAGTACATACTTGCACGATAGTGGCACACTGCTTAAGAAGCTACCCAACTGTTCTCAGTGGAGACATGAGGGCTGCTGAGTGTGTGAGAACTTATTCCTGCTACTGGAAAACAAGTTAGAAACCCATGGATTGGAAATTCATAGACTTGACAGAGAACCTCCACTGTTCTTTGGTTAATAAGAGATACATATCAAAAGGTCTCAATCAGGTGTGGTGGTGAATGTCTTTAATCTTAGCACTTGGGAGGCAGAGGTATAAGTTCCAGGCCATCCAGAGACTACATAGTGAATTCCAGATCAGCTTTTGCTAGAGTCAGACCCTACCTTGAAGAACAAAAAATAAAATGTCTCTAAATAAACTGTGGTTATCCCCTTTAATCCAAGCTGCTCTCACTTCTGGTTATAGAACTTGTTTGATTTTACAGATGGCAGAGAACACTGGGGAGGTCAACGATGCATCAATACAATAAGACAAGATAACTGACTGCCTCATGAGATGAGTCTCCTCTGCCACATTGCCAAGACCCAGGATATTGCAGAGGAAGCAACACCATGATTGATGCTCTCACTACTAGTATGTAAACAAGTTCCAGGGATACAGTGACAGACACTGGTCATACACATCTCATCTCACATTTCATCAAAATAAAAATCCAAAGGATACAGAGAATTCAACACTAATCCAGATTTCTAACACACCCACCAATGTTCTAAATACACTGAGGAAGAAGGGATGGAAAGAGCCACAGTGTTGGTGGGGTTAGCCTGATGCGCAATCCCCCACAACCAAAGAGACTAACTGAGGCTTTCAGATACCCAAAGTGAACACCAATAACCTCTCTGAGGGCTTCAGTGGAATGGGGACCAGGGAGAAGAGATGTAGGAGTATAACCTTAAGAAAAAAAAAAAAAAAGATCTAAGTACAAAGTACAATGTTGCCTCATATGCTAATATATCTCCTTGAACACATCAGTATGGGACATTTGTCAAAACTCACTAACCAATATTAATATGTTATTATTATTATTATTACATTGTTATTCATTGAGCCATCATTTACATTTTGATTTGCTTTCATAGATTTTTTTTATTAGTTATGGACATACTCAGTATGTAAATAGCACATATTGGTGCCATCCTTTCCCCCAGCCCTGTCTCCCCCTCCAAAGGTACATTCCTCATTGGGGATGCAGGACATCTCCATGAGGACTGTGGGTCATGCATTGTGAGGGCAGCCATCATTAATGGGGAAGAGGCAATGTGTCTGTGAATACTATCCCACCCCCTCTTCCACAAAATTCCCTGAGCCATGTTGGGTTTGTTTTAAGTCTACTTCAGTAATAGGCTCTTAGGAGTCTCTGGATCTCTGGTTTGGTAGGTGTCAAGTATCCTCAGTGTCTATCTCCTTCACCCTTGTGCTGTTACCAGGTTGACAGAGAAAGCAGCACTCTTGCTCAGTTCCCTGATTTCTCTACAGTTTCAGCTGGGGCTGTGGGGAAGTGCAGTGGTTCTTTCTCTCCATAAGTCTTATTTCCATCTGGAAAAGAGAAGGAGATTCTCCAACAGAGAGTAAAGTCAGCAAAAGTTAAATGGGATAACCATTATTAGTTTAGAGACAATTTAAGGGTATAGACCCTCTTGTAGCCCCAAATTAGTGGGAGCTTGATATTGGCAAGAAAATTCATTAGCTGGATATGATTCTGACTAATTTCCCAGTTACAGATATGAGTTCCTTTCCACTGAGATCTGTTAGCCAGTCCAAGAGCAGTTGCTTACCCACTTGTGTAAGAATCGTGCTGAGAAGCTCATATATTATATATTCTCCATTAAAATATTATATAGGCATTTGCCTAAAATTCCTGCTAGCTTCATCTGTTATTCACCTACTGGCTTCTGGACTATAGGACACCATTGAATTTAGCTGATTCTGTGGGTCTCCCTTATCATGATATCAAGTATGCCGAGTTGTACAGTGTGCACTTGTTTAATGCTGTCTTCTTTCCCATCACAGGACGCGTTGAACATTCCTCTGCAGGTCTGTACTCCTGGAAAGCACAGTGCCTCAATTGGTAAGGAATGATTCTTTAGATGTGTGCCAGATTTGTAACTTACTACTTCAAAAGCATTCTGCTTACATTTCTTGGCAGTTTTTAAAGATTATGAATTTTGAATCTATAAAAATTTATGTGCAAGTTTTTTTTTTTTTTTGGTTTTTCAAGGCATGGTCTCACTCTAGCCCAGGCTGCCTTGGAACTTACTGTGTGGTGCTGGCTGACCTTAAACTTACAGTGATTATCCTACCTCAGCCTGGGAAGAAAGGTATGTGACAACATTCCTGGATTATTTATTTATTTATTTATTGGTTTTTGGAGGTAGGATCTTACTCTAGTACAGGCTGACCTGGAACTCACTATGTAGTCTCCGGGTAGCCTCAAGCTCATGGTGATCCACCTGCCACTGCCTCCCAAGTGCTGAAATTAAAGGTGTGCACCACCACACCCAGATCCTGGCTTTTTTATGTGTAGGATTTTATGATGATATACATTTTAAATTCATTTGAATAAATACTGATGAACACAAAATTCTGAGTCAGATGACAAGACTGATTTGTTTGTTTTGTCAAATTCTTCTAGCTCTCTTTCAAAGTTGCTTCACAGTTTTGCATCCCTACCAGCAAGGAATATAATTCTGTTCATGTTACAAACTCACCAAAATTTGGTATTGGTAGATTTTATTTTCAATTTATGGATATCGATATGTATGCAGGAGAATGGTCATATTTATTATATGTGCAATTCTCTAATTACAATCTTGCCTTTCATGCATTAATCACCTGAATATCTTCTTTGATTTACTATTTGTGAAGTTTTCATGACTTTATTTTTGTATTATTTTTGAATTTTCAATTCATAACATTTAAGGTGATAGATTTTATTGAGATACGTAGTTTTTAGATTTAAAAAAAATGTTTGTTTTGGAAAATTTTATAAATGAGTATGTTTTAATGACTGTTGCAGTCAGGTTTGCATTGTTGGTAGAAATCACCCAAGCAAGAGCTGCTTGGGAAAAAAAAGAGGGTTATTTTGGCTTACTGGCTTGAGGGGAAGCTTCACAATGGCAGGAGAAAACGATGGCATGAGCAGAGGGTGGACATCACACCTGGCCAACATTAGGTGGACAATAGCAACAGGAGTGTGTGACGAACACTGGCATGGGAAAACTGGCTATAATAGCCATAAGCCTACCCCCAGCAATACACTGCCTCCAGGAGGCTTTAATTTCCTATGGCCATCAGCTGGGAACCTAGCATCCAGAACACCTAAATTTATGGGCGACACCTCAATCAAACCACCACCATATGCCCCTGGCCCCCATAAACTGCTAACCATCCATGATTTAAATGCAATGCATTTAGTCAATCTTTAAAAGTCCCCATAGCTTTTAGCAATCCCAATGATGTTCAAACATTCACATAGTCCAAGATCTTTTAGCTGAGTCATAATACCAAAACAATCCCCCTCCCCAAACCCATAATGGCTCAGAATAAACATTCACATTGTAAAAGATGGTACTGGGTATAGCAAAGAAATGTTCAGCCAATACAAGATTTAAAACAACCAGGGCAAACATCAAATTCTGTACCTTCAAGTTCAACAATTCTAGTCAGTGTCAAATCTCCAAGTCCAATAATTCTAACCAGCAAAAAGTCTCTGGAGTTCCAATTCCGCCCCTCCAGCTAGGCTACTTGCAGTTCTGGAAAACTTCATCCATGGTCGGCAGCTGTCCTTGGCAGCCATGTCCTAGTCCCAGCATCTTTTCTGGGTCTCCACTGCAACCCCCAGTCCATTCTCACAGCCCCATGGGATCTCCATTGCAAACATCCAGCAAACCTGCTTCACACTTGCCCATGGCCATTTCCAAAACACAAGACCATGTTGCAAACTCAATGATTGGCTCTTTCCTGCATTTTTATACTTCACAATACCAAGTAGGGTTCCGATTTGTTAATGTGGGGAGGAGGTAAAGAAGAACAGGACACTCCTTCAGCACTCAGGTCCCTTCAAAAGAGTCTACATTCTTCCTGTTGCACCAGTGCAGATCAACTGGTGCAATCTCAATGGTTGTAATCTCTTAATTGCAGATGAACTGACAGCAGTTCACCTAAAGATTTTTCTTTCTGTGCAATATCCCTCTGCCCACAGCAGTTCATTTCTATGCAAAGCAACCCTGCACAACTTTTCAGGACATGGGCATAACAGCAAGCTTCTCACACAAACTGTTAGCCCAGTCCAAGCAAAGCTCTTTCTCACTTTCATAAGCCAAACCTCACAGTCCATAGTTCTTCTTACTGCATTCAGGTCTCTCAACTCTGAATATTCCATCAAACTGTACTTATAGAATAGTCCATCAAACTATACTTACAGCACTGCAAGGCATCTTTTAGGCCAAGATTTAGAATCCTATCACATTCCTCTTGAAAATCAGCTCCAAAGGGCCAAAGCCACACAATCAGGTGTTGAGCAGCAATCCCACTCCTCAGTATCACTTTACTGTTGAAGCCAGGTTCACATTGCTGGTACAAATCGCCCAACCGTGAGCAGCTTGTGGGAAAAAGAGGTTTATTTTGGCTTATAGGCTCAAGGGGAAGTTCCATGATGGCAGGGGGAAACAATGGCATGAGCAGATGGTGGACATCACTCCCTGGCCAACATAAGGTGGACAACAGGTACAGAAAAGTGTGCCAAGAACTGGCATGGGGAAACTGGCTATAATAGCCATAAGCCTGCCCCCAACAATACACTACCTCCAGGAGGCTTTAATTTCCAATTGCCATCAGCTGGGGAACCTAACATCTAGAACACCTAAGTTTATGGGAGACACTTAACTCAAACCACCACAATGACATTCACCCTCCTTTTCCCTTTCTAAGCCTACTTTCAATATTACTTTCTTCTCCCACATTATCACATCATACTTTCATGTCTTTTTTATGTAACCCATTGAGTTCAACTAGAGTTTCTTGCATCAAATTAGGTTGGTGGGTTATTGACTAGAGGATAGATAATTTCCCAGTGGCTACACCACTGAAGGATATGACTTTCTTCCACCATCAACAATTAACTGCCAGGAGATCCTCTGGGAGTAGAGGTATCTGAAGAGCTCATATCTCATTAATAATGGAATGTTAATGTGAACAAGTCATGAGGGTAGTGGCCACGAAATGTTAAGTACACAGTATTCCACAGAATTTCTTTCCATCTTCCAGCTGTAATGGAGGAGAAAGTCATCAGTAGTCTCACCCAGGCTTGGACCCTGTGTGCTCCACAACTGATCTGCCAGGAACAAAAATGGCATGGTGCTTGACTGCAAGGAGTTAACCAATTGCTTTTTGATTACATTTGAATTCCTCCTCCAGAAGAAATTCATGCCTGGTATTGCAAAACTTGTCAAAAGCATGTGCCTGGGGAAGTTCTAGCCCTTAGTGGGGTACCTAGTACTGTGGTTATACTTAGTTGAGAGGTTTTCAGACTGCCTTGTAAATGTATGCTTGCCCATAAAGTATTGTATCTTTCAGCTTTGATCATGGGAGTTTCTTTTGTTGTGGGCAGAAGTTAATGCAGAAATGCATAGCAAGCAAAGTTGCTGTGTAAGTAACTATTCTATACTTTATAAGCTATTCTGCATTACTCTTTGGTTTGTCTTTTTCAATTCTGTGACAATATATTTCTTAGTTTTTGATTTCATTATTTGAAATTCTATGCAGAGCTTTGTGGTGCAGAGCAAGAACTTCACCATCTGAACTATCTCCCTGTCCCCACCAATGTAATTTTTTAAAATATAGTGTATTTTGTATTATGTTTATTATTTATTTATGTTTGTGGGGGAGAGAGAGAGAGTATGGGCATACCAGGGTCTCTAGATACTTCAAACATACGCCTTCTGCATGCACCACCATGCACATCTAGCTTAAATGGGTTTTGGGAAATCAAATCTGGGTCCCTAGGCTTTGTAGGCAAGTGCCTGAACTGCCAAACCATCTCTCCAGCCCCGTTGTCACTTTAAACTTTTTCTTTTGTTTATTCCTTTCTTCTTTTGCTGTTACAAATTTCATGTGTGTCTATACCTATTGACTGATATTGTACCCCAGCCCTTGAATAAACTCTGGCTTATTCTTCTCTTCCCATTTCAGTTTTTAATATTGCAATTATACACTTTCAAGATTGTATCTTATTTCTTCACTTTCTTTTAATCTCCTCATTACCCATTAAAGTGTATTCTTGAGGTAAAAATGAGAAAGTGAGAGCATATTGAGGTGGGTTAAATGTCCTCACTTTGACTCGGGAATTGTTGGTAAGGAGTTATCCGTTAGACAGTAGGTCTGTGCTATGAAGAACTCACTGAACATTTTCAAAATGGAGACTTTGCTCTGTGAAAATCTTGGGGGGATTTTTCTAGAATCTTCATGAGAATATGGCAAGTCTCTAGGCAGTATAACTATGTGGAAATATTGGGACTTCTCTCAAGAGAGGCTCCACAGGGGGTCTGTCAGTTCCAAAACAACCTTTACTCAGTCTCAAAGAAGTCATTAAAATTGCTTTTTTGAGAAAAGGTACATTTTAATTATCCTTAGTAATTTATACATACACCAGATACTGCTCTAAGTAAGCTATAAGTTGATTTTTCCTGTGGCTATCTCTATTCACCTTTTACTCCAGATTGCATAATGGCAGTTTGCTCTGTAACTCCACTTTTCTGGTAGGTATAAGGAAAGTCCTAGAAATGTCAATGTAACAACAGATATATCTTAACTTGATTTTTCTTTACCGCTGAGTAGAACTCCATTGTATAAATATGCCATATCTTCATTATCCACTCATCAGTTGAGGGACATCTAGGCTGATTCCATTTCCCAGCTACTGTGAATTGAGCAGCAATAAACATGGTAGAGCACGTACTTCTAAGGAAATGAGATGAGTCCTTAGGATATATGGCTAGGAGTGCTATAGCTGAAATCATATGGTACATCAATTTTTAGCTGTCTTAGGAACCTCCACACTGATTTCCACAATGGCTGGACCAGATTGCATTTCCACCAACAATGTAGAAGGTTTCCTCTTTTGCCACATCCTTTCCAGCATTTATGATCATTTGTTTTCATGATGGTAGACAATCTGATAGGAGTGAGATGGAATATCAATGTAGTTTTAATCTGCATTTCCCTGATGACTAGGGATGTAGAACATTTTTTAGATGCTTATATGGCATTCATATTTCTTCATTTGAGAACTCTCTATTTTGTTCCATAGCCCATTTTGTAGTTGGCTTGTTTGATTTCTTAATATTTAATTTTTTGAGTTCTTTGTATATCCTAGATATCAATCCTCTATGATATGTATAGCTGGCAAAGATTTTTTTTTTCTATTCTGTAGGTTGCCTCTTTGCTTTATTCACAGTGTCCTTTGCTGTACAAAATCTTTGTAATCTCATGAGGTCCCAGCAGTCAATCTGTGGCTTTATGGACTGAGAAATTGGGGTTATATTCAGAAAGTCTTTGCCAAGACCAATATGTTGAAGGGTTTCCCCTACTTTTTCCTCTAGCAGTTTCAGAGTTTCAGGTCTGATGTTAAGGCCTTTAATCCATTTGGACTTAATTCTTGTGCATGGAGAGAGAGAAGAATCTATTTTCAGCCTTCTACAGATACATATCCAGTTTTCCCAGCACCATTTGTTAAAGAGGCTATCTTTTTTCCAATGAGTATTTTTGGAATTTTTATTGTATTTCAGGTGGCTGTAGCTACTTGGACTTGCATCTGGGTCTTCTATTCAGTTCCATTGATCTACATGTCTGTTTTTGTGCCAGTACCATGCTGTTTTGTTACTATGGCTCTGCAGTGTAGGTTAAAATCAGGTGTAGTGATACCACCAGCCTCATTTTTGTTGCTCAGTATTATTTTAGATATTGGAGGTTTTTTATGATTTTTGGATTGTTTTTTCTATTTCCTTGAAGAATGCCATTGGAATTTTGTGGGGATTGCATTAAATGTGTAGATTTCTTTTTGTAAGATTGCCATTTTCACAACATTGATTCTTTTGATCTAGGAACAAGGGATGTTTTTCCACTTCCTAGTGTCCTCTGCAATTAATCTCTTGAGTGTTTTATAGCTTTCATTGTAGAGATCCTTTACTTCCTTGGTTAGGTTTATTCCAAGTTACTTTATATTCTTTGATGCAATTGTGAATGGGAGTGAGTCTCTGATTTCATTTTCTCTGTGGTTGTTGTTCCCGTATAAGAATGCTCCTGTGTATTTATTTTGTATCCTGCTGCATGGCTGTAGGTGTTTATCAGCTCTAACAGTTTGCTGGTAGAGTCTTTATGGTCCTTTATAAATTAAGCAGCAATAAACATGGTTGAGCTCGTACTTCTAAGGAAATGGGATGATTCCTTCAGATATATGCCTAGGAGTGCTATAGCTGAGTCACATGGTAGATCAATCTTTAGCTGTTTTAGGAACCTCAACTCTGATTTCCACAGTAGCTGGTCCAGATTGCATTCCCGCCAGCAGTGCAGAAGGGTTCCTCTTTTTCCACATCCCCGCCAACATTTATGATCATTTGTTTTCATGATGGTAGCCAATCTGACAGGAGTGAGATGGAACCTCAATGTAGTTTTAATCTTCATTTCCCTGATGACTAGTGACATAGAACATTTTTTTTAGAAGCTTATATGCCATTTGTATTTCTTCCTTTGAGAATGCTCTATTTAGCTCCATAGACTATTTATTGATTGGTTTATTTGATTCCTTATTAATTAACTTTTGAGTTCTTTGTATATCCTAGATATTAATCCTCTATCAGATATATAGCTGGTGAAGATTTTTTCCCATTCTGTAGGTTGCCAATTTGCTTTATTCACTGTGTCCTTTGCAGTGCAAAATCTTTGTAATTTCATGAGGTCCCAGTGATTAATCTGTGGTTTTATTGCCTGAGCAATTGGGGTTGTATTCAGGAAATCTCTGCCAAGACCAATATGTTGAAGGGTTTCCCCTACTTTTTCCTCTAGCAGTTTCAGAGTTTCAGGTCTGATGTTAAGGCCTCTAATGCATTTGGCCTTAATTCTTGTGCATGGCGAGAGAGAAGAATCTATTTTCATCCTTCTTCAGATATATATCCAGTTTTCCCAACACAATTTGCTGAAGAGGCTGTCTTTTCTTCAATGAGTATTTTTGGCATTTTTATCAAATATCAGGTGGCTATAGCTACCTGGACTTACATCTGGGTCCTCTATTCTGTTCCACTGATCTACATGTCTGTTTTTGTGCCAGTACCATGCTGCTTTTGTTACTATGGCTCTGTAGTATAGGTTAAAATCAGGTATGGTGATACCACCAGCCTTATTTTTGTTGCTCAGTATTATTTTAGATATTTGAGGGGTTTTTTTTGTGATTCCAAATGAATTTTTGGATTGTTTTTTCTATTTCCATGAAGAATGCCTTTGGAATTTTGATAGGGATTGCATTAAATGTGTAGGTTGCTTTTGGTAAGATTACCATTTTCACAATATTGATTCTTCCAATCCAGGAACAAGGGATGTTTCTCCACTTTCTAGTGTCTTCTGCAATTTCTCACTTGAGTGTTTTAACGTTCTCATTGTAGAGATTCTTTACTTCCTTGGTTAGGTTTATTCCAAGGTACTTTTTTTTTTTTTTGATGCAATTGTGAATGGGAGTGATTCTCTGATTTCATCCTCTGTGTGTGCATCCTTTGTGCATATATGGTGGCTACTGATTTCTGTGTATTTATTTTGTATCCTGCTACATGACTGTAGGTTTTTATCAGCTCTAACAGTTTGCAAGTAGAGTCTTTAGGGTCCTTTATGTATGGAATCATGTCATCTGCAAATAATGATAACTTGATCACTTCCTTTCCAATTCCCTTTTATGTGTGTCTCTTGACTTATTGCTATGTCTAAGACTTCCAAAAATATATTAAATAAGAGTGGGGACAATGGACACCCTTGTCTTGTTCCTGATTTTAGTGGAAAAGCTTCCAGTTTTTCCCCATTTAGTAATATGTTATCTGTAGGCTTGTCCTAAATAGCTCTTATTATATTGAGATATGTTCCTTCTATTCCCAGTTCTGTAGGACTTTTATCATGAAGAGATGTTGGATTTTGTTGAACATTTTCTCTGCATCTAATGAGATGATCATGTGATTTTTGTCCCTCAATCCATTCATACAATGTATTACATTTATAGATTTGCGTATGTTGAACCATCCCTGCATCTCTAAGATAAAGCCTACTTGGTCAGGATGAATGATCTTTCTGATATATTCTTGTATTCTGTTTGCCAATATTTTGTTGAGCATTTTTGCATCTATGTTCATGAGGGAGATTGGTCTGTAATTTTATTTATTTATTTATTTTTTGTTCTATCTTTGGCTAGTTTTGGTATCAGGGTGATGCTTGCTTCATGGAAGGAATTTGGTAGATTTCCTTCTTTTTCTATTTCCTGGAAAAGCTTAAGAAGCAATGGTGTTAGCTCTTCCTTGAAGGCCTGTTAAAATTCAGCAGTGAATACATCTGGGCCTAGGCTATTTTTAGTTGGGAGATTATTGGTAACTGTTCGGATCTCCATGCTTGTAATAGGTATATTTAAGTGATTAATCTCATCTTGATTTAATTTAGGTAGGTCATATAAAGCAAGGAAATCATCCATTTCTTTCAGACGTTCATACTTTGTGGAGTATATGCTTTTATAATATGTCCCTATGATTTTTGAATTTCTCTGGAATCTGTTGTGTTGTTACCTTTTTCATCTGTAATTTTATTAATTTGTGTCTCTTCTCTCTCTTTTGATAAGATTTGCTAAGGGTTTATCAATCTTGTTTATCCTTTCAAAGAACCAACTCTTTGTTTCATTAATTATCTTTAGATTTTTTTTTGTTTGTGTTTCATTAATTTCTGCCCTAATCTTTATTATTTCTTCCCATCTACTGATTTTTGGTTTTCCTTGTTCTTCTTTTTCCAAGGCTTTAAGAGGAAGCATTAGGTCGTTTACTTGCAAACTTTCTAATTTCTTAATATAGGCACTTAAAGCTATAAATTTACCTCTTAGAACTGCCTTCATTGTGTCCCAGAGATTTTGATATGTTGTGTTCTCATTATCATTTCACTCTATAAATTTTTTGATTTCCTTCTTGATTTCTTCATTGACCCATTCATCATTTAGTAGTGTATTGTTTAGTTTCCATGATTTTGTGTATGCTCTATAGCCTTTCTTGCTATTGATTTGTAGTTTAATTCCATTATGGTCATATAGAATGCAAGGAATTATTTCAATTTTTCTGAATTTGTTAAGATTTTCTTTGTGTCCCAATATATGATCTATTTTAGAGAATGTTCCATATTCTGCTGAAAAGAATGTATATTCTGTAGCATTTGGATGAAATGTCCTGTATATATCTGTTAGGTCAATTCCTTCTATGACCTCATTTAGTCCAGATGCCTCTCTGTTAATTTTTTCCCAGGATGATCTGTCAATTGATGAAAGTGGGGTTTTGAAATCTCCCACTACCACTGTGTTTGGTTTTATCTGTGACCTTAGTTCTAATCGCATTTTTTGATGAATTTGGGAGCCCTCATGTTAGGTTCATATATGTTTAGAATTGTAATATCCTCCTATCGGAGTGTGCCCTTAATCCATATAAAGTGACTTTCATTATCTTTCTTGACTAACGTTGAACTGAAGTCTACCTTGTCTGATATTAGGATAGCAACCCCTGCTTGTTCTCTCGGCCCATTTGCTTGAAGCACCATTTTTCAACCTTTCATCCTAAAATGATATCCATCCTTTGTAGGAAGGTTAGTTTCTTGGAGACAACAAACTGTAGGATGCTGCTTTTTAACCCAGACTGCAAACCTATGTCTTTTGTTGGAGCTTTGAGGTCGTTGATATTAAGAGATATTATTGAAAGATATGTATTTATGTTTGCCTTTTTTTTTTTTTTTTTTGTAGTTCTGGTTCTACCTTTGCTCTCTTGTGTTAACTAGTATTTGAGTATTGTTTGTTTTTTCCAGGTTCCTTATATGTGTGCTTTTCCTTCTCTTTGGCATGGAGGATTCTTTCAAGTTTTTTCTGTAGAACTGGTTTTGTCTTCAAATACTCCTTTAGCCTGTTTTTGTCATGGAATGTCCTTATTTCTCCATCTATTTGAATGGATAGCTTTGCAGAATAAAGTAACTTTGGTTGACAGTTGTTATCTTTCAGAACTTGGAATACATCACTCCAAGCCCTTCTGGCTTTTCAAGTTTGTGTTGAGTAATCTTGATATGCTTGCCTTTGTTCTCTCTAACTGCTTTCAATATTTTTTCTTTGGATTGTGTGTTTGGTAGTTTGATTATAATATGGCAAGGAGAGTTTCTTTCCAGGTTTTGTCTGGCTGGGGTTCTAAAGGCTTCCTGTATCTGCATTGACACCTCTTTTCCAATTTAGGGAAACTTTTCATCTATGATTTCGTTGAAGATACCTACTATGCCTTTGGAGTAAGACTTTTCTCCTTCTACTATGCCTTGAACTCTTATGTTTGATCTTTTCATAGTGTTCTTAATATCTTGAAATTCCCACTCAAACTTTTCTATTAGTTTGTCTTTCTCTAGAGCCGCCGCTGCTGCTGGATCTGACACTGCTATGGCCACCCCTGCTGCTGCTGCCACTGCCAGAGGTGCTACTGCTGCTGCTGCTGCTGCTGCTGCTGCTGCTGGAGCCGGTGCTGCCAATGCTGGAGCTGTAGCTATAGCCACCACTCCCGGAGCCTCTTAGGTCTGACTGTGTGGGCTCTGGATGCCCTGGATCTCTCCTACTTCTCTGCTGCCATTTTAATTTCTTATACACCCCACTGTTTCATAAAAGTGTTTATTTTGCTGGGCATTCTTTGGGTTTTTCTCCACTAGGCTGCTTTGGTGTGGTTCCTAAGCAGCCATCTTAACCAGAAGTCCCAGATATATCGTAAATAACTTACTTGGCTTACCATTTATCCTTTTGTAAGTTTCCTTTAAATAATTTCTATTCAAGATAGTTAAAGGAAGTGTTTTTTTTTTTTTTTTTTTTTTTTTTTTTTTTTTTTTTTTTTTTATCCTGCCACTGCATGTTGTGTTAGTTTGATGCTGGTAACCATTCTTACTGCATCCATACCATCCTTGGCACTGAACTGTCCATGTTTACTTGAATATATACTATCTGACATCTCTTATGTCCTGTGCATGTAGCCATAACTACTATAATAAATTTCACACACATATGATGAGTGGTATTTGCTAAAGGATATCTGGAAGAGCCTGAAGCAAAGGAATGATCCATGGACAAACTTTAATGTCTTCCTCGAGAAGCACAACTCTGAACTCTATCAGGGCAATTACCTCTGGAGAAAGCAGTGCTGCCCTTCTCATTATCAACTACAAATTGAAAGGTGTTCACTCATAGTAAACCACTTCCTAGTGTCACTTCTTGCACTAACCCTGCTTCTCTCTCAAAAAGAAAAGATGACACTTCTGATGTTCTTCAGACCCCCATCACCACCTATCCTAGCAGTATAGGGCTTACATCACAGAATTCTTATTTATCTTATTGTCAACTATTATACAAAATTTGAGGCATTTGATTAGCAAAGTATAGGTCATATGTCTGTCTTCCCTTTTTTTGTAAAGCCTGAGAATTGTAATTCTGTTTTATCTTTGTGAGGAATAAAATACACATTTCCCTAGTTAGAGAAATACTATTTAATAAGCTGTCACATATATAACAAACACCTGTTAGATAATTAAATTTCTTCCTGTTGATTTTACACATCTTGGTTTTATTTTATTTTTATTGAGACTTATAATACATGAACATATTGCAAATTAATCATATTTCCATAAAGTTATACTCTTATGACCCCCCTCTACCTTGCCCCCCATTCCACTGAAGGCCCTCATTAGTGGGGTTATGGATAACAACTGTGGGCTCATATATGCATTAATCTGTCTCTATAAGATTGAAAATGCCTCAAGATTTATCTTCCCACCCTGTAGTTCTCACATTGTTTTCATCCCCTCTTCATCAATGTTCCCTAAGTGTTGCAGGGTGTCTTATAAGTCAGTCAGCTGTGCTTTTGATCTGCTGCTAGGATAGCTTGGCATCAGAATTCACTGGGTATTATGCTGCTGGGAGTTGTCTCCTGTTTACTTGAATAGACTGAATGAATGACCCTTCCCAGTGCAAGCATACAGCAAATATGCCCTTAGTAAACACCTACTCTAATTTTACACCCTAATTATGACTGTGAGCTTGATATATTTTGATTTTCAAATTGCGTCCACTTAGGAAGACTTCCTTCTTGAACTCAAGCTAGAATTAATGTTGTGAGGCGAGAGGTAGCATCAGTGAACAAGGAATCCTTCAAGCTGGCACTGCTGTCCATTTTTAAAGGCAGGGAACCTGGCACAACTGTTCATGAAAGAGATGCCCAGTGAGGAGATTTGAATGTATAGTGTCTAGCATAGCCTCACAAATTCCTGGTTCCCAGCTGGTAGCAATTTGGGGAGCTTGTGGAGACTTTTGGAGGTGATACACTGCTGGAGGCAGACTTTGGAGAAATATATGCCAGCTCCAAGCCCACTCTCAGGCTACTTCTTTCCTGCTGCTATGGAGATGTGACCGAGGCTTTCTGCTCAGGACTCTCATGCTTTCCTCACCATACTGAAACTTCTCCTTGGAAACTGTGAAGTGAAATAAACTCTTTCCTCCCATGTGCTGCTTCTGGTCTGATGTTTCAGCCCAGCAATGAGGATGTAACTGCATTACTCAGACAGCAAAGCAGGAGCAACAGAGATGACAGTGGCAGCAAAAACTGAGCTGCCAAGAAGATATTAACATAACTCGATATCAGGTTGTTTCAATATTTATTTATTTATTTATTTATCTATGAGGAAAGACGGAGAGAGGGAGAGAAGAAAGATTTAAGAGTGTGGGTGTGTTAGGGTTCCATGCCACTGCAAATGAACTCCAGACATAGGTACCACTTTGTACATTCGTCTATATATGGGCCCTAGGGTATCTGGTGTGTGTGTGTGTGGGAAATCCTCCTACCTCTGTCTCCTGAGTGCTGGGATTAAATCCTGCACTACCACATCCAGTTTGGAGGACTATTTTTATTAAAAATACTGATATGTGCCGGGCATGATGGCACATTCCTTTAATCCCAGCACTTGGCAGGCAGAGGTAGGAGGATTGCCATGAGTTAGAGGCCACCTGGAGACTACATAGTGAATTCCAGGTCAGCTTGGGCTAGAGTGAGACCCTACCTTGAAAAAAAAAAAAAAAAAACTAATATAATAGAAAAGTAAATATCTTTTTCTTTTTTGCTAAATATGCATACCTTTATAGCTAGTGGTTAAACCTTAGAAGGGAAACAAGATATTTACATTTTCATTTCAGAAGATATTACATATGTGTTATTTAAACATATGGGGCATAACCTTCCTATTACCTTGACTGCATATTATTATACTGAGTAAAATATGGTTATAAACCTGTGAGAACTTTAATAATCATTTTTGAGGTTTTAAATTTTAATGTCTAAATTAAGTAACAATTAGACATTATTTGTCACACATCTCCCTCTCACAGCTGTTTATGAAATATAAAGGGAACTGGCAAGTTTTCCTCACACACGTCTCCTTTCCAATATTTAGATGGTTCTAATTTTAAGCTCAAAGTTTCTGGAGAAATCAGTAGGGTGTTTGCTGGGGGAAAGCTATATGTTCAAAAGCTGAACAAAAAAAGCCCCACATTCTGTCTCCTAGGAATTGAGAGCAGAGCTATGTTGATTACTTAGTAGCCTTTGATTTGGGGTGCTGCAATTCTGTTGACCCCTTTTGCTCATTGTGCATTGGACAAAGCTATTGAGTTTTTAATCTCACATATTCTTTTACAGTTTCCACTCGATACAACTTAGATTCAACTGTCAAATCTCTTTTTGAAAGTATTTGTGAGAAAGAATACAGTGATACATTTTTTACCTCTCTAAATATCTTTGCTAAAAATCAGACTACAAGGTTACTTGTGGGACAGTGTAACACAATCTCTGACAGCTTTAGTTTGCTAACCTTATTCAATATAGAAATTCTTCTTACAAAGGCTTATCTCATTACCTTATCTCACCATGGTATTGCATTCTGAAAAAATATCACTTAGTCTGAGAAACAGAAAGAAAATAGTATTCTTAAAGAGTAAATGTGTGTGCCAGTGTGTTCAATCTAACATGAACAATTGAGCAGGAGCCTGATGCCAGTACATCATCAGTTTGCCATCATGTAGTGTACAAAAATACATACATTTCACTGGATGTAATGTGCACAATGATCACCCTAACCCTCACCAGAGCATTGACTTGTCTTAGGATTAAATGATGTAGACTCTCAACTCACTTTATAATTTGGCATCAATCTAAACTAGCAATGTCATGTGATGTTAGTACACAATGGGCAAATGGACAACTTCCAATGCCAGACAAATGAAATATCCAGAACCATATTGTTCTTATATGGCCTGGCATAGAATGACACCATAATCTGTGCACAGCCACTCAGGGTTTGAACTCTGAAATACAGTGAAGTGATAGAAACTATTGGAAATGAGCTTTGTAGTAATGGCAGTGTAATATAACTTATATTGGTAATTTGTCATGTGCAGTTACAGCTTGTTGAGAGCTGACTCTGGGGAATGGGTAAGTCCATCCTTTCCTGTCTCAGGCCCAATCATGTTTTAAGGTGAAAGCATTATGAACATGAGAACAGCAGAAAGGTAAACCATTTCCCAGTATGTCTGGTCCACATGCCACAAATCTTAACACTACAGCAAAGGTCATTATTGCTTATCCCATGGTATAAAAGAAAGAAAAAAAAAAAAAGCCTGAGCTGGATGTGGTGGTGCACGTCTTTAATCCTAGCACTTGGGAAGCAGAGGTAGGAGGATTGCCATGAGTTCAAGGCCACCCTGAGACTACATAGTGAATTTTAGTTCAGCTTGAGCTAAAGCGAGACCCTACCTCAGAAAACAAACAAACAAACAAAAAATCCTGCATTGGGAACTACTAATTGGAAGCCTCATCTTGGGAGAGGATGGATGCTCTTTCCAGGATGTGTGATTGATAGGAACCCCAGCTGACTGAGCTATCTCTAGTCATTCTGCTGGATGCTGTATGCACCTGATCTGATGCCCTTGTATCCCATATCCCATTCCTTATCTGTTATTTTCCATTGATTTTATTCTTGCTTGCTAGATCCTCAACTAACTTGCTCATCTGAAAGTAAGTGTACACTTATTATAGATCATTTTTTTCTGGTTAAACAGAGAACTTGAAATGATCTTTGATTGCCATAGTGTTAGTTAAGCATGCAGAGCTCTTATGCTCACTACTTAGGAATAAGCAGGCAATGTGTGGGACCCTGTGATAAGGTGTGTTATTTGGACATGGGATCTTTTTTTAAAAAAAGTTATTAGCATATAAAGAATTAAGTTTAATTATGTTGTATCTGAAACAAATTATGATATGTGTTCCCCCTCCCCATTTTCCCCTCTCCTCCTCCATGGCTGTTTTCCATGACAGCCAATTTTCAGCATAGATCTTAAGGAGGGAAGCATGGGGAGGAAACATAATAGTTTGACTATCTGTAGTATTTCTGATTTTCCCAGATGTGAAGGAAATGTTTAGTATAGAACTTAATGTGAGAAATAGCACTAAATTTTGTAATGAATTTAAACTGATTATATGTTCTACACTGCAGCATATATTTCAGTATGTTTGATAAGCACATTCATAGTGAACACTAACTACAACAAAATTAACTCATGAAGAATTTTACGTTTTACAATTTTATTTCTTTATTTCTATCACATAAATATCAATTATTTATAAAGCAAAACATAGTTTCACTTGAAGCATGTAAGAAGTCCCCATTTACCAGGAAAGGTATATTTATTTATATAATACAAGATACTTATGCTTTGTGTCACTAAGAAAACACTGCTTCACTAAGATGTTGACCTCATAAAAATTAGATAATGTTTTGTGTTTATCATTTTTTCTCTAGTATGTTGAGTTCTCATATTTTCTGGGTCTGCATTCTTGTCCTTTAGCAGCATATGCTGTGTTTGCTAATTTAATTAGGAATGTGATTTCTTTGAATGAGATGATCAAACTAGCACACTTCTTTGGAAATCATGCACAACCTTATCACATTTTGATCAACATTTTAGGGTGATTCCTCCAAAATCATTGAATAAATCAAGCATGGCTAGTGAAATATTTTATATCATTTTTATATAAAAATGTCACTATACATTCTTTGCATGTAATGCTTCAGAAGTTATTTGAAACATGGGCAGTGGTTCATGGTATTCTACTTAGAAATATGCACCTTCACCAAGCTTTATATGTGAAGAGAATTTTAACTCAGTATTCTCAATATGTACTCCATTGAAATATATGATACCAGAAGCATCACTGCCATCGGAAGCCAATGAAAATAGCTTTACTCTGGAAATTATGGCAGTGTTTTTGAGTTAAAATTTATGGAACAAAACATATAAATTCTCCCAAATAGAATATGGTCCCTCAAATTAACCACATCTTTACTGTGTGCCATTTGAACTACATTATACTATTTTTCAAAGAGAACAGAATGTTTGCTATAATTAAAACACACTGGCCTTAATAAGCTTCACATATGGAAGACTTCATACTACAGTGTTAGTATGACAGGATATGGCCATACCCATATTATCATTATTTTGCTTGTAGTATAGTTACTAATACTCCTATGAAACCTGAGAGGCTTCACACATGATTGAACCACAGTTTAGTACAACTGAGTATAGATATTAAGAACCTATCACAATCAAATTGTGATATTGTTTTAGTCATTTCATAAAGGAGAATTACCAAACTATAATTGACTTAAACAACAAAGACTTATAATTGGCAAATGCAGTCAACATGCCCTGTGTTTCATATAGTTGAAGGCCTGGGTTTTAGTCAGTCAGTTGAGTGACAGCATATACTCATATCAATGAAGTACAACGTCCGCATTGCTCTTCTCCATAATTTGGGTTGTCCCTCAGGTTAACTCATTTGGATGGAAACCATGATTAGAAACCTTATGGTACATTTCCAGAAAGATGGGGTACATTTTATTTCTGAATGACAGGACTTGTGGCTAAAATCTTACTCTTACTGAAATAGTTTAGCCTATTTGGACACTGGTTGACACAATTCCAGATGGTCATTTCTATATGGAGGCCATTTTGTGCTATCAGCATTGAGGCTAAGGGAACACCTTTACCTTAAGGGGCTTAGTCTCACAGTGAGACTATGGTAGTAGGGACAGTGATAGATTAGATAGATAGAACTAAATGAAAACCACAATATCTACAGTAATGTACATCTGTGATAAGAATCCTTCACAAGTGATGTGCCAGAATTCATTAGGAGACATAAATAATGTTAATTACATTTCTGCCAATGTTATGTTTCAATATATTTTTGGTAATAGAAATATGCAAAGATGGGACATAAGGGACAAGGGAAGGAAGGGAGTTGTAGGAGGATAAATCCAAACTAAAGTCACATGAGTAAGCCGTATGGGAACCTACTGCTTGGTAATCCAATTAAAATCAAGATGTGAACTGGAGAGATGGCTTAGTGGTTAAGATGTTTGCTGGAAAGCCTAAGAACCCAGGTTTGAATCCCTAGTAACCACATAAGCTGCATGCAAAAGGTGGCACATGAATCTCAAATTTATTTGCAGTGGCTGGAGGACTGGAAGCCATGGCACCCCCATTCTCTCTGTACCTGCCTTTCTCTCTCTTTCTCTCAAATAAATAAATAGAATTTTTTTTAAAAATTCTCATTTGTTTTAAAAGTTGTCTGAACACAGATCCCCTATGTGAGTGCATAAAGCTGCTCTCTGAAGCCAGTGGTTATTAATCATAAATTCCAGTGCCAGTAATGAGACACTTGCAATGAGTTGTTAGTCAGGGAGACTACAACAGTCCTTAAAACAATATAGGCTATTGTCATTGTTCTTTGATGTCTACCAAAGTAGGTGGTAAGTCCCTGTTATGGAAATCACATATGTTTCAGTTGCAGGAAAGAGAGAAACTAACCTGAAATGGAGCTGGAAGCTTTCTTCCTTCTTGCTAACTTTCTTCTTATCAGAAGGTACTATGCAAGCTATTCAGGGAGAAAACATCAGCAACCTCACCTAGCAGTGGACTGTGTAAAATCCAGAAGTGACCTACCAGACAAGATAGTCCCACTAATACAACAGTGGCATGAAGGTTTTGGAAATAACCAACTACTTTTATATTGGATTTGAAAGTCAATCCATAAGAGGGACCTTTCTGGGCTGGAGAGATGGCTTAGCGGTTAAGCGCTTGCCTCTGAAGCCTAAGGACCCCGGTTCGAGGCTCGGTTCCCCAGGTCCCACGTTAGCCAGATGCACAAGGGGGCGCATGCGTCTGGAGTTTGTTTGCAGAGGCTGGAAGCCCTGGCGTGCCCATTCTCTCTCTCTCCCTCTATCTGTCTTTCTCTCCGTGTCTGTCGCTCTCAAATAAATAAATAAATAAATATTTTTTTTTTAAAGAGGGGCCTTCCTTTCTTTCTTTCCTTTCTTCTTTCTTTCTTTCTTTCTTTCTTTTTTCCTTTCTTCCTTCCTTCCTTCCCTCCCTCCCTCTCCCTCCCTCCCTCCCTCCCTCCCTCCCTCCCTCCTTCCCTCCCTCCTTCCCTCTCTCCTCTTCCTCCTTCCTTTCTTTCTTTCTTTCTTTCTTTCTTTCTTTCTTTCTTTCTTTCTTTCTTTCTTTCTTTCTTTCTTTCTTTCTTTCTTCTTTTTCAGCCTGCTGCTGCAAAACTGACCAAAAACTTGTGGCTAGAGACATAGAGAACCTATAGAGGAACCTACTACTGTGGTTAACCTAAATGAATAGCATGTCACACTGCCTTCTAAATATCTATATATATATGTTTCCTTAGGTTATTACTGCTTAGAGCTGATCATAGGCATTTCTTACTATAAATAGCAGGATTAAAGCCGAGATGAATATCTAGCAAAATTGCAAGAAAATAAGTGACTTCTGCATGTTCAACTTCAAACATGACATCTATACTATGCTGTCAGGGAATCTTGTGGAAGAGGGGGCTGGAGGGTAGAGAGGAAGGCTATGAAATACTATCTCCTTGATACACATAACCATTATACTGGTGAACTCAGAGCATCAGTGGTTTCCAGCACATGACTGAGCTTGTCAGTCCTTCATCATCAATGGGAGAAGGATACATGAAACCTCAGACCTCCCAGATGACTTAATGTCAACTAATGGTTGCTGGAAGAGGTTTATCAGTGTTGTAGTTACTGGTAATTTGCCCATTCCTCAGTAAGTAACCTCTATCTGTAATTATGAATGTGACCTTTATTTAACTCAATCAATTTAAAATAAAGGTATGCATGTAAGATTAGGATTAATGGGAAAGAGCAAGAGTGTTAAAGGGAGAGGGAGAAGATATGAGAGGATAACTGGGAGGAATAAGATCAAAATATATGTATACATAAACATGTCAAAATGGAAATAATAAATTTTTAGAATAATTTATTGTAGCTACCTCATTGTTGCTGGGATAAAACACCTGGCCAAAAGCAGCTAAATGCAAAAAAAAAAAAAAAAAAAAAAAAAAAAAAGTTTGTTTTAACTTAGAGTCATAAGATGATGCATGAGGGCTGGAGAAAGTATGATGCAAACAGGGGCTTGACGTCACTTCTTGCCACAGCAGCTGGAAAGCAGAAGTAAGGGTAGGCTGAGCTCTCAAGAGGAGAAGCTGGCTATAACATCCCAATTCTGCTGCCAACAACATATCTCATTCATAAAGGCCCCACCTCCCAAATTGACAGCATCTGGAACCAAACATTTGAAACACTTGATTTTATTGGGGAAATCTGATTTAAAGCACCATAAAATCTATAATAGATTTTTTTTCTCAAATAATGTCATGCTTTTAGTCATGATAATCATAGCATGTGCAAGTTATTAAATATTCTCTGAAATTTTTAATAGTGTATTTACCACTGAGTATTTAGCTATTCCTCCCATTGACTCATCATCACCTTTACCACTGTGATGATTAGCAGTACAGACAGATTTAATCACAATCTTTTTTTTTTTTTTTTTTTTTTTGGCGCATAGGATATATGCTGGCAAGTATGCCACAGTGCATGTATTGAGAACAGAAGATGATCTTTGTTACTGGGATTCAACTTCCAGTTTGTTTGAGGCAGGGTCACCTTATTTACTACTATGTTCTTCAGGCTAACTGGCCTGGGAGTTTCTGGAATATTCTACAGTGTAGGCCTCACTTCTCTTCATAGACATGCTACAATTATAGAGATTTGTGCTTCATGGACTGATGTGAGTTCTGGGCCTATGAACTGGGAAATAATATGATAATATGCTATAATCCTCTGTGATATTTTAATATGAATGGAATATTAATGATTCGGATCTATGGTTGTATTTTATCTTTTTAAACTTTTCATTTACATTAAAACTAATAGAAAAATGTTAATGAGGTCATATATTAACCATTAGAGATTTTGAGACATATTGTATAATTCATCAGAGAATACACTTTTCAAATGACATATAGAAAATGAATACCTTTTGAGCGACAACAAGAAATGAGTCAAAAATGAAAGAAATAATTTTTCTTTCATTTATCCAAATTGACTATTATCTTATTTTAACAAAACCCACAATAAGATTCCTGCTTTGGAACATGAGAAAGGTGGCTGTTTACATGCTGAATACATATTCCACTCCAGGGTTTCATCAGGTGAGATTCAATATTCAGTCCATTCTGTGCTTTTGGGTAAAGCTGTATAGAGTTATTCTCCTGCTTCATTCAGAATCAAAATAGGCTGACAGAATAAATAAACTACTTTGTTAAATTTCAGGAGAAAATTCAATATCTATTGTCGTATTGAATGGCAAGACCTTTATCTTACAAGTTCATACGGTGAAGTGAAAATGGAAAACAGGGATGGTTACCAAATACGGATTTGTCAATTATAAGAAAGATACCTCAAAAATATAAAGAAAAATAATTGCAATTATCTATGTTCAGTATGAGAATTAATCTGTCCAAATTGCTTTTTTTTGTTTCCCCAGCCTGCAGTCCCTCTATCTGAATGAAGCAGTACTTATAATTACATGCAGTGGTGCACGGGTCTTCCTTCCTCCCTGATCTGGAGCTTTAATGAATGTCATTATTCTTCTTTAATTTACATACTCTTGCAGAATAAAGATTCCCAAATCATTAACTAATTTGATATGTCTGAAATACCAATTCAATTGTCTGGTCCCCTGAGATTTTCAAATATCTTGTTCAAACACCTCTTAACTTAGTTTCTTAATTAGATACACTGTGATGGATGTACTTTTATATCATACTCTCAAAGGGACAGTGAATCAGCCTAAATTTATGACAATTTGGAAGACTTAGATTAAAAGTCATTTTAAACAATCCAGTCAGAATTCATGAAGAAGTATTTAGGGTTCAAGAAACTTCAGGTTATATATGATAAAAATGAAAAAATATATATGATAAAAGGAACTGTGATCATGTACTTAGTAAATAACACACTTTTATTGATTAAATTTTATAACATATGTTATTTAAGAATTATAAATTACCCTAAGAAAGATATCAAGTTTCAAATACTGTCATGTTGGTAAGATTTTCAAAAGATTTATGTTATTTCTGGCATATAAAGTTCTACAATTCATGTTTTTCTCTTTTCTTGAATTTTGATATTTGCCTTTATAATAAAATAATATGTTCTGTGTTAAAAAATTTCAAAAGGGAATTCATTGCTAAAGTTGCCAATATTTTGTAAGGAAATTATATACAGGATGATTTGGTATCATATATATATGTATATATGTATATATACGTATCAGAATTTCATTATATTGATCATATTGAACTTATTCTAATTAAATTATCAAATTTTTGTGCATTGTTAATTTTTTAATTCCTTATTTTATTATTGACAACTTCCATAATTATAGACAATAAACCATGATAATTCCCTCATCCCCCATTTTCCCCTTCACAACTCCACACTGTCATATCCCCTCCCCCTCTAAATCTGTTGTTCTTTTGTTTTGATGTTATCATCTTTTCCTCCTATTAATACTGGTCTTGTGTAGGCAGTATGAGGTCATGGATATCCAGGCCATTTTGTGTCTGGAAGAGTGTATTGTAAGGAATCATATCCTTCTTTTGGCTCTTACATTCTTTCTGCCACTGCTTCCACTGTGCACCCTGAGACTAAGAAGGTGTGATAGAAATATTTCAGTGCTGAGCACTCGTCACTTCTTCTCAGTACTATGGTGCCTTTTGAGTCATCCCATTGGTCACTGCCATTTGAAAAGTGAGAGTAACATTAATATGTGGGATGAACATCAAGAAAAGTACTTACCAGACAGTTTGGTGAGTATAATATATTCATTTATCCAGACACCAGCAGGCATTACAACCCCAGGTCTCATGACTACCTCCATTGTAGGTTTTCAGTATCAGGGATCTCCAGTCCAATTAGAGAGTGATTGGTTTCCTCCATAACAGATATGCCACTATTTCACCTGTTGACTCATTTGTCCTGGCTAGCCCAACATAAGATTTGCAGTGTTCACTGTTGTTTATCCACTGATTTTTGTCCACTATTGACTTCTTTTTACCATAGGGCTGCATGCAGCATAGCTTTATCCAGCTTTCTGTCAGTTGGTGTACAGGAAAGAGAGTTTCAGCTCAGGTCCAGCAAGATTTCCCAGTGACCTTCTATCCCAAGTATTAGAGTCTTCAGCAATAAGGTCTTACCACTATTCCTGATGGGAAACCAAGAGCCTTGGCAATAGCCTGTAATGTTGGAGGCATCACAGACCTCTTTGGCCAACAATTGACTGAAAGGTATCTCATCCATGACACTGAGAGAAGAGACTGAGTAAAATTAGGATGGGGGTGGGTTAATCAAAATCTAAAAGGGTACAGATAAATCATATGGAAACCTACATCTTTTGGATGATGGTGCATCCAGAAGGCATTGTTTTTTCTTTCTTTTCAAAATTTTATTAACAACTTCCATGATGATAAAAATACCCCATGGTAATACCCTTCCCCCTCCACTTTCCCATTTGAAACTCCATTCTCCGTCATATCTGCTCCCCATGTCTCAATCAGTCTCTTTTATTTTGATGTCATGATCTTTTCCTCCTCTTATGATGGTCTTGTGTAGGTAGTGTCAGGCAGTATGAAATCATGGATATACAGGCCATTTTGTGTCTGGCTGGACCACGTTGTAAGGAGTCCTACCCTTCCTTTGCCTGACGTTCTTTCCGCCATCTCTTCTGCATTAGACTCTGAGCCTTGGAAGTTGTGACAGAGATATTACAATACTGGGCATTCCAGTCACTTCTTTCTAGCTTCATGATATGTTATGAGTCATCCCAAGGTCACTGCCATTTAAAAAGAGAAGATTCTCTACCCAAAGTGAGAGTAGCATTAATATAAGGGTGTGAACATTAAGAGAAGTGCTTACTGGGCAGTTTGATAAGCATAGTATATACATTTATCCAGACATCAGCAGATGTTGCACTCCTAGGGCAAATGACTACCCCTGTTTTAAGTTTTCAGTATCAGGGGTATATTCCCTTCCCATGGAGCGGGCCTCCAGTCCAATTAGAGGGAAGTTGGTTTCCACCATAACAGACATGCCACTATTGCACCCATTGGCTCATTTGGCCTGGCTGGCCAATTATAAGGCTTCTGTGTCCACTGTTGAGTATCTTCACTGGTGATTTCTCTTTCTCCCATTGAATGGCATGTAGAATGGCTTCTTCCAGCTTTCTGTCAGCTGGTCTACATGGAGCAGGTTATCAGTTTAGTTCCAGCAGGATTTCTCAGTGGCCTTGCAGTCCAAGTATATGGAGTCTTCAGCAATAGGGTCTTACCATCTATTTCTGGTGGGAAACCAAGGACCTTGGCAATGGCCTATAATGTTTTGGGGGCATCAGGGTCCTCCCTGGCCAACAACTCACTGAAATGTATCCCATCTCTGGCACTGAAAATTTTCTAGCAACAATCTATAGCTCCTGAATATTCCATTTTCCAAAAGGTAGGATTCAATATGATTTATTTATATCATCTTAGATTTTGATTAGCCCTCCCTCTACCTTTCCTTTACTCAGTCTCTTACCCTGTCCTCACTTTGGGCCTAAGTAGAGACAGACAGAGAGAGAGAAAGAGAGGGAGAGAGAGTGCACCAGAGCTTCTTGCCACTGTAAATGAACTCAATTCAGATGTATGCACCATTTGCTGAAAATGGATTATTGTGGGTACTAAGGAATCCAACTCAGGCAGTCAAGCTTTGAAAACAAGTGCCTTTAAACACTGAGCAATTTCCCCACTTTCTATTACACATATAAAAGCTCTTTTGTTAAGGACTTAATTCTTTCTAGTCACAAAGAAAAACTTTATTCTCTATATAGTACTACTTTTCTAAAATCTTAGTTAAAACTTGCACTTAAGACAAAAATCAGCACATGAATGACTTTTTCATTACCATAACTTATACATGAGATAAACTATGTTATAAAGAAGAATGGTTTATTGTGACTCACAATTTAAGTTGTTTTTTTTTTTTTTTTTGAGGTAGGGTCTCACTCTGGTCCAGGCTGACCTGGAATTAACTATGTAGTCTCAGGGTGGTCTTGAACTCATGGCGATCCTCCTACCTCTGCCTCCCAAGTGCTGGGATTAAAGGCGTGCGCCACCACGCCTGGCACAATTTAAGTTTTTAATTCATTGTTGTCTCACTCCACTGCTCTATACCTGTAGTAAAGTAGATCATCATGGTGGGGAGGGAGTGTTGGAATACATGTGTTCATATAAGAGCAGCCAGGAAACTAGGAGAGAGAGAGGGTGCCAACATTGCCCTCAAAGGAACACTCCCAGTGACATTCCACTGGGTCCGTCTACTATACATTCCAACATCTCTCAGTTGTTCCTGGTGTCTGGTGTGTAAGGCTTTATCATATGAGCTCTTGGGGAATATTTCAGAGTCATCCCATATACCAGCAAGTGAACATGTGACTTCTGAAAATACAAAATGTAAAAAAAAAATCCTTCCTAAGAGAAATGGTCAACTAATGTTCTGATTTTTCTTAAATATTCTATTATGCAGGAAATTTAAGGAAAAGGACTATCTTAATTCAACAGTAGAGAATTCTGTTATCTTCATTTTTTTTTCTAGTATTAATGTAAACATAAAAAGGGTAAAATTCTTGAGTCTACACAGAACATATGGCAGTGGGCACTGCCTATTTCTCCCAGCACTTTAAAAATTCTCTCAATTATTGTCTGGCTATAATGTTACTCAAAATGTCCACATATACTCCTTTTATCCTCCATTGAGTGGTTGCATTATAAATATTCTCTGCAATGCTGGGTTTGAATTTTTCTAATTTCTTTACAAATTATGATTGTTTTTCTTTTCAAATTGTTCTGATTGTGCAGGTGGGACATGGGTGCCACCATGCACATGCACAGTTCAACAGACAACTGATCTGACTTTTCTGACCTTTCCATCTCATGTAAGGCAGAGCTCCCCTCTCTGGATCTCTGCTGTCCATTGCCTCGCTCCTTGAGAGCTTCTGGAAGTTTTTCCTTTCTCAGCCTCTCATCTCGCCATCATCAGGCTGGGATCACAGATGCCTTTTTGGGCCATGAGGGTTTCTGGCCTTTGACACGAGGACGGGGAATCAAACATGGTTATTCAGGCTTTGTCAGTGATTGTTATCTAGTTAGCTGGTATCTCCCCAAATTCTGATTTTTATATTTTAGATATGATAGTTTTCTTTGTGTCTATCTTCTTTAGCAGTTCTGAAAGCTTTAGCTCTCTGCAGTGTTTATTTATCATTAGGACTAGACATCATAGTTCAGAATAAACTGCATCTATAAAATTGTTGCTGCAGGTTTTTCTCCTTTTCTGTTTTTATTGGATTGACCTAATATTTCTACTAGGCAACTTTATTGTTTGTCCATGTAGACCAAGAAAGTGTGCCCCTTTGTGCACTGTAGTGATGATTTTAGTGTCTAAAGATAAAAATCATTCTAAAAGTAACTCACATTATTTTAAAATAAAACTGATAAAATAAATCTTAAAAGTGACTCATAATAATTTAATACCAGCAATGGTATAAATGAAATACATATATATATATATATATATGTATATATATATATATATATATATATATGAAATACATATATATATATATATATATCAGTTTGATTAGTTGGTATTAAACATTTACTTAGTTCCTGAAAATGTAGATCAGTTGGTAGAATACCTCCCTGATACTTGAAAGCCCAAGATTTGATTCCCAACGCACAATAAAAAAGCATGGTGGGATGTAACTGTAAGCCTAGTAGTCAAGTGGAAGAGGCAGGAGAATCAGAAGTTCAAGATCATCTTCAATGACATAAGTATTTCAAAGCCAGCCTGAGATACATGAGACACACATTTTCTTTCTCTGTGTGTCTGTATAAATAAATATATACTATTTAGTAATTTTGGGTTTTTAATTCATGAGAATCATTCATATTTGTACTACATTAATTTTAATAAAGCTTATTAATGGTCTTATATTATTGCCTATCATTAGAAATAATAGAAGAAATTGAGGTGCATAGTTGGCTAGTTTCAAATTAGTGCAGTGATATAGTCATGTTTCTTAAATATTGTCATTAGTATGTAGACAGACTTCAACATTTTTTATGTTCTACTACAAAGGAAAATAAATACACCTCACTTATGTATTTGGTTTATGCTGCAATTCCTATAACAAAAGGCAATTTCACCAGAAAAAAGTATGCTGTTATAGTAAATGCATTTTACTAACATTGTAGCTGACATGACAATTAATATACATTGATTGTATACCACGTGATGATTCTGTACGTGTGTACACTGTGTGAAGCTCAAATTTGTGTACACCTTGGGGCAGAGGAATCTGAGGAAGACCCAAAGACATAGGTAAATTGGTGCATTATTATGCTGAGCTTTGGCAAAGAGTATACAGTTGCAAAAACTATAATTGGAGGTCAGAGCATTTAATGCATTTATGGGAAACTTGGGATCTGAATGAGTAGATTGCTCAGATTCATGTTAGTGTTTCTGGGTTTCAAAAAATGAGAATGGGTGCCTCCATGATGAAATGTTACTGGCTGCATTAAGAGATAATGTGGAAGAAACATGGGGTGATGGCCTTCTCAGATTTATGACCAGTTTCAGAAAAAGGACACAGGGAAAAGTTTCCTATTCCTGAAGTTTTCTGATTGCATCATATTTGGGTAGTATATATTGAAACTCATTATTTTCAAATTCATTTTTCTCAAATGGGAAGTCTTTCCTCAATTGTATTCCAAACAAATTTCATTTTATGTTCAGTAAACCCTACATAATTTTTCATGAAATTGCTAACAACTTTGTGAAAAGCTGTAAGTAAGTGATGGTTGAAGTAAACATCAAAAAGCGCTTTCACTTACCATGGCACTTGTGCAAGTACACACTAAAGATGTACATAGATTTCTGTAATTGAAATATGTAAAAGCTAGTGATGAGAAACTAGAATAATAATAGTAACCCTATCAGAATGAGACTGGAATGCAGGGTGACCTAAAGAGCACCGAATGAGAAGGCAAAAAGAATGCTGTGTATAGACTTCAGCCTTGTCAAAGAAGTCACTGAAATTTTCCCTCTGTGGGACATTTGTAGCAATAGCTAGCCTTGTATTTATAGAATAATAATGCATAAGTCTTAAAAAATGTGCAATTTACCAGAAGACACATGCTCAGTATATAAACCACAAAGAAAAATCCTCCCTTACCTACATGCTTCAAAAGGTAGCATATCAATCTTGGAAATGGGAAAAAAAGCAAATAATTCAGAGAGCAGCTCCTTTAAAAAGATCAAACATCCTCATAAGATAAAGGGCTTCTTATGTTTCTTTTTCTGGATGGAATTTTATGAAAAGTAGAAAGCTTTGTATAATTTATATACTAATAAGAGATATAACCCCTGGCTACATTGGTTTTCATATTTGAAAAGAAGCTCACTTTTGCATATAGAAGTGAGACATCACAGACAGAATGTATTATGATATACCTCTTTATCTAGATATGAGAAAATGAATAAATGGTCGCTAATAGCTATTAATATACTATTTATGTAAATACTGGCTAGTTGTGATATGACATTAACATTATTGAACTTTTCCATTCATGTCTCAGAATATGCTAGCATTTTAGTTAAGCACATGAAAAAGTGAGCATTTATTGAAGACAAGAGTTGGTTTTTTAGTGGAGTTCATTTCTCTGCATGTGTTATGAAAGTCACTGGGGTACTTTTGTCCTTTGAGTTTTAATACTGAAATATGAAAATAGGACATTAGAAAATATGTCAAATATTGATATTTCTTTCTGTCTTTTATCTGGTTGTGTCTCAGAGTCAGTGGTTGCACAAAGGAATATATTTAGGAAAGGCATGCATTTTCTATTCTGATTTCATTTTGTTCTTCATTTAAGGATAAAAGAAGTTGCAGGTCATTATAACAGTATATTTCAAATCAATTATATGTACTTTATGTTTGTCCCTCTATAATTATAAGCTTTTCTAAGAATTAGTATATATGCATAATCTCTCAGTAAATTTCATAACATTAATAAAATATCCACTTTCAATCAGGAGACTCATCCATCTACCTTACAACTCTTTTGTTAGCTATTAAACACATCTCTAACTGGCATCACTTTTAACTATTTTTTATTATTATATATATATTATATTATATATTATATTATTATATATATTATATTATATTTTTTATTTTCCCTATTTTTTAAATGTAATTTAATTTTTACTTATTTATTAGAGAGAGAAAAAGAAATAGAGAGAGAGACACACACACATACACACATAGAAAGAAAGAGTGAGAGAGAGAGACCAATAGAGAATGGGCACTCCAGGGCCTCCAGCCACTGCAAAGAATTCCAGATGCTTGTGCCACTTTGTGTATCTGGCTTATATGAGTCCTGGGGAATTCAACCTAGGTCCTTTGGCTTTATAGGCAAGAGCCTTAACTACTAAGCAATCTCTCCAACCACCTAGTTAATGTTTTGTATACTTCCTGATCCATCAGTTCTATAGCTGGGGGAGCTCTTAATTGTTATACTCAAAATGGTTACTAGAAACTCATAGCATCTTAGTTGGTCTAAAAAGTTATATGTATGCATTTACTTGGTGAGATCTTACTAATTATAAAATTATAGGAAAAAATTCAATGCAATAAGAATTTACTATAACCTATTATAAACTATGTTCAGATACTCAGATATGACATGAGGCCAAATGTATATAATATTACTTCTTTATTTTTTTGAGAGAGAGAAGAGGGGGAGAGAGAGAGAGAGGGAGAGAGAGGGAGAGAGTGAGAGAGAATGAGTATTCTAGGGCCTTCAGCCTCTGTGAACAAACTCCAGATACATACATTGCATACTTGTGACACTGTGCATCTGGCTTAAATGGGACCTGGAGATTTGAACATGAATGCTTAGGCTTTGCTGGCAAGCACCTTAACCACTAAGCCACCTCTCCAGCCCTATAATATTATTTGTATTCTGCCTAATGTGCATTCATTCTTACATGATTGAGGCTAAAGTCATATTTATTAATTCATTTCATCATTTATTCAGTGCTTTATAAGGTATTTACTGTAGGTGTTTGGCTAAACCTGTTGTAACTTTTCTTTTTGTATTATTACACTACATATATAACACATTACAGATAAAGTCATTCTTCCTTAAAAAGATTTTGAAAACAAAAAATTGAAGATATCAATGAAAAAAACAATAATGCATTTTGGGTAAGTGAAGCCCCACCACACAAGGCCAGGAAGACATGGGCTGTACTATACTTTCTGCTGATACCCCCTCAGTCCTTCACTGTTATATAGCACATAATCTTTTAAAACAATAAAAGTTGGTGAATTGTGTTGAAAATACTGACACAAGATCAAAGAAATATACTTTTGTATTTTTCATGCAAACTTAGTAATGTGTATTGATGTGGTCAAACATTAACATAGAAACTAGAAACCAATTATCAAAGTCTGGTGCCCCACCATTGAACAAACAGGGCCAGAGAGATATTTAATGAAGCATAAACAATTCCTTTTTCAAGAGTGTGGCTATAGAAGAGTCAGCAAAGGTCATGGCAAGAGCCATGGGAGGGTAGTATAGAATGCATGCTAGGGCATTCACAGGGGGTGACAGTAACCTTAGTAAGACAAGAAAATAGCCACTGTCACTTTCACACTTTTGACACTGGTACTTAGGGAAGAATGTTTGGACTTTACTGACTGAATGCCTGTTCTTTCCTTCTCAGCTGCTTTATTCCATAAGATCTGATTTTAATAAATGAATACATTGTGTCAGATATAAAGAGGGTATAAAGCTTATGAAACTATGTTTTGTAAAAACCTTTTGTTTCAGATTTCCTTCCAGTCTTCATTGATTACTAAAGGATTTATTTAAACATAATTTTAGCTGGGAGTGGTGGCACACACACAGTTTTAATCCCAGCATTTGGGAGGCAGAGGTAGGAGGATTGCTGTGAGTTCGAGGTCAGCCTAAGATTACATAGTAAATCACAGAGCAGCCTGAGTTAGAGTGAAACCTTACCTTGAAAAACCAAAACACAACAACAACAACAAAAACATATACATATATATATTTTTGTTTCACTTGACTATAGGTCAGTAGTACTAAATAGTAACTGAAGATACAGAAATAGTAAGAGATAAAATAGACTGGGGATGAAGAGACATCACCAGCAGATTCATGTTTTAGAAATCAAGTGGGCTTAATACAGTTGTGTAGAATTAGTAGTTTTAATCTGAAATTCTTGAACATAGAAGAACATGGCTATCCTGAGATTCAATCAATAAAAGTGCATGGAAAACAGCCTTCTTCTCCTTGCTTGTACTGTTAATAAGCAATTAAGAGAAAGTTGTGCACTTTACACTGAAAATATTATATTTCCAGCTATTTGGAATTTTGACTTGGTTGATCATTTCCAAAGAATTACCAAACTATTTTTTCTGAGGCATGGACATTATTTTTTTCATTAATTTAAGCATCAGTCTGCATGAAAGGAGTGCAGAATTTTATATATAAGCAATATCACTTAGATATGTGATGGAAATCTGAATCCATACAATTAAATTTTAGCTTTTGATGAAGTTATAATATTTATGCATTAATAACATTCTATTGAGAATTAACTCTGATGGAATAATCTTACTTTAAGACAATCCTAATTAAGAGTAAGTTTTTAGGGCTAGAGAGATGGCTTAGTTGTTAAGGCATTTGCAAAGTCAAAGGACACAGGTTCAGTTCCACAGTACCCATGTAAAGCCAGATGTACAAGGTGACACATGTGTCTGGAGTTTGTTTTCAGTGCTAGAAGCCCTGGCATTCTCTTTCTCTCTGTCTATCATCTATAATCTATCTATCTGTTTATAGTTGCATCTCTCTATATCTGCTTCTCTCTCTCTCCCTCAAGTAAATGCATAAACAATTTTTAGGAGTAAATTTTTAGAAGCTATTGAGTAGAGCTGAAGATATGGGTCAGTGATTAATGTGTTTGACTGAGAAGCCTAAAGACCCATGTTCAACTTTCCACCCTGGTTCAACTCCCCACATCCCAAAGTAAGCCAGAAGCACATGATGGCACATATGCCTGGAGTTCATGTGCAGTGGGTAGAGGTTCTGATATGCCCATTTGCCCATTCTCTTAAAAAAAAAAAAAAAAAAAGAAAGAAAGAAACTATTGTTGCAGTCAGGTCCAAATTGCTGGTAGAAATCACCCAACCGAGAGCATCTTATGGTTGGAAAAGAGGTATATTTTGGCTTACAGGCTGGAAGGGGAAGCTCCATGATAACAGGGAAAATGATAACATGAGGGGGCATCACCACCTGGCCAACATAAAGTCAACTATGGGAATAGGAGAGTGTGCCAAACACTGTCATGGGGAAACTGGCTGTGATACTCATAAGCCTGCCCCAACAATACACTGCCTGCAGGAAACATTAATCCCCAATACTCCATCAACTGGGAAGCTAGCCTGCAGAACACCTAAGTTTATGGGGGACACCTGAATCAAACCACCCACATTCTGTCCCTGGCCCCCATAAACTGACATTGATAATGATGTAAAATACAATAATACATTCAGTCCAACTTTAAAAGTCCCCATAGTTTTTATCAATCCCAATGATGTTCAAACCTTCCCATATTCAAAGATCTTTTAACTGAGCCATAATACCAAAAAATCCTCCAAAAACCCATAATGGCACAGCTTCTGGATTTCTGCTTTGGTCATTTTGAGTATCTTGCTGATTATTAAGAAAATAACCTTTAGTAATTTGAGATACAGCTTGGGAGATACAAGTGTAGAGAGAGCCAGAGAATGACTGTTCCTCGTATTTGATAGTCTTACCTTACTTTTGACTATTCTCATTGCAAGACATCACTTACCTTTAGAGGTAAATGGAAATCAATATCAGCTGGTTTTCATATCACTTCTTTCTTTTGTTTTCTAGTATTTAGTGATGTTTAAATTCTGTTGTTAACTTGATCAGATTAGAATTCCACAGATACTCTTCTTGAGTGTGTCTTTGAGTTTGCTTGCTGGAAGGATGCATGAGAAATTCCTTCCTCCAGAATGGGCAGCCTTTCTCCTGGTGGGTTATAAATAAGGACTCTCTAGAGGGCAGGGTTCTTTTTGTCCTTAGCTGCCTAAACTACTCCCTGGTGAGTGCCTTTCACATGTCTGTCCCCTGCAATTTATTATTATGTGGATCCACTCTACTCAGCTATCTTTGGCCAGCATTGCAACCAAGTTTCATTGGCCTCTTCTTAGTATAGACTGAAGATCACCAACTCTCCTGGAACCTCCAGGCCTTCAGAGCTAGATTGGTACTGCTGTGGCTTCCAACCATGTAGACTGAACAGCTAGCAGGTTCCTTGTTTCTAAAGCCCACAGAGAACTATTGTTGGACTGTTATAAACTAATTCAATAAATGCTCTTTTAATATCAGTTCATTCTTCTATCATTCAAATTCTATTGAATTTGTTCCTCTCAGGAACCCTGACTAATACACATTCCTACATGCTCCTTGGCTTTAATAACTTAACATTTAAATATTTGTCTGTTTGCCTTCTTTAGGAAAATGTGTACATCCAAGTTCTCACCTTACCAGACATACTTGTCTCATCAGTCATTCATTTAAGTGACATATCTGGATCCAGGGTATGTCATAGGTGGGGTGAATTACCACAGTATTTATGATCACATAAAATATATTTAGATAGGAACAGAGTTTTCAGGGCCAGAGTTCAATTGATAAGGTTTTATGCATTCTAAGTGATTTTGTGACTCAGAAAGTATGGCATGTAATTTCTTGGTGATACATACTGCTATTCCTCCTGTTCACTTGATCTTTCTTTTTTTTAAAATTTTTATTTATTTATTTAAGAGTGACAGACAGAGAGAGAAAGAGGCAGAGAGAGAGAGAAAGAATGAGCGTGCCAGGGCCTCTAGCCACTGCAAACAAATTCCAGACACGTGTGCCCCCTTGTGCATCTGGCTAATGTGGGTTCTGAGGAATCGAGCCTTGAACCAGGGTCCTTAGGCTTCACAGGCAATCATTTAACCACTAAGCCATCTCTCCAGCCCTGACCTTTCTTATAATATTATCTGTTGTTCATTCATAACCCTATGAGAGCACTCATTTCAATTAAACTCATTAAATCATTTAAACCATGATACTAATGGCTTGTGCCACCTTGATAAATATACTGAAAGTCCTAGAAAGTTAGATATCACAGGCTCACAGAATTTTATATATTATCAGCTAAACATGTTCTTAGACAATACTTAACATAACCTGACAACACAGGTTATAATAAGAAGTTTCATAGTATATTTGGTGCAAGGTAAGAATCCAGGTCCACTCTGTTGCTGTCACATCTCAAGGAATAGTTTTCTTATCAGTATAAGTGATTTCTCCTGCTTTAAGAAGTTTTACTGTTTGCTTAGAGTCATATTTTCATCCAGTTAGTTATGTTCTAACTGCTAAGACTCTATTTTAATCAATTTGTTTAATTTGACATAATTTCATAGTGTAATTAACCACAGTGTTGAGATGGAAGGCTCTTGAACCATCTGGCTAACTGTTAATTTAATGGATTCTCTGAATCTCAGTGGGGTTAGAAACTCAGTAGACTATAGAACAAGAAATCTTTGAGATCCTCAAGTAGACAAAAGATTGAGAATTTCAATGTAAAATTGACATTTAACTAATTCTTCTTCCTTAAATAGAAAAGGTGGTCTCTGACATTAAAATGACAACTCAACTAAGCAGTCAAATTATTTACACTTCTGGAAACGTTTTGTTGTAAGGCATTAGAAATTCAGATTGCTTGGCTTCCTTTCACACAGACTTTCCACTTCTTTCTCTGATCAAATACTTTTATACTCAGTGTCACTTAAAAGAAGTTGCATTTAAATCTTTGTGGCTCCTCCTCTTTGGTAAACAAGCTTCAGAAACCAAGCAAAGCATTGACCTTGAAACATACTGTTTTCCATGAAAAAAAAAAAAAAGTCATGTTTATTTTCTCTAGTAGTAACTTTGCAAGATATAATACTTCTCTTTTTTTATTAGTATGTTAAATCTGATACATTTTTCTGAAAGCATCTATTATAAATGAATTTAAAACACTTCTTTGAAGTATAAAAAGTAGCTACTTTGGATTCTTTTAATTTATGCCCAAAGCAACAAAGGTAAGAGTTCAGCACATAATTAACTTAAAATACACCCTAGGATACATCTGACTCATCATGCTTTAATGAGTCTACATAAGAAGATGGTCTTTGCAAAAATAAGGCAGATTACTGATTACAGGTGCCTTACCTCCTACCTGAGCAGAAAATTTGTAAGAAATATCCTTGGAGGATATTTTAATGTCACCAAACGAAAAAAGAAAACAAAAGTGTCAATATAATTTCTTTGATTTGCCAGTGGGTAGGAAAGTCAATGTGATTTAGTGTGGAGGCAGAGAAATATATATATATTTTTTCCATAGCACATAAATTAAGAGTTAAGACATACTCAGTGCTTACATGGAGAGAAAACAAGTTTTGACTTCCAAAGACTGAGAAATCTGTATTTAGGAAATGAGGAGTAGAAAACAGGTGCTGCTTGTACTGAAAGGATACAATGTTTACATGCCATTATTACATAATCTTGGTGTGGTGGATTAACTGTAAATGTTCCCTATATATAACATTGGGTATTTTTTTTATTACAATTAAGCTTCCTACTTAAGCCTCTAGCAGATAGAGCCTAGCTGGAGGAGGTGTGTCACCAGGGTTGGGCATTGGAGTGGCATCAAGATAAGTCTGAGCTGACCTGAACTCTGGTTATTCAGTTTGTTTCTCTACTATGGATGTGTGAACCAAGCCAGCATCTTTTGCCATGATGAAGGTTCCCCAGGAATGTGTAAGCCTGGAAATAAATCCTTTCATCCCATAATCTACTTCTGGTCATGTTGCTTGTCCCAGCAATGAGAATATAACTACAACACTTGGCATAACTTTTAAATATGCTAAAATGATATAATGTGGATCTGCTTATCAGTGCAACTGCTGACATGAATACCTGTATTAGTTACTTTTTCATTTCTGTAATCAGAAAAAACTTAAAAAAAGATGGGGTTATTTTGTTTTGATAGTTCCCAGATACAATTCATCATGGAGGGGAAGTCATGGGAAGCAAAACCGTGGAGTGGAGCTGGGCGCAGAATGTCAGCCAGAAAGTTGAGCATGACAAGTACTCTTGAGTTCCCTAGTTCTGTCCTTATGTGCAGTTCAAAACCTTCTCCTCTGGATAGGTGCAAATTTCAGACTATATAAATAAAATATGGTTATAAAAGTAAGTGCAAGAAATGAAAAGTATGATTACCTTTTGTGTGAGAAGCATGAAGGATGGAATGCTGTTTCACTTTGAAATGGAAAGACTAAGCTGAGACTGTGAGGGCAGGTGGCCCGTGGAATAGCTATATGACATGAGCTAAAAGAACAGTGGCTTCTCCAAAATGCCCATTGCCTGGAAGTGCTGACAGGGGAGAATAGATTTAATCCTGTCCTTCTTTCTCCTGAATGACTCATGACGTTTGCAAATCCTCCTTGTGATGGGGATTCTCTAAAGAGAACAAGGGTTGGTTAGTTGTCAGCAAGGGATATGAGCATCCATTGAAAATGTATTCAGGACAAGTTGGAAGCAGCCAAGTGATGCAAATTGGGGCTCTGTAGCACAGTAAGAGTGTGAGTGGAGGTAGGCAAAAAAAGGAAGGAAGACCTGACTGCACATTTTCCAAGCACACATAGAAACAAGATCTACATATTTTATGGTAGAGGCTATATAATTATGACCCAGATATCTTGACTAACTGGTAAATATGTGAGATTGTAAATTGAAGCTTCTGGACTATCCTCTCTGCCTCTCTTCTACACATATGAGATACTCAGGTTTCTTTCCTTAAATCTTCCTGTTCAATCCTGCATCAGGATCCTATTCTCAGAATTCCTAAAACTGTAGCTATATTTCTTTCTTATGATGTCTCCAGATAATTAGGTGACTGAAATGTCATCAGGTTTGTACTGAGTGTTTTTCTAGCCCCAATGAGTAAGAAACATTGCATACATCATAGCAACTCAGTGACAACCTGCCTATTCAGCTACTGTCAAGATCATGACCAAATGTGGGATGTGGTGAGGCCATTTTTACTTATTTCTTCTCTGAATATCTGTTCTCAAGAAATGCTTCTTTCTAAGCTCCATCTATCACTAATTTGGAAGATTGCATTTGTTTCATATTTCCATAACAGAATAAACAGGACATTTTATGTGCTGTGATAAACTGTCTTAACTATTTGGTAATATAGAACTACAGAGTCTTCAATATGGCCATAACAAACATAGTAGAGTCTGGTAGCACACTTTAGTCCCAACTCTCTAGAGGCTGAGGTAAGAGCATTGCTGTTAGTTTGAGGCCAGCGTGAACTGAATGAACAGAGTGAGCTGAAGGCCATCCTGGGCTAGAGTAAGACCCTTTCATGAAAAAAAAAGAAAAAAAAAACTAAAGAAAAAAAAAAAACTAGGAGAAAAATAGTCATCACTTAGTATGACTAGATATTAAGAAAAGAGTGAATATGCAAGTGGCTAGGAAAAAAAGAGAAACTATGTCTTTCTGAACATACAAACATACCCATACTGATTACAATACTAGGTTTCCTACAGGGAAAGCAATGGATTAAAAGAAGTCCCAATGTTATGAACTGGACATTGTAATAAGAGTACATAATATACAAATACATAAACACAAACTTATGAAAATTAAATTATATTATATCTTTTGGGAGGGTGGGGAGATTTCTGAGTGCTTAATGACTTACTTGCAAAGTCTTCTGGACAGGGTTGGCCTAGGTTTGATTTCCAAGCATCCATGTAAAGCCAGATACACTAAAAGGTTCATGTATATGAAGATTGTCTGTAGTAGTAAAAGGCCCTGGTTTGCCTGCTCATTCTCTCTATCTGATCACAAATAAGTAAAAATGAATTAATAAAATAATTATTTATTTTATACTTATGTACATGTATATATTTATGCACACATATTAATCACATATTAATTTTCATGACATATGTTCAGTTAGCTCATTTGGCTTTTAATTCCTCAACATAATTTTTTCTAATTATTTTATTTTTATATTAGTTCTCTACCTAAAAGATTTAAAAAAAATATTGAGAGTTTGAAAATTATATGACTGCTGTGAATATTATTAGCTGTGGGCATCACTGAAAAGAAACTATTTAATTAATTTGTGGATAAGTTGCTCTGCCCACAGAGTATTCTACCCTACAACAGTTTTGGGATCTGTCCTTGTCCTTCATTGTTCTTGAAACTTTCTGAAATATTTAAAAATCATCCTCAGCACTATAAAGCCATACTTTACAAAATTGTTTCATTTACAGACTTGTCATCATCATAACAAAAATATGTTTGTTTCAAATAAAAATGATTACAGGACTGGAGAGATGGCTTAGTGGTTAAGCACTGGCCTGTGAAGCCTAAGGACCCCAGTTCGAGGCTCAATTCCCCAGGACCCACGTTAGCCAGATGCACAAGGGGGCACACGCGTCTGGAGTTCATTTGCAGTGGCTGGAAGCCCTGGGGCTCCCATTCTCTCTCTCTCTCTCTGTGCCTCTTTCTCTCTGTATGTCACTCTCAAAGAAATAAATAAAATTAAAAAAAAAATGATTACAAAACCCATGCAATATTATACAAAGATTTGGATTAATTAAGTTCCCTTCATCTTTGAGTTTAAATTGCATGAGGAAAATTAATGTGAGGGTCTATAACTATGAAGTCTCAAACAAAAAAGAGTTTAATACAATTAAACATGCTTTTTACATATGACATAAGTATAACCTACTTACTCCTTTTAAAAATCATCTAGTTTTTGAATTACCCTTTATTTTTGTTGGTAATCCTATGCATTTCTGTGGGGTAAGAGTTTTATACATAGCTGATGTTAGAATGAATGATGTGCCAACCATAATCTTATGCTGTGAATGGAAGTCAGCATACTTATGAATATCTACCAGTTTTCCTTTCTTAATTAGCAACATCTCATTGAAACATACATGACCCTTCTAATACTTCAAAATATTGTGAAATATTTTGTACCTTTTTCTTACAGATAAGACATCTGTATATTCTCCCTTTAAATGTTGAAAGGCAGGATGGAAAATTTTAAAGTAAACTTAGTGAAGAAACAGTTGGGGGACAGCCTGAACTGTATATTCAGAAAGGAGTAAATCAAAGACAAGGCTATAGATAGGCTGCGAGTTGGGTCAACTTAAACTTTATGTTCCAAGAAGAAGAAAAGCAAAAATACAGTTCCAAGAAAAACCAAAATAAGGGAATAGTTTCTCAAGATAGCCTGACCATGGACTTAAAACTCTGTTTATGCAAAAATAAGATGTGTAGACATAACTGTATAAGCTTTGGAAATACCCTTGTGAACCCCCCCCCCCTTTTTCCCTTCCTTGCTAAAAAACCCTATAAAAAGAAACACCCAATAGGGCTCAGGGTTGACTCCTCTGTCTCCTGCATGAGATACGTGTCGACCTCAGAGCTCTGATCATCCCGAATAAAGCCTCATGCTTTTGCAGCAAGTTTGGTCTCCCGTGTGTCTTTGGGTGCATGCTATCTCAAGACTTGAGTGAGGGTCTCCCTCTGGGGGTCCTTCAATGTGAGTAGGCTTGTGGCTACTTGAACCAATGCAATGTGACAGGAAAGAAAGCCCATGTCTTCTAAGTTTAAGTTACAAAGGGCCATGTTATTTGAACATTGTTTATCAGGACATTTGCTGTGGGAGTACATTTTTGTGTGTGAGAATTCTGAGTTAAATAATTTTAATTTTAATTTTACAAATCTTAATGATACCCTAATAAAAATAAGCCTATACCCATCCTGTCCATCAAACCATTTAGCAAAGCTGCCTTGGACAATCTGCCAACAAAATGATGCCATTGACTTCCTCAAGGCCACATAGATTGGCGTTTTTCCAGACAGCTTTCTGAGATTCAGATAGACAAAATTATGTGATATAATCAAATCACCATTATTTTAGTCCACTAAGTTAGGGGGTAGTTTGTTATGCGTCAGTAGATAATGGGAACCTTCCCTTGTTTAATGAGCCATTTAGTTTGCTCATATGTCTTTATTCAGAAAACTGTTATTTGTATATATCCATATCATAAACTCATTCTCAGATGTTAATGATTGGTGATGAGGTATTAATGCTTTTCTTCCTACAAGATTATCCATATATTAACCACAGTCAATATCTACAGCATAATTGTGTTCATCTATTAAACATATTACAACCATTAGAACTGGAGAAGTAGAGGGATGTTTTGATGATTAATTGAAAACCTTATCTAGTCAGTGACTAAATTTTTTTGAATTTATATACATGTAAGAGTTGATTTTTTTTTTTTTTTTTTTTTGTGATAGGGTTTTATTCTAGCTCAGGCTGACCTGGAATTTACTATGTAATCCCAGGGTGACCTCGAACTCACAGTGATCCTCCTACCTCTGCCTCCCAGGTGCTGGGATTAAAGGTATGCTCCACCACGCCGGCTTTGTGATTTTTGTTTTCTTTTGTTTGTTTGGTTTTTCAAAATAGGGTCTCACTCTAGCTCAGCTGACCTGGAATTCACTATGTAGTCTCAGGGTGGCCTTGATCTCACAACGATCCTCCTACCTCTGCCTCCCGAGTGCCACCACGCCCTGCCGGCTTTGTGATTTTTAACTACACGTAAGTGTATTTCACCTCATTTATGAGCACATTTTCTGTTTTAACTAGTGACTTTACAAAATTTAAAAATGAAAACATGAGTTACTAGCTGATTTTTGTGCTGGTTGTGGTTGATCCAGTATGAGTCCTGTTCCAGCTTCGGGCCTGGTGGCCTCATGGAGCACAGGGCTTGTGGGGTTTGGAGGATCAGCTTTGGCTTCCTGCCCATGGCAGCGCATGGCTCAGGGGAGCAGAGGCAAAGCAAGCTGTGCTTATGTTGTGATAAATGCCAAAGGAATCATGATGCACTTTCCCTAGCTCCTGCTTTTTACCCTTCTGTAAAATTAATTGAATAAAAGATTGAATTAACAAATACCCGTGGGGCTGGGGAGATTGCTCAGTGAGTCAGAGTACGTGCTGCAGGCATGAGTACCTGACAGAGGCTGAGACTGCCTGGGTTTATTACTCGGGACCCACATAAGCAACTGCATGTGGTCACATATGTCCATTACCACAGTCCCACCAGGAGCTGAGCCAAAGAATTGCCTGGGCTCATGAAAACCACAACTCCAGATTTGCAGAGTGACTCTAGGTCTAGTAAATATGCAAATAATGGCTGAGGGAAAAAAAAGCCAACAGCCATGATTATCTATATATATAAGTATATATACCTCCCCCAACACACCCCACATAATGCACCTGGAAGAAAAACTATTCGTCTTTAAAAATTATAATTGTTATCTACAGTTTTATTATTTATTATTTTATAAATTCTTTGTTTTATATTTTATGTTTTGGCATGTGTGTGGGTTCACATGTCCCATGGGTACACATGTAGAAGTCAGAGGTCATTAGGATCTTCCTCTATCTTTCTGCCTTATTTCTCTGAGACATAGTCCATCACTAAATCTGGAACTCCACATTTTTCAGCTAGAGTGGATGGCCAGGGAGCCCTACAGGTCTTCCTGTTTCCATCCACCTCAACATTGGGGTTGCATTATGATGACCATGCCCAGCCTTTAACAGAGCTTCTGGGAATTGAACTATATAGCCTCATATATAGAGTAAAATAAGTAAAATCAAAATGTTAATCCAAACCCAATCAGGTAAGTACTCATTGACAGTGCATGCAACTGAAGACAGATGAGATGCCAAGGGTCATGCAATTCCAGGTAGTTTTGCACAGAAAATTTCAGGTGGGAAAATGTCACATGTTACTAAATTGGTTGGGTTCACAAAGACAAAAAAAAAAAAAAAAAAAAAAAACCAACAAAAAAAACAGTAAAAATAATTCAAGCGAAACTAAATGAGACAAAAATATTAAACACTATGGAAAATGTCAAGGACACACAGAGTACTCTAGTAGGTACTTGTTGTTGATTTAACAAATATAGTCTTCCACAGATATGAATGATTAATATTAGAATGAGTAAGAAACTGTTGTGAATCAGGAAAAGAATAGAGACATTTTTTAGAGAGAAAATCCTCCACATCAATGGACTCATGACCATAAGTAAAAGAGAGATTAGCTCAGGTACTTGAAGACATACCTTATAAATCCATTTAATTGAATTTGTAAGGAATAAGAAATTATAATAGGCTAGGTTTATTGAAATAGATATGCCATGATTGGAGTAAAAATTAAATAGCAGATTGTGTGCCATGCTTATCTTATAATGGCTTGATATGTTCTTAAAACATTGAACACTTAATACTTTTTCTACTGATTACCCTACATCCATTATATGCACAATCAAAGGTTTCTGAGAGTGATACATGATTTAATTTCTATTGTTATTCACAGGTCATGTGTGATTATTTCAAACACTATTTAATATTAATCGGGCTAACATTCTATGTTATGGCTATAGTAAAATCAGTTTATGTAACTCCAAGCTAAGAAGTAAAAGTATAGTGTAATTCCAAGGAAAATAAGCATGTATAAGACTGGATAAAGCAACCAAGCCCATCAAATATGTACTTCTAAAATAAAACTACTCTTAGAGTGGATATTATGGTGAGGGGGCATTGAGTAGACACAGAACCATGTCAGAAGCTACTATGAATGTGTAGGAGAAGAAGATTACAGAAGTGTACTACAGAAAAGTGCCCAGAATCAAAATTAAAGGCAGCATCAACAGAAATTAGTGCCTGAGCAGGTATGTTGATGAGGAATTGAAGGGGTGAATATAAGCCTATATTGTCACAGCTGGTTCCTCACACACTGAGGCTGACTGACTGTGAATGGTGCAGTCTCCCAGCCACAACAATGTTCTCAAAGAGAGCCAGAGGATGACATTTCTCCACAGTGGAACTTGCAGTCCAGTGCTGGCCTTAAAACAGAAATATTTCCCTTTGGGCTTCAGGGGAAGGGAAGGTTACAAAACACAGTGTGTCCAATTCCCCTAACAATTAAATAGTTAGGTTTTTTAACATAATTGCAGTGAGTTAAAGAAGCATACTGGTTACCCTCTTTACTAATACTGTTTCAACTATGTTTTCCTTAAGAACAAAGTTACCAAAACTTATAATTCCTCATATTTTATGAAAATAAAAAGCCATAAAAACCTTCCTTTTTAACTCAGTTATCGGTTTCATTTTTAAAACAGAATTGCCAAATTAAAATTCAATACTAGCTCTTATTTTCATCTGTAACAACCCAAATATATATTGATATTTTAAAATAAAGTATTGCCATATTATAAAGCAACTTACTACTTTGTTTTTAAAAATGGTGAGTGAGACTCCTTTTGGTTTTGTTGAGAATTATTTGGAAAAAAGTCTCATGTATCCCAGGCTGGCCTCAAGTTCACTATGTATCCAAGGATAGCCTAGAACATTGTGTGTACGTGTGACCATGTTCAGTTGTGGATATGCTTGTTTGTAGATCCATGTATTTGCAGGTCCACAGGCACTTGTGGAGGCCAGAGGACAAAACTGGGTATTTTCCTTAATCACTCACTATCTTACTTTTTGAGAAAAGGTCTCTTACTTAAACTTCAATTCACTGATTTTGCTAGACCAGCCAGTCATCCCCAGAAACCAACTTGACTCTACCTCAGCAGTGCTGAGATTACAGGCATGTCACATTGCACCTGGCTTTCACAGAGGTGCTGGGGATCCGAACTCAGGTCCTTAGGCTTGGCGAGCAAGTGCTTTTCCACTGAACCAACTACCCAGCCCCAACATGGAGCTTTTCACATTTTAGCCTCCACCTCCCAAGTACAAACATGTGTCACCACATCTGATTTTTGATATGCTGAAAATAAAATCCAAGACTTGCACGCATGCTAAGCAAGCTTTTTGCCAAGTGAGCTGCATCCCTCCTTCAAGAATCCTGTTTTAACAAACACAAAAGTGTCCTGTTATAATTGGAATAACCACTCTCTCTACTTGGCTCTAACTACTTCAGTAGCAACAAGAAAAAAATAATATAAATTAAAACAGACTGGACTACTGCTTAAGAGTCATTAATAGCCAATGTTCTTGAGGGCATTAGGCTCTATCAGAGGAAGTGACAGATTCCTGTCAGAGAGAGAGAGAGAGAGAGAGAGAGAGAGAGATCCCTTTTTTATGAAGCCCAGGAGCCTTCACTAGGCACAGTTGATTTCTGAAAATTAAAACAGACTAGCACCTAAGAATGGAGGAGAAGGAAGCAGAGGAGTCAGCCACACCCTGGGGGTGAGGGTACAGACAGGCATGAGGCATCTCATATGCAAGAGGCAGTCTGTTTGCCATGGGCAGCTGGTGTCCATTCCCAGGTGTCTGGCTGCCACAGAACATAGGATTTCCATGTTTTACAAATATTTGCCCAGCTACAATATGGAGAATGAATTGGTAAAGAAAAGGAAGGAAAACCACAGGGGATCCAATAGGCAGTTTCAGGAATTCCAGCTGGAAATGAATATATCACCTGGATTTACAGAGTTGTACACAGTGACTGAAAGAATCAGCCAGTGTGGAGTGATATTAACATTTGACTTTATAGAACTTGGAAGCTGATTGGTGGGTAGCATCAGGTTCCTAATTAATCAGAGAGAACTATGTATCATGAGACCATAGATTTATTTATTTTAAGTTGGCCCTTGACATCCCTTAGGAATAGAAAGTATTATGTCTTCAATTGACTTATTTCTCCAATAAGGCTCTCTTCTATCTCACCTTGGTTCATACTGGGAAACAGGGTATTAAACTGGACAGGTGAAATAAATTAGTAGTTCCTGGAGTTTGACAAATACTGGAGTACTTAATGAGACCAAGCACAGTCTAGTTTAAAGGTGCTGAAGCTGGTCAACTAAGTGATGACCTTTGTAGGACACTGGGGGCATCAAGTTCCTGGCTAAAACAGATTATACTCAAAATCCTGGTTAAGATAATTTTGTTCTATAATATTATTAATTATTTTACTTTGGGATTATTTATTCCTGTTTGATGTTTAATGTCATTAGATGGTCAAGAATTAATCATTTTTTACTGTTAACTTCTTTAATTTTTTTTTAAAAATATTTATTTATTTATTTATTTGAGAGTGACAGACACAGAGAGAAAGAGAGATAGAGGGAGAGAGAGAGAATGGGCACGCCAGGGCTTTCAGCCTCTGCAAACGAACTCCAGACGCGTGCTCCCCCTTGTGCATCTGGCTAACGTGGGACCTGGGGAACCGAGCCTCGAACCGGGGTCGTTAGGCTTCACAGGCAAGCGCTTAACCGCTAATCCATCTCTCCAGCCCTCTTTAATTTTTTTAAGTTAACTATTTAAAACAAATCAAAGTTAACAGAGTCAGTCAATACTCTGCAGGTCCCTGGCTCCTTGGATTATTTGCCTCTTCCAGTTGTGACATCGGCTTGGATGAGTTAGTGTCTTGCTGGCATGATGGCTTTTGTTGAAAACATACAGGATATTTCCAACTCCAATGATGCCATAGTTTGCAGAATACTCACTAGGCAAAGAGTCAAGTATATGGGTTTTCAGTAATCTCTCTGATTAAGAGAAATTTGATTTACCGGAATTTTAGGGTAATGTTAGTGGGTTCTGATTATCCCCATGGTTCTGGCTGACTTTGAAGGATGAGGCCTTCTTTTTGTGGTCATTGGACTCTGAGAGGTAGTTTGACATGCCTCCAAGAGGGAGGAAGCTTTAACTTATACCACATTTAAAATAAATGACAGAAAATAACCTCAATACCTACACTCTATTAAATAATTATTTTATGTAAACTTCATCTTTCCTTTTCCACTTTGAAATGTGAGTTATTATATTGTAGAAAAACTATCTCATATTTCTACATAAAATCTTGCCTTATGCAAAAGTATAAAAATAAAAGGAAACAGCCTTCCTTACCCAAAATATATCCTTATACATATAATTTTCTTGTACTTACTGATTATTCTTATTTTATTTCTACCTTAGTATATTGAAATGTTGCTAATGGTCTGATCATGACAGCAAGATAATAAACAAATGCGTTAATTTACTATTAGAATTGAATACCAATTGTATATATGACAAATCATGATCCAACCTATTGACATTTAAATTTTTTAAAAGTTCTTTTATAGATTTTTTTTTCTTAACCTCACGTGAATCTGAGAAGTACAGAATGTTACATTCCAGTAAGAGCGGGCCAGCAGAGCAAATCTCTTAATGACCTTGGACAACAACTTTATCTTAGCAAGAAAAGAAGGAAGAGAAAACATACAGAGAGCCAAAAATCTTTTGTGTTAATCTGTAATTGCAATTTTGCATATAAAAATGCATCTACTACTGAAGAACTGGAAGAACTAGGGATGCTAACTTTTTTCAGAGCACCAAGGAACTAGAGAGAACGCACTCAGTGGTACAGGCTGGACAGGAGACTTGGGGTTCACTTAGTGATGGCAGGCTGGAATGAGAGGTCTTTTTAAAAGTACTTCATTTTTATCAGAACTACAATGGTAGGTTGTGATATATGAAACTAAGTATTGCATCACTTGAAGGTCATTTTGTTGGTCCCGGTGTCCATGGACCCAGGACCTAGGCATTTACTTTTGATGTAGGCCCTAGACATATGTGTCCAACTGTTTATCTTGTAGTGGCCACATTTTTTCCTTTCAAGTGATCATTCTTTTCAACCAGAAGGAAAAATAAAATAAAATTAAAAAAAAAAAAAAAAAACTACTGGTGAGAGGAGTGCTTGTCTTTGAAGACCTCCCTTTGACACTCTCCATGAGAGGAAAGAATAAACAGTGAGAGAGGGTAATATCTTTTTTTTTTGTTTCCCTAGGAACTGGGAGGTTGTCCTTTTGATTGGGGTCAGCATAAAATGAGAGTTTCTGAGTGAATAAAAGTGAGCTACATAGAAAGAAATTAATCAGGTCCCAATGTCATTCCTGAAGATGCAGAAAGCATCAACAGAAAGAGTGAAGACTTAACAGTACACTCTATTAGGCAGATGTCCCTGCAAGGGACTTTCAGGAATGCTCTAAATGCATTTTTATTCAGGAACAGAAGGCAACTAGTTTGGAAAAGCAGAGCCTACTATCACCTTGGAGCCACCTCTGGTGCCAGGGCCCTTGACCAGTAGTTTAGGCCAGAATAACCTTGCCTGGAGGTTCACAAATCAAACCATTGCCAAGAATTGTTTGATTAGTCATGAGGGGTAGGGAGAAATAAATGCCCAATTATCTGTAAGTTTCGTGGACCAAGAAGTCTGTCCTATAAGCGTGTGATATGCATAAAAATCTGAGCAATCACACTCTGCTTCCTCCTGGGCCACAGAGCGATGTCAGAGGTGCCAGAGAGAAGCAGGAGGGAAGTGGAAGTCCTCACAATGTATGCTTACTTCCTAGACAAGTGTCAGTGGACAACTGGGCCACGTGATGAAAGGGACTAGATACCTGCGAAGTTGAAAGCAGCTTCTCACCTTTAAGAACTATAGAAGACCATTCTTTTCTTGCCATTGCTTTTAGTTCTCACATTGGTCAGGGACATTCAGCTATGTGCTGGAAGTGAGGCTTTCTCTCTAGGGCCAAATGGGATACCTGTGTGCACACCTCCTTCTGTGGACATGGGTCATAGCCCAGCTGCCTTCAGGCCATGCTAGGTTATTGCCCTACTCAGAGCGTCTCAGCTGCCTCTAAATTAACATAGTCAGCCACCATAAGCCTCATAGTAAGAGTGTCAAAGAAAAAGAAGGTAGAGATTTTACCTGTTTATAGCACCAAACTGTCAAATAAAATAGCACATGGAAGCCTGTTTTGTGGGAAGTAAAAGAATAACCAGAACTTGCACACAGACAGAAGTTACTGAAATAAAATTCAAGAAAGCCCTGAGCATGAGCTATTGCTCAGATGAGATATCATTATACAGAAAGGAGTAAAAAGAGCCAGGCATGGTGGCACACGCCTTTAATCCCAGCACTCGGGAGGCAGAGATAGGAGATTGCCATGAGTTCAAGGCCACCCTGAGATGACAGAGTTAATTTCAGGTCAGCCTGGACCAGAGTGAGACCCTACCTCGAAAAAAAAAAAAAAAGAAAGGAGTAAAAAGTTATTTTTTAAAGATTTGATTTTTATTTATTTGAGACAGAGAGAAGGAGAGAGAAAGAGAGTGAGAATGGGCACACCAGGGCCTCTAGCCACTGCAAATGAACTCCAGACACATGGGCCACCATGTGCATCCGGCTTATGTGGAACCTGGAGAATCAAACCAGGGTCCTTAGGCTTCATAGGCATGTGCCTTAACATCTAAGCCATCTCTCCAGCCTGGCTAAAAAGTTATTTTATATCCATTGTGGGATGTGGGAATAACATAGTCTTATTATCATGGGCTATTTGTGTAGTTCATATATATATATTTGGACATGTGGCTTCTCATCATCTTGCTGAATTGTACAGTGTAAGCTTTTTTCCTTAAGCCTGACCATTTGTGTAAGGTACAATAGGTTATTAGGTATTGGGATCCAGGTATCTGTATAACACATCATAGCTCACTAAGTGTTATGCTCTAAAGAAATATGGCCTGAATTTTAATATATGAAAAATTTGTCTAAATTTTTGTCCTTTGGTCTCTACACTATTTCAAAGTCTTATCACATGAGTAAAAATATATATTTATGAGCTGGATGTGGTGGCATGTGCCTTTAATCCCAGTACCCAGGAGGTAAAGGCAAGAAGATTGCCATGAGTTTGAGGCCACCCTGAAACTACCTTGTGAATTCCAGTTCAGCCTGGGCTAGAACAAGGCTATCTCCAAAATAAATGTATACATATGTGTATATATATATATATATATATATATATATATATATATATATATTATATATATTATATATATTTACCAAATGTGACTTTTTCACTATACAAGAGGTGAGGCTGAGACCAGGTAGGCACTGCTTCTGAATTAAGGAAGGGTATAGTGTTCTCTGTCTCTGTTGTTGAGACTTTTATATCCTAAGAGCCATTTGTTTTATCCTAGCTACACATTAAGTACATAACAACAAAGAATAGCTCAACCTTCAGAGTGATTTGAGAATATTACTGAACAACACCTTCCTATTGTCTAGAACACCACTAGGTCAGCTGGAGACTCAAGCTGCCCTTTTGGCAAAGAGATATGTCACTGGTGGTGAATCTTAAGTTCAGCCCCACAAAAGTGTGCTCAGAGCAGTTTGAGCTCTGGCTATTTGTGTTTGATAGCTGTTGTACTGGCCATACATTCAAATCCCCACACTCACTGAGTTGAATTAGAGTAGCTTGCAAGATTATGATTGAGGGATTATTTACTGGAACAGAGGCAATTTTCCACTAACAATACCACTGAAGAAAATGTCTTCCCAACTATCAGCAATTATTCACTGTTAACAGCTCTTCAGGAAGAGGTGACACTTAATGCGCCCTCCCCCATCCATGACAAAATGTTGACAGGCTTTGTCAGGTACAACTCACAGCTGCTGGGAGCTCATGTGTGCAATTGCCACACTATGTGCAGAAGAGAGCACTCGGCAATAGTCCTCCACATATTGACCTCTTATACTCTGCCTGCCCACTCTCCAATAGTGTTCCTTGAAGACTGGAGGGGTGCTTCTGATGTTCTATTTAAGGATGAGGAAGGAATGGTCACTTTGTCTAAATTTGAGTTTCTGCATTAGCTGCCACCCACTGCAGAAGAAAGTTACCTGACCAAGGCTGAGAGTAGCACTAACCTATGGAAACAATGTAGGAAGCAGTTTGACAACATGTTTATTTAGCAAAACAGTAGTAGCTTTCCTCCTAGGGGCTACATATGACCTCCCCCCAACCACAGGCTTGTGACCAGGTTTACAGTAGCAGACATGAATTTTGCCCTGTGGAGCAGACCAGAAGTTTTGGTTAAAACAACTATTTCACAACCCTAAAAAAAAAAAAAAAAAAAAAAAAAAAAAAAGAGTTATCCTGGAGATGTCTTTTTGATCAAGTAATTTCTTTGTTTTTCTTTTTCGCTTGTCTCATGAATACTACTGATGACATGTATAGACAATTGCATAGAACCTCCCTATGCTCTCTGATAAACGTTTCTAAAGAAAATGTTAGCATCTCGGAATGACGAGGTTAGAAAATTGTCAGCACCTGGGAACTTCCAAGGTACCCCTTTCATCATTTGTATTCTTTGCAGATCATGAACTTCTAGGACTAATTTCTTATTTTTGTAAGTTTTATTTACTACCTTCTTCCTAAATAATGACTGGTCTTCACCTTATGAAAATAGATCATTCCTCACTATATAACCATTATGTTATGATTCATGAACACCATGGCAAGTACTATTAATTCATCTATTTCCATGGTTTCAAGCAATAGCTATGCATCATAATTTACTTAGTTGTACTCTTGTTGCCTGAGTTCCAGTTCTGCTACTACGATCATCTTTTCGTTTACAAGAGGCACTTAACAGTTCCAAAATATTTTCTAATGGAAGTTCGTACTAATGATGAGACAAAATGCACAATATAAAACATTTTATAAATCAAAATGTGCAGGTTTACAGAAAATCTACAGCGTGGCTGGATTTAAGAGTCTCCTCTGCATTTTCAGAAATTTGTTCTTTATGCACATTTGGTGCACCACAGTTGAATTTTGAAGTGCCGACAATATGAAAATCTCACCAAAGCATCTCCTATTAGTAAGTCAGAAAATAAAATAGTTGATGTGGTTTCCTCCAGGTGCTTCATGGACATAAGCATGAGAAAATGGAATTTCTATCTAGAAGTATAATAAAGGCATATTGTACAATCACCTTAGGAGTAGCTATAGATAAATAACTAGTAACTTTGTTCTATGGGACCTGAATAGAAAGATAAGATCAATGTTTTACTGTCATTTAGAAATATTCAGGGCTGGAGAGATGGCTTAGCGGTTAAGCGCTTGCCTGTGAAGCCTAAGGACCCCAGTTCGAGGCTCTGTTCCCCAGGTCCCACGTTAGCCAGATGCACAAGGGGGCGCATGCGTCTGGAGTTCATTTGCAGAGGCTGGAAGCCCTGGCCCATTCTCTCTCTCTCCCTCTATCTGTCTTTCTCTCTGTCTGTCGCTCTCAAATAAATAAATTTAAAAAAAAAATTTAAAAAAATAAAAATAAAAAAAAGAAATATTCTGTCATCTCTTCCCCTTCTTACATTTCCCTATAAATGTATCCCATCCTTTATCTTCCATGATATTCCTAGAGGTTCATTATGAATATGACCTGTTAATGCTGAATTTATGTAACCATGCCACCTATATTCACACTTTAAAGAGTGCATGTGTGCTTTTCAAATATTTGATAATAATAGTTATTTTGTTATTGATCTTTATTCAGAATTTTTATTTGGAGAATGTCACAAGTTGGAACAGGTTAGATTCTAATTCAAGACTTTCTCAGCATTTAGATGTGCTGTGCTAAATATCAAGTTCTAATGTTATTCAACTAGAGAAACAGACTTCAGACAAAATGCCTCAGCACATTATAGTCCTGCGTTTTCTCACTTTGCCTAATTGCATGTATAAGATGCTGTGAACTTCTTCAAGTTACTGGGGGAAAATGTATTTTGATGTCATTTGTGTTTTCTGAAGGTCTTGTCTCCCTGATTATAGCTGTCACCACATGTGCATGGGTAGAAGAGCACATCTGCTTTTAGTTCATGTTGAATTCTATCTGCAACAATGTCAGGAAACATTTTTGAATTTGCAGCTTTGATATGTCAAAATGGTGAGGATTACTGTATGTAATATATTCTTGAGCCTTAGAATAAAAATAATCTCCGGGAAAGAAGAGAGAAAGAATACAAAGTTATTTTTTGTTTGGACAAAGGACAAGGCATGGTCAGATGCAAATAATTGACAAAGATGGCTTCAAATCAGACATTAAGTAGAAAAATCGAACCCCTGGGAGGTGTGCATGATGTATGGGTATTTATGGATATATTTGCATGTGTTAAGCTTATATTTGTGTATTCATGTGTTATACATATAAACATTATTATGTACTATATGTTATAAGTTCTCCTTATTCTTATTAGAACTAAGGATGTAGACATATTTGGAAATATGGTACTTATAACTGAGTTATGATGAACAAATATTAAAGTTGGATAGGACTCTAGTGGAGCTGGGTAATAGTAATAAAATGTTTGGATGTAGAGTTGCACACATGTGGAGAATACCTCATAAGCATAAAGGGAGAGAGAAAAAAGACTGGTGTTTCTGTAGGATACAGGATGGTGAAGATGGAGAGCAAGCTTCCAGAAGCCAGAGAAGGACATAGAATAAGTTTTCCCTTGTTGCCAGGAGAAAAAAAGTCCACCATTGGTTTCAGACTCCTTGATTTATTTTGGATAGACATCTTCCAGAATTATAAACAATAATTTTTCCTGTCTTCATTTAATATGATGAATGAAATTAGTTAAAGCCACAAAACCAATGGCCAGGTAAGCAAAAGAATGAAAGCAAGAAGAGGCTGGGGCCCCCAAATATGAGATAGAATCCAGGCTACCTGTCATTGTTTGCTTCAAGAGTTAGATGAAAGGAGATGGAGGAATTAGATAGTCCAGGAGTAGGAGAGGCTGAAGAATGATCCAGGAGAAGGTGAAACATCAGGGACCCAGAAGAATAATTTGTTTCCAACAAGAAAACCAGAAGATGGATAAGTGTCTATGTACACTAAAAATATGTTTGATTGAATTTCAACCTCTACAGCCCATTCAAAAATTCCCAAATGGGCTCTGCCAGACAAAAATATTCATGGAAGAATGTTCTAGGAAATGTATTTTAACCAAGCCAAGATAACACAGCACAATGATAATGCTGTTGGTAAAGAGCCAGGAATCTTTGATACCATAATGTGGACATGAGGATTAGCTAACTTTTACCTTGTCGGAAAGTTTTAGGGCTAGAGAGATTCCTTAGCAGTTGGTGTGCTTGCCTGTGAAACCTGAGGACCCAGGTACAATTATTCAGTATCCACATAAGCCAGACACACAAGGTGGCACATGCATCTGGAATTTATTTGCAGTGACTGGAGGCCCTGGCATGCCCACTCTCTCTCTATCTGCCTTTCTTTTTTCTTATTCTCTAAATCAACAAACAAATGAATAAATATAAGGTTTTAGTATTCTCAATAAAATAATTGTTAAAATATCAGCAAATTTTGAACCATTATCTGATACTAATCTATTTAAGTGCATATGCCAGTTCTTGTAGTAATGACCTCCTCTGGCTTTTATCTTGAATACTTTAAAGTCTTCTTATTAAGAGACTCATTCTACAGACATGTTGATGGGGGTATCAGGACCCTTAGGAGGTGGGAGCAGTAGGAGGACTTTGACTAATTTGATACCCTTGAGGGGAAAAGTGGACCACAGGCTCCTATCTTCTCTCTGTTTTGCGTTTCAGTCATGCAGTGGTTTGCTTTACCATGTGCTCCTGCCATGATGATGCCTTATCCAAGTCACCTGACCAGTCAGTTATGGACCAAAACTTCTAAAACTAGAAGCCAGAATAAACCTTGTATTTCATAACTACATTATGTGTTTATTGTTTCCTTTTTCTTTTTGTTTGCTTGTTTTGTATTTATTTTATTTTCAAGATAGGATATCACTATAGTGCAGGTTGGCCTAAAATTCACTTTATGAGCCCAGGCTAGCCTCAATCTGTTGTGATCTTCCCACCACAGCCTCAAGAGTTCTGAGACTAAAGGCATACACCACCATGCCTTGCAATGTCAGGTGATATTTAATAGTAATGGGAAGCTGCTGACATAACTTCATAAAAGCCATGTGATTTGTCTTAGTTTTTATAATCTGCCTTAATAACCTAGCTTCCTAATATTACTTGGAATATATTAGAGGATTTTACCTGTTCCAAGATCACTGTATTTCCTGATATTTCATTTTATGCCTTCTCTGCATGTCCCTTTCCATAGCAAACACTTAGAAGAGGAGTCTCCCCCAGACATTAATTTCTCCTTTTATAGGTCAATTATTGTTTGCCTTAATTTAGAAATATTTTAGGAGATTAATAACACCATTTTAGTTCAAGCCAACCTAAAATCAATCCCTGCCTTTTTGTTTTTGTAAACAATGCTGCCTATCTCTGCCTGATACCTAGGTATTTTAATAATAGATCAGTTGTAAGTACTTCATAAACTATGGTTCAGAATTATTTTCCATCTTATTACCTTGGTTATTTGCCTGTCTGGAAACTTACCTCTAAAGTTAAAATTTATGTGATAAAATATGTTTGAATTATTTATGTTCCCTAAGTACTTCCTAATTCTCAAATTTAATTTTAACATAAAATTAAATTATTTTCTCACAAAAAGTAAAAATCTCTGTGGAGTGATTTTATGGTTTATTTTGTAATTGAATGCCCATTGTACATCTTCTAGTTATCTTTGACTTAAGAAGCAGAAATAGAATTATTGCTGCCAGAAAATAAATGCAACTGCATACACACAAGTGCACATGCACACATACATACTAATTATTATCACTTTGGATAACAAAGTCTTATAACATCACTGTACACCTTTCTTATAAAATGTTTAAGTACTTGCCATACTTAAAATGATATATATAGCAAAATTGTGATGAAATACAGGACATGAAATTTTAGTAACAGTAAAGTAGGATTGCAAGAAATTCAAATTCTTCAGCAGAGTAGAAAAATCAAAAACACAATCTAGAGAACTGAAGATTGGCTGTTATAAGTCTTGATTACTAAGGAGGATGTGCAATTACATGTCTTGGAAATTGGAAGAGAAAGCAGTCCCACTCTATATCTAAACATATCATCATTGGAGACATTAACATGTTTATTCCAAATTTGTCAGATTTCAAATTTATTTCAGTGTATTCAGTTATGTTCAAATTTAGCTATTTTGTGCCATTGATACTTATGCCAAGTGTCCTGTTGACATTTATTTATTTTTTCTAGACAGTGCGATCTGTTGGCTTGTTTTTATTAGAGCATTTAGACTATTTAGAGGATGATTTAGAGGATTTAGATATATGACATTTTCATTTGTTATTAGAAAATTTTATTTTAAATAAAAATCATCTTTATTTATGGCAGGAATAGGTCAAAAGGCAATCCACAATATATTATTTAATAAATATAGTAAATTTTTTAAATTAGTTTTCTATTCAGCAAATACAGGCAGTTTGGTACCATTATTAGGCTCATCCGTGACCTACCTCCTCCCCATTGGCCCCTCCTTGTTGAGGTATATTGGTCATGCATTGTGAAGTTAGCCCACAGTTATTGGTATGATAAAAGTCTCTGCATATCCTGACCCAACATGTGGCTCTGACATTCTTTCCACCCCCTCTTCAGCAAAATTTCCCTGAGCCATGTTGGGTTCAATTTTGGTCTGCTTCAGGGATGAGATGTTGGAGGCCTCTGAGGCTTTGGCTTTCTGAGTTGGTAGGAGCTGATTTTTCTCTGTGTTGGGCTCCTTCCCCCTTGTGTTGGTATCCTGTTCATCAGGAAAACAGCACCCTTGCTTGTTTCGCCAATTTTCCGTAGTTTCAGGTATGATGGGGTAGCTCTCTCTTTACGATCTGCATCTATCTGAAAAAGAGAAGCAGATTCTCCAATGGAGAGTAAGTTAGCACCTGGAAAATTGAGATAACACTTACTTTTTTGATAGACAGTTTGATAGGTGTAGGCCCTCTTGTACCCCATGATTGGTGGTATCTTGATATTGGAGAGAGGGATTATGTTTATATATGATTCTGACTTGTTTCCCAGCTCTAGCTATGGGTCCCGTACCACTGAGGGGATCAGTTAGCCAACTTAAGAGTAGTTGGTTCACCACCATGGCTGTGTGCCACTATTGCACTTGTGTGGACATCACAACTGGTTATTTGTTGTTAAGTAGGTGAGACCATGAGTTGCTTGGACAGATATTGGTTATTTCCCCCAGTCGCCCATGAAGCACCTTCTGGCCCTAGATAAGCTGACTGTCTGTGGACTTACTCTCTCCTGGATTCCAGTCATGCTGTTCTATTTTACATGTCAGCTGCATATGGTGTCTTTAGCAATAGGGTCTTACCACTACCCTTTGGTGGGTCATCAAGTACTCTGACAGAAATCTGTCATTCTTTTAGGAAACCTTGTAGGTTTCTCTGATCAAAAGCTCATTGTGGATGATAGCCCTATGCTGGTACTGGGAGTTACAGGTCAGTGCCCACTAAGAAAATGCAGAAAAATATCACTAATATACAAGAGTTAGAGAGTAGAGAGAGTGGGGGGGGGAGAGGGAGAGGGAGGGAGCGAAGATGTAGAAGGTTTAGGTTAGACTTGATCCTACCCTCTCCAGTGTCTTGTGATTCAGTTGTTTCCTGTATGGGCCTGGTGAAGGTTCAACCACTGGGTCTGCCTTTAAGGAAGTGGATTTTTATGGTACCATTGCTGGTTGGGTCTAGATTAGTGTTTCCCACTCCTTTCGATGCCCTTCCCTCCCTCCCCGTCCATCCTAGTGTCTGGTCCATGAGATGCTTGCTGGGTATGTAATGTATCTTGGGTAGATTCAGGTTAGGTGCTGTAGATGAGTGAGACTATGTGGCCATTTTTTTTCTGTGCTTGGGTAAGTTCACTGAGAATGATCTGTTCCAGGTTCATCCATTTTTCCTCAAATTTCTTTGTGTCATTTTTTCTTACTGCTGTATAGAATTCCATTGTGTAGATATACCACATCTTAGTTATCCATTCTTCTAGTGATGGACATCTGGATTGATTCTAGCTCTTAGCTATTACGAATTGAGCCACTACAAACATAAGACCAGAAACTTGAATACTACTGGAAGAATATTTAGGAAGTACTTTCCATGATATAGGAATGGAAAAAGACTTCCTGAACAAAACCCCAGTATCTCACAATCTTAAACAGTCACTCAACCAATGGAATCACATGAAGCTGAAGAGTTTCTTTACAGACAAGCATACAATAAGCAAAACCAATAGATTACTCACAGAATGGGAGAAAATATTTGCAGGTTATTCAACTGATAGAGGCCTAATCTCTAGTGTCTACAAAGAACTCAAAAACCTAAACAGTAAGAAGTCAAACACCCCACTCACAAAATGGGGCAAAGTGCTGAATAGGCAGTTCACAGAGGAAGAAACACAAATGGCAAACACACACTAAGAAAATGTTCATCATCCCTAATCATCAGAGAAATGCAAATTAAAAAAATTATGAGATTCCACCTTACACCAATAAGGATAGCAAACATCAAAAAGTCAAACAAAAATAAATGCTGGTGAGGATATGGAGAAGTAGGAACACTCATCCACTGTTGTTGGGAATGTAGGATGGTACAACCACTTTGGAAAGCATATGGAGACTCCTGAAAAAGCTGACTATAGAGATACTAAAAGACCCAGTTATTCCCTTACTGGGCATCTACTCTAAAAGCTTCAAACAACAGGCCAGAGAGATTTGCTCAACCATGTTTATAGCAGCTCAAATATAGTAAAATTTTGAAAACTATCTCATTCTTGTCTGTAAGTAATGATGTGGTCTTTGTAAGTATATGCATCCCATTTGGTGAGAGATAGCATCAATGAGTCACTTTTTAATAAGTTTTCACTCATTAACTTTTTTTGAGTCTATGGTCTTTGAAATGGGGAAATTGTTTCAGGGTTATTGTTGTGTTTGTGTTACTATGCATACAGCACCTTGGAGTTCCTAGTTATCAGTAGGTAGCTAAAATATCAGCAGTGAACGATGTTATGTGACCTAACAATATCCTGGTATAAAAGTCTGTCATACTATATCTTATCCATATATTATTTGTGAATATATGCTCATATTCATATTTTAATATACATATATTATGCTCCTAGGAATATATAGTAATTAATTATTCTTTTATTATTCAAGGTAAGATATATTTTTTAGGATAAAATTCTACATTTAAAATGAATCCATCAATCTTCAAATGCATGGGACATGAAAGTGGAAGGCAGACTTCTTGGGGAAGTATACTAGTGGGCAGGGCGTGGTGATGGAAGAAGATAGTAGGGGAGGAGATTACACAACATAGCATGCATGAACATGGGAGAGTGAAACCCAGTTCTTTGTATATGAGTTCCTCTTAATGGCACATTAGCAGATGAGCTATGCACAGCCATATTTAGTGAAAATATGAAATGTTCTGTTATGTGTTACTATATTATTTATTGAAAGTAGCCTGATTATGTCCAGCTTAATACACACATGTATTAGTCTGATTAGCTGATTGGAATCCCAACAGTAAAAAGCCACATAATAACAGAAATAGAAATAAAAGTGACCTTTCATCATATGTTAAAAGAAATAATTTTTAAGGCATTACTGAAGGCACAGAAAATTTATAGTTATTTACTTCTAGGAAGTAAGACGTGCCCAATCTATTTTGAACTTTGTATTTTCTGCACAGTCCTTGTTATTAGAAAGGTATCTAGGGAGATAGAGGTGGATGGATCTGGACTTAAAGGCCAGTCTCAGCCATTTTCTGAGTTGAAGGCCAACCTGGGCTATACTAATCCTATATCAAAAAGGAGAGAGATTTACTGTATTGAGTAGAATGTAAGCAAAAATGGCATTCTTTATTCTTGTTTATCATCATTAAAGTGACATAAAATGGTTTGTATCTTGCTCCACAGGAGCACTCTTGGTAAAGTACTTCTGTGGCTCAAGGTCATGTTCACGTTCTTTGGCTTTATGGCTCATTCTTACCTATTTCCAAATACTTCTCTGCTTACCACATTTCAGACCTGACCAGTGATCAGTGGTTTCTTGTTTCTCTGTCTATTATTCTTTACAAAGAAAATGTGAAAATATTTGAATGGCATGTATCAACTTAGCTGTACCTGAATCTACAACCCAATGCTATTCATTCAGGAGATCTAAAGTGACGGCATTCCTTTCTTTGTAAATTTCTATTTATAAATGATGAGTTCTGCTTTGTAGCACTTATGATGTCCCAAAAATGAAAACATCAACTCAAAAATTTGTGTCAAGAAGAACACTCTGGAGGAATGAGGTAATATTCAATAAAGTAAAGGACTTTTTTAAAAGTTTGGAACAAAATGTGCTGTGTGAGGAGAGCATGTCAATGAGTCATGCTGTGCCAAATTATTCAATAATTCAAAGCAGAGAGCAGGGACAAAAGGAAGGGAGGAAGACAGAGGGGCACAAGAAGGAAGGTGGGAGACTGAGGGAGTCATGGCAGGAGGGACAGAGTGAAAGAAGCAGTGAAAGGAAAAGAGAAAAATGAGAGAAGAGAGAATAGAGATAGACAAAGAAAGAGAGAAACCTGGAGGAGTGATATATCTGATGTAGTAAGAATGCAGGGACCCTCCCTCACTAGCAACTGACATGTAGAATCTAATTACCCTTGATCATTTTGTGAAGCTACTGTTGAATTGGTGTTTACCATGTTCAATATGCATATCCTTCCCTAAAATTTTAGCATGTTACTTGGTTGTGTGATCACTTAGATTTTGCTATTTTGTGAACATTTTTAAACTGCAAGGATCACTTAATGACTTCAATAATGCTTAAAAGATGAAAATTACTAGGGCAAGATAAGTAGTGAATCAATCACAGCATTAAAAATCGTGGACTCTGGTTTTTGTTGCTAGTAAGGAAAGAAGATTTTGAATTTTTTAAATCAATTTTATAGATCATATTTCAGTTTAGATTACACCCAATCAAAATGAATGCAAGAAAGCAAGAATTAATTCTGCACTGAAGAACAAATAAGAGGAAATATGTGTGTCATTGATATGAAATTCATAAAACAATGAAGAGATCTGTGCTATTAGCTATATTCCATAACCAGTGATTTAGCTCTTGATAAGAATATAGCAATCTGATTACTTACAGCCAGAGTAGCTCAGTCTATGCAGCATATTTTCAGAAACTAGACATATAATTTATGTACAAAGATCTACTGTGAAAGTTTGCACCTAAGCCAGGCATGGTGGTACATGTCTTTAATCCCAGCACTCAGGAGGCAGAGGTAGGGGGATCACTGTGAGTTCGTGACCACCCTGAGACTACATAGTGAGTTCCAGGTCATCCAGGGCTAGAGTGAGACCTTACCTTGAAAACATCAAGAAAAAACAACAACAACAAAACTTTGCACCTAAGTGGGATAGTAAGATGACTTCTGTGTCAGAGACCCATCTCCCCAGGTACTTTACACAAAAAAGGCACATTCCACTGCTTTTGAAATGATTTCCAAAGAAAAGTTTCTGGATAGTCTGGATTTCTGAAAGTGAAGTTTTAACATCTTATCCTTGAAATTGACTACACGAAGTTATTTTTAATTTAAAAGTTTATATAGAACGTTATAACTATGTAACTATGCTATAATCTTTATATTTATAATATCACATTATTTTTACACACTGTAAATGATGTGCAAATAACTATTTTTATGTAATATATCATATTTACTATTAACAAAATGAAATAAATTATTGAAGAAAAGGTGTTAAATTTTCATTCTCACAAGGCACTTTTAGCAACCTTCAGAAGACAGATAGATTGCTTTCAAAGACTCTATAGTATTTTGCTTAATTGATTAATGGCTTTTTAAATTTTAGCTTCAGGGACTTTTGAAGATTAATTTAAAATATAATACTGGTATTGATTAAAATAATAATTACCCTCTTATTTAAGGGCTGTCTTTCTCCTTCATATGAACTTGTTCTATTTCTGACAAAAAGTGCTAGATCATCAACATGTGAGATAGTTAGAAAAAAATGGATCTTGATTACATTAAGACATACCATTTTGCCATCATTAATCTTTACTTTTGAAAGAAGGCAGTAACTAACAGGTGAGATTATTATTACAGTCCATGAAAACTTAAATAATATTTGCTCTTCAAGTGTAGTGTATCTTTCTTCCTGCACTTCCATGAAAACATTAATAACTTTTTGGGTAAATGCAGTGTCAGCTCCGTAGACTTTGAATACGAGCAGTTTCTTTTGCTTAATGAAGTGATGTAACCCGTTAATATTTCAGGTCAGTACTTTGAGAGATTTTAGTACTTAAGCAATTTAGATTCACAGGAAAGAAAGAAAGAGCAGAGTGAGAACAAATAGATCAATATGTGATTGGTGAGGCAATGACAAATTTGTAGCATTTCACGTTTCTTAAGAAAATACAAAATGTACTTCCAGAAAGGGGTAGAAGAGATGGTTATTATGTGCCAGGCAGTGAAACTGCTCTTGTGATTCAACATAAGATGAACTCTAGGGTATAATTGGCTTGTGAAAAACACCACTTCCCTTTTACGCTTTAATAACACATAAATAGAAACTGTGTTTTACAACAATCTGCTATATTTTGGTATGTGGGAAAACTCTGATTTATCTTGAATGTGAACTGTGAGTCATAGTTATGAACACCTTGCCTCTATGGTGAGTTCATCAATAAGTCAACGAACTAGTAAGCACCTTGAGGCTAATGACATGGTGATGCATCAGTAACTTTTAAATCCCATTAGCTAAGGACAAAAAGCAGAAAAAAGTGTGATAAATGCATCATTATCAACAGTAATATTGTGAAATAAGATTATATGAAAATGTTACAGCTTCAGGTGTGATGCTACTCTTTGATCTGTGTATTGGAGGAGTGCTACTGTAATCTATGTGATCACAATGATCAAACATATGAAATAGCATTTTAAATTAGCAATCATCCCTAAACAAGGGACTTGATATATGCTAAGATAAAAATTCAAACTATAGATATAAATGAGGAGATGAGGCAATCTCCAGTTCTCAAAATACTGTGTATCCTACAGTTCCCCTCAATTTCCATGCTGTTGTACTAGAGTTTGCATATTGGTCACAAGGTAAGTGTTCAATCCTTTGTAATTCCTCCCACCTCATGTGCCAATTGCAAGTCCAAAATTCATATGCTTTTGGGAGAAAAATATAAAACAGCTACAGTATTACTGATGCTCTTTGAGGGAAAAATGGATTGACAAAACTTCACCCTGTCCAACTTTTTTCTTGAGAAAATCTACATAGCTACTGCATGTCTTGTTTTCTAAAAAGACAGTTAAGGCTATTCATTCATATGCTCATTTGCTTCCAGTTCACACAGAATGTGGATTAATATTTACTAAGATTTTATCTTATGCAAGCCATTGTGTCAAGTACTAGGTATATTGCTAATAAGTAAAAACAACAGGTTTTTATGTGAACAATTTAAAAGAAAATTATTTGATTATGTTGATTATTTATTTTATTCATTTGCCTTGAGTTTGAATCTTACTTCATAGAATGAATGTTGTTTAGATAAATATACCCAAGTCAGATATAGCCATTTTCTTTCTTTCTTGCCCTAGTTATGGTGAATTCAGTTCCAAGGTTTCTTTCCTACTCATCCTGCTTTCCACTGTAATCCAGTTTGTAATTAGTTATGTTAATCTTATCATGTCTTGTACTTACTTGATTTAACTAACAGTATGTGGAAAGAATCTTACCACCCACTTAGAAAGTTGAAACTATGATATAAAGAGTAAAAGACATTTCAGGAAGATTAGATAGCCTCAGTAATAATGGAAAGTTTTAAATATATTTTGTTTCAAACTTCTTTTTCTCAAAATTTACTTGAAAAACAACTTTAGATAAGCTATGTTGAACAAAATGTGTCTGAAAATCCTATTCAGCAGAAATACACTTTCAGCGACCATTACTGCCAAAGTGCTGTAATAGTGATAATGACTGGTCATTTTATTTGTGGCAAGAATTTGAAAAATGCATTGAACCAATTTTGTGAATTGCTGTGACACTTTCAGAGCTTTGCATGTTCAAAGAAATACAGAAATTGAAGTAATATTGGCCATTGTACACAATCCTGGGAGTAAAGATAACTAACAGTTCTCTCAGTTTTAAATTTCTACTTGCCTATTAGAGGATTATACCTGAAAGCAGATACTATGTCTGTTTTCCAGTCTTGGTGAGGCAAGAGTAGCTTAAACCAGAACTTACTAAAAAAGATATTCTAGTGAAGTATGTGCAGAAGTGTTTTACGTCATTTTCAGACCAAGGCTTTTAATAAGTCAAGTTTAACATCCACATTTTTATGGGTAAAGGGAAGAATTGAATTCGATGAGTCCTAAATAGAAACCTGGTACCAGAATCATCAAATTTAAGGAGTGTTAGGCTGGGTGTGGTGGTGCACACCTTTAATTCCAGCACTTGGGAGGCAGAGGTAGGAGGATCGCCTAGAGTTCTAGGCCACCCTGAGAATACATAGTGAATGCCAGGTCATCCTGAGCTAGAGTAAGACCCTACCTTGAAAAACAAAAACAACGAAAAAAATTAAGGACTATTTGACACACAGTGCTGCAAACTCTGACACAGTGAGGGGTATTTTCTTTTATTTGTGATTCAATAAGTTACATCAGGTAGTTTTACTCTCATCCACTTTTCATACAGCTATTATTATTATTAGGATGCAATTAGATAATTTTTTGTTCTTAGTCAAGGAGTCTCAAGTCTTGGAGCCATTTTCTTGAAATGAGGAAATAAGTTACTAGGAACTCTTCTAACTGGATCAGAAGGTTCAGGAACTCATCAAGGAGAAACAAGCAGCATACAGTGCTCTGGAAGAAGAGTGTCGAACTTATGCTACATGGCTGCTTTCTTAAAACTGTTTTGCTGTCAACTATAATTAGAAAATGATGCATAATTTATACAACATCTATAGTTACAGTTTGCATTGTCACATTAAGTCTTTTGAAAGAGCTGAAAACAACCCGCTTATTATTTCTTAGCTCCATGTTTTGCAAATCAATTTGACAAGGCAACACTTCCCGTAATTTTTATTAATATGCACTGAAATCTGTTCTGAGAAGTGCAATGGAAGTGTTGACTATAAAGAAGTTGAGCTTCATATGAGAACACTGTAGTAGCTGATTATCAAATTTTACTGCTGATAATACTTTTATTTCAGTAGTAAACAGAGGATACAATATAGTCAAGATGTCAGAGGCCAGAGGTTGAAATCTGACTTTATTGTCATAATTTGTATGAACGGACACAAGTCCTGGATTTTTCTTTTCAAAATTTGTTGGTTATAAAACTTAGACAGTTGACATAGATGGTCTTTTCCTGTGATATAGAGTGCTTACAAGGTATGTACTCTTTGAATAGGTGTTTTGGAATCCTTAACAATGGCAATCACAACAATAAATTTAAGAAACCATGGCTTCTTGTCTTATGAAGTTAAAAAACTATAATCAATAGACCAGTAGGTAAGATTTGGGTAGACTTTATTATACTAAGAGAAGAATAGAGAATAGAAGATACTGAGAGCTCTGCCAGGAGACAGGCAGGATGGGGTAGAGGACACTTGTGGGAGCATGGGGAGCTCCAATGTCACCTTAGCAGGCCCAAGAGGAGAAGGGAGCTTACCAAAGCACGCAACTGGATGTTCAGGAAAGGTGAGAAACCAGAAAGGAGGCCTTGCCTGCCTGGAAGCATATAATTTGTAATCCTATTGTGGTGGGCTTTACCCTAACGCTAGGTGAGTATGAGAGTTGATTGGTCTGGCCTGGGTGGGGGGTGGTTCAGGAGTTGGAGCAAGAGACGTGATTTGGTGGCTTGGATCAGAAGCTACACTCTGCTTCTGCTGAAGTAGACAGACATGGTTTTCCCTCTTTGGTCTGCCTCTCCTGACTAGCTACCTAATTTCTCCTCACTGTTAACATCTAGTCCTCATTTACAAAACTAAGACTACACAGGGAAATTGGTAATCCCAGGGATTATAATTGTCAACCAGAAAACTGAAGCACAGAACAGTCACAATCCAGGGAGTCCCAAAATACAGTACAGAAATAAACTTCCATTATGAAATGCAAGAAGAGCCAATACTGAAGGATTGAGGTGAAAGGAAGAAAAAATAACAACATACCTATATGTAACCATTTGTATATTTTATGTTTATATAATTTTGCATTCCGATTTTACTTCTTGTTTAGTTATTGAAGGTTAAAAACTCCAAATAAATCATCAGAAGTAATTCTTTGACAATGAAATTGAAATGGGAGAGCTGGCAAAGAGAGGTTTTGAAAGTTCTTCTGTCTTCCTCAGAGGATATAGGAAGAGGGGAGGTGGCAGCCACAATGAGCCAAAGTTTAATTACGTCTCACAGGAAAACTAAGGTGGCATCGTAAGTGAAGGATGGAATACATACAGAATGATTTCAGGACAGACAACAATAGAGAATCCTTCCCCCGACACTATTTCTCTCTTCTGCCTGGAAAGTGTTTTTTGTTTGTTTGTTTGTTTGTTTTTTCCTAACCTGATATACTATGTGAAGATTGATGCTTTTAATTTTTTAGATGATTAGGAATATACTTTGTGGGCTGGAGAGATGGCTTAGCGGTTAAGCGCTTGCCTGTGAAGCCTAAGGACCCCGGTTGGAGGCTCGGTTCCCAAGGTCCCACGTTAGCCAGATGCACAAGGGGGCGCACGCGTCTGGAGTTCGTTTGCAGAGGCTGGAAGCCCTGGCGCGCCCATTCTTCCTCTCTCCCACTATCTGTCTTTCTCTCTGTGTCTGTCGCTCTCAAATTAATTAATAATTAATTAAAAAAAAAGAATATACTTTGTGTTAATGGAGACTTCCTTTGGAGGGATTAAGTCATTTTTTTTTTTCCTGGAAAATGAATGTCAAGGAAAAATAAGAGTGACAACACTGAAAGTCAGGCTGGGAATTTCAGTGAAGCATTAGCCCATGGGTTCAGCAGTGATGAGAGTCCAGGCACAGAACTCCAGTTAGGAAAAAGTTCCAGACAAGAAATTTCAAACAGTAGAAAATGAATAGAGAATCGGAGACCTTGGAATTTAACAAATATTGACCTTTAACCGTGTTTCTTGAAACACAGCCACAGAGGAAAGTCTAGGGATGTATTTAAATGTGTTCTTATTTATGGTGAAATGCTATATTTATATTTGATAATGTGTATGAAGACAAATAGTGGCTATCACAGGGATAATAGTGAGAACTAAAAAGGCGTTGGCCAGGGGTAATCATCATCTTAGCTTGCACTGTGTTAATTACCAGCACATCAGACTCTCTGTAGGTATTGATTAGTTTACTAATTATGCAATTAAACTATGTTGATTTGGCCCCAGCAGCAAAAAGAATGCCACATAATCACTGGCCTTGTATAAAGGAATTGTGGATTTTTACCTTCTGCATCCTCTGAATTCTAGTCTTAGTATGTATATAATATGTAATGTCTCAGCTCAGCAGGTTCTCTGCTCCCTGCATTGTCTGACAATGAGTGACATGTGACTGATAATAAGCAAAGGATCATTCCCTCTTCACAGATTCAGCAAATTATGTCATGACTCATGGTGAAATAATTTATACAACCAGAAAATATTTTGATGCTTCCACAAAATTTCTTATAAATAGAAATACTTCATGGTGATGGACTTACTCTTTGCCTTTCTATACAAGTCTTTGTGTTACTTTTACAAAGTTGTCAGTGTTTATGGATCAACCAATGGCAGCAGATATAGTTCAGCATTCAAAAGGGACAAATAGACCTTAATCATCTGATGGATTAGTGAATACATCAGTGCATGGTTTACTAATCTAAAAATAAAATAAATTATTTTGATCAGAATTTTGGCTCAAGATTTTGGATATTAAATCAAACACTTTCAAGACAAATATATATGTTTTAAAATGAAAGAAAAAAATCCTGAATTTGGCAAGCATCTGAAAAGTGATCTAAGACTAGGAAATGATGGCTCAATAGATATAAAGCATTCTGCACAAGTACAAGGATCAGAGTTTGAACCCACTGAACGCACATAAATCCAGGTGAACATGATGGGCCTATAATTCCAGCACTGGAGGGGAAGAGGTAGGTGATCCCTGGGGCAAGCTGGCTCACAAGAACCCAAAGAGCTCTGTGTTCTAGTGAGAGACCCTGCCTTCATAAATAAGGAAGAGAGGTAGTGGGACAGACACCTGTCTTCAATGTCTGGTCTACAGTGAAACGTATGTGTGGTCAAACACCTAATAATACATATACATATACACATGAGTGATCTAAGAAACCTGCTTGTGACCTATATTCTCTTCAATAATCAGCTCTGATAACACTGTAACAGCTATGCAATAAAAAAAAAAAAAGTGACACAAAAAAGAGAAGAAAGAAAACAGGAAATGATAAAGAAAAGATTCAAACAAATGTATGTATGTGTATATATATATATTTAAGTAATTATTTTAAATACTTCACATGCTACTTTATGTGTTGCACATTGTAATTACTTACAAAATTCTGGCTTTAACAAAAACCAATAACACAAAAATCCAAAAATCAATTATTTCATTAACATTTTGTTTATCAGCAAACTACCCTTTATTTATATTCTTATCTACCACTGGAAACACTTCTTATTTTCTTGTTAATTCATTGTCTTCTTGCAGAGAAATTAGATTAATTTATAAAGACAAATGTCTTCAGATATGATTGTGAATGAAGCCAGTACAAGCATAATTAGGATGCCAAGATACATAAGAATATATATCATGCTGGGAAATAATTGGTTTTTCTTAGGAGACTTAATTAGGATATATTTTTAAAAATTTGTTCCATCGCTCCATTAATTTAAGCCATTAGTTTTTTTTCCCCCATTTTAACTAACAGAATAACAAAATTTGAAGGAGAATAACATCTACAGATATTATTTTTTAAAAAACTACACATCATGTTTTTTCTAGATAATATATATAATTGAATCATCTTACCTTTTAAACAAAATTAAATGTAGTTTGGTAAAAGAAATTTACAAAGATTTTTTTTTCAGAAACAAAAACTTCTACGAAAATAGTAAATATCTCCATTTCTGTGTCCACAATATCAAATAAATATTCTGAATTATGGTTTTCTTAATATGCATTTTTATTGGGTAAATAAGATAAAATAGAATCGGGTTTTTTTTTTTTTGGTGTGATGAATTTAATCTAGGTACCAGTTGTAATTGTATTGAGGTCTGCTCTCATGAAATATCAGTACTCACTAATTTTCATTATCTGCTATAAGCCTGTGTTTAAAATGTTGCAGTGCATTAAATAATTTTCACTCAAAATCCACCTTCCCCAAGAATTTTAAATTAGTATCTCATATAAAAATTTTTCAGATGTAACTAGATTATGGTTCTAGAGAATCTTGTACTAGGGTCTTGTTCCATCCTAATATACAACCCTAAAAATTTTAGTGGACCTTCATTCTTATAACTGTTATAGGTACAGAAGATATTTATAGAGTTATGGAGGACAGTATGTGACCACGGAGGTAGGGACTTGAGGTGAACCACTATAAGTCAAGGGATGGCAGACACTATCAGAAGCTGAGAGAGCCAAGGGAGAGGTCTTTCCTAAAAATGTCTGAGGAAGCATGACAGTGATGCCACCTTGAGTTTGGTCCTCTTCTTTCAGGACTGTGAGACCAATATACATATTTGATATTGATATGTAGTTAAATGTGTGTGTGTTTCTGCCACCAAGGTTATGGTCATTTTTAATAGACTAGGAAATTCATGTGAATATGAAAAGCTGAATATGTATCATTTTCATGCTTATAATAGCAGGATGATAAAGATTATCTAAATTATTTAAATTATCTCTAAAATTTCTAAGTTATAACTTTTACTAAATTCATCAAGAGATAATGTTACTTGACAAAGAAGCAACTCAAAATTCCTTAAAAGTCAGTTGATACTGAGGAGAGAGGGGATGCATGCACTTATGTAATTGGAGTAAACCATGAGCAGATCCAATAGGAACCTTCCAAATCAGTTAATATTTACACTGAAGTTCTAAACACCAGTTAGTACAAGAAAACAATGAAAATGAGAGGAAGAGACACCACAAGGAGAATTTATTGCAACTTTGCTAAGAGATTTGAAATTCGAATCACTAATGTGCAAATACAAAATCATTAATTTAAAATTAAGAGCTATTACTTAAGGAGGGATTATGAGAAAGACCAGGGCTTAGCTACAGGTAATGGATGCTCTTATGCACTTCAGGTCTGGAGAGTTGAAGGCAGCAGCCATGTTGACAGACACAAGCAGCAGAAAAATTCCTGGATTCTTCCTCATAATGGATTAAACTGATGAGATAATGCCAATAAAAGTAGTTATCATTAGTGTAAAGGCTAAGAAAGAAAATGACTTTCAGAGTAAGGGAGAAGAATGTGTCATGAACCTAGGCCATTAGAGAAACACTACTTTGATGTGAAGACCTGGATGGAGAGGAAATCCCATTTTATACATATATAAACACTCAGGATGAATTTCAGTCAGAACAACATATACCCCTGCCCCTGCGAATCATTACCAGCAAGCAGCAAGAGCATCTTACATTGACTAGTAAAGCAGGTAGACACATGCACAGTCTTCTGAGAAGATACAAAGGAAAGATGTGACCTGAAGGCAGGACAGGATTTGTGAGAATGTCTCCTGCAAGCATGTCTTCAATCTAAGGACAAGGAGACCTACAAAAGTATGAGTCTTGTGCATCCCTGGTAATAGTGACAGTATATATCTCAGAGTCTGCTCACATTGTTAAACTGAATCAACCTGAAAGACCCAGAAACTGGGGTGCTGCCCTGGCTGGGCCTAACTTTCAGGTTTTGTGATTAGGCAGAAGGCAACTGCCCTGACATATGGTTAGGGAAGGTGCCAACCCAAAGGCCAGAGTCACCCCTAGCCTGGACATGCCCAGGACATGCCTGAGGCCTGTCCTCTCTGCTCTTTCTGCCCCAGCCAATCACAATGAAGACTACCTCATCTCCTTGGGGTTCCCCTAGCTCCCACCTCTGTCCTGCCCCCAACCTTGCCCAGGGAAATCCCAAGCCAATCAGAAAAATAGTGTTTTAATCAACCAATCACGTACCCATCCCCTTCTTCTATGTTCAAATCCGTATAAAAACCCTACCCGCCCACTACTCGCGGCCCTTGTAGGGAACCACTGTGTTGGCGGGACCAAATCAAGGGACCAAGTTTAAGCATGAATATTAAAAAAACGCTCCTTATCCTTGCATACCTGTTTGGTTCTCCTTGGCGGTCACTGGGGGTGCCGAGAACTGGGCATAACAATCCAACCATTCTGCCAGTCTGCTATCAAGAACAATGGTAGCAGAGATAGAAAATTGCTACTTATCTCAGTCTTTTCTGCTCTGCTTGCTATGCTAGCTTTCAACCAAGTAAAAATCAACAACAAGGGCTAGAGAGATGGCTTAGCGGTTAAGCACTTGCCTGTGAAGCCTAAGGACCCTGGTTCAAGGCTTGGTTCCCCAGGACCCACGTTAGCCAGATGCACAAGGGGGCACATCCGTCTGGAGTTTGTTTGCAGTGGCTGGAGGCCCTGACACGCCCATTCTCTCTCTCTCTCTCTCTCCCTCTCTCTCTCTCTCTCTCTCTCTCTCTCTTTCTGTCACTCTCAAATAAATTAGAAAAAAAAACAACGTAAAAAAAACAATGATAATTATAACAGATAACTATAACCATACAAGTAGCAATTGGAACTGATAAGACAAAAGAGTTATCATATTGACTCTCAAATTTGAGTGAGAAATTAGAATTGTGCAATAGAAATTAGAAAGGGGCTTTGCCAGAGCTTTGTGTAAACAAAATGCAAAGGTAATTTCATCAGAAAGATGTGAAAAGGTGAAATAAGAATTATAACAATAAAAGTTTGATAAGAATATAATGTGCAGTATCTGATGCTAATAAAAATAAATATGATAAAACAGAACTCATAAAAATGCGAGTGTTTCAAACAAATTGATAAAAGATTTAAAATTCTGATGACTATGTAAAAAAATTTACATTCACTAAAAGTTGAGAAGTATTGGTTCAAGACATTCTCCTTTATGATATTTAAATATAGAGTAATATGGAATGGTTACTTTAATGTAACTTAAAGAGTATCTTATGCAATACTAGCATGCATTCAACATACTTTATGAAATATCCATTCTTGGCTTCTTATATACATATGGTATATTAATTTACCCACAAATAAAAGAGAATTCCTTAACTAAATGAAAATATATTTATATAGAATAAAGATATATGGTCTCCTATTTTATCACATAAATTAGAAATATTTTATTAAAATAATTTTATTAGCCAGGTATGGTGGCTCACTCACTGAGGTATAGAGATTGTCAGCCTAAGCTGCAGAATGAGACCTCCCTTGTCTCAAAAAAGATCATAACGGTTCCATTGACATAAATGAGACAATGCCTTCATAAAAGACCTCCTTAATACCAAAATCTTATAATTATTTGCATGGTAACCAAAACAGGCATATACATTAGTAAATAAAGTTAATAATGACCTAACAATATAATAACTTTAATATGATAAAACTGTGAAAAAGAAATTATTGTACATAGACAAAGATCTGTCTATTCCCCTTGAGACTATCCGAATTAATACACACTTTGCTTCATTTGATAATTGCTAATTTTAGTAATTAACAAATCTGACTCTTGGGAATGTGTCCCTTCTCTCTAACTCAGAATGAGTGTGCTAATGAGAAATTAGCTCCTGTAAATGCTTGTAAAATGTTATCCCCAAATCCCATCTACATTGTCTTTGTCCTACTTGCATTACTAATTGCTTTATTTTAAGCTATTTTTAATTTTATAAAACATTTCCCAGTTAAAGACAGATAAGTAAATATGGATATTTCATACCAATTAGTTTAGCATCAATTGTTATGGAAGAAGGATTTTTATATCTTCAGAAGACAGCATTTTTAAGATTTTTAAATTAACAAATTACATTAGTAATTTATTTATCAATTTCCAACTTATTCCTGTGCAAAATTTTATATGTTAAGTGTTTCCATGCCATTTCTCTAATCTGACATTTGTTTCAGTTATAAAATTAAGAGGCATCTAACTATATAACAACTTCTCTCTAGGCCCATTCTTTCGCTATCCAACTTTTGTAGGAATCTCATCTGATTAATGCCCTCTTCTTTCTTTTCAATCTCTTTCAGTTTAATTCATCTATTCAATTCAGCTACATAACTTGCATAATTAAATGTGAAGTGAACATCTGAGTTCATTATTCAAGATTAAGAGTAAATTGATTGTTACTTAGGCATAAGGAAGCTTCCTGTCAATTGAAGACTTCCCCTTGAATTCTTGAAGTATTTGTTATTCTGATGTTGTTTTAGGCAAAGTAAAACTTAAAAGTGAAATCATCACCATTATCTTTTCTGCTTTCTTCAATTAAAGTGCAATGCTAACATTAAAAGCAAATAGAGATTAAGAGGACAGGGAAATCACACAAAGAGCTGCTAATATTAGACAATTCATGTTTCTGAGTTTATCTTCAAACAAACTTCTGGACTCAGTAGAACAGAGCTGACAAATTCAATACAAGCTAAACTCAGGAGGCTGAAAAGAGGAAGGCAGGATCTCTCCAGGCTGAGGTCGGTCCAAGGAGGGCTCTTCCAACACAGTGATGCTCAGTGGACATGGAGCCTCTCACCTGACACATGTACCTTGCAGTTCCACGGGTACCCTTCCCAGGTCTCAGTCCTCATGCTTGCTAACTGCCCACAACTGTCATGCACGGCTGCAATCCACGTTGTAAGCCTGTGATCTTTCAAAGGTCTTTAAGCTCCCACACCTGGATAGCCTACTACCTAGGTCATAAGTACGAAGACTGTTCCCACCTAAGGCTGGATGTCTCCCTGTAAGTTTCCACATTACGACCAAAGAGGTTTCAGAGTGCACACTCCAGTCTGAATGTTTTTGGTTGATTCTAACAACTGAAATGGTGCAAGGGTTGACGATAAAACTATGGCCTCCTTTTACCTATCCTGTTTATTGTTTCAGATGCTGGGCCCAAAGGGATTCCAAAAGTGGGAACCTGGGTGAACAAACCATCCTGGGGTCACTGATAGCTAACAGCAGATCTCTGTCTCTATTTCAATGTCTAGATGACGGTTGATTCCTAAAACAACTGAAGTAGAATTCAAGATTGCCCCAAGAAAGCCTCCAGGTTCCCTCTTCCACAGAACCCAATGCTAATCCATGCACTTGATAAAACCAACAATCTCATAGTCATTCCTGCTTTATCCAATTAATGTATTCATTTCATTTGATCCAGTAACAAAGTGTCTCACATTTTTCTTTTTTTTTTTTTTGGTTTTCTGAGATAGGGTCTCACTGTATCCCAAGCTGACCTGGAATTCACTCTGTAGTCTCAGGGTGGCCTCGAACTCACAGCAATCCTCCTACTTCTGCCTCCTGAGTACTGGGATTAAAGGCGTGCACCACCATGCCCAGCTTCTGTCTCACATTTCATTCTCAATTATTCTCCACGTAATTTTAGCTTCTATACAATAAACCACCTTTGCTATGGTAAAGATATGTATACCTCCCAAAATGTATATGTTAAAATCCTAACCACAGATAGTGGCATTAGGAGGTTAGCATATCAGGGAGTGATTAGGTCATGATGTCATGATTAGGTCAGATTCCTCATGAAAGAAAAGTATGGATTTAAGAGGACCCATAAAGCTCTTCTCCCATTCATTAACTCATAAATCCCCTTCTTTCAAGTCACTATAGAGTTAGAAGCCATCATCTATGAATAAGAACAAAGGTCTCACTTGGCATAATATCTAATGTTGAGAAATGTTTCTGGTTTTAATAAGCTATCACTCTATGATATTTTGTAACCAAAGTATGGATGGATGGACTCATATCATTTTAGTACCTATACTGTTAGCAACACACATTTCCAATTTGCAAAACATTTGCAATTGTTTATTTTGTTCTCTAACATTGCAACCAGTCTGATCATTACAAGGAAAAAGATTAATTATTTTTTCTCTAAAAGCTACTCCTGACTTCCTGCTGACTCTATTGCACATGAAAAACTAATATAATTTGAATGTCATTATGGTAAGTAGAATAATAGCTGCCAAAGATATCCATATATTGATTCCTGGCATGGGAGAGGGAGAGGGCATTTGCATATGCTAAATAAGTTCAAATGACACATTATCTTTTGTTTCCTAAGTATATGAAATGTAATCATAAGGTTCTTGAAAGAGTCATAGAAATGAGGTAATAATAAGGGGAAGGAGGGAAGGAGTAAGGGAAAGAGAGAAAGGGAAGGAAAGAATAGAGAATGAAATAGGACCTACTGGCCAGAGGGGTCTTTGAAAATGGAGAAAAGGAGGTCCATGGGTAAAGGAATGGTTTTTCACATCTAGAAACAAAAATAGCAAGAAAACATATGGATCCTAGAAGCTCAGGATAGTACCAGGATTTGGAGTAAACAAAACCCACTCTAAAATTGAAAGACAGTGTTTGTTAATGTTGCTCACTAGTAGAGAATCTGCCTATTCTTCATGAGACACTGGGTTCATTCTCCAATGCTGAAAAAAAATCTTGAAAGATAAGTAGCGTGTGTTATTTATACTACAAGTTGTATTTTTTACAAAAGCAATAGAAAACTAATATACTATTGAGGAATATAGTGTAATATACAAACAATGTATATATTTGTTTCTTCTATTTTGATACAGACTTCCTTTTTGGGTACAGTTAATTTAAATGATTAATAAGAGTTTGTTATATGAACTCAAATCCTTGATTATTCCCCACTAAATAAAAAGGCAAAGTGTTTATAAAGAGAAATCTTTAAGTGGTTTAGAAAAGTTGCTTTGGCTAATTTTATTCTTGTTTGAATTCAATTGAAATGTTTCCCAGTTGATCACACAGATATTGATTATTTTAGTTTTATGTCAATGTGACAAAATATCTCAACACTTTAATACCAAATTAAAGAAAGGTATTATTTATTTTGAATTATGGCTTTGGAATTGTCAGTCTTTGGTGGAACCAAACATCATGGTGGTGGGAACCTGTGCTGGAGACACCTAGCTCCTGGTGCATCAGAGAAAGGAAAAAGAAAATCTTCCACAATAGTGCCACCACCTTGAGGCCAAGTGTACAATATGTGAATCAATAGGGAAAATGAGATTTCAAACCAGAACACACACAGACAAATGGTCAAATTCACTAGTTAATTTCTCATCTCTTCCCTATGTAACTATTGCTTAATCAGGTTATCCTAAGCAGTGTTTCAACTCTGCAGGAAACACCCCCCCACACACAATGTTAAATGCAGGTAAAGACAGGTAAATGAAACTTTAGTAATAAAACTTTTAGGAATAATCCCTGTTAATTGCTTTGCAATATTCAGATTTTTAGCTGATATGATATCTATTAAAATAGGACTAAGTTATTTCATATTTGTAGCTTGCTTATTTTCTATATTAACAAAATATTTGGTCTAATTTTAAAGACCTTTAATTGCTGATCTCAGAATAATTTCAGGAATCACTCAATTTAATTAGCATAAAATATCATTATATACATATACACCTTACATATATATGCACACATATGTACACATATTGGAAGAGAAAAGCTCAATGATGAGATGCAGTAGTATTATGTTCCAGTTTGTTTCCAATCTGTGACCAAAGATGAACAACGGGCTTTTGTAGCAATACTGAGCAATATAATGTATATTACAATCTCTGATATTTCTTGGTTAATAATCTATTAAAATTTTAGATATAGCTAATTCATCAAGGTAGTTTTAATTGTAGATATAAATTATTTTTATTGCATAATTACCTCAGTACTTCAACTTCATTTCATAGTTTTTAATGTTTAAGAAGAACAATGGCATATTTCTACAGAGCCATTATTCATTTTTAGTATGAGTCAATTCAGCCTTAGTAATATACATCTTATTTTAGTTACAGCAGACCTCTGCTTTCTAGTCTGTCATGTAAAAAGCTTAGATGCCTTAATCCATCCAACAAGAAAAAAAAAAGGATATACTAACCAAAAAGCAATCATTAACTTAGAGTCAGAAAAATAAGTGAGGTCACAGGGCAATCTACTCTTTGAGTTTGGGGAGACATACAGGAAGATATAGAGAATTATATAGTTTTGGAACAGAAACCCACCAGTGCAAATGTTCTCCTGACCCAGTGCCATATAAGAAATCTAGAACTACACTTAAATTTTAGAGGCTTACATCTGCAAGTCCATGGGATAAGTGCTGTAGGGGACTAGTGATGAGGGAAAATCATATTTTCATGAATTTTTCCTGTATGAGTTCAACCAGCTTCTCACAAAGAATATCAAGAAAAAATGCTTCCTGAGTTTCAACAGTGGGATTTGATGATATAAATATATGTACTATGTGTGCAAAATTATCTAGATATGAAAAATAACTGTAAAGTATTTTATTTTCTGCTTTTATAACTTGTTACCTCAAATTTATAACTTCACACAAACCACAGAAGCCTTAGTATGTCACACTTACAGGATATTTATTTATTTATCTATTTATTTACTTACTTTATTTAAGGGAGGCATCTGCCTTTATGTGGGTACTGTGGAACTGAATCCCCATGCTGGGTCTACATGCTTTACAAGAACTTGCTTTTAGCTGCTATGCCATTTCCACAGCAATTCTCATTCCCCCTGCCTGTTATCAAACTCGGTACATTAAAATGATTTTTAAATAATGTTTAGAAATGATCCTCCCTCATTTTTCTATGTAAAGTCACATTTATTTCTTTTTGTAATTTAGATTTTAGATTGTGATCTATTATCTCTAATATTAGACAAAGAAAATTTATCAGTATCCTGTAAATTGTTGACAACTTTGACAGCAATGTCTGTTTCAATTTTCATCTCTCAAAATTCTGTGGACAATAATCTGTCATGCCAAGTCTTAGACTATTTTCTAGTCACATAAATAAATGATTTTCATGAACGTTGATTGCATTCCAAGCTTTCATTACTTAGACTACCCTCAGGTAAACCACTTTCACTGCATGAAGGAAAAGTGTAAGCCAATTTTTCTTGCAAATTTATGCTTTCTGTGTGCCTGCATATCTTCATTCTATATGTCTTAATTATGTTATAACTAGTGGCATACATATTCCTAACCTTGCAATTGTTTCATCTAGTTTTTGTTTTTGTTATTTGAGGTAGGGTCTCACTCTGGTCCAGGCTGACCTGGAATTAACTCTATCATCTCAGGGTCGCCTTGAACTCATGGCAATCCTCCTACCTCTGCTTCCCGAGTGCTGGGATTAAAGGTGTGCACCACCACGCCCGGCTTTCATCTAGTTTTTAATGAGGCAGATGTTAATGATGTAGACATGCTTAAGAGTAACTTTTAAAAAATATTTTCTTTTTGTTGATTTTAATGCATGCAAGTGTAATCAAGACATTTTTCTTCCTTGCTCTGTTTAAATATTGATATCATTTATTTATATACAAATCCAAACTTTATTCTACAAAATTTGTCATTTAGCAATTATTTATCTAAGTGAAATACTTAAGCATACTTTTAACTAACTTGTTCTGATGTTTTATGCCATATCTAAATAATTGGTAAGTTTAGTTTTTCTTGATAATTATAACATTTTTCACATTAATTTAGGTTTTGGTCTTATGAAAAATTCTGGAACCCACCCTGTTTATTTTATAAATAATAAGTAAATAAGTTTTTCATATTAACTTTATAGTAAATGTGATTTTAAGCTTCATTTCTAAATTAACATATTTTTACATGGTTTAAATATACAAATGGTAAAATAAATTGCCTACAATACATTTTAAACAATTAGTATCTATAAATATTAATATTTTTAGAATATGCAGGGTGTTTCTAAAAATTTGGTTTACTTAAACTTTAAAATTTTCTTTGGTAATAATTTTCTAAACATATCATTGATGTCTATCTATATCGGACACAGATCACATTTAATGCAATCCTACAATCATAGAAATGTATAATATGTTATTGACAATTGATAGTGATATAACTAGTTGTAAAAGGGGAACTATTAGGTTGCAGATAATTATACCAACAGTGATGAGGAAAAAGAAAAATATTTGTCTTTATATTCATATTAAGTTATTTTCCTTTAACATGAATTCATTTATTTACAATAAAGTATTATTGAGTGACTGCTTAGATTATTCGATTTTTCTAATAAAGGTATCAGTACTATAACTATATACTTCAAAGATCACAAAAACTTGGAACATTACATAATGAAAATATTAAGCCATATATTTACTTTATCAAAGTTATATAGTAAAAATGGCTATGTCAGTAAAATTTTAATGCATCCTATATTTCCCAGATGAATATTAAAACATAATGTAGTTTCATCTGATGCTGTATATGACCTCAGGATATTACTTTGAATATAGAATTGGGAGTTTGTTTGTCTTTTTCAGATTAACTTGTTCATGAATGTGTATGTACACACTCCTGCAATAGTCTGTTTGTGATTATTGTTAAATTTTATGCTTGTAATGTGGATAGAAAAGACCATTGCTAACTTCAAACAATATGTAAAGCTTTTTTCATTAATAATATATTTGGTTTAATAAATATATATATTTATAAACTATGAGGCAATTTGAAGAAATCTATGTGACATATGAGCTCTTCTGAGGTAGTTAGTGTCTTAAAATGTCACCTCTTATTTATCATTTGGTAATCATCTTTAAAGTGAGGTGAAAGTAAAAATAAGATTGCTAATCCTTAAGACTACAAGGCATTACCTTTTCTACACTGTGGTCCAGTTTGTCAGTTCTTAGGTTTAACCTTGTTATTTGGCTTCAGCTCAGAAAGACCTGAATACCCCCAATATCTATTCCCCATAATTACAAAACTAGAACTTAATTTGTTTCATGTTTTTACCTCCTCCCTAAACATATAGCTTGTGTTCAGAGGTGATCTTGGCCATATCCATCTGCTATTTCAATAGTCCTTTGTCTAACTGGCTTCTCAATCTTAACTAACTCTTTCTTCTTTGCACCATCTGAAATCCAGGTCACATACCCAATTTGTTTTATGAAACTACCAATATAGCTTCAAATAAAAGTTCCCCAATTTTATATCAGTTTATTTTCAGATGTTGCCTTTTCAGGTTTTGACCTGTAAAGTTAGATGTCAAGCACTCAATTATATCTTCATATCGACTGAAATCTTTCTGGAATTTTTGAATTTTCTTCTGAAATTTTTTTCTGGTACATATATATATGTATATCACAGACTTTTGCAAGGTTATTTCAGATTTTATTAAAGTTAAGGTCATCATACACAGAGAAGGGCAAAGAATTTGACCTATAAAATGTGCTTATTCATTTCCAATAACTTATCTATAGAGATGTTTTAGAGTAACATGATCAATGGTCTCAAAACTCCCTTAACATCTCTAAACAGTATATGTTTGAAAAATTTTAAAAACTATTGATGGCAATTCAAAATGATCTTAGATGATAAGCTATTAATAATTTACCAGTTTTCTTCAAAATGTTTAGGTTTTAAAAAGAATTCATTATTGATAAAGATGAAAAAAAATGTTAGTAGGAAAAATGCAAGGATTTTTGTGAAATTGCCCAACAAATTAAAACTATAACTTAATTAGGTTCAAAGCTTTTAAACAGAAAGGAAAAACATCCAGCAAATTGAAGTCATTTGGATGCCATGACTTCAGTCATTAAAATCCATACTTCATAAAACAGACAAATATTGCTTTAAATATGGACAACTAAAGCTTTATAAGGTTTGTTGGTTTATTAGTATCCACTAATATATTAATAGCATTTTAATAATGGTGCTATCATTTAATTTTATATTTTAATTTGATTTTTATTTTTTCCACATTTTTAATGAAGAACATATTATATATGGATAAATCCTGTAGTGGTACCATCTTTTCCCTCCTTACTGCTCCCATTCTACAGGGGCCACTCCTTAATGGGGTTTCTGGTATTCCCCATGGGGTTATGGGCTATGTATGTGTGAGCATCAGTCTGTTATTTTGGGGAGCAATGCCTCTGGGAACAACATACCAAACTATGGCTCTTAGAATCTTTCCTCCCCCTTTTCAACAAGATTCCATGAGCCTTGGCAGGTGTGTTGTAAGTCTATTTCAATGATGAGCTCTCAGGAGCCTCTGAATTACAGCCTTGGTAGGTATTGAGTATCATCAGCATCTGTCTCCATCACCCTGGCCCTTATTGTCAGGCTCACCATAGAAGCAGCATTCTTGCTCATCTCCACAGTTTCTCTGTTGTTTCACCTGGACTTAGGCTGATGTGCAAGAGGTGGTTTATCTCCTTGGGTCTCACTGCCTTCTGAAACAGAAAAAGAGATTCTGCATTTAAGAGTGAAGTCAGCATAGGTTAAATTGGATAAACTTTATTAATTTATGGAGACTTTCATGGATGTAACCCTGCTTTTACCCAAAGATTCACGGGACAGTCTCCTGACATTGGAGATGATAATCTATTTCTCCATAGAATTTAGACCTGGTTCCCAGTTCCATATATGGTTTCCTTCCCACTAACTGGAACTCTTAGTGAATCAAAAAGCCATTGGTTACCCACCAATGCTGGATGAGACCACTGCACTGGTGTGTACTTCTTGTTAGGCTGATTGCTTCTGAGTAGCATAGACCTCTTCTTGCTCACAACTTTATTGGCCACTTTCTCCCAGTAGCTCATGTAGTACTTTCTAGTACTATACAGGCTAACTGGGAACTGGCTCTCTTCCAGATTCCATCCAGTTCTCTTCATGTTCTGTGTTGGAAAAGAAGGATGCCTTCAGCATTAGGGCCTTATCTTTTACCTCAGGAAATCAAGTGCTTTGATAAAAATCTGTCCTGTTTTGGGGACCTTAAATGTCCCTTAAATCAACAGCTCAATGTGGATAGTGCTGATCGCCAGTTCTGGGAGTTGCAAGTTAGAGCCTTTTATTTATTTATTTATTTTTTATGAACAGACTTCATTCCACTCTCTTCAGGGCCCTTCTTTTCAGATGCTCTCCCTATACTCCTAATGAGGATTATATCTTTTAGTCTACCATAAAGGAGAATATTTTCTATGTCACCAGTTCACTTTGGATTTAGATATGTGTTTATTTCACCCAACCCTTCCCTTCTCCTCTTCCAAAACCCTTTCATCCTATTGCCCGGCCTCAGGTTGCCTACCCAGTATGTTAATAACTCAAGCTGAACCAGGTTAGGAATAAGAGATGAGTGACGACATGTGCATTTGTCTTTGTATCATTCTGTGTGTTTGCTGAATATGATCAGTTCTAGGTCTATCTATTTCCCTACAAATTTCATTGTATCATTGTTATTGTACTTCTGAGTAGAATTCCACTATGTATATATACCACAACTTTTGTTATCCATTTGTCCAATAATTGACACCTGGGTTGATTCCAGTTCTTAGTAATTATCTATTGAGCACCTATACATAGGGTTGAGAAAATATCTCTGTAGTGAAGCATGGAACATTTAGGGTAAAAGCTCAGTAATGGGAATGTTGGTAGTGCTCTATTTTTTTTTCTGGAATGTGCATATTGATTTGCATAGTGGTTATGCAAGTTTGTGTTCCTACCAATAGTGAATGAGAGTTCCTCTTTCCCCACATCCTCACCAACAATTGTGATTTGATTTATTTAAAATATAATATATATATATTTAAAGAATATATATATGTATATCTATCTATCTATCTATCTATATATATATATATATATATATAGAGAGAGAGAGAGAGAGAGAGAATAAAGTGAAAGAGAACACATGAAACCAGCTTAATGAAACAAGGAGATCATTACAAGACATGAGTAAGGAAATAGAAATATTGAAATACTACCACTACAAAACACAGTAAGTTAAAACAAACAAACAAACAAAAAAAAAACAACACTGTGGAAAGTCTCACCAATAGAAAGGATGAAGGAGAGAACAGAATATCTAGAAGACTGGGTGGCAGATCTAATACAGTCCATCAAAGAGAAAGACAAGCTAATATGTAGGTATGAATGGGAATTTCATGATATTTGGGATACTGTGAAAAGATCAAGCATAAGAATTCATAGTATAATAGGAGGAGAAGAATTTCACTGCAAAGGCATAGAGGTATTTTCAACTAAAACATAGAAGAAAATCTTCCCCAAATTGGGAAAGAAATGCCATGTAGATACAAGAAAAAATTAGAATACCAAACAGACAAAATCTGGAAAGAACTTCTCCTTTTCATGTTATAATTAAACTGCTAAACACGCAAATCAAAGAAAATATATTGGAAGCAGTTAGAGAGAAAAAGCAAGTTACGTACAAAGGCAAACTCATCAGAAAAACAATAGAATACTCAACACAAACTTTAAAAGCCAGAAGGGTTTGGAATGATGTATTCCACGTTCTGAAATATAAAAAATGTCAACAAAGATTACTTTGTCCTGCAAAGCTGTCCATCCAAATTGATGGAGAAATAAGGACATTCTACTCCAAAAACAGACTAAAGGAATTTATGACAACTAAGCCAGTACTACAGAAAATACTTGAAGGAATCCTTCATGCTGAAGAGAAACCAAAGCACATACATGAAGAAACAGGAAAGAATAAACCAAAACCATACTCAAATTAAAGTTAAAACAAGACAGTAATGGGAAAACAGGAAGCACTACAAAATAAGAAGAATGGAAAATATAAATACACACTTTTCAATAATAACTCTTAATGTCATGGCCTCAATGCCCCAATCAAAAGACACAGGCTTTCAGACTGGATTAAAAGTCAGGATCCTGCTCTTTGTTGCCTCCAGAAACTCATCTCTCAATAGAAGATAGACACTGTGTTAGGGTAAAAGGATAGAAAATGGTATTTCAAGAAAATGGCCTAGAAAATAAGCAAAGGTTGCTATCATAATATCTGACAGGATAGATTTTAAACCAACATTAGTGAGGAAAGATAAAGAAGATCACTTTATACTGACTAAAGGCACACTCCAACAGGGGGACATTACAATCCTAAACATATGTACATCCAACATGGGGGCTCCCAATTTCTTCAAACAAACACTATCATACTTAAGCTTACAAATAGCAACAAAGACAATTGTAGTAGGTGATTTCAGTACCCCACTCTTACCAATTGACAGGTCATCTAGGCAAAAAATAAACCGAGAGTCATCTGGGTTAAATAATATCATATAGCAACTGGATTTGGCACACATCTGCACGACATTCTGTACAAATGCTGTAGAATATACATTTTTTCTCAGCAGTACATGGGACATGGTGTAAAATAGAACATATATTAGCACAGAAAGCAAATTTTAACAAATACAGAAAAATTGAAATAATCCATTGTAATCTATCTGGTCATAATTGGATTAAACTAAATGAGCAACAAGAAAAACTACAGAGCATATGCAAGTTCATGGAAACTACACAGTACGCTATTGAATGATGAATAGGTCATCAAAGAAATCAAAAAGAAAATCAATGAATTTATAGAATCAAATGATCATGAGAATCCCACACACCAAAACCTTTGAGACACAATGAAGAGAGTCCTAAGAGTGAAATTTACAGCTCTGTGTGTCTATGTTAAGAAATTACACAGTTCACAAGTAAGCAATTTAATGCTTCACATTAAGGCCGTATAAAAATAAGAATAAGGCAAAGCAAAAACCAGTATGTGGGAAGAAATAATAATGATTAGGGAAGAAATTAATGCAGTAGAACAAACAGAAAATATATCTAAAGAATCAATGAAACAAAGAGTTGGTTCTTCCAAAGGATAAGCATGTTTGATAACATCTTAGCAAATCTGACCAGAAGAAAGAGAGTAGAGACAAAAAATAATAAATTTAGAGATGAAATAGGAACCATCATAACAGATACCAGAGAAATTCAGAAAATCATAAGGACATACTTTAAGAATATATATGCTTCTAAGTTTGAAAATCTGAAAGAAATGGAAGGTTTCCTAGATTTGTACGACTTAGCAAAATTAAATCAAAATGAGATAAAAACATTTAAATAGACTTATGAAAAGCACAGAGATCCAAGCACTTATATAAAGTTTCAAAACCAATCAAAAGTCCAGGCCCAGATGGATTCACTGGTGAATTTTACCAGAACTTCATGGAAGAACTAACACCACTGCTTCCTAAACTTTTCCGTAAAATTGAAAAGGAAGGAATTCTGAAAAGGAAGGAATTCTACTGAACCCCTTCTATGAAGCCAGCATCAATCATCCTGATACCAAAACCACACAAAGCCAGAACAAAAAAAGAGAATATTTCAGACCAATCTCCCTCATGAATATAGATGCAAAACTTCTCAACAATATTGGAAAATAAAATACAAAAACATATCAAAAAGACCATTCACCCCAACAAAGTAGGCTTCATCCCAGAGATGCAGGGATAGTTCTATATAGACAAATTGATAAATATAATACACTACATAAATTGTCTGAAGAAGAAATATCACATGATCATCTCAACAGTTGCAGAAAAGGCATTTGACAAAATCCAACATCCCTCATGATAAAAGTCCTACAGAAACTCAGAATAGAAGGAATATATATTAACATAATAATGGCAATTTATGACAAACCTACAGCCAACATAATACTAAATGGGGAAAAACTGGAAGCCTTTCCACCAAAATAAGGAATCAGACAAGTATGTCCACTGTCCCCACTCTTATTTAATATAGTGCTGGAAATCTGCACTATATCAATAAGACAGAAGACACTCATAAAAGGGATACAAATTGAAAAAGGAAGAGACCAAATTATCATATTTTACAGATGATATGATTCTATATATAAAGGACCCTAAAGACTCTACCAGCAAACTTTTGGAGCTGATAAACAACTTTAACAATGTAGCAGGATACAAACTAAATACACAGAAACCAGTATCTTTTCTATATTTAACAAAAACCATGTGGAGAATGAAATCTAGTAATCACTCCCATTAACAATTACTTCAATAAATAAATAAGTAAGTACTTTCAAGTAAATCTAACCAAGGAAGTGAAGGATGTCTACAAAGAAAACTTTAAGAAATTCAGGCAAGAAATTGCAGAATACACTAGGAAATGGCCATGTGCTTTGATTAGAGGGGTCAATTTTGTGAAACTTTTAATTTTACCAAAACAATCTACACATCTAATGCAATCCCCATTAAAATTCCAATGGCATTATTCACAGAAATAGAAAAAAAAATTAATAAGATTCATTTAGAAGCAGAAAAAACCTCAAGTAGCTAAGATAATTTTGAGCAACAAAAATAAGGCTCATGGTATCACCATACACAATTTGAAGCTCTATTACAAAGCCATAGTAACACAACTATCATGGTACTAGCACAAAGACAGACAGACACGCACATCAATGAAACCCAATAGAAGACCCAGGTGCTATTCCAAGCAACTAACAGCCATCTGGCTTTTGACAAAAGCTCCAAAAATATTCATTGGAGAAATGGTTCTTCAACCAGTGATGCTAAGAAAACTGGATATCTATATGTAAAAGGAAGGAAATAGATCCTTGTCTCTCTCCATGCACAAAAATCAAGTCTAAGTGGATCAGGGTCCTTAGTATCAAACCTGAAACCCTTAAATTGCTAGAGGAAAAACAGGGGAAACCCTACAACATATTGACATAGACAGTGACTTTCTGAATATAATCCCAGTTGCTCAGGAAAAAAAACGAGTAATCAACCACTGGGATGTCATGAGATTACAAAGCTATTGTATAGCAAAAGACATTGTGAATAGAGCAAAGAGACAACCTACAGAGTGGGAGAAAATATTTGCCAGCCATACATCTGACAGAGGGCTGATATCCAGAATATACAAATAAATCAAAAAACAAAGCAATAAGGAATCAAACAGCCCCATTAAAAAATGGGATATGGGTGTGGTGGTACATACCTTTAATCCCAGCACTGTTGGTGGGAATGTAGGCTGGTACAACAACTTTGGAAAGCAATATGGAGACTCCTGAAAAAGCTGACTATAGAGATAAAAACAGATCCAGTTATTCCCTTACCGAGCATCTACTCTAAAACCGTTAAACTACAGGCCAGAGAATTTACTCAACCATATTTGTAGTGACTCAATTAGTAATAGCTAAGAGCTGAAATCAACCCAGGTGCCCATCACTAGAAGAGTGGGTAACTAAGATGTGGTGTATCTACACAATGGAATTCTATAATGCAGTAAGGAAAAATGACACAATGAAATTTGAGGAAAAATGGTTGAACCTGGAACAGATCATTCTCAGTGAACTTACCCAATCACAGAAGAAAAGAAAAATCACCACATAACCTGAATCTACCCAAGATGCCTTATATACCCAGCAAGTATCTCAAGGACTATACAATAGGATGGGTGGGAGGGAGGGGAGGGTAATGGAGGGGGTGGGAAACACAAATCTAGACCCAAACAGCAATGGAACCATAAAATTCTACATCCTAAAAGTCATTCAAAATGGCTGAACCTTCACCAGGCCCTTAGAGGGAAAACCTGAACCACAAAACACTGGAGAAAGTATGTTGAAGACTGACCTTAATCTTCTACAGCTTCTTTCTCTTTCTCTATGTCTCTCTCTCTTCTCTCTAACTCTTTTACATTAGTTATCTTTTTTTTTTTCCTTTTCTAGGTGGGCAATGACCTGTAACTCCCAGTACCAGTATATGGCTATCATCCACAATGAGCTTTTGATCAGAGAGACCTACAAGGTTTCCTAAAAGAAAGACAGATTTCTGTCAGAGTACTTGATGACCTACCAAAGTTTAGTGGTAAGACCCTACTGCTGAAGACACTGTATGTGGTCGACATGTAAAATGGAATGTAATGGCTGGAAGCTGGAAGAGAGCCCATCCCCAGACAGTCAGTACATCTAGTGCCAGAAAGTGCTACATAGGCAACTGGGGGAAAATGGCCAATATCTGTCCAAGCAACTCATGGCCTAACCTACTTAGCAGCAAATAACCTGTTGTGATACCCACATAAGTGCAATAGTGGCATCCAGCCATGGTGAGAAACCAACTCCTGTTGATTCTGCTAACTGATCCCTTGGTGGTATGGAACCCATATCTGGATGTAGGAAACAAGTCAGAACCATATCCAAACATAATCCTGCTCTCCATTAACAAGCTACCACCAATCATGTGCTACAAGAGGGCCTACACCTATTAAATTCTCTATAAAATGTAAGGGTTATCTCATTTGTCTGGTGCTAACTTACTCTCAGTTGGGGAATTTGCTTCTCTTTTTCAGTTAGATGCAAATCCTAAGGAGAAAACCACCCCATCATACCTCAAAAGGGATCCAGCTGAAACTAAGAACAACTGGCAAAACAAGCAAGGGTGCTGTTTTCTTGGTGAACTGGGTACCAGCATAAGGGTGAAGGAGATCAACACAGAGAAAAATCAACTCCTACCAAATCAGAGAGCCAGAGACCTAAAGACCCCCAACACTTCACTGAAGCAGACCAAAAATGAGCCCAACTTGGCTCAGCAAAATTTTCTGGAAGAAGAGGCAGAAAGAATGTCAAAGCCACATGTTGGGTCATGATATGCAGACATTTATCCTACCCATTACTGTGGGCTAACTCCAGAATATATGACCCTATACCTCAACCAGGAGGGGCCAGGGGGAGGGGATAGAACGTGGATGAGCCTAACAATGGTACCAATTTGACTGTATTTGCCGAGCACAAAACTAATTAATAAAAAAATAAAAATAAAAAAAAAAGAATGATGGTGCACAAATAATGACATTTTAATGGCTTATTTCTTTTACTAGTTTCTTATTTTTTACTAATTTCTTTTTTCACTTTTTTCTTTTTATGGTGCACTGTAATGGTCTTTTACAGGATGTTTAATGTTCTAATAAAAGTTGGCTCAACTTCCTGTGCACAATAAATTTTATATTTAAAGTTAATCATCATTAGGAAATCCAGGAAGAGAACATTGAAACCATAAATTAAAGCATATTCCAAATTTGGTAGTATGAGTCACAATTATGTTGGGATTAGCATAGTGATATTATAAGTTATCAACCTATACTATTTTTCTAATGTAATTAAGCAAATAGAAATAATAAAAGGAAATTGTGTTAAAAAAAGAAAAAAACTGTAGAAAATTTCACCAGTAGAATGGATAAAGGAGAGGACAGAATATCTAAACTAGAAGACCAGGTAGCAGATCTAATACAGTCTAAAAAAGAGAAAGACAAACTAATAGTAAAGTATGAATGGGAATCAAGATATTTGGGACACTATGAATAGATCAAACATAAGAATACAGGGTATAGTAGAAGGAGAAGAATTTCACTCCAAAGGCATAGTAGACATTTCAACAAAATCATAGAAGAAAACGTGCCTCAAATTGGGAAAGAGACGTGAATGCAAATACAGGAATCCTTAGAACACCAACCAGACAAAACCCAGAAAGAACCTCTCCCTGCCATATAATAATTAAACTACCAAACATACAAACCAAAGAAAATAAATTGAAACAGCTAGAGAGAAAAATTAAGTTACATACAAAGGCAAGCCAATCAGGATCACAGCAGATTATGCAACACAAACTTTAAAAGCCAGAAGGGCTTGGAGTAATGTATTTCAAGTTCTGAAAGATAACAACTGTCAACCAAGGTTACTTTATACTGAAAATCTATCCATTCAAATAGACTGAGAAATAAGGACATTCCACGACAAAAGCAGGTTAAAGAAATATTTGAAGACAAAACCAGCTCTATAGAAAATACTTAAAAGAATCCTCCATGCTAAAGAGAAAGAAAAACACAAATGTAAGGAACCTTAACAAAAACAAGCCATACTCAAATACTAATTAATACCCGAAAGCAAATATAAAACCAGGAGAACTACAGAAAATGGCAAAAATAAATACAAACCTTTCAATAATATCTCTTAATATCAATAGCTTCAATGCCCCAACCAAAAGACGTAGGTTTGCTGACTGGGTTAAACTGGATTAAAGTAGGATCCTTCAATCTGTTGCCTCCAAGAAACTCACCTTTCTACAAAGGATGGACACTATCTTAAAGTGAAAGGTTGGAAAACAGTGTTTCTAGCAAATGGGCTTAGAAAATGAGCAGGGGTTGCTATCCTAATATCTGACAATGTAGGCTTCATTCCAACATTACTTAGGAAACATAAGGAAGGTTACTTTAAATTGATTAAAGGCACACTCCAATAGGAGGAGATTAACATCCTAAACATATATTCACCTATCATGGGGGCTCCCAAACAAAGGCTATTAGAACAAAATTCACAGATAACACTAAACACAGTTATACTGGGTGACTTTAATACCCCACTCTCATCAATTGACATGCCATCCAGGCAAAAAATTAACAGAGAGGCATCTGGATTAAATGAGGTCATAAAGCAAATGGAACTAACAAATATATATAGGACATTTCATCCAAATGCTGCAAAATACACATTCTTTTCAGCAGCACATGGAACATTCTCTAAAATAGACCATACATTAGGGCACAAAGCAAATATTAACAAATTTAGGAAAATTGAAATAATTCCTTGCATTCACTCTGAGCACAATGGGATTAAACTAAAAATCAATAGCAAGAAAGCCATAGAGCATACACAAAATTATGGAAACTAAACAACACACTACTAAAGGATGAATGGGTCAATGAAGAAATCAAGAAGGAAATAAAAAATTCATGCAGTCAAATGATAATGATAACACAACATACTAAAAGCTTTGGGACACAATGAAAGCAGTCCTAAGAGGGAAATTTATAGCTTTAAGTGCCTATATTAAGAAATTAGAAAGGTCTCAAGTAAATAACTTAATGCTTCACCCTAAAGCCTTAGAAAAAGAAGAACCAGGCACACAGAAATACAGTACATGGGAAGAAATAATGAAGATTAGGACAAATATTAATAAAAGAAAAAACAAAAAATAATAATAATCCAAAGAAACAATGAAACAAAGAGTTGGTTATTTGAAAGGATAAATAAGATTGATAAACCCTTAGCAAATCTGACTGAAAGAAACACAGAAGAGACACAAATTAATAAAAATAAATATGAAAATAGCAGCATCACAATAGATACCGGAGAAATTAAAAAAATCATAGGAACATACTATAAAAACATATACTCCGCTAAGTATGAAAATCTGAAAGAAATGGATGATTTTCTTGAGATATATTACCTACATAAATTAAATAAAGATTCAATTAATCACTTAAATAGACCTACAACAAGTATGGAGATCCAAGCAGTTATCAAAAATATCCCAACTAAAGAAAAGTCCAGGCCCAGAATATCAAGGAAGAACTGGCACCACTGCATCTTAAACTTTGCCCATGAAATAAAAACAAAGGAATCCTACTAAACTCTTTCTACGAAGCCAGAATTACCATGATACGAAAACCAGGCAAAGATAGAACAAAAAAGAAAATTACAGACCAATCCCCCTCATGAACATAGATGCAAAAATTCTCAACAAAATGTTGGCAAACAGAATACAAGAATATATCAAAAAGATCATTCATTCCAACCAAGTAGGTTTTTATCCCAGAGATGCAAGGATTGTTCAACATATGCAAGTTGATAAATTTAATACATTATATAAATGGACTGAAGGACAAAAATCCCATGATCATCTCATTAGATGCTGAGAAAGCATTTGACAGAATCCAAAATTCCTTCATGATAAAAGACTGGGGATAGAAGGAACATATCTCAACATAATAAGTGCTATTTATGGCAAGCCTACAGCTAATGAATTACTAAATGGGGAAAAACTGGAAGCTTTTCCATGAAAATCGGCAACAAGACAAGGGTGTTCACTGTCCCCACTTTTATTTAATGTAGTACTGGAAGTCTTAGCCATAGCAATATGGCAAGAGGTGGACATAAAAAGGATACAAATTAGAAAAGAAGAGATCAAGTTATCATTATTTGCAGATTATATGAGTTTATAAATAAAGGGGCCTAAAGACTCTACCAGCAAACTGTTAGAGCTGATAAACACCTATAGCCATGTAGCAGTATATAAAATAAACACAAAGAAATTGGTAGCCTTCCTAAATGCTAACAACAAACACACAGAAGATGAAATCTTAGAATCATTCCCAATCACAATTGTATAAAAACAAATAACAAAGTACCTTGCAGTAAACCTTATAAAGAAGTGGAGAATCTCTATAAGAATAACCGTAAAACACTTAAGCAAGAAATTGCAGAAGACACTGGGAAATGGAAAGACACCCCTTGTTCTTGGATCAGAGGAATCAATATTGTGAAAATGGCAATATTACCGAACTCAATCTACACATTTAATGCACTCTCCATCAGAATTTCAATGGCATTTTGCACAGAAATAGAAAAAAAAAATCCAAAATTCATTTGCAAGCACAAAAAATCTCAAATATCTAAAACAATACTACACAACAAAAATAAGGCTGGTGATATCACCATACCTGATTTTAACCTATACTTCAGAGCCATAGTAAAAAACAAAAACAAGAACAACAACAACAAAAAAAAAAAACCCAGCATGGTACTAGCAAAAAAACAGACATGTAGATCAATGGAACAGAATAGAGGACTCAGATATAAGTTGGTAGCTATAGCCACCTGACATTCAACAAAAATGCCAAAAATACTCATTGGAGAAAAGACAGCCACTTCAGCAAATGGTACTGGGAAAACTGGATATGTATCCGTAGAAGGATGAAAACAGATTCTTCTCTCTCTCCATCCACAAGAATTAAGTACAAATGCATTAAAGACCTTAACATCAGATCTTAAACTCTGAAATTACTAGAGAAATAAGTAAGGTAAACCCTTCAACAGATTGGTCTTGGTAAAGACTTTCTGAAGATAACCCCACTTGTTCAGGCAATAAAACCATGGATTAGCCACTGGGACCTCATGAAATTACAAAGATTTGGGCTGGAGAGATGGCTTAGTGGTTAAGCGCTTGCCTGTGAAGCCTAAGGACCCCGGTTCGAGGCTCGGTTCCCCAGGTCCCACGTTAGCCAGATGCACAAGGGGGCGCACGCGTCTGGAGTTCGTTTGCAGAGGCTGGAAGCCCTGGCGCGCCCATTCTCTCTCTCTCCCTCTATCTGTCTTTCTCTCTGTGTCTGTCACTCTCAAATAAATAAATAAAAAATTAAAAAAAAAAAATTACAAAGATTTTGTATGACAAAGGACACTGTGAATAAAGCAAAGAGGCAACCTACATAATGGAGAAAAAGACTTTGTCATCTATACATCTGATAGAGGATTCATATCTAGAATATACAAAGAACTCAAAAAATTAAATAATAAGAAATCAAACTACCCAATTAAAAATGGCCTATGGAAGTAAATAGAGAGTTCTCAAAAGAAGAAATTTGGATGGTATGTAAGCATCTAAAAATGCTCTATATCCTTAGTCATCAAGGAAATGCAGATTAAAACTATGTTGAGATTCTATCTCACTCCTGTCAGATTGGCTACCATCATGAAAACATGTGACAATAAATGCTAGAGAGGATGTCTGACCCAGGTATAGCACTCCTAGGCACATAGCCTAAGGACTTGTCTCACTACCTTAATTCACAAGAGCTGGAAAATGGAATCAGCCTAGATGTCCCTCAACTGATGAATGGATAATGAAGATAAGACACATTTATACAATGGAGTTCTATTCGCAGCAAAGAAAAGTGAAATTATGAAATTTGCAGGAAAATGGATGGATCTGGAAAGTATTATAATAAGTGAGGTAACTGGGGCCCAGAAAGCCAAACATCTCAGGTTCTCTCTCATATGTGGATCCTAGCTACAGATGATTGGACTTCTGTGTGAGGAGAAAGAAAACTCAGTAGCAAAGGTCAGTAAACTAGAAAAGAGATATGGGGGAATAAAAAGGAAGGTAGGGGGGTACTTAGTAGGATGGTATTGTATGTATGTAAGTAGAAGAATAGATTAATGGGGGTGAAATGGCCCAAGGTAAGGTCAGGGAAAGAGATTGAGTAAAGGAAAGGTGGAGGGAGGGCTAATCAAAATCTAAGAGGATATAAATAAACCATATGGAAACCTACTTTTTGAACAATGGAATACTCAGTAGCCAAAGATTGTTACTAGAAAATTTTCAGTAACAGGGATGGGATACCTTCCAGTGAGTTGTTGGCCAGGGAGGAACCTGATGCCCCCAAAACATTACAGGCTGTTGCTGAAGTTCTTGGTTTCCCACCAGGAATAGATGGTAAGACCCTATTGCTGAAGACTCCACATACTTGGGCTGCAAGGCCACTGAGAAATCCTGCTTGGAACTGAGCTGAAAACCTCCACCACATAGACCAGCTGACAGAAAGCTGGAAGAAACCATTCTGCATGCAGTTCAATGGGAGAGAAAGAAATCACCAGTGAAGATACTCAACAGTGGACACTACAAGCCTCATTTTTGGCCAGCCAGGTCAAATGAGCCAACAGGTGCAATAGAGGCCTCCCTGTCACTGTGGAAACCCACTGACCTCTAATTGTACTGGAGGCCTGCTCCATGGGAGGGAATACAACCCTGATACTGAAAACCTACAACAGGGCTAGCCATGAGCCCTAAGGCTGTAATATCTGCTGCTGTTTAGTTAAATATATAAATTATGCTTATCAAATTGCCCAGTAAGCAGTTCTCTTAATGTTCATACCCATATATTAATGCTATTCTCACTTTTGGTAGATAACCTTCTCTTTTCAGATGGCAGTGACCCTGCGATGACTCAGAAGGCAATGTTGTGCTGGGAAGAAGTGATAGAAGAGTGTTCTGCACTGCAATATCTTTGTCACATCTTCCAAGGCTTGGGGTCCATTGTGGAAGAGGTGGCAGAAAGAATGTAAGAGCAAAAGGAAGGGTAGGACGCTTTACAACATGCTGCTCCAGACACAAAATGATCTCACACTGCCTGATACTGCCGACACAAGGCCATCATAATAGGAGGGTAGATGATGGAAAAAGGAGTTTTAAAGGGGAAAGTGGAGCGGGGGAGGTCATTACTATGGATATTGTTTACAATCATGGAAGCTGATAATAAAAAGTAAATTTTAAAAATGTGTGCAGGCAAAATAAATGTGCATTTACATGTGTGGTAGTATCGCAAGCTTATCTTTAGAGAATTGGACTTATTAGTTATTATTTAGATGCTATTTTTTCAGATGCTTATTTTATAGCTGAATAGACTTTCTCATAATGAATGAGTGTGCTATAATATTTAAATGAAAATTGGTGTGTCATTATTAAACTCCATTCTCAGGTAACACTAAATTACTCTTGACTCATAATTAAACACTTGTTCTGGGCATTTGAACTCCCTCTACTTAATAGCAAAATCAATTGCTGAATATATTTGAATACTGAGAACTGGCATCATAAATTGTATCTCACATGTTTTTCCTCTGATTTATTAATTAAAACCTGTATACAATTTAGATATTAAAACCCTAATCTATATATTTAATTTGAAATGTGTTTATTTACTAAAGATAGAGTATGGAATAAGAACTAAAGAAACTAGCCCACCCAATTGTAGCCTGGCTAACCAATGAGTTTATTGGCTTTGGGTACATAAATGTAGGTATGCGTTTACTTACAGGAGCATAGGTAACTCAATGGTACTTGTATCACTGGAAATATCACCCATGCATGAGTAGCAAATAACCGAAGCTTTATCTCTGGAGCTCTCTCAATTACATACAGTCAGCTACTGTTGCAGTCAGGTTTGCATTGCTGGTAGAAATCACCCAACCAAGAATAGCTTCTAGGAAAAAGAGGTTTATTTTGGCTTTCAGGCTCAAAGATGAAGTTCCACAATGGCAGGAGGAAAACGATGGCACATGCAGAGGGTGGACATTACCCCCTGGCCAACATAATGTGGACAATAGCCACAGGAAAGTGTTGCAAATACTGGCAAGGGGAAACTGGCTATAATACCTATAAGCCCACCCCCAACAACAAACTGCCTCCAGGAAGTGTTAATTCCCAAATCTCCATCAGCTGGGAACCTAGCATTGGGAATACCTAAGTTTATCAGGGACACCTTGACTTTGTAAAAACATCCAGCAGAAGTTTTGTGTATTTTTAACTCATGAGCATCCTAAGCCCATTGAAGTTTCAATAGCTTCTAGGTCTTATGAACCTCCTTTGTCTAGAGAAAGTTTCAATTTAGAGTAAACAGCTACACATCATTTCCTTATTTAGGGTTAATTTCCTGGGTGTGTGTGTGTGTGTGTGTGTGTGTGTGTGTGTGCACATGCATGCACTAGCTATCATACATGGAACTGATCCAGAACACGTTCAGCAAACAGCATCATGTTGGGGAGATTGAAGCAATGTCTGCTAACAATAACTATTTCTAAAATGTTTAAAAAACAGAAAAGGGTAGAAGGGGTAAGAGCAAGAAAAGAAAGAGGCCATATGTAGCTTATAATTATAGCTTAAGATATTCACTTTGGTTAATGTGTCTATACAATCTTGTTCATTCATTCTTTAAAAACCCATATCTGCTATTAAGGAGCATTGCTATTTCCAAATGAAGAAGGAGTTGACTTGTCCTAACATGACTGAAGAACTGTTTAGTAGAAGGTCTGAAATTTGATGTAACATTTAGACATGTATTATGTTGTATAAGTAAAGAACAATGTGAATTGCAGTGGCATTTCTCAGAAGGGTACAATGCAAAACTGGCAAGGTTATAAAACACACAGTACTTGGAAGAACATTTAAAATCAGGTCCCAGGAATATTTTTGATGGCTAAGAAATGCATTTTGAAATTTCTGAGAATAAAAGTGAGGTTATAAAAATGCAATCAAAACAGTCCTCAAATTAAAAAAAAAATTCTAAGTATTTTCTGTTTATGTATGCATTTATTTGAGAGAGTTATTAACTATTATATTAAAAAGCAAATGTAAAAAAAAAAAAAAGTCTGTCTTTCCCAGATGAGAAGATGCATTGGGAAAACAGGCAACCAGAGGAGGAAGGGTTTAAAGGCACTTCTTGTCCTCATATCTGGTAAAAGGAAGAACATGAATAAATTATATTTAGCAGAGTTTAGTTGAGCCAATAATTAGTTGTGGCATTTTAATATTGGGTGCAACAGTACGAATCAGAAGTTCAGAGAGCTTCACCCTATTATGTGAGCAGACAGTATTGGTGAGCAGAAAAACACTCAAAAAGAGCCTGGCTGACTACAGTTGAGCCTTTCCTTCAATTAGGCATCATGTGTGAGAACACAAGTGTGGGGGTATGATTCAGGTGTCCCCCATAGACTTAGGTGTTCTGAATGCTAGGTTCCCCAGCTGATGGAGATTTGGGACTTAACATCTCCAAGGAGGCAGGGTATTGTTGGGGGCAGGCTTAAGGGTGTTATAGCTAATTTCCCCATGCCAGTGTTTGGCACAATCTCCTGTTCCTGATGTCCACCTTATGTTGGCCATGGGGTGATGTCCATCTTCTGCTCATGCCATTGTTTTCCCCTGCCATCATGGAGCTTCCCCTCAAGCCTGTAAGCCAAAATAAACCTCTTTTTTTTTTTTTTTTTTTTTTTTCCCCAGAAGCTGCCCTTGGTTGGGTGATTTCTACCAGCAATGAAAACCTGACTGCAACAACAGGTCTGGTCAGAGAGTAGTCTAGGATGAGCTAAGCCCCTCTCTCATGGTTGGATGAATCTCTGCTAACTTGTTACAAGAATTTGGTGTCAGTTCACTACACAGGAACTGACAATACAGATGCAGCCTCAGGCTAACTAAATTTAACAGGTCCATGTTATGAAAGAGCTCTTTAATAAACTATACAAATATAATAGCACCCAAGTTTTTGTCATTCTTTCTTCGACATAGGAAATCACTTAAACCATTTAGGGAGAGCCCCTAATACAGAGAGATATGCATGTATCTTTAAAGTGGAGAGGTTAAGTAGGCTCACCACTCTATGGGTTTAAGCAAATGGGCTGTTAGAAGCTTTCTGAAGTGTACAGCCAGCATGTCTATAAAGGAGACTGAGATGATAGCTACTGACTGCTGAGAGGCATGGGAGCATAAGAAGCACAGGTGCCACCGAATTAATGGAAAAAGCTCCTCATTCATGAGTTGGAGTGTGTTTTTTTTTTAATTTAATTTATTTATTTTTATTTATTTGAGAGCAACAGACACAGAGAGAAAGACAGATAGAGGGAGAGAGAGAGAATGGGCGTGCCAGGGCTTCCAGCCTCTGCAAACGAACTCCAGACGTGTGTGCCCCCTTGTGCATCTGGCGAACATGGGACCTGGGGAACCGAGCCTCGAACCGGGGTCCTTAGGCTTCACAGGCAAACGCTTAACCGCTAAGCCATCTCTCCAGCCCTTTGTTTGGTTTTTAATTTAATTAATTAATTTATTTGAGAGAGAGAGAGACAGTCAGAGAGGAAGGAGCAGAGAGAAAGAGAGAATGGGTGTGCCAGGGTCTCCAGCCACTGCCAATGAACTCTAAATGCATGTGCCCCCTTGTGCATCTGGTTTACATGAGTCCTGAGGAATCAAAGCAGGGTCCACAGGCTTTGCAGACAAGCACCATAACCACCAAGCAATCTCCCAAGCCCCTGTTTTGTCCCTGTTTTTTATTAATATTAATTTCAAACTTACTCTAAAAATGGACAAGATTACTGCTTTCTTTTCTTTTTTTTTAATTTTTGCTATTTTAACTGTGCTTTTCAGAGGTGTGGTTTAGTTATCTAGTTAGTTGGCTAGTTGTCTAGCAGATGATAGGTAGATAGATAGATGGATGCATACATACATACATACATATTCATGTATTCAATGGTTTGTTCATCTTTGAGAAAAGGATCATGTATCCCAGGATCATGTTGTGGTCTTGCTATGTAGCAGAAGATGATGTTGAACTCCCAATCCTATTTCTTCTATCTTCCAAGTTCTAGGATTGTAACCATGCACTACCATATCCAGATTTCACTATTTTTCATTGTATTGATCCCATTCAATTTGTTAAGTTTTTATTTATTTATTTATTTATTTGAGAGCGACAGACATAGAGAGAAAGACAGATAGAGGGAGAGAGAGAGAATGGGCGTGCCAGGGCTTCCAGCCTCTGCAAACGAACTCCAGACGCGTGCACCCCCTTGTGCATCTGGCTAACGTGGGACCTGGGGAACTGAGCCTCGAACCGGGGTCCTTAGGCTTCACAGGCAAGCGCTTAACCGCTAAGCCATCTCTCCAGCCCTGTTAACTTTTTTTATGAATAATTACATTGTATCTACATCCCCAGAATTTCCATAACCTAATACCTTCTCAGTGTTTTCTATTGTTATCTAGCACAATACTCCACAAAGCACATGAGTCTGATTTGAAAAACTGATGTGTAATACCCACTCATTAGCAGACAAATGTCAATACCACTATATTTCTCATATCTTTAGTAGCAAAAGCAGATAAGAATTAAATAATACTATGAAAATTATATGCTAGGTGTTTTCTAAAATCAAATTCCCCAAACAAAAACCCTTTAATTTTAGATAGAAATAATTATTAATTTCCATTGTGAATATTTTCATTTTCTCATATAAATACTGAAAACATTCATATAATAGGCAGGTATTTATCATGATGGCATTTCTCTTCAGATGAGTTGTCCTATTTTCAATCAAATTAGTGGTATTTAAAAATTCTTCTTGGATATACCAACTTTTATTTATACCCAAAATCTGTTGAGGTCAGTATTGTCATTTCTATTTATAATGACTAAGTAAGAGTTTCAACTGTTATCATAAGACATACCAGATCTCACAAGTTCATTTACTTTTATTAGTCTGGGAGGAGGTAGAAATTAAACATGATGACGGATATAATTTTTTTTTAATATTTCATTTTTATTTATTTGAAGGGGCAGGTAAAGAGAGAGAGAATGGGCCTGCCAGGGCCTTCAGCTGCTGCAAATGAACTCCAAGACACATGGGACACCTTGTGCATCTAGCTTATGTGGGTCCTAGGGAACTGAACTCGGGTCCTTTAGCTTTGCAGATACCTTAACCACTAAGCCATTTCTCTGGCCCTGTAGTTCAATTTTATTTTTTAAATTTTATTTACTTATTTGCAAAGAGAGAGAGAGTGCAACAGGGCCTCTACCACTGCAAAGGAACTCCAGTTAATGCACCGCTTTGTTCAACTGGCGGGAATGGATATAATTCTTATGCTACCAGCTGCAGTCTTCCATTTCATTCTGTTGCTATTTATTCTCATACATGGGCTAGTGGTCCTCCATCCTCTTCTGCTTTCACATCTTATTTGCAGTCTTCATTGTTGGGCAGAGTGCCCCTGTTTCCTCCTCAAGAGTCTGCTCTCATGTCCCATTTCTTTTTTCTTAGTTTTTTTTTTTTTTTTTTTTCCCAAGGTAGGGTCTCACTCTGGTCCAGGCTGACCTGGAATTCACTATGTAGTCTCAGGGTGGCCTCAAACTCACAGTGATCCTCCTACCTCTACCACCTGAGTGCTAGGATTAAAGGCATGGGCTACCATGCCCAATCCATTTCTTTTATTTCTTCTTCTTCTTTTTTTTTTTTTTTATTTATTTGAGAGCAACAGACACAGAAAGACAGAGGGAGAGAGAGAGAATGGGCGCGCCAGGGCTTCCAGCCTCTGCAAACGAACTCCAGATGCGTGCGCCCCCTTGTGCATCTGGCTAACGTGGGACCTGGGGAACCGAGCCTCCAACCGGGGTCCTTAGGCTTCACAGGCAAGCACTTAACCGCTAAGCCATCTCTCCAGCCCTCTTTTTTTTTTTTAATATTATGGATATACTTTGTATGGATACATCAGTGTTGGTACCATCTTTTCCCTCCTCCCTAGACCCATTCTGCTGGGGGCTGTCCTCAGCAAGGTTGCTGGTATTACACATTGGGTTATGGGTTACACTTTGTGGGAGAATCAGTCAGATATTGCTGGGAGAAATGCTTCTGGGTATGAGGTTTCAACCTGTGGCCTTTACAATCTTTCTGCCCCTCTTCCACAAAATTCCCTAAGTATTGGTGGGTGTGTATTAATTCTACTTCAGTGATGAGCTCTTAGTAGCCTCTAGGATCTCTGATTCGCTGTGTTGAGCATCCTCATCATCTGTCTCCTTCACCCTGGTGCTGATTGTCAGGCTAGCCATGAAAGCATCACTGTTGCTTATCTCCCCAACTTTTCTGTGGTTTCAGCTGGCCTAGACTGAAATTCCCATGGTGGTTTACATCCTAGGGTCTCGATAACATCTGAAAAGGAAAAACAGGTTCTCCAATGGAGAATGAAATGAGCATAGGTTAAATTGGATAAGCGTGTTTAATTTAGGGAGATTTGATGGATGCAGCCCCTCTTTTAGCCAAAGACTGGAGGGAGCTTGACATTGGATAACATAATCTTTGTCTCCATAAGATTCAGACCTGGTTCTCAGTTCCAAATATGGTTTCTTTTCCATTGAGTGTATCTCTGAGCCAATCATAAAGCTATTGGTTACCCATCCAGGCTATTTTTCACCATTGCACTGCTGTGTAAGGTGTTTACTTCCATGTACCTTATACCGCTGGTTGTTCAAACCATTGTTGGCCACTTTCCACCAGTGGCTCATTGGTTCCAGCCATGTCTCTGGCTGTTCTGTGTCAGCAGCTTATGTTGTCTTCAGCAATAGGGTTGTCTGACACCACTTTCTGACAGCTTCTGAGGTGATACAGTGTTTTCTCACTTGAATGGGAAAAATAACCTTTTAGTTCCTCCTCATCCATTATTGATAAGGCTATAATATCTGCAAACTAATCTGATCAACTTCCTATATATTGTAGTAAGGAAACTTCTTAAGGATTCAGTTCTTTGATGTTTTTACTGACATTGGGAAAAATCTTGGAAATTATGGATTTAATATAATACTAATAACTAATAAACTAATAGATAATATAATAATTATATTCAAAGTATAAAATAAACATATCATATGTAAAGAAGGATATTACATTTAAACAACACTGGCCCTTTATACTTTAGATAAATAGCTTCATTCATGAAGGATGTTACTAGAAAGTATACTCTATGCTGTGACCTTGTGATTGTATGAGGTAATGCCAACATCTTCTAGTGCTATTTCATTGGATTGCACGTTGGAATGTGTGCTTTCTATCAATGACTGAGATGTGACTGATTTTAAAATGAAATATGTTGTTTTGAATTTTATGCCCATCATTGGAAAAAAAAAATGTAGCATGGCCTAGAGAGATGGCTTAGCCATTAAGGTACTTGACTGCAAAGCCAAAGGACCCACATTCAATTTCCCAGGACCCATGTAAGCCAGATGCATAAGGGGGCACATGCATCTAGAGTTTGTGTGCAGCAGCTGGAAGCCCTGGCACACCCATTCTCTTTCTCTTTCTCTGTCTCTTTCTCTCTCAAATAAATAATAAAAGAAAATATATATTTAAAAAGTATGGGGACTACACACTTAATGTGTATTACATTAAATAGTACTTTAAATCATCTTGTTTATATCAGCATCATTGTTTGTGAAATGACCTTTGCATCTGGTGATTATTTATTTACTTTTTCAAAGAGTTTAAATGACCATTGTCACAAAGTGAATACACATTTTTTTAAATAGATAAGATGCCTAAGCTACTATCTACTCAGTTCAATTTGATCTGTAAACTAAATGCTATGATTTTGAAGCCAAAAGGACTAACAAAAAAATCAAAGAACAATAATATTTTTTAGAATTTATCTCATCAGTTTTCTTATTTGTGATTATTTATATACTCTTTCCACCTATATTACAAATGGACTTATTACAAGTATATGTACTTGTAACTTATTTTCTTGAAAGTGAGTATCTATGTATGCACATCTGCCTATTGCAACTAGTATAAAAATGTTTTAAGATGAATCCTATAGCTAATTATAAAGTGAACAAATTTGAAATAGATTAAAATGCAAAATTGTAAAGGTAAATTTACTATGCAATTATTCCTCAGTTTAGTGAAATAATCTCATATTTGAAAGTAAACATTCAATTATTAAATCTGTTAGCATCTAGAATACTTTTGATCATTTTCTACATTGATGCAAAATATTATGCATGAAGCCATTTATAGACCTATATTTACATCATAATATGTTATATTCTAATAGTTTGCATAGGGAGGGGATGTTGTAGAAATCTTAATAAGTAAATAACATTCTAGTAAAGGTGATAAATTTGATATATAGAAAGCCGACATCTTACTACCTTGGAAAGTGATAGAAAACAAAATTAACAGACAATCTGAAAATCTGACTTATGCAGTTGGATTTGATCTGCCCCATGCTGAATTCTCGGCAGAACCGATCACACAGACACAGTGGTTGAGATGGCTGAGATGAATAACCTTGCCTCTCCTGTCTTTTAGACCTGGGAAGCATAGAGAGAGGAGCAGTAGAGAAAGAAATGAAGTTTGCAAGACCTCATCATCATTCTGAGAACAGACTGATATTCACAGACCTGAGCATTTAACTTCCTTACACATTGTTGACCATCCTGTAAACAGTTATATTCATTGATTTCAACACTTGATTACAAATTTAAGATAAAAATGGAGGAGTGGACGAAGTAGAAAGATTTCGTGTGTGTGTGTGTGTGTGTGTGTGTGTGTGTGTGTGTGTATACTAATTAAAAGAGAAATATGACTTATTCTCTATCTATCTATCTATCTATCTATCTATCTATCTATCTATCTACCTACCTACCTACCTATCTATCTAATGTTATAAAGTAGAGAGTTGGAACAGGTGGGTAATATTATGACCAAAAGCAATAGGCTGTTACAGAAAAATCCCAGTGCCTGGGGTCAGATACCTCCCAGTAAGTTGTAGGTCATGGAAGCCTCTGAGGCCATTAAAACAATACATACTATTGTCAAAGCTCTTATTTTCCCTCCAGAACTGTATGGTAAGACTTGATTGCTAAAGAAACCACATATTTCAGTTATAGAACACTGAGAAATGAAGAAAGAGAGCTGGTAGCCTCTTCCCTCTTGACCAAGGTCCATAGGGCTGAAATGTACTTTGCAGCCTACTGGGAGAGAAAAAAAAAATAATAACAATTTTAACTAGAAGTGGACCATGCAAGCTAAAAAACTTCCCAGATAGGCAAGATCATTTTACTAGTCTAATAGTAATATGTCTAATATGGAGGTACCAACCACTCTCAGATTGAATTAGAGACCTACCCCATAGGTGGAAAGTTATAATTTGGACTGAAATGCTAGTCAAATTCTAGGCTTAGAAGGTCCTAGGCCCTGGGGGAAACATACAACTGTTCCTTAATTAAATGGAGGTATTATGCCCAATAAGTTGCTCTCTAAATGTGTATGCTTATGCCTATATAATAGAACTTCTTTCACTTTTGGTTAGAAAAGTTTCTTTACAGATATTGGTGACTCATGAGTTCAAAACTCATCAATGTACTAAGAAAAAAAAAAAAACTAAGAAGTTCTCAGCACTAAATGGGGCATCTTTATTACAACCTCCAAGGATCAGGGAACAATGAGAAAGAGGGCACACAATGATGAAAAGAATATAAGAAACAAAGTATGGAGGGAGACAATTATGCAAATATTTAAATGAAATGGGCAATTAAAATAGCTTAAGTTTCTGTTGCTTTCCAGAAACAGGATTTTGTTTGATATTTTCATTAGAATCTTGATTTTTACATTCCCTTTTAGCAAAAGGAAGTTTAAAATGGTGGAAAATGACAATTATTTTAATAGATTGCATTTATGAAAAACTAATTATCTTCCATTTTCCACTAAAATATTTAAGATGATTGCTAATGGAAACTAAAAATAGGCTTTAGAAACAATTTAAAATAGGGAGAGGGAGAAGGTACAGAACACGCTAAAAAATATTTTATTTATCAACAATGACCTGTCTGTCCTTAATACACACAAACACACACAAAATAAAGATTCTGAAAAAATGCATTAGCTGATGACATTGATGTTTTAACATCAGAGTGTGCCCTTACTAAAACTAAGGTGACAAATCCATGCCTAGTCTTTATGTTCATTTAGGTTCATAATTATATGTTCATACAATTGTTAATGAAAAAATAGGACAATGGATATGAAATAAATCCTAATATTCCCCTCAAATTATTCTGGCTACCTGACAAAATGACACTTAAAAATTATCCTGAAATCAGGTAGTGCATACATATAAGTTATGATTTTTGATGTAACAGACACTTTTAAGTACAAAATCAATCTTTCTAATGACACTCTACCCCAAGCATCTAGTAGTGTCCCTGATTTTACTGTGTTGGATTTCCTTTGAGTTACAACATGGCCTTGAGAAAATTCTTTGTGAAATCAAAGTAAATGATTTGTGAGGTTTAACAATCCAGTTTCCTATCAGTTTGAATTAGATAATTAGCTGTCAAAAAGAGCCCTAGAGAGAGAAACATAGGTTAAGCACATTTAATTGAACAGAAGAGTGCGTAAGGATAGAAGGATTTTCACATATCATAGCTACTTTACCAAAGGAATATGCAGAAAGCAAGGCCTGCAGAAATGGTTTGGTTACTGCAGGATCAGGTGAAAATCAGCATAGAGGGCAAGGAAAACAGTAGCCTACTTTTATTATTCAGCTTGAAATGCCCCTGGGATTGATGGAATCCACTTATTTAATATCCTTATTCTGAGAATGGACTATGGACAGTGACATGCTAGAAGTGAGCAGTCATAAACCAGATGAAATAATACAACTTTGAAAATAGCCTCATTTTAATGCGTAAGAATAATTAGATTGCAAATACTTTTGATAAAATGAACAAAAATGGTAAAGTACTTGATATCTTCCGTATATTTTCTTATATATCCTAGCAAACATACAGATAAAATAATGGCTTGTCTTCCTTTGTAAAAAATTTTTATTCAATTTTCTACATATGTTCTCTATTCATCTAACTAAATATAGGTAAAATCCTTGGGCATTATCAATGAAATAGATATAAGAGGACTCTGAAAGGTATAAAAGAAGGCAGTATCAGCAATGGGTTGGGTACTTGAATTTCATGACAGTGTTTCAGTATGTCTCCTTTAGTTTTGCACACTATGGACTGATTAGTGTAGCAGCCAAACATTAGAAACACTAACAAGTTCAGAAAAAAAGAACTTTTTAAAAATTATTCTGGAGAAGATTTTAAGACAGAAAGAGTTTTATCAGACAGAAACCACTTAGGCAATAACTCCATACCAGTGAAATATCCCTCTCAGACAACCCCAAGCAAAACAAACAGACCATATAGTATATAGTATGTGGACTATACTCAACCCTTCCATCAAAGGCTGAGTGAAGAGCCTAGGAAAATCCTTGCCTTTTCCATTTTTTAAGGTGCCCCCAACACTCCCTGTTACTGAGTGTCAAGACAGTGCAGGGTGGATGTCCAAATATCTCTCACTGCTACACAGTAATAGATGATGCCCTATCGCCTTCCATTGGAACTGTGAGTGGAAGCCACATGGAGAGCCATTTACCACAGTGTAGTAAGACTAATACTGGTGAAAAGAGGAACTTCTTAGCATGAAACTAAAATATGATCCCATTGGATTCCTCACTCCTCCTCACTCCAAAGATATAAATTTACTTAATGGATAAAATCACAATCCAAATTGTAGAATATATGACTCTCAATCCACCAGTGAAGACACACATGGAATATTGCAAAACGTTTGAGAAAGACATCCCATGAAATTAGAATGAGAAAATAAGCAAGAGCAGCTATAGTTAGAGAAAGTAGAATTAAATTGAAATATATAGACATATGAACCTGAAGATTAAATAACAGATTATATAAAGCAAGTATTATTAGAACAAAATTGAGAAATAGTATATAGTTCGATGATATCTTGGAATTTGAACACACTACTTGCAACAACATGCAGATTATGCAGAAAACACAAAAATAAACAGGAACAGCAAAACTAAATTATCCTATAGACAACTGGACTGAATGCGTTAGCAAATTACAAATGCTTCTCATTAGCTCATGGAACATTGTCTATAATAGATCAGGTTTTTATACTTTAAAATTAATAGTGAGAAATATTTAAATCTAAATCATATCATGCATCTTCCTTGGCCACAGTGAAATAAACCTGTAAATCAAAAAGAGGAAATTAAAAATTGTACAAATATAAAGAGAATATAAAGCATTCTCTTGAATGTCCATTAGGGCACATCTCATTTCCAGGAGAAAAATTTTATAGCTAATGTATTGTAGAAAACATCTTCATTTATGATGGAAATTTTCTTTAAATGGAGTGACCATATAAAATCCAAAATATTAAGTTGCAACCCTAAAAGATATTTATGTTTAAACCTATATTTGAAAATATTTTTCTTACAAATTTCTATTCATACACAATGACATGATTCTATTAGATGGAGTCACTTCCAGCTCTAAACAGTTTTCTGAGATTAGGTGGCTTACACAGAACATGCTTACTTCTCACTATTCTGCTGGTGGATAAGTGCAAGATCATGGCAGTGGCGGAGTAAGGATGTGGTACATCCTCTTCCTGGCTTGCAGGTGGCTGTTGTTCAGATGTATTCCCACCATGTAGAGGACGGAAGATAACATTAGAAATAAAGTTCTTGTGTGTCTTTTTATTATTTACGTTTTTGCACTGAGATAGTGTTTCAGGCTGGCCTTGAATTTCCAATATAAGAATTGTCCTGAATTTGATTTCCTCCTGTCTCTGTGTCCTGATGCTGGGATTGTAGGCATGCACCACCCTGCCTGGTTGTTGTCCCTATAAAGTCATTAAGCCTAGCAGAGAATGTCTCCACTAAAATTACCTTACTACCTCCACAGGCCACACATATGCTAATATTTTCAGTTTTCAAGGTAGAATTTCAACATCTTGATTTTAGAGAGATTTAAATATTTGACATATAACATCTGCTGACTAAAAAGGAAAGAAAAACACGCCCATAAAAATATTTCAGCAGGGCTGGAGAGATAACTTAGTGACTAAGTGCTTGCCTGTGAAATGTAAGGACCCTAATTCGAGGCTTGATTCCCCAGGACCCACATAGGCCAGATGCACAAGGTAACATATACATCTGGAATTCATTTGTAGTGGCTAGAGGCCCTGGCTTGCCCATTCTCTCTTTTCTCTCTCTGACTCTTTCCCTCTCTCTGTCTGTCTGTCACTCTCAAATAAACAAATAAAAACAAAGAAACTTTTTTTTTTTTTTTTAATATTTAAGCGGGGCATGGTGGCACGCGCCTTTAATCCCAGAACTCAGGAAGCAGAGGTAGGAGGATGTCTGTGAGTTTGAGGCCACCCCGAGACTACATAGTGAATTCCAGGTCAGCCTGGGCTATAATAAAACCCTACCTTGGACCACCTCGCCCCCACAAGAAAGATTTCTTTTTGCCATTTTATAGAGTTTCTGATATTTGATGTTAATGTTAGTGATACCAATTGAATTTAAGTATCTCACTGATGGGATCCAGTATGCTAAATGCTCACAAGTGGATTAGAAAACTAGAGGTGATCCTACTAATTTTCATGGAGTGAGAAACTCCCTTCATGTGTGGTGCCTGGTTTGCATTCTGAGCTTGTTGTAGGTCTATGTTTAAACAGATGGGGTAGGAATTGGAATTCCCTTAAGAAACAGAGCTGGCTGAAGTCTGCATTTTCTTATGTGTTTATTTTCTATATTTATAAATAAACTACTAAATCTAAAATAAAGTTGCTTGAGTTTAACTTTGTGTATGGTAAAGCAATAGTAAAATATATCAATTTTTAGTATATCTCTTTAAATATTTAATTTTTTTATGTTTTCTTTCTTCCTTATTTTTTTTTTTTTTGAGACAAGACCTCACTAAGTAGCTATGCTACCCTTGAACTCATGATCCTCCTATTTCAGGTTTCCTAGTGCTGTGTTATACATGAGCTCTGCCATGCCCACATGTAATTTTCATTCCTTAAAAGCTCACTAGGAGGGTATATCCTCATGTCCCCCAACTTTAAAGTTAATACATTTTTGAATCTATATTTTCTAAAACTTTATTTTTAATTACTTCAATACTTCATAAGATTTATTTACATGTCTCTTTATGCCCAAAAGCCAAAGTTTTTATACTTAAACTACTAGTTGGCAAAAAACCTTAAATGTGTTGTAATAAATATGTTATGTGCTAAGATCACTTTCATATTTTCATACCAAGTGTATATGTTTAATTTTCTCATTAAAATTATTTGTTAGTTGTGCTGGAAATATAGCTTAGCAGTTAAGATACTTCTGTGAAAGCTAAAGTCCCAAATTTGATTTGCCTATGCCCACTTAAGTCAGATGCATAAAGTGACACATCTGTCTGTAGTTCATTTGCAGTGGCTGGATGCCCTGACATGCCCATATTCTCTTTCACTCTATCTGCCTCTCTCTTTCCCCTTCTGTCTTAAATGAATGAATGAATGAATGAATGAATAAATAAATAAATAAATAAAGTTAAAAGAAATTATCTGTTTAAAGTTCAAATTTGGCATGATGCTAAATATAGATATGCAGTTATTATCTTGAAGATACCCTTAATATCTGGAAGAATCTATGAAATAATCATGAAATGTTCATAGAGGTGATAAAAACCTCCTGTTTGTTTAACTGGACTGTTTTTCAGATGTAGCCCATCTCATTAATCAAGTGCTTTCCATAGGATTCTGGCTTGGATAATAAGCTAAAATAGTGAAACCCTTTTTACTTTTTAAGACCTTCTGGACAAGTGTTGTATAATGTACCTGAACCATAAAATGAATCACTTTTTCCAATTTTATATGTTCTCTGCCTTGGCAAATCTCATTGGTATTGTCACAGATTTCATGAAGGAGAACTGTCAAAAATATGAGCTTATTTGAAATAAGTTACTGAAGCTGATGTCTAAAAGAATGACCAGTGGCACTTGGCCAGGACTCTGAAATGGACTGTGGCCTTATGTTCAGCAGATGGAATTTGGTTATAAAATTTTCTCCTTTTTCTTATTAACTACAACTTTTTTCTGGGGTAAAATGGGGACACTGCATGCACATTTTATTGCTGAGGACCTATAGTATAACACAGGGTGCATAAGCACTAGTTCTTTCAGCTGCACTATTTTCTTACTATCTTTGCCCTACTAATTAGTTTGCTTCCTTATAATTGTACTTGTTTTCTACTACAACTACCTCAAAGAGTATACTATACCACACTCATTTAAATAATGAGAAAATGAGTTAGCATTCCTACAGCTAAGAAAGAATTATTCTTGAGTTTAGGTATCCCTAAATTTATAACTTCCAAAAATGTACAAGATGTACAAGCCACAAAGTCACTTAGAAAATAACTGTGTCAAATCAAACACACAAATCAAACAAACTGTAATAGTTGGATAAATTTTGAGCAATAAAAGGATAAATGAAAATTCACAAATGTTACAAACTTAATAATTAATAATGAATTATATAATTATATAGCATATAATTATATTCTATAATAATAATGGATTAATGTTCTTAATAATTCCAGATCATCATAAGTACTCTGAAATAGATTTAATAGGTAATACTAAAATAAATATTTCAATGCCCACCAAAGGAAATGTCATCTATTCAAACATAAAAGTACCTCTAATGAACAACCAGGAATACAGGGCAAGAGAGGACAAAGTGAATAGACCTTTTGGACCTAAATTGCTCACAATGCAAAGTAGCATCATTTATTCGAAGGTGCAATCATCAAAGACATAGAACATGGCTCATTGAAGGTCAATTTGCAGAATAACTTTGATACCATACCTGAAATAATAGCTTTTGACACTGAACGTAGCTGAGGAACAAAGATGAGACTTTTTTAAAAATAATACTTTAAACTATCCTTGAACTCAAAAAGAGCTAATGGCAACTGTTAATCATGCCAAAGATAAGATTATGTCAAAATTTATTTTTCAATTGACTTCAATTTTCCAGAAGAGAGCAGGCGGCATGTAGATGTTTGCCAAAATCTATGCATTGCAATTCAAATGTAAGGGAGGAAATCTATTTTCTTCACTTTCTAGAATTGAAACGGAGCCCCATCTCCCCTGACCTCACTAGTTGGGTTGACAGTTTGAGGACACATTAAAATACACCCTTTCATGGGAACTCTGCACTTGCCTGTACACAGTCCCTTTCTCTTGGCATATTCCCATAAAAATGCTCTCAATGTTGTAACGACTCCATCCTTCGGAAGTACTGTTCCATGCATGCTCCTCTTTCTTCAACCAGCAACTTCTCAGAAGGAAAGTTTTATGGATTATATTTCTGCTCAGTTTTCTAGCACCATTTTTTTCTTATCTTCTGCTGACCTTGCCACCTATGCTTTGATGGTAGATGCTAATTATTATTTCTTCTGCTCAAGTAGCTCAGTGAATTTTCTTTTTTTTAAAAAATAGTTTGTGGGCTGGAGAGATGGCGTAGCGGTTAAGCGCTTGCCTGTGATGCCTAAGGACGCCGGTTCAAGGCTCGGTTCCCCAGGACCCACATTAGCCCAATGCACAAGGGGGCGCATGCATCTGGAGTTCGTTTGCAGAGGCTGGAAGCCCTGGCGCTCCCATTCTCTCTCTCTCCCTCTATCTGTCTTTCTCTCTGTGTCTGTCGCTCTCAAATAAATAAATAAATAAATTATAAAAAAGTTTGTTTATTTATTTGCAAGGAAAGCACTTGTGTGTATGTGTGTGTGTGTGTGTGTGTGTGTGTGTGTGAGAGAGAGAGAGAGAGAGAGAGAGAAAACGAACCAGGTATACTAGCTGTTGTTGTTGAGAACAAATTATGCATGCTTCTGGATTTATGTGGGTAATTGAAACTGGGTTAGGATTTCCAGACGAGTGCCTTAACTGCTGAGCCACCTGTCCACCCTGTTTAGTGCTTTCCCTAAGTGGAGCTGATATCCAATGATAGCCATCAAAGACGTTCTCTCCTGAGATTACTGTGTGCTTCTCAGCCACAGAGGTAAGTCCACCATATATTTCTGGGCATGTTTACCCTGTCACTTCTGCCAAATATCCCTTCCCTCTTACCAATGTAAGTGTCTGCACAGAAAACTCACTCTTAGATATGGACTGCTTTATGACTGTTCCTCTAGGACCAGTGGGAATTTTTTACATAAATCTCATGATCTGCATCAGCTTTTGGATTGCAATGATGGGCTTTTTGTTCCAGGTCCTATCATGAGCAATTTATATGATCGACAATTTGTAATCCACTGAATCCAAGCCAATTCATTTTAGCAGAAGATTATCAGGTGGATAGTGAGAGAGAGAGAGAGAGAAACAGAGACTCTCTCTCTCTCTCTCTCTCTCTCTCTCTGTGTGTGTGTGTGTGTGTGTGTGTGTGTGTACATGAGCATGTGTATTTGAGTTTGTATTTAACCTTTTAGGAATAAAGAGAACAAGTAACCACATTACTGTTTCCAGATCTATAAATGTTCAGATCTTTCTCAGGATCGAATAAATAAATAATAAATAAACTCAGGATCTAATCCTATGTATGTATGTATGTGTGTGTGTGTATATATATATATATATATATATATATATATATATATATATATATATATTCAAGATGAAAGATATTTACATAAAATTTAAAGTAGAAAAGCCATATTATTTATCGCTAATCCTCCAGCGCCCCCCCCCAAAAAAAAGATAAAAATTCTTTCTTCTCAATGCAAAATGCTGTTTTGGAATGTTTAGTATTGTTTTAAATCTGTTTACTTGTATAAATGTCAATGTATTTTCTGATGTTATCTTATTTATTTGTTGCAATTTATGTTCAGTTATTTGAATTTGGTTCACTAGAAAAAAAAAAATAGAGCAAACTTGCATTTTCCAATCCTGTGAGTTGACTTGTGTATAGTGAACCAGTGATAATCTATTATATACCTGGCTTTTCTCAACTGTTTCTTCTAAATATTATAAACAGTGGAATGGCAAAAATTACAAATTATGTAGACTTCCAATTCCTGAATCTTGTCATTTCCCCTAACTGGACGTTTTGATTTGATAGATTTATACTGGGATATTGGTATGAGTGTGCTTATGGGTGGGTATAACTACCATTTATGAAGTCAGTGTCCAACCTGATAGCATTTTATTTATTTATTTTAACAAATATGAAGCCTTTTTGATATATGAGCATTACACATACTTTTGGCCTCATTTTAACTCATATTTCAAATCAATTTGATACTAATTTTCTGAGTAGACTTATTGAGACAGTCACTGGACTGGTGAAGTTTTTTAAAGGCAAAGTTGATGCATGATAACAGATCAAGAAAATTTTAAGTATTAGAGGAAATACATAGCAATTTGGTAATAATAAGATTTAACAAAAGGTATCAGGAATCTAGATACATGTCATAAAATTATGTCAGGCATTATTTACTCTGTCTTTATATGAATTTGTAAAATAGCACTCAGTATGTATAATATAAACAATTATAATACTTTTATTGACATTACTATTATATAAAGCATGTTGCCTATTTCACAGGTGATTTATTTTTCTGTGAAAGGTATAACAAGCACAGATACACATTTTTTAAAATTTATTTATTTGAGAGCAACAGACAGACAGAGAGAGAGATTGAGAAAGAGGCAAATAGATAAAGGACACTCCTTTATAAAGGTACGGTACCTGCTTTGCTGACATTTATTAAGAGCTTATTGGATAATGAGTGAGATAACTTTTTCTTGGATTAAACAGAAAATAAATTCTTAACTCAAAGGACTATTAAGAGGTGGTTACTACTAGGAGAAAGGGAGTCATATGACTTGAAGCCCTGAGAGGTATATATCTTGTCTCCAATCACTTTTCCTTTCTTATTATGCTGAGGTCAGCTGCTTTACTCTGCGGTTCCTTTCTCATCTCCTCGTTGTGATATTGTCTCAGCCAAGACCACAGTGAATGGGCCAAGTGGCCAAGGAGTGAAATCTCTGAAACCACAAGGCAAAATAAATCTTTCCTCCATTAAATTGTTTTTCTTAGGTACTTTTTAGCAGAGATGGAACAGGCGACTAATACTGATTTCATAAATCTAATTGCTAGTAGAGGAATTTTTAAACAGGATGTATCTAATTATACTTAGAGTTGGCTCTGTGCTCTTAACCTCACAAATTATAAGTATGAATCCCAGTAAAAGAATAAACTGACTCTGGCTATATACCTTCCTTATACTTTCTTTTTTTAAAAAAAAATATTTTTTTTTAATTTTTTTTAATTTATTTATTTGAGAGCGACAGACATAGAGAGAAAGACAGATAGAAGGAGAGAGAATGGGCGCGCCAGAGCTTCCAGCCTCTGCAAACGAACTCCAGACGCGTTCGCCCCCTTGTGTATCTGGCTAACGTGGGACCTGGGGAACCGAGCCTGGAACCGGGGTCCTTAGGCTTCATAGGCAAGCTTAACCACTAAGCCATCTCTCCAGCCCTCATTATACTTTCTTAATATACTAAGGTAAATTCCTCAGGCTCCATTCAATTGAATAGAGTCTTTGGCTATTGTTTTGTCTTTGCTGTATAAACATGAACAAAAAACCATTTGTGAGGACTTGTACTTTTCTACACATTTTTATGTTTAACTGAAAAAGTATATAGACTCCCTACATTAGCACATTAAATATTACAACATATAGGATGCTTAGTTTAAACTGAAAGACAAAGCATTAGAAAATGCCTCATGATAATGGTAGTCATAAAAGATCATAACCAAAAGATCCAACCATATTAAAAATTAATTGAATGAGACTTCTTTACACTTTCTTCATTTGCTAATGGTTTCTAAGTGCTCATGTCAGTTAATGGATAGATATGTTAAGTAATAACCTCTCATCCAGTGGTTATTTTACACTGACTATATGGAAACGCTTGTGTATTACTCATGGGACACTTACACCATAAATCCACACTAACTTCCAGGAGTTCTGTAAAAGGAATGGTGAGTTTCTGTGGTAAATAACTTTGCAATAATCACCTTTTAAATTACTTTTTAAAAAACAAAAGAAATAAAATAAAAAGATTTGGACATAATATTTAGCTTATAATGGCAAGAGTAAAAACAAAATAACACTAATTAAAGTTAAGTCGACTTCTTATATTGGTAATAGAATTGTCTTTCAAAACTTTTTAAGAGTTTTATTTTGTTGCCTTCAAAATACAAAGAATAGTGACTTTTTTCCCTTTCACTACCTGCTGAGTAGTTTAAGAACATCATCATGTTTGTTCCTTTCTCTAAATACACATCTCTCCCTCTCTCTCTCTCTCTCTCTCTCTCTCTCTCTCTCTCTATATATATATATATATATATATATATATATATATGTATATTTACATATATATTTATTATATATAAACATATATATTAGATATATATTTACATATATTTACATATTAATATACATATATATGTATATTTACATTATTTATTGCTACCTTTAAAGTAAAATATATATATATATATATATATATATATATATATATATATATATATATGCACATAGCGTTGCAGTCAGGTGCGCATTGCTGGTAGAAATCACCTGACCAAGAGCAGCTTTTGGCATAAAAGAGGATTATTTTGGCTTACAGGATCAAGGGAGAAGCTCCATGATGCCAGGGAAAACAATGGCATGAGCAGAGAGTGGACATCACCCCCTGGCCAACATCAGGTGAACAACAGAAATAGGAGAGTTTGCCAAACACTGGCATGAGAAAACTGGCAATAACACCATAAGCCCACCCCCAACAATATAGTACCTCCAGCAGGTGTTCATTCCCCAATCTCCATCGGCTGGGAACCTAGCATTCAGAACATCTAAGTCTGTGGGGGACACCTGAATCAAACCACCACACACAGGCATTAAGAACATTTCAAAAGGCCACACACATATCAGGAATGTCATTCACATTCATGTTATCAAATCACACAAGTACTTTATCCACTGAGCCCTCTCCGTGACACCATTCAATTGCTTTGCCTGGTGAATTTATTCTTTCTCTATCATAGAAAATTAACCATTTTCTAATTCAAGGTCATAAGAATTTATACCTATATTTTCTTCTAACAGATTTATGATTTTAGGGTCAATGTTAGGTCTTTGAGACACTGAGTTACTTTTGTTTTGTAAAGTAATGCTCCAACTTCTTTTTTCTGCATATCTACCTTGGGGAACAAGTCACAGACATGTGAAGTGAATGCACATTCCACTGCTTTGAGGTGCAATATTCTATTGATGTCTGTTTTCAGTTTTCAGTACTACAGAAATATTTTCCTTTCTTTTTCCTTATTGTTCTTTCTTGCTCTTGGTTATCTAGCCATAATTGAAGCTGAAATTTTGAAATCTCCAACTATTATGATCCATTAGTCCTTTCAACCTTGTCCGTTTGAGTGTGATGTAATTGGAGACTCTTTTATCTGTTGTCTATATGATACGGGTTCAGCTTTGTCTATGTTGACATAATTCATATTTTCCTTAATAAATGGCCCTATTCAATTCTGTAACATTTTCATCTCAATATCAGTTCTGTACAATGGAACTATGTCCCCTTCAAGTTCTCACTTAATTATTGCCAAATAGTTTCTCCTCTCCATCCTTTTATGTTACATTCATTTGTTTCTCTGTATCCAAAATGCACCTCTTTTTGATCTCATTTTGTACTTACCTATTATGCAAAACTCTCTTAAAATGATATGGTGACTTCATTTATATTGAATGAAATTTCTCATTCCATTGGGTATGTATCTGTCATTTTACTTCTTTCTTATATAAAATTTGTGTGTTTTCTTTCTCTTTGCTCCTTGTTATGTTTGCATGATAAAAGATGTTTTCTAGCATAGGATTTTAATAGTCTTTACATTCTAATGTAGATTTGAGTAATTTTCTTAAATTCTCCCGTATGAATTTATGCTAATGTATTTTGGGCAATACCAACTTAATTTCAATGCATGCCATGACCTTCCTACTATGTAGCTGTTTCCATTCCCTTCCCATTATTACCTTTCACACAAATTAGATACACATTCATCCACATGGGCTTAGAATTATTTCAATGTAATTTATAATACTTAAATAGAAGAAAATAATAAAACATAAATTTATAAGCAGAAACATGTGTTGGGCCTATTGTTTACTGGACCAATAGTTTTACCTTTTTATTCATAACCATTTAAAAACAGGATAAGCCAGGCATGGTGGCACATACCTTTAATCCCAGCACTCAGGAGGCAGAGGTACAAGGATTGCCTGAGTTCGAGGCCACCCTGAGACTACATAGTGAATTCCAGGTCAGCTTGGACTAGAGGGAGACCCTACCTTTAAAACAAACAAACAAACTAACTAACAATAAATAAAGGATATGTTCAAAGTCAAGCAAAATAGAAGCTGTTTTCCAGTAAGGTTCTTCCAGGAACAAGAAAACAAGTAAAGTAGCAATTCTCCCCTGTACCCCAGGAGGATGGATGGCTTTGAAGGAGAGTCAGTACTGATCTGCTACCCTGGGGACTCCCAGAGTGCTGGTACTCACTGTGGTTATAGGATTCTATTTTTAGTATTTCTATGGAGCTATTGTTGGGCAGTTGCATGTTTATATGTTATTAGTGGAGATGGTAAAGTGGCTCAAAATAAGAATAAATATGACTCTGATTCCTAACATCTTTTCCTTCAAGTTCCATTACATCACTGAAGATTAGTTTAAGTCCATTAAATAAAGAGTGGACAGCTTCCTTTCCCCACAGGTCAACCCTTAATTAAGACTTCAGCAGCAGATATTTTAATTCCTTTAGTTTCATGTGAAGACTTGGTGTTGTTTTTGAAATTCTTAGATGAGTTCAGGAAGAAAATTATCTTAAGGAATGACTCCCTTCTACCCTTTTCTGAATAAATGCATATGCACACAGAGGTGAAGTAACCCTGTTAGTAACTCAGGAGTTGTGATGTATTTACTATTGAACATAAATGTCTATGCCACATTAAAGACTTAATATGAATACCAGACAACATGGGCAATAGACTTCATAGACTTATCCTCCCCCTATCTTCTTCATGTTTGTGGTGTGTGTGGTGCTGTCAGGTGCAAGTGCTGATGTAGCACTTTGTGCTCTAGCATGCAGTGGCCAGTGAAGTCTCACGTCCCCTTCATTGAGCCGCCTGCCTGTTTTTCCTTATGACAGCCTCTTAACTGATTCTATAGCTTGCTACTTGCAATCCTCAGCAATCTCTGTTCTCTGCTCCCCCATAGGACTGGTGTTACTGATGTGCACGGTTCTGGAGATTCAAACTCAAGAGGACTCAGGATCCCACAGGCCATCATACTTGTTCAGAAAGTACTCAACCTCTGAGGCATCTCACTTCCCCGTTCTACCTGCTTTTTAGTCAGAGCATGTCCCTTAAAATTCAAACAGTAAGACAAAAATATAGTCTGTGAAGTTCAGCTTTAGAATATGTGCAGAAGTGAAGGCTCCCTGGCATCATTTTATGCTTGCTTGTTGGCCTTCTTAAACTTTGGCAACACTAGTTCGTTGAGGCTTCACATACTCCCACAAGGTTAATAAATAAATATTAGCAAGCACATCTAAGAAAGTTACTGTGAAGAGTTTCTTTGTTTTAGCACATATATGGTGTGTTTGCACTCCTCCTTGTCACTATAAGATGATCTATGACAGTAGTGTTTTGTTGCTCAGAACCCTCGACCCAGGACACCTTTCAAGCCTTTCACTGAAGATTTGTTCTGGAATAGAAGTAAATGGGCTATTTCTTCTAATTGAACATGACCTTCATACACACTAACTAACTGCTCTATAAGGGCATGAGTTTTCATATTTATGTCAATATTCTATGGCCAAAGACAACAAGAAACAATAATTGATTGAGGATTATTTTTTCATCATCAGAAGTGATGCTACACACTGTGGACCACTGAGAGATGTCTCCATAAAAGTTAGTTTTAAAAACAACTTAAGATTAGTGCTTACATTAGGTGATTTCATATAAGAGCAAGGAAGCAGGACCTTGCTCTTGGATGCAAACTATCAAGAAACAGACCTGGGTCTTTGTTTGATTTTGTTATAAATTCTTTGTCAGAAGATAGAGAAAAAAGTTATTTTTAAAAGCCGCTTTCATTCATTTTAAGCATCCCAGGAGTCTGCTTGGTGACTTTTGGTGTTTAGAGAAAGTTTCATGCACACCGAATCATCATCATGACAATGAGGCCATGTTTCAGCCTTGATTCATTGCCATCACAGATTATCCCTGCTTGGTGTTGGTTTTCTGTGTGAATGCTTGTTTAACAGAAGGAAAGCATAGTCCATCTGCAAGGGCAGGAGAGCTTGGAATGACGTCAGTAGTTGATAGTAACAGGGTAGCTCCCAGATGTGACTTTCCCTTACTCATTAGGATTTGTAAGCAAATAACACACCAAGATTGAGTTTCTCTTTGTAGGATTCTGGGGTATGCTTTAGCATCCTGTTTACCCCTGGTGTTCCTCAATGAGGCAGCTTTTCCTATCGTTCACTTAGCTAAACAGCTCTGCTCATTTCTGGCACTTTATGTTCTGAAGGATGAGTTTTCTCTGTCCACAAGTTTGCTGCTTAATTTTTTTTTGTTATAAAATTAATTTTTAATTGTGCTGCTTTCAAACTATACTGAATTTTACATTCTAAAGATGTAAAAACTCAACTAACAAAAAATATACATGGCCATTCTGTTTACATAGATAACAGAATCTATGATCTTGATCTTAATTTTTATAGATATTTTTATCTCAGACATGTTTCCACAATATCTTACTTTGATTATTACTTAGCCAGATATCAACTCTTCCGAATGGCTATTCTCTTACATAACCTCATTTTCATGTTGGTTAGATGGCTTATTTTCTCTTTCTCTGCTCCTTAAAGACTTTTTTTTTTTTCTTTTTGAGGTAGGGTTTCACTGTAGCCCAGGCTGACCTGGAATTCACTAAGGAGTCTCAGGGTGGCCTCGAACTCACTGCAATCCTTCCTGCCTCTGCCTCCCGAGTGCTGGGATTAAAGGCGTGCGCCACCACCCCCGGCTTCCTTAAAGACTTTTTGAAAATAGTCATGAGGATTGTTAAGCTGCTTGAGATACATAGTGCATCCTGGGTGAATAAGGACCATCTTTTGAGCCAATGGAATCCATGGCTGCTCTCTGAAAGGATAGACCAACTACCTCTCCTTTCTCTTATCTTTCCATGTTTTGGCTACTTGGCTTCAAATACAAATTACACATTTTTTTTTAAATTTTTTTTTGTTCATTTTTTATTTATTTATTTGAGAGTGACAGACATAGAGAGAAAGACAGATAGAGAGAGAGAGAGAGAGAGAGAGAGAATGGGCACCCCAGGGCTTCCAGCCACTGCAAACGAACTCCAGATGCGTGCGCCCCCTTGTGCATCTGGCTAACATGGGACCTGGGGAACCGAGCCTCAAACCGGGGTCCTTAGGCTTCACAGGCAAGCGCTTAACCGCTAAGCCATCTCTCCAGCCCAAATTACACATTTTTAAAAATTTCTCTTTAGAGAAAAATGCTTCCAATTTAGTCATTTTTATCAGAAGATATGTTTAGTTATGTTCGTGAAAGCTATGGGGTATGGACTTTATGAAATAAAATGTAGTGAAAATGATAAGCAATGGCTAAATTAGTCTATAAGTAAATTCATAGGTGTTTTTATTTTGAAATTATTTTGAAATTAAAGAACTGACAATTAATTCATTGTGAGGTGTTTGTCAGAGTAGACAATTACAGCAATCACACAGCAGATGATAAAGCCAAGGATAAAAGCTGCCTCTCCTGTATCAGACATAGATGGGGAAGGTCATAACAGGTTAGGTTCAGGTTCTGCAAATTGGGGGGGGGGGAGGGGAAGATATGTATATTTACACTTTGTTCCATACTTTGCTAAATTCAGTTACAGTAGTATATCAAAGGGTTATAATTTAGAATGAAGGTTTGAAATTACTAATGAATAATGCAAAAATATTAAAACATTACTTGTCTGTAAATAAATATGTGATATTGCTCAATGAATATTAACTTGTTATTGAGTGAAACTGTGAGTTAAGCTGTGTTCTTTGAAAATGAAGAAATAGAGATTATCATAGTTAGTTTTTTCAAAATAATGCTTAAGTAGATTTGCTAATGCATACATAAATGGGTATATTAATTTATAAAAAGTAATAAAGTATAATTTTTTTTGAATTTTTTTATTTATTTTAACATAGAATTTATACAATATCACTTTAGTTGTTCCTCTTTACAATTTAATGCTTTTATATCTAACACTTTATTGGCATATACTTATTGTGCAAACTGCTAAGTGTCACTAAAGCATTTCCATAGAAGTCTATCATGTACAGCAACATATTCAACCCCCATCCTGACCTTTCTTTCCTTTTCCTCTACCAATATTTCCCTTGGTTCTCCCATACATTCTTACTTCTATTTTCATGTCATTTATGTGTATCTGTGTGCATATTCTTTTATGCATCTATATAAAATCTATGCTCCACGCATGTGAAATATGTGATATTTGTCTTTCTGAGTCTGATTAATTCTACTTAATTTGATTATTTCCAGTTTTATACATTTTCACTTTTCTTTATGACTGAATAGAATTACACTGTGTATATATGCATATATATGTATCTATCAATAAAAACTTACCTGAGTATATAACTTTGCTATTGTGATTAGTCACATAATACATATAGATACACAAATATATCTGTAGCATCTTTTTAAAAAATATTTATTTATTTATTTTGAGAGAGAGAGAGGAAGAGGCAGAGTGAAAAAGAGAATGGGCATGCAAGGCTTCCAGCCACTGCAAACCAACTTCAGATGCATGCGCCTGCTTGTGCATCTAGCTATTAACATATGGGTATGGAGTAATTTGATCCTGTTTCCATTTAATTATAGTTTATCCCCCCTCTCACCTGAGGACCCTCTTCTTTCAAGGTAGTCCTTCCTTTATCTCCTTCCTTTTGCCTTCATCTATCCTCTATGCCAAAATGTTGGTCGGCTTAGAACTGAGTTGGTCTTGTGAAGCTATCAGAGATCACTGTGGGCTTATGAGTGTACCACTCAATTCATGTCAGGAGACTAGCACCCTAAAGTATGTTTACTAACCCAGTGGCTCTTATATTAGTTCTGCCTCCTCTTCTGCAGTGTTCCCAGAGATGTCAAGGGCATAGTAGAAACGAAACTTCTGAGGTAAACTTTTCTACTGATCAGAAGCTTGTAGTTTGGAAATCTGGAGCTTAATCAGTAAAAAGTACTTAGTAAAATATTAATATTATATAGAAAGCTCAGTAATCTTCTTTTGGACTTCACTGGACATTGTCAAAATATACAATTTTAAAATTTATTTTCAAGTTTTAATACACTTTAGTTCTAGAATTATATGCATTCTTTATACATATTCAGTGCTTTAATAAAATAATTATGCAATATGTTGTCTTGAATGTCAATTATAATTTTTTTTTTTACTTTTTTGAGAGAGGCAGAGAAATAGAGAGATAATGGGTATGCCAGGGCCTCTAGCCACTACAAATGAACTCCAGATGCATGCACCCCCTTGTGCATCTGGCTTATGTGGGTCCTGGGGAATCAAGCCTCGAACTGGGGTCCTTAGGTTTTACAGGCAAGCACTCAACTTCTAAGCCATCTCTCCAGCCCATAATTAGAATAATTTTAATTCTGAACTTGATAACCCCAATATGTAGGTCACCATAATTTTAGGGTTCTTGCATTAACTTTCTTCAGTATTTATAATTAATAATTTATAACTTCGGTTGAACTTTGGATCTTATCTTTGGAAACATATTGTCATTTTGGATGATGTTATATTCTCTTAAGGAGAATTCAGTCTGTCACTTTGCATCTTCCCATGCTCCGAACCAATGTTTGAATCCCTGATGTCCTCAGTTTCCAACAAGCAGTTCTGAGCTTTTTATTCCAGTTAGAAATGTGAAATTTCAGTGTTCTCAATATCCATGAAGTTCTTTGTCTTGGTAAAACCAGCTTCTCCCTCATTCCTTCCGGTCTTGAAGGCTGTGGTATCTGGTTGCTATGCCCTAGCTGAGGGATATCATATTGCTCTCAAATTTCTGTTTTCAGCTAGCCTATTACTTCCTCTGAAAGTTTCTTCGTTGACCCCTCAGAAAACAACTCTAGGAAATAGTGCTGCTCAGTATGTGCTGCAGTGAGGGGAGGACACCAGAAAGGAAGCACACGGCATCCCATGATGGCAATGGGACGGGCTCGTGTGAAAATCTAGGATTTCATTAAAGGCTTTTGAAAAAAATCTCCAAAGAGTAGAATTCTTTTAGCTGTTTTTAAGCTCTGTAACAAATGTTATAAAAATAAGGGTTAAGTATATTTTCAGTTACTTTAATATTCTCTATTTGTGTGTATCAAGCTGTAACTAATAAACTAATAGCTACTCTCATATTTGCTAGAAGAGAGTTAGAGTAATCAATTATTTTGTTACATAGTGTGATTTTACTTTAATTATGTATGTGTGCATATGTGAATGAGCATATGTATATGTTCAAGCATGTGTGTGTCTTTGTGTGTGTGTGTGTGTGTGTGTGTGTGTGTATGTGTACATTGAGGCCACATGTGCATAAATGAGGTCTAAATTGTCATTTCTCATGAGTGCTGTCTACTTTACTTTTTTTGAGACAAAGTCTCTGATGGACCTGCAGCGCATCAATTAAGCTATAATGGCATGCCAGTGAGCCCCAAGGATTCTAGTGCTTCCCACATCTCCCTGCTGCTGAAATTAGAATCATATAGCACCACACCTGAAATTATTTTCTGTTTACTGGAGATCAAACTCAAATCCTGACTTGTAAGCACTTTGCTGACTAAGCTATCCTCCTAGCCCAACCCAGTATTTTTTTTTTTTCCATTTGTGCTGAGATGTATTTGGAAAAAGAGTTTTATTTCCTCCATTGATTAGATTTATTTTGTTGATGGAGCTGTATGAAATGCCTGACTCCCATTGTTTGGGTAAAAGAGCAGCTCTTCTTCACTACTCGTAAAAGTCAGCTGTGTGTTGTCTTATTGGAACTGAATTTAAACAACCTAAGTCAATGATATTTCTATGTGTTAAAGTCTCATTTCTAGTACATATATGACTCTTACATATCTTTTTGAACTTGGGGATTGCTAGAAGAGAGTTAGAGTAATCAATTATTTTGTTACATACAACATTTTGGCATAGAGGATAGATGAAGGCAAAAGGAAGGAGATAAAGGAAGGACTACGTAGTAAATACTAAGGTATTTACTTAGTTTTACTAATTGATTACAAAAAGGGAAGGAGAGAATGGGAAACCCAAGGCCTCTAGCCAAATGAATTCCAGCTGCATGTGCCACCATGTGCATCTGGCTTTATGTGGGTACTGGAGAATGGAACCTGGGTCCTCAGGCTTCACAAGCAAGAGCCTTAGCCTCTAAGCAATCTCTCCAGCCTTTATGTACTTCTTATCAAATCATGATGTAGGTAATAACAATTGTAAAAGTGACAAGTGAGAGAAAACTTAAATGTCCTAATATAGCTGATTAGAAAACAGTGAGTTTTTATATTCAGCAAAATATAGAAAATGCATGTTTTAAAACATTTAATGGTCATTCAAATTTCCAACAGGTCTAGGCATAGTATAAAAATGATAGTAAAATATTTGTAGGTACAAATTTCAATTTGTAGTAGAAAATAAATGAAATGGGATTAAATATCTTTAGAAGTCAATGTTGTCTTGGGCTTTATGATTTAAACATGATCCATATGCTTTTTAAAAATTATTTATGTATTTGAGAAAGAGAGAAATAGCCAAACCTCACAGGTTATAGTTCTTACTGCAGTCAGGCCCTTCAACTCTGACTGGAATAATCCATCAAGTTGTACTTAAAGTACTGCAAGTGTCTCGTAGGCCTAGGTTTCAAATCCTTCCACATTCCTCTTGAAAATCAACTCCAAAAGTCCAAAAGGCCAAAGCTACACAGTCAGGTGTCGAAAAGCAATCCCAATCTTCTATTCCAACTTTACTGTTGCAGTCAGGTTCACATTATTAGCATAAATCACTCAACCAAGAGCAGTTTGTGGGGGAAAAATAATAACAAGGTTTATCTTGGCTTACAGATTCTAGAGGAAGCTCCATTATGGCAGGGGCCTCTAGCCTCTGTAAACAAACTCCAGATATATGTGCCTCCTTGTTCCCTGGAGAATCAAACCTGAGTCCTTTCGTTTTGCAGGCAAGCACCCAAACTGTGAATCGATCTGTGTAGCCCAGGATCCTTATCCTTAGTCACCATTTCTTTACCTTCTACTGGAAGGAGGCATCAAGTACTACAAACTACACTATTTTGTCATTGATCTATTATCTTCATATATTGACTAATTACTAGATTACTAAAATATAAAAGTATCTTCTATGTAGTCATCCCCACACTCTCTAAACCTCATTGCTCTATTACATTTGCTTCTTCGTTCTTCATAATGAATCTGTGACATCACATTAGGAACACAGGAGTTATTCTTCCTTAACTAATTTCATAGTTCAGTTTCCAGTAGCCTTAGAACTGTTTCTCTATTTGCATGCCTACTTTCTAATCAAGATAATTTGGTTTTTATTAAAATTACGTTAAAATTTCAGATATATTTATAAAATATAAGAAATCCTTTGCATAAAATGTTATTTATTTTCACATTCGAATATTTCTGCACAATCGTGTCAGAATAAACCACAGTATAATAGATCTTAACCCTGGTTTAAACTTCTCCTGGTTGTTTATTTTCTTCATTTCTTCCTATAATAATATTTTTCCTATATGTGACTGCTGTGAATATCAACACAATAGCTTACTCATTTTATAGCTTTTATTTACATATACAACCGATTAAATACTTACCAGTAAAGCCCAGTTAGGTCAAATCCCCAAGTTCAAAACTCTTCAAAACTTTTATAGCAGACTGTCTGATCTTCTTGACCCAGGTTTTAGTAGACTGAAGACATCTCCTCTTGTTCTTTTTATTTTTGCTTAAGCACAATAACAATTCCTAACATAAACATGAAAACACCAGTAATTAAAATACTGCTTCAGAGTAATCAATGAACAGTAGGCTAGAAATTGCAACCACAGGAATTAACCACAGAAATTTCATTAATCAAATATATGACAGAAGCCAGATGTTTAACCTCTTTGTATCTCAATCTCTTTACTGTAATTTATGGCAAATAAATTCTGGCCATTATTAAATGCAAACATGTACAGTTTTAATGACATAAATGTATGAAATATATAGCCAAAACCTAAACCTGTGAAGAATTTGAAATTTGCACCTTTATTTTTTTTGCAGTAGGAGAGGAACTGGAAGTTTTAATGTCCTTTCTGCAATAATTATTTATTTTGTCCTTTAAAAACTAATTGTTATAATATTCTATGCATGAGGAAACTTGGAGTCAAATACTGCATATATTTGTTTCTGTAATCATTCTTGCTGCATTTACTGAGTTCCTTATTTAAACTAGAATATCTTCCAGGAATGTGATAGAACTGTAACCAGGGTAGGCATACAAGGACACACAGTCATTTATAGACTAAGATCAAACTCAATATCACTCTTAGGTCAATGATGCCTTATGTCTCATTTAAGCCTCAGAAGCAGTTCTCAATGCAAAGAGCCATGCTAAATAGAAAATATATATATATATGTTTTAAAGAAAAATTTCCTTAGGGTTCTTTTAATTTATTTGAATTTTCTCTAGTCTTTGCTTCTGAATGCCATCATTCCAAAGTGCACTCCATTTTATTTGGATTCCTTCATGACCACCAGATAGGAAGTCTTTCTTATCTCTACTTTCCAGTTCATGCTGAATTGTGAATCATAAAGGCAAATTTCAGCATGCCATTTCCATGCTTCAGGTGGCTCTGTAGCTGTTTATTTCCTATGAGTATAGTACAACTTTTTTCTTATTAAACTTCAATACTTTTCTTTATATTCCTCTCTCAAACTCTGGTACTCACTAACTAGAATACAGCAGGGCCCTGTGGTGGTTTGAATATGAAATGTGCCCTGGAGCCTCAAGTGTTAGTAATTAAGTCTCCCGCTTAGTTCTTAGGTGATGGAAACTTTGGAAGGCAGAGACTTGTTTGAGGAGCGGTGTCACTGGGGAGTGGACCTTAAGTTTTATTAATCTAATGTCTTCCCAGCCATGATGAAACTTTCCCTGTAAAATTTA